>NC_044383.1:87042616-87715116 GCF_006542625.1 Nomascus leucogenys | reverse complement strand
AGGCTCTGAAATTGAGGCAATAATTAATAGCTTACCAACCAAAAAAGTCCAGGGCCAGATGGATTCACAGCCTAATTCTACCAGAGGTACAAGGAGGAGCTGGTACCATTCCTTCTGAAACTATTCCAATCAATAGAAAAAGAGGGAATCCTCCCTAACTGGTTTTATGAGGCTAGCATCATCCTGATACCAAAGCCTGGCAGAGACACAACAAAAAAAGAGAATTTTAGACCAATATCCTCGATGAACGTTGATGCAAAAATCCTCAATAAAATACTGGCAAGCCGAATCCAGCAGCACATCAAAAAACTGATCCACCATGATCAAGTGGGCTTCATCCCTGGGATGCAAGGCTGGTTCAACATATGCAAATCAATAAACATAATCCAGCATATAAACAGAACCGAAGACCAAAACCACACGGTTTTCTCAATAGATGCAGAAAAGGCCTTTGACAAAATTCAATGACCCTTCATGCTAAAAACTCTCAATAAATTAGGTATTGATGGGATGTATCTCAAAATAATAAGAGCTATTTATGACAAACCCACAGCCAATGTTGATGGGACGTATCTCAAAATAATAAGAGCTATTTATGACAAACCCACAGCCAATATCATCCTGAATGGACAAAAACTGGAAGCATTCCCTTTGAAAACTGGCACAAGACAGGGATGCCCTCTCTCACCACTCCTATTCAACATAGTGTTCGAAGTTCTGGCCAGGGCAATCAGGCAGGAGAAGGAAATAAAGGGCATTCAATTAGGAAAAGAGGAAGTCAAATTGTCCCTGTTTGCAGACGACATGATTGTATATCTAGAAAACCCCATTGTCTCAGCCCAAAATCTCCTTAAGCTGATAAGCAACTTCAGCAAAGTCTCAGGATACAAAATCAATGTGCAAAAATCACAAGCATTCTTATACACCAATAACAGACAAACAGAGAGCCAAATCATGAGTGAACTCCCATTCATAGTTGCTTTAAAGAGAATAAAATACCTAGGAATCCAACTTACAAGGGATATGAAGGACCTCTTCAAGGAGAACTACAAACCACTGCTCAGTGAAATAAAAGAGGACACAAACAAATGGAAGAATATTCCATGCTCATGGATAGGAAGAATCAATATCATGAAAATGGCCATACTGCCCAACGTAATTTATAGATTCAATGCCATCCCTATCAAGCTACCAATGACGTTCTTCACAGAATTGGAAAAAACTACTTTAAAGTTCATATGGAACCAAAAAAGAGCCCGCATCACCAAGTCAATCCTAAGCCAAAAGAACAAAGCTGGAGGCATCATGCTACCTGACTTCAAACTATACTACAAGGCTACAGTAACCAAAACAGCATGGTACTGGTACCAAAACAGAGATATAGACCAATGCAACAGAACAGAGCCCTCAGAAATAATGCCACATATCTACAACTATCTGATCTTTGACAAACCTGACAAAAACAAGAAATGGGGAAAGGATTCCCTATTTAATAAATGGTGCTGGGAAAACTGGCTGGCCATATGTAGAAAGCTGAAACTGGATCCCTTCCTTACACCTTATACAAAAATTAATTCAAGATGGATTAAAGACTTAAATGTTAGACCTAAAACCATAAAAATCCTAGAAGAAAACCTAGGCAATACCATTCAGGATATAGGCATGGGCAAGGACTTCATGTCCAAAACACCAAAATCAATGGCAACAAAAGCCAAAATTGACAAATGGGATCTAATTAAACTAAAGAGCTTCTGCACAGCAAAAGAAACTACCATCAGAGTGAACAGGCAACCTACAGAATGGGAGAAAATTTTTGCAACCTGCTCATCTGACAAAGGGCTAATATCCAGAATCTACAATGAACTCAAACAAATTTACAAGAAATAAACAACCCCATCAAAAAGTGGGCAAAGGATATGAACAGGCACTTCTCAAAAGAAGACATTTATGCAGCCAAAAAACACATGAAAAAATGCTCATCATCACTGGCCATCGGAAAAATGCAAATCAAAACCACAATGAGATACCATCTCACACCAGTTAGAATGGTGATCAATCATTACAAAGTCAGGAAACAACAGGTGCTGGAGAGGATGTGGAGAAATAGGAACACTTTTACACTGTTGGTGGGACTGTAAACTAGTTCAACCATTGTGGAAGTCGGTGTGGCGATTCCTCAGGGATCTAGAACTAGAAATGCCATTTGACCCAGCCATCCCATTACTGCGTATATACCCAAAGGATTATAAATCATGCTGCTATAAAGACATATGCACACGTATGTTTATTGCGGCACTATTCACAATAGCAAAGACTTGGAACCAACCCAAATGTCCAACAATGATAGACTGGATTAAGAAAATGTGGCACATATACACCATGGAATACTATGCAGCCATAAAAAATGATGAGTTCATGTCCTTTGTAGGGACATGGATGAAGCTGGAAACCCTCATTCTCAGCAAACTATCGCAAGGACAAAAAACCAAACACGGCATGTTCTCACTCACAGGTGGGAATTAAACAATGAGAACACATGGACACAGGAAGGGGAACATCACACACCAGGGCCTGTTGTGGGGAGGGAGGAGCGGGGAGGGACAGCATTAGGAGATATACCTAATGCTAAATGACAAGTTAATGGGTGCAGCACACCAACATGACACATGTATATATATGTAACAAACCTGCACATTATGCACATGTATCCTAAAACTTAAAGTATAATAATAATTTAAAAAAGCGAGAATCAACTGTATGCTACCTACCGATGCAAAAAAAAAAATGGCCTTTAAATATAGAAAAATATATACTAAAAGCAAAGGAATTGAGGAAAGTTATACTATGCTAATACTAATTATGGAAACGCTGGAGTGGTTATATTAATATTAGTCAATATCAGAGCAAAGAATATTACCTTGGATAAAGTTATTTTGTGATGATAAAAAGGTCAATTCCTCAATAAGGCATAACAATCCCACCTAATAACAGCTTTAAAATATCTTAACCAATAACTAATAGAACTGTATGAAGGAATTGACAAACACATAACTATCATCAGTGATTTTAACACCCCTCTCTCTATCTAAGAGAACAAGTAGAAAGAAGTATTACAGTAGACATAAACAACACTATTAACCAATGTCACTTAATAGGTGTTCAGTGAAGACTCCATGCAACAACAGAGGACTACAAATACTTTCAAGTGTATGTGAAACATTTAACAAGATAGATCTTATTCTGGGGCAAAAAAAAAAAACGGAAACCAAAATTTCAATAAATTTTCAAGTATCCAAATCATACTGTGTTCCCTTTGGAAATAAATTAGAAACCAATAACAGAAATATTTCTGGAATATCCCCTAATTAAAAAAATATAAGTAACACATAGAAGGAACTCATTGGTCAAAATGTCAAAAGGTAAATTATAAATATTTTGAAGTGAGTAAAAATGAAGCAACATACAAAATTTGTGGGATAAAGGTAAAGTAGTACTTTGTATAAAATCTGTAGCACTAGATGCCTATATTAGATGAAAATCTTAAATAAATGTAGGTTCTGCCTTATAAAACTAAAAAATACAAGTAAATTAAACCCAAAGTAAGCAGAGGAAAGAATAAAACAAAATTAAAATTAAAGAAAAAAATCAATAAAATAGAAAACAAGAAAATACAAAGGAAATCAATGAAACCAAGAGCTGGTTATTTGAGAAGATCAATACATTTAATCATCCATAATGATCAATTTTTAAAAAACAAACACATACAAATTACCAATATTAGTAATGAGAGGTAAGGTATGCATCATTACAGAATCTATGGATATTAAGAAGATACTAAAGCAACATTATGCATAACTTTATGCCAATGAGTCTGACAATCTAAACAAATAGATAAATTTTTTGAAAGATGTAAACTACCAAAGCTCACTAACAGGATCTGGATAGCCCCATATCTATTAAAGAAATTGAATTTGTAGTTAGAAATCTTTCCACTGAGAAAACTGCAATCTCAAGTAGCTTCCTAGTTTATTTTTTTCAGGAAACCAAAAAGCACAAAATACTTACCAACTCTTCTATGAAGCCATCATTGACCTGAAAGCAAAATAAAAACATTACAAGCAAATAAAACTAGAAAATAATGCCCCTCCCAAATACAAATGCAAAATTATTAATAAAATTTTAACAAACAAAACTCAACAATATAGAAAATGAATACATTTTGTCCAAGTGGGATATATCCCAAGAATGCAAGGTATATTCAAAAACTCAAAAAGAAAAAATTATGTTATCAGTATTAAAACTGAATATTCATAGTTCATAATAAAAGAGATGAAGTTAGAAAATAATTGATATGGAAAAATAATACAATAGCATCAAAAAGTGAAATAAATAGGGATGCATCTAACAAAAGATGCGCAATGCCTATACACTGAAAACTAAAATACACTGCTAAGAGACATCAAAGCAGACCAAAATAAATGGAATTATACACTGTTTGACGGGTCATAAGACCCAATATTTTTACGATGTCAATTCAAATTTGGATTTGATGTCATTCAAATTAAAATTATTGTAGACATTGTTTTAAAAATTGGCAAGCTAAATTCTGAAATCTAACATCATAAAGAAATACAAAGGATGTACAATAAGCAAAACAACTTTGATTTAGAAAAAAATGTTGGATGACTAACACTACCTAATTTGAATACTTAAATCTACAATAATCCAAACAGTATGATTTGGTATAAAGATAGAGAAAAAGAAGAATGGAACAGAATAGAGACTTCAGAAATAGACTTGAACATATATACAGATAACTGGTATTGAACAAAGGTTCAAAGGCACGTCCTTAGAGAAAGGATAAGTCTTTTCAACAAATGGTGCTGAAACTATCGAATATCCATATGCAAAAAACTGAGCTTTTATCTATAATTTGCACCATATATAGAAATTAGCTTAAAGTGGATTATAGATCCAGATATAATACATTAAACATAAATCTCTAGAATAAAACAAAACACTTTTGTATCCTTAAATTAGACAAAAGACAAGATAAAATATCAAAAGTCTAGTCCCTCAAAAAATATATGGACCTTTGCAAAATTAAAAACGTTTGCTTTTTGAGAGACTCTGTTATAAGAATTCAAAAACAAACCACAGACCAAAGAAAATATTTAAAAATCATATATCTGATAAAGGATTGGTATTTACAATATATAAAGACATCTTAAACTGAATAATAAGAAAACAACTCTATTTTTTCAAAAATGGAAGAGGAGATACTAATGGCAAATAGTCATAAGAAAATATAATCAAGATAATTACAATGAGGTAATGCTACATACCTACTAAAATGACTGAAATTAAAAATATTTACCACACCAAGTGTTAGTGATGGGGTGGGGGAACTAGAACTCACATACACTGCTGGTGAAAATGTGAAATAATACAACCATATTGGGAAACAGTTTGGAACTTTATTAAGAAGTTAAAAATATATCTATATCACATGTAATTTCCTAAGAGAAATGGAAGTATATGTCTATACAAAATCTTGTATATGAGGGCCTATAGTAGCTTTTTTTGCAATGGACCAAAAATGGGTACCACCCAAGCATAAACCAACTGGTAAGTGGATAAACAAATTGTGATGTATCCATACAATTAAATAATATTCACCAATAAATAAGAATTAACTATTAATATACAAAACAACTTGGATAAATTTTAAAATAATTATGCTAAGTAAAAATAAAAAACAAAAACATAAAGCAAGCCGAGACAAGAAATGACCAGGGTCTGGGTAGCATATTGAATACAGCTAGGCTGGAAGTCAGATATACCCCAGCACTTTTTAGTTAAGTATGTGATTAAACCTAATCTTTGGGCAACTTCTTTTAGATTGTATTCTCTGTCATATGAAACAGAGAAACAATAATGTAAATTGTCTTTTTAATATTATTCTCTGAGGTAAATTATCATTCAAAATTATATCAATCACATTAAAAAGTTGAGACTTGACATAATTAGCAAAGTATTACTTGATCTCCCAAAGCCCTGCCTTCATTGCATGTGGCTTTATTCCTGGCAACCACAGGTTGCATTACTGTGACTGCATTTTCCCTACCTTCCAAAAACTAGCAGATATCTGCAATATCTGCTAGCTTTTGGAAGGTAGGGGAAATGCGTCATCACTGCCTTTGTCTTAACCATGTCTGAATAGAGTTCACAAGTTTAGTAAATAGAAATACAAATATTGCATGAACCATAGATATAACAAAACATAATTCTTCGTTTATCTGAAATTCAAATGTGACTGAGAATTCTGTACCTTCTCTGGCAACCATAGATAAGATAATTTCAGGTCTTTGTCTTTGACATTCTATATCCTAGACACACTTTTGGTACCTGAGAAATCATTTTAGGTATTTCAAGCAGAATGGAATTGAATAAAGGGAATTCTAGGCTTCCAAATATGTCAGAAGGGGGAAAAATAACAGGGAAGCCTCCTTCTACCTCTTAAGTTTGCCATTAGATTTCAGGAAAATCTTCTCATGTCAGGAACTGCAGGAAACCAGTTGCAATGCCCATGGCTACCTACAACACCAAGGAGATAATTCCTGAGGGAGCTCTCTAAAGAGGCCCAGTTGGAGGCTGATGCAAGTTTCCCATCTTCACATATGACCATTAAAGGCATATATATTTAAATGTTTGAATCAGCTTACTTTTAAGAGCCAAAAACTTGTAACAATACAAATGCCCATTAAGAGTGCAATAGATAATAAAGTATGGCATGGTCATATAATGGACTACTACACAAGAATTAAAAAATGAAATATTGCCACATACAGCAACATGGATAAGTCTTAAAGACAACATACTGAGTAAAAGAGGCCAAACAATGCAAAAACCATACATAACTGTGTGAGACAATTTATATGAATTCCAAAAGCAGGCAAAGCTAATCTGTTAGAAATCACAACTGTGGTTACCTCAGGTGGGTATTGATTGACAAATGCCATGAAGAAAACCTCTGGGATGCTGAAAATGTTTTGTGTCTTTATCAGGGTGTTGGTCACACAGACACATGCATATGTAAATATTCACCAAGCTGTAAACTTAATAATAATGCATTTTACAGGGTACATTGGGTTTTTGTTGTTGTTGTTGTTGTTTTATGTCATATTTTCTGGAACCTACACAACTATCTACCACTACTGGAGGAGGAATAACATTCCCCACTTTCCTTACAACTTCCAAATGTCATCAGTTGTCTCTTGGTAGAAACTATATGAGCAAGGGACTCTAGAGAATTCAGTGCCCAGGATTCTGGCCCCAGCAAAACAGGGGACAGGATAAGATGGAGTAGGAACGATGCTGAGTGTTCTTCACAATACTTTTATCTTGTAGAGAGTGAATGAAAAGCAAAGAATAAAAGTGTTTTAGATTGTGGGTACTGCAGATAATATTTTAAAAATAATCCCCTTGGAATATCCTACTATCTATAATTTGTGGTTAGCTATAAACTAGAATATTAAAATTATGACTCCCTATACAATTGCATGATAAAAATTTAAATATTCCTAGAACATGGGAAAAAATCTTAATTAGACTATACTTTAACGAAACAAAACACAAGCTTTAATTCCCTAACAAAAGAATTTTTATTGAAATGGCAGAAAATGCAATACAATTACAAACATATTTCAATAACTTTCTTATCATAATTGCAAATATGAGATAGATACTATTTTCATGTTTTTATTTTCCTTGTTTTATTTACCTTCCTTAGAAATAAAATCTTTGAATGTACTCTGTCTAGCTTCAAGTCCATCAATCCAATTTTATGACTTTTAAAATTAGCACATTTTACTACAGAGAAAAATACTTGGCATGTTATAAAGTGCATTGCCATTAATGGCATACTTTTTAGGTTTTTCTTCAAGTTAAAAAAATTCTGTATTTATGCATACTACAAACCAATAGTTCAAGGTTTTATCACACCACATTACAATGACAAAACACATTACAGAGAATAAGGGTTGCAAGTCTTACAAAACACTATAAAAATATCTTTTTAAAGGTTTATTGCCTACTCTTCTGCAAATTTTCATCTTTAATACTATCCTTACTGCTATAGTTTGTCCTGTGTCTTCCAGCATCCTGTTATGGCTCAGACAATATCATTTAACAAGCAAGGCCCATATACTTCTTTTTAATTTGGAAGCCTCCAATTATATTCTTAACTTGGTATAGATTTGTCACATTTCCTTATGAAGAAGAACACAGGACAACTTACATAATACAGATACGTTGTTTCATTCCATCTGTCATTTTATCTTTTCCCACCTCCACTGAGTATGGGCATCCTAGGTTCATTTGGATGCTTTGTGCTTATATATCCCAGCATGCTCCTGAAGAGAAAAACACTGTCCCTCTAAACTATTCTCCCTACCTTCCTCATAGCATATTTTGTAATTTCAAGTTCACTGGCCATTTCCTTCTGATTTATGGCACACCACTGCACTGCAAGTGTCATCCAATAACTATTCATGAGAACAGTTACAGCAGGATTACTGGGGGAAAACAGCAACTTGAAACTGTGTTTAACCATGTCAAGGGCCTCTCTTTTCCCATATTCTTTTAAAAAACATGACTAGCACCTTATTGCAATATTGTAGTCATTTGACACTTTTCCATACATCATTGAATACTGTTGTCAGAGGTTGATGAGAACATGTTCAAATGTCTTGAATTCAGCTCAATGGCTCTCAGACCCACCAAAATATATGTAACTTTTCTTTCCAAGCTTTTGTTTCTTCATCCCTGCTTTGATTTCCACAGGCTATTTGGCATTCTTTTCCTAATTCCTGTTTCTTCCATGATATCTGAACTCATTTCATAGAATATTTTTCAATTCTTCTCTTCTTCATCACACTCATCTAAATCTGATCACAGTTCTCTTAAATCTTTCAACATGCTTTTCTTGAATGTTTTAATATATGTAAAATGTACCCACTTTTTTGTTTTTAATTCTCTTTTCTCCCATCTTTATCATATTTTTTTCTTTTGTTCTCTTAGTTATTTATATTTTAATTTTCTCTCTTGCTTTTTTTCTATCTGTGCTTATAAGAGGCCCCATGATATAGTGGGGAAGTATTAAACAGGAAAGAAGTATTTGGTTAATATCGGTACATTAACTCTTCCTCTAACCTTGGAGAAACTACTGCTCCTCTACAGGCCTCCTTTTTTTCACTTGTAAATGGGAAGATTGGTTGGAATGTTTTGTGAGGTTGCATCTAGTGTTGGAAATTCTATAATTCTAAGAACCAGTAACAATATCTATATCTATATTTATATTATATCTATGTCTAGCAAGCTAGCTATTTTCCTGTTGTATTCAATCTGTTTCTTGCATTAAATTAGAATCAAACTTTTTCTCTCAGTTTCCAGTTCTAAATTCTGCAATATTATGTTACTTATTGTTCTTATTCTGGCTTTCACTTGTACTTTATTTTACTGATTTCTGTCTCGTTTTTGGTCTGAACTCTAGAGAAATCAGAGTATAAAATTTATCAATATCCTGCTCTGTACATTTTAAACCTGGCAACATCTGGTAAACTACCCAACAGTTCACGAGCATATGCACATGTGAATACACACACACACACACACTGCTGCCTTTGGAATCATAGTGGTCTAAGTTCAAACTCTAACTATATACAGTCATGTATCACTTAATGATGGAATTATGTCCTGAGAAAAATTTGCTGTGATGTGATGCTGTCATTGTGCAAACATCATAGTGTGTACTTACAGTGACCTAGATGGTATCACTACTACACACCTAAGCTATATGGTGTGCTCCTATAGTGCAATCCTGTATATCATGTGACTGTACTGAATACTGTAGGTAATTGGAACACAATTATAATAAGCATTTGTGTATCTAAACATAGAAAGGTAGAGTAAAAATGTGGTATAAAAGATAAAATGCAGTACACCTGTATAGAGCGCTTACCATGAGTGAAGCTTGAAGGACTGAAAGTTGCTTTGGATGAATCAGTGAGTAATTGGTGAGTGCATGTGAAGGCCTAGGACATTACCACACACTACTGTAAACTTTACAAACACTGGACACTTAAGCTACACTAAATTTATAATAACTTTTTTCTTCAGTAATAAATTAACCTTAGCTTAAATTTGTCTTTTTAATTTTTAAAACTTTTTTGGTCTTGTAAATACCTTATATACATTGTATACAAATATCTTATATCTTATAATACAAACACATTGTACAGAGGTACAAAAATATTTTCTTTATATTCTTATTCTGTAAGCACTTTTCTACTTTTTATTTTTTAACTTTTTAAACTGTTTTATTAAAAACTAAGATGCAACACACACATTCACCTGGACATATACTGGGTCAGGATAATCAATATCACTGTTTTTCACCTCTATGTCTTGTCCCACTTCAAGATCGTCAGGGGCAGTAACACACATAGAGCTGCCATCTCCTATGATACTACTGCCTTCTCCTAGAATACCTCTTGAAGGACCTGCCTCAGGCTGTTTTACACTTAACTTTCTCTGTAAGTAGAAGGAGTACACTCTAAAACAATGATAAAAAGCACAGTACACAGTATAGTAAACACATACACCAATAACATAGTCACTTACCATTATTATCAAGAATTATGCACTATACATAATTTTATGTGCTAGCAGTGCAGTAGGATTGTTTACCAGCATCACCACGAACACATTAGTAAGTGTTGTGCTGTATTGTTACAATGGCTAAAGGTAATTGTTCAGATACATTATAATCTTATGGTACCACTATTATATATATGGCAGGTCATTGACCAAACTGTTGTTATGAGGCACATGACTATACTTGTGGACAAGTCACTTCCCTCTCTAAACCTGCATTTCCTCAAATGTGAAAAGAAGGTAATATCTCTACCTCAGAGCTCTGTTATGAGGACTGCACAGGTAATTAATGTATAGCACTCAATACAGCATAGGCATATAGTAGGTCTTCAGTAATTGTCCAGCTGTTTTCCTCCTCTTTCTCATTATTATTATTATTATTAAAGATGGAGTTTCACTCTTGTTGCCCAGGCTGGAGTGCAACGGCATGATCTCCACTCACTGCAACCTCTGCCTCCCAGGTTCAAGTGATTCTCCTGCCTCAACCTCCGAAGTAGCTGGATTACAGGCATGTGTCACCACACTCGGCTAATTTTTTAGTTTTAGTAGAGATGGGGTTTCACCATGTTGATCAAGCTGGTCTCAAACTTCTGACCTCAAGTGATCCACACACCTCGGCCTCCCAAAGTGCTGAGATTACAGGCATGAGCCACTGCACCTGGCTTATTATTAATATTATTTCAAATGCAAGAGCTTCTTGAGGCAAGCCAGATTCCTTGGCCTTCCATGAAGGGCACCATAACTGTGACCTGGTAGAAAGATGGGGTCCTTCAAATTCTTAGATCTATTTTTAATAACCCCTGGAGGAATTCTTCCTTGGGAGATTTTCCGGCAATGATAAAAGGATTTGTTAGCAATGACTGAATCTACTCTACGTAAAGAAAACTACCTAAGTTTTATTACATGGTGTGAATGGCAGCTCTAGTTTACCTCTTCATCAGTGAGAAACTGATATATCTCTTAGCTAGTGTCATCAAAAGAATAACATTTGCTCTGGTCCTGAACAAATAGATTTGTCACACACAGCTTCCTCCTTCTTTGCCCAGATAGGAATTCCTTTGTCTGCCAACCACCAAATTGGTGGACTTCGCTCTATCCTAACCCTCATTCTCTGCTTTCCCTTTTGCATTAATGGAAAGTATGTCCTGCCAACTTTTCACTTGTGCTCCTGATCCTGTTTCCACTCACCTTCTCTGGGGCTTTTATTCCACGGTCATTCCTGTCTCTCCTGCATTATTTATTCCTTCTTCTCTACCATGCCATTACTATCTGCTAATGACAGGTTCTAAGATCTACTCTCTTTAAAATATAAATCATCCTCGGTTCCAAATCCCTCAGTTACTATTTCATCTCTCATGCCCTTCACAGGAAAACTGAAACAATAAAAAAAGAAAGAAATGTTCTCATGTTCTTCACTTTCTTACTTTCCATTCACACTCAGGCTTCCTTCACTTTTGAATCAAAATGCCTCTATCTATAACAATCAAAAAACTATCATTTTGTTAAGTTCATATCTACTTCACTGGTTTTCTCTGCCTTGGCCTCTGAGAAGCATTAACAGAGCACTCACTTTTTCTGAAGTATTTTTCCCTTCACTTCCATGGTGTCACATAGTCCTGATTTTCCTTTTCGTCTATCTTCCATCTCCTTTGCTAGACTATCCTCCTCTCTGACTTATTAATATTTTTCTTAGTTTGGACTGCTAAAACAGAATGCAATGGACAGGGTGATTTACGTACAACAGAAATTTATTTCTCAAAGTTCTGGAGGCTAGAGTCTAAGATCAGGGTATCAACATGTTCAGGTTCTGGTGAGGACCCTATTCTGTCTTCTCCTTATATCCTCATATGGTGGAAAGAAGGTAAGAGATTCTCTGGGGTACCTTTGATAAAGGCACTAATCCCATTCATGAGAGATCCACCTTCATGACCTAATTACCTCCCAATGGTCCCACCTTCTAATCCTATCACACTGAGAGGTAAGATTTCGACATATGAATTTGGTGGGGAAGGGGGATACATTCAGTTGATAACAATATCGGGGAGCCTAAGGGCTCTGTTCTGAGATGTTTGCTTTCATCTTTCTGTAAGTAATCTCTGTGTGTGTAATCTCTTCCAGTTTCATGGATAGAATTGCTGCTTTTGAACTGACTTCCAAAATCTTATCCCTGGCACCAAGCTCCACTCCTGTATAGCCAGTTTCTGCTTTACATCTCTACCTAGATCTCCAATAGGCATCTCATACTTGACATGTTCTAAATCACCCTCTTAATATAAACCCCTCAGTTCCTCTTAAAACCTTCCCATTTCATTAAATGGCACCATCATCTTTCCTGTTAGACTAAACTAAAATCATAGCCTTACCATTGCCTCTTCTCTTTTCTTTTTATCCCCTTAAATTTAATTTAGGTAAGCTCTGCCTATTATTTCTATCTATGAAATGCATCTCAAAATATCCACTTATTTCTACCTCAGATGCTGCCATAAATATAAAGAATACATGGCCCCAGTAGTCAATTCTTAGGGACTTTCCAAGAAAGGAGTATAATATAAAGATATTTGAACATGTGTTAATAACATGTGTTAATAACATGTGTATTATTTGAACATGTGTTAATCCAAAGTGCCTTCAAAATGCATAACTCTGTCTTTCTAATTTAAATATTTAAATCTGCAACTTTTAAGAGTAATCAGAAATTTTAAGTTTGCAATATGCTATGGCAATAAATAAAATTTAAAATATGCTTTTGATAGAAAATATCTCTTTATATTTGAAGTTAGAACTTAATATATCTCATTTACTTCTCTCCTCTTCTTCCTCTTGTATCCCGATACCCCTAACTCTTATACAGCCCAAGAAACAGTATTTGGGGACATTACTATGTATTATCTTCATATTTTAAAGAAACAAATTGCTAACACATAATTTTTTGGTGTAGGATCTCGCAAATATATCTTTCCCCTTATGTTAATCTTCTGATTCTTCTATTGTCACCTCACTTGGTGAGCAGGCTTGTAAATTTTTGTTTATTTTGCTTAAATCACATAAGCCCTAGACAACCTTCCTGGAGGCTAATATAGTACAGACCACACAATGATATGCTGGAAATAATGCGACCCTCTGGGTATCTTCTGCTTATGTATGTAGATTACGGACCTCAGCAGTTGGCTTTCCCTGCTCTCTAGGGGAGACTCTCCAAAGTATTTCTGCTGTAGATCTTCTCCAATATTTTAAGAGGACTAAAATCTTACTTTGCTTTCTCCCTTTACCATCTTTTTTTTCCCAGATTTTACTAACCAATAACTTTTTATCTTGCCCTCCAGCTTCCAGGAGGACTCTAGTTTCCTCAGATGTCTCTTCAAGTATCTCCTGCCAATCAGAATTCGATGCTGTCCTACTCCATAGTATTTTCTGCTGCAGTTTTGTTAAACATATTTGCGTTAGTTATTCTCTCAAGATCTCATTTGAAATACTTCTTGTCCTACTGTCATTCTGACTCACTTTGTTTACCAATTAAGTTTTTCTCCTATCTTATATTTCCACTTCTGCTATAGCATCTTTATTTTTACCACTATCAAAGTCACAATATCTATTAGCCACTCCTTTTCTGACCTTTGCTTTTTTCCTGATATTCTTTAGTTTTGGCATATTCAGAAGAATTACTAAAATAATCTCAAGAGTCTTGGCCTCCTTTTTCATATTATGTATTCTCCAAAGTTGAGTCTACTTCTTTTTGCCCAATATGAAGATTACAGCAAATTTATTATTAACATGGAATTTAATTATCTCAAACATGTCTCTTGTGTTCAATCCAGCTGAGTTTCTAACCTGCGTTCCCTGGCTGAACAACTCTTTTCAGCCTCCTGTGACAAATCTTCACTGTGATTCTCCCCTTGAAGGCACCACCTGCAGCCCTCCTATTCTTTTAGAGACTAAACAAGTTCTTTCATGGCTACTTTTAAGCTCCTCCCTAAGTTAATCCTTAAAAAACACAAAATATCTAAACCGACAGGCTTAGTTTGCTTTTCTTTTTCTTCTTCTGTTTCTCTTTTCCACACTAACTCAGCTTCTTAGTATGGTCCCTCTTTTTCAAAGTCCACATTTGCATTTGGCCTAGACATGGACAATGGGCTTGGTCTGAGCTCAGGAATACCACTGAGAGGTCATCTCAGGTAAACTTCGCCCACTGTGGCTCTCCCAGAAAGAGTCTTTCCTTCTCCACAAGGATCACAATAGCATGAGCACATACTATTCTGTTGCTTTCCCTTGACTCCTCCAACACCTGACCTGCTTGAGTCATTAGCCTTCGATTGAAAGACTGAAGCACTAAAAATTGTTTTAGGAGTTCTGGCTCTTTTCTCTGGATTTCATCCCTAAATTAAATCTGTGTTGCTGTCCTCATTCTTTGTTCTTCCTTTACTTCTTATCCTAGGAGCCGTCATGCTGCCTCATCAGAAATACAAGCCTCTAATGCAGGTAAAAGAAGATCTACAAGCTAAATTTAGCAGTAACTGTATTTAAACTTATAATGGCTCTAGCATATGTAATGACTTCTAACCTGAAAATTATAGGGGTCTGCTGTGATCCAGCCAGGCATGGTAGTACAATCAAAGAAACAGTAAAGCAAAATTAAATACAATTTACTTCAAATCTTCACTCATCTCTTTAGAAACCCCACAAGACATAGTAAAATATCTTTAAAATCCTTTTTAGCTATCACTGCCACTCATATTCTCTATACAGATGGAGATCCTTACAAAAACTCAACCCACATGGCTCTTCTCACTTGCCATATGTTCTCTCTGTCATGTCAATGGCTAAAGGCACTCCTTCTTTAGTTCATCAGTGAACCAACCTTTGCTACACAGTGGTTTTCTATTTTCCTTCCTGCATGCTTATGCCATCACTCCATCCACACCATGCCCCACTCGGAAGCCCAAATTCTCTATTCTTGAGACACCCCACTGTGCAGAAGAAAGAGGTATAGTGTAATATATTGCCGTCACAAGAATCAGCACATCACCCAAACTGTAAACAAAGAAAGAAGGCCTATGAACTGACCTATCCCAGGCAGGATAGAATCCTCCCTCCTTTGAAGGGAGCACAAGAGTGAGAAAGCATATATGAATATGGTAAATACTTATACTTTCTTTTGAAAAAGTTCAAATCCACATCTGCATGAAAAAGAGCTGGAAGGAATATTTTCTGACTTTATTTCTACTTTTCTGATGTGTACATAAATGTCGAGAGTTAATACCAATCTTAAGTCTAGTATATACAGAACATTTCCAGAATGCAACAGTAAAAAGAAAACTGGTATAAGACTTAGAAAACCTGGAATTAAATATCTGCACTACCACTGGCATTTAACAAGTCCCTTGCTATCTTAGTATGGGTTACCCAGAAACAAATTCTAATTCAAGTATTTCAGTATAAGTAGTTGACTTGGAAGGTGATTCCAACAACACCAGTATTTGAACAGAAAAATGGAACAGAAAAAGGAAAAAAGTTAATAATAAATGTATTATGAATTATCACCATGGGCAACTGGAGATTGATTTTGCTAGAGAACTCGGGAAATGGTATAGAAGATACATCACCAAGTTATTCCACTCCAAGATGAGGAAGCTATGTATTTACATAGCAACCCCTATCAAGTGTTGGTTGAGAGCGTGTGTGTGTGTGTGGTGTGTGTGTGTGTGTGTGTGTGTGTGTGGTGGAGGGTGGAGATTAATTCGAGCCTGCCTTTAGAACAGACAGAGAAGGATCTGTTGATCAGAGTGAGCACTCAGAGTCACACATCCTATGAGTCGGAAGAGGTGTCAAGATACAGGAAAATAGTAAATACACTGATTCCACAGGTAGGGCACTTGCATGTCTTGCTACTTCCTCCCCTTGTGAGACTCAGATTTACTCATAACCTGTATGAAGGTCATTCCATCCCATCACTGATGCACAATTTCTTTTGTAAAATTAGATTAGTAATATCGGTGAAATAAACTACAGCGCTCACAGGTTCAGTTGATCCTGAAGCCATAACTGGTATTGCACTGTCTCCTTTTATCATCCCCATGCTAGCTTTTTCGCAAAAGAATCCTCAACTAGTGATTCAGCTTCTCTAGGTTGCTTTCCTGGTAGGGTGACTCAGACTCTCAGCCTTGAAAGGTCTGAGCACCTAGTTACTGTACTCTTATCAGATGTGGCTGCTGCAGTGCCCATTTAGTTATCATCATGAGGGGGAAAGGCCATTTCTCTTACTGTCTCCTGTCACTGAAGAGAAGGAGGAATTAAAAGCTGAAAAACAACAGGAATGAAGTCAGCGGCAAGACCAACCAGCACCACTGACCAGGCCTGAGGTTAAAAGATTAACCCCCACCCCGACTCTAACCACATGTGCTATCTATAGATCTCAATCTATCACAACCCTTTCACGTGGACCCCTTAGAGTTGTAAGCCCTTAAAAGGGCCAGGAACTCTTTCTTCAGAGAGCTAAGTTCTTGAGATGCAAGTCTGCCGACACTACCGGCTGAATAAAGCCTCTTCCTTCTTTAACCCAGTGTCTGAGGGGTTTTGTCTGTGGCTCGTCCTGCTCCATTTCTTGGTTCCCTGACTGGGAATTGAGGTGATTAACGGATGGTCAAGGCAGCCCCTTAGGAGGCTCAGCCCTGCCCTGTGGAGCTTCTGGCCAGCTTGAATGACGCAGAGACTAACTCCCGGGTAGGCATTTGCCCTGGTGGAACGCCTCATCAGAGCAGTGCATGGCAGGCCCCTGCGGAGGATCAACACAGCAGCTGAACACCGGGAAGGAACCGGCGCTTGGAATCTGGACATCTGGTACTGTAGGACCGGTCTTTGGAACTTGCCCACTCCATTTGAGTAGAAGCATGGCCTGATCATCCACAGTGTGCCCTTATTGGCACTCTGGTCTCAGTATTGATTTTGATTTGGCTTGACTTGTTTGCAAAAAGAAAAGTGAAAGTGAGTGCTTGAGTTTGAGAGGGGCAAGGTGAGTGAGTGACCCCTTTACCCTTTCCTTCTTGTGGAGTGAGTGTTGTTTTGTCTTGGGAGGAAGATGGGTGGAACACAAAGTAAGCCAACTCTGCTAGGAACTATGTTGAAAAATTTCAAGAAAGGATTTAATAGAGACTATGGAGTTACTATGACACCAGGAAAAGTTCGAACTTTGTGTGGGATAGACTGGCCAACATTAGAAGTGGGTTGGCCATCAGTAGGAAGCCTAGACAAGTCTGTTGTTTCAAAGGTATGGCACAAGGTAACTGGTAAGCCAGGACACCCAGACCAGTTTCCATACACAGACACTTGGTTTCAGCTGGTTTTAGACCCCCCACAGTAGTTAATAGGACAGGCAGCAGTAGTACTAGTGGCAAAGGGACAGACAGCCAAGGAAGAATCCCGCTCCACCTGCCAAGGAGAGTTGGCTCCTAAAGTCCTGTCCAACCCAACATCAGAGGATTCGTGGCAAGAAATGGCACCAGTGCCCCCCACCCTTTCACCAGGGAGGAAGGCCTCCCACTCCTGAGCCCACTGCGCCTGAGCTTCCACAAGGCCTACATACCCCTAGGCTACCTACAGTAGAAAAGAAAGGATGCGAGACCTTGGGAGAAACCCCTCCCTTGGCAGCTCATTTGAGGCCTAGAACTGGGATACAAATGCCCCTGAGAGAGCAATGGTATACTGGGATAGACGAAGATGGACATATGGTGGAAAGGCGTGCCTTTGTGTACCAACCCTTCACCTCTGCCAATCTCCTCAGTTGGAAAAACAATACCCCATCCTATACCAAAAAGCCTCAAGCTATAATTGATTTGCTCCAAACTATTATCCAGACCCATAACCCCAACTGGACTGATTGCCACCAGTTGTTCATGTACCTCTTTAACACAGATGAAAGGAGGAGGGTGCTCCAAGCAGCAACTAAGTGCCTGGAAGAAAATGTTCCAGCTGATTACCAAAACCCACAAGAGTATGTGAGGATCCAATTACCAGGAACAGACCCCCAGTGGGACCCAAATGAAAGACAGGGTATGCAAAGGCTAAACTAGTGCAGGGAAGCCCTTCTGGAAGGGTTAAAGTAGGGAGCTCAGAAGGCCACAAATGTTAACAAAGTCTCTGAGGTCATTCAAGGGAAAGATGAGAGTCCAGCACAATTCTACAAGCGACTATGTGAGGCCTATCACATGTATACTCTCTTTGATCCCAGTAGCCCTGAAAATCAGCACATGATTAACATGGCTTTAGTTAGTCAAAGTGCAGTAGACATTAGAAGAAAATTGCAGAAACAGGCTGGGTTTGCAGGCATGAATACTTCACAGTTATTGGAGATAGCCAACGAGGTGTTTGTGAATAGAGATGCAGTAAGCCGCAGAGAGAATTGCAGAGAGAGTGAAAGTCAAGCCTGGTGAAATGCCGACCTACTAGCTGCAGCTATGAGAGGGGTCCCCCTGAAGGGGTGAGGGAAGGGGGGGCCCCAGGAAAAATACCCAGTCTGGCTGTCCATGCTTGCAGTGTAACCAGTGTGCTTACTGTAAGGAAATAGGACATTGGAAGGACAAGTGTCCCCAGTTGAAAGGGAAACAAGGTGACTCTGAGCAGGAGGCCTCAGAGAAGGAAGAAGGGGCCTTGTTCAATCTGGCAGAAGGGTTACTGGACTGAGGGAGACCAGGTTCATGTGTCCCCAAGAGCCCATGGTCAGGAAGACAGTTGGGGCAAGGACATTGAGTTTCTTATCAACACTGGTGCTGAACATTCAGTAGTAACCACCCCGGTCACCCCCTTATCCAGAAAGACAATTGATATAATCAGAGCCACAGGGGTTTCAGCAAAGCAAGCTTTCTGTTTGCCCTGGACCTGCACTGTGGGGGGGCATGAAGTGATTCACCAGTTCCTATACATCCCTGACTGCCCCTTGCCTTTGCTAGGAAGGGACCTACTTAGCAAGCTGACAGCCACCATCTCTTTTACAAAGCACGGCTCTTTACAGCTAAAGCTACTTGGAACAGGAGTCATCATGGCCCTTATGGTTCCTCAGGAGGAGGAATGGAGACTCTTCTTAACTGGGCCAGGCGAAGAGATAGGATCAGCTCTGGCTAAGCGGTGGCCAAAGGTGTGGGCAGAAGACAATCCTTCAGGGTTGGCAATCAACCAGGCCCCCGTACTCATAGAAGTTAAGCCTGGGGCCCAGCTGACAGACAAAAAAAGTGCCTGGTCCCCAGAGAAACTCTTGAAAGTATCCAGGTCCATCTCAAGCAGCTGAGGGCCTTTGGAATTATAGTCCCTTGTCAGTCTCCATGGAACACTCCCCTCCTGCCTGTTCCCAAGCCAAGGACTACAGGCCAGTATAGGATTTGCGCTTGGTCAACCAAGCTACAGTGACTTTGCACCCAACGGTACCTAACCCATACACATTGCTGGGGTTGCTGCCAGCAGAGGACAGCTGGTTCACCTGCCTGATTCACCTGGTTCATCCTTCAGGGATGCTTTCCTTAGCATCACACTAGCCCCTGAGAGCCAGAAATTGTTTGCCTTTCAGTGGGAGGATCCGGGGTCAGATGTCACCACTCAGTACACTTGGACCCGGCTTCCCCAAGGGTTCAAGAACTGCCCCACTATCTTCAGGGAAGCGCTGGCTTGAGACCTCCAAAAGTTTCCCATCAGAGACCTAGGCTGCATGTTGCTCCAGTACATCGACGACCTCCTGCTGGGACACCCCACAGCAGTCGGGTGTGCCAAGGGAACGGATACCCTGCTCCGCCACCTGGAGGACTGTTGGTAAAAGGTGTCCAAGAAGAAAGCTCAGATCTGCAGACAGCAGGTATGCTACCTGGGATTTACTATCCAACAGGCGGAGCGCAACTTGGGATCAGAAAGAAAGCAGGTCATTTGCAACCTATCAGAGCCTAAGACCAAAAGGCAGGTGAGAGAATTCTTAGGAGCTGTGGGGTTCTGCAGGTTATGGATCCTAAATTTTGCAGCACTAGCCAAGCCCATGTATGGAGTCACAAAGTGGGGTGACAAGGAACTTTTTGAATGGGGGTCCCAACAGCAATGAGCTTCTCATGAGTTAAAAGAGAAACTCATATCGGCCCCAGTCCTGGGGCTGCCTGACCTGACAAAGCCATTTACACTATATATGTCAGAGAAAGAAAAGATGGCAGTTGGAGTTTTGACCCAGACCATGGGGCCCTGGCCGAGGCTGTTGGCCTACCTCTCTAAACAACTAGATGGGGTTTCTAAAGGTTGGCCCCCATATTTGAGGACCTTGGCAGAAACTGCCCTGTTAGCCAAGAAGCAGATAAGCTGACTCTTGGGCAAAATCTGAACATAAAGGCCCCCCATGCTGTGGTGACTTTAATGAATACCAAAGGACATCATCGGCTAACCAATGCTAGACTAACTAGGTACCAAAGCTTGCTCTGTGAAAATCCCTGCATAACCATTGAAGTTTGTAACACCTTGAACCCTGCCACCTTACTCCCGGTATTAGAGAGCCCAGTTGAACATAACTATGTAGAGGTGTTGGACTCAGTTTATTCTAGCAGGCCAAACCTCTGAGACCATCCTTGGACATTAGTAGACTGGGAGCTGTATGTGGACGGGAGCAGCTTGGTCAACCCACAAGGAGAGACGTGTGCAGGATATACAGTGGTAACCCTGTATGCTGTCACTGAAGCCAAATCACACCATTGCACTCTAGCCTGGGCAACAAGGGCAAAACTCCATCTCAAAAAAAAAAAAAAAGATAAAAAGAAAAATGCTCAACAACACTAATCATCAGAGATATGCAAATCAAAACCACAATGAGATATCATTTCACCCCAGTTAAACTGGCTTTTATCAAAAACACAAAGAATAACAAATGTTGACAAAGATGCAGTTATATTCCCACCAACACTCATACACTGTTGGTGGGAATGTAAGTAGTACAGCTGTTACCGAAAACGGTATGGAGGTGCCTCAAAAAATTAAAAATAGGACTAACATATGATCCAGCAACCCCACTGCTGGGTATATATCCAAAAACATAAAGGAAATCAATATACAGAAGAGATATCTGTACTCCAATGTATATTCCAGCACTATTCACAATAGACAAGATATGGAACCAATCTGAGTACCCATCAATGGATAAATGGATAAAGAAAATGTGGCATATATACAATGGAGTACTATTTGGCCATAAAAAAAGAACGAAATCCTGTCCTTTGGAGCCACATGGATGGAATTTAGGTCATTATGTTAAGTGACATAGATCAGGCACAGAAAGACAGATATTACATATTCTCACTCATACGTGGGAGCTAAAAAAAGTGGATCTCCCAGAGCTAGAGAGTAGAATGCTGGTTACCATAGGATGGGAAGGGAAGCAGGAGGGAGAGGGAAGAATTAGGAGTTGGTTACTTAGTACAAAAATGGTTAGATAGAAGGAATAAGTTCTAGTATTTTATACTACATTGGGGAAATTTTAGTTAACAATAATTTATTGTAGATTTCAAAATAGCAAGAAAAGAATTGTAATGTCCCCAACACACCTTAAAAAAATAAATGTTTGAGGTGATGGATATCCCAATTACCCTGATTTGATCATTACATATTGTATACATGAGTCAAAATATCACAAGTACCCCAAAAATATGCACAACTGTGATATATAAATAAAACACACACAAAAGAAATAGGTAGCACTTCATCAGTCCAGCAGCTTCTGGGTCATGCATATAAAGGTAGAGCTAATGGCCCTGAGGTCATGTGTCTGCTGTTGAACCTCCATCCTTGTAAGTAGTTCCCTTAGTGAAGCAATATCTTGTGGATTTCCATTAGGATAAATCAAACACTTTGTGGGCCCTCTGATTGTGGCACTGGAAAAGCAAAAGGTCACATTTACTGGCAGTTTGAAAGCAAGCCAGCATGCACAGAAATGATAAATGCAGAAAGAGTATGGCTGGAGCACTGACAGTATCTTCTATACTCCCTGAATCTTGTTTCCTCATCTATAAATTGGATCCAATAACAATGCACCTTAAAGAATTCGTATGGAAATTTGTTTTTGAAGTATTATAGAAATTTAAGCTGTAAATATTCAGTTTTGTGATAGAAGCTACAAAAGAAATAAATATCATCACCCGATCCTCCAGAAAGTGAGAACCTATTATGAAATTTCTTTTACATTCTATTTTATATTTTGCTATTTCTGGTTAATATGTGACTTTAAATCTCAGATATAAAAATTAGGCAACTAAAAAGAAAAGTTATCTTAAATTATAAATGCAAAATAAAAAATGTTGAGTCCATTTTCAAAAGGATCATTACTATTAATAACACAAAAAAAGAAAACTAAGAAAAATTCATTTTTAAAATAAAGTGTAATTAAATACTTGGGCAGTTTATTGGGGGGAGAGGAAAGCCATTTACCTGTCTATCATTGATTGACATTGTTACCTAATCTATCAAAAGAATTCATTTATTTTAGAAATATGATTACTGAAGGGTACCCTTGATTTCTAAGATCAATAAAATAAATCCTCAGACTTTAAATTCTATTTCAAAATTTTCTTAATTAATTTAAATGTCCCAACGGTATTTTCTTCCTTTGAGGATCAGCTCAAATTATTTTCTATTCAGTAAGTACATATCCATTTTTGTAAAAATCTAGTTTCTTTTAAGTTATATTAATTTTGTGCGCCTTATAGGCAAAAAATGATATCCTAGCCTTAGGAACATGAGGCTACTTTGCGAAATGCAAGAGCTAGACAAGTAGAAAAAAAGGTCTACTAGGAAAGAAAGGGTATTATGCTGACACTTTAAGGAAGCAGAAAAGAAGTTTACCTGCACAGAGAGAGGTGGTTTTTTTGTTGTTGTTGTGTGGGTTTTTTGTTTGTTTTTTGCCAAGAAGGTGCTTTTATACGAGAAAGAACAGATTTGACCTAGTTGGTCCAAACAGTAATGTTCATGAGCAAGATAATCCTGGGGAGACAGAAAGCATTCTCTCAGAAGAATGAGAGTGTCAATTGACTGTCAGGTGGGATATCAATTACCTCTTTGAATACATTGTTATTTTCCAATGGAGACAGTTTCCGTTTTTATAAATTTTATCTATTTGCCTATTCTTTTTGTTTTTATTGTAAATTATAATTGCTTTAACCAAAAATACATATCTTGTTATAAGTAAATATTGATAACCTTTATGATGCCATTAAAATCTGTTTGCACATTCCTGAAGCTGTCTAGATATTCACTCACAATTAAGAAATGCTCAGTATATCTTCTTATTTAGTGCCAGTAACATAAGAGTGAGCACAAAATCTTAGCTGCATCTGAGAAGTAGACTTAGAACTACCTCAAGCCTCAAAACAGTAAGAAAAATAATGGGCAATACTTGTTAAAAAACAAAACAAAACAAAAACAGGGTGAGATTCTTCAGGTCCTTTACAAAGGGCAAAGATGAAAAGAAAGAAGTTATTAGTGACAACAAATACTCATCACAAGACTTAGGGCTTGACAAACCAGGACTTATGACTACACCAACATTCAAGATTAATGTTCTTTTTGGTTCACCTGGAGAACTCTAGACACGATTAAAAGTTCGTCTCTCAACCACATCCTCTCTTATGTATGTTCTTCCTACAAACAACTGTTTTCATCAGCCTTGGAGAAGTCTATACCCATAATCTCATTCCCACACTCAGGAAAATTATATTCAATATTGTGAAGAAGACTGACGTTGTGTATTTTACCACCTACAAAGCTAGTTAAAATTACATATATATGTGCAATTTTAACAAAGGAAACTATATATATGTATATATATATAAATATACAGCTTATATATACAAAAAGTTTTTAATTTCTTGACTAGTTATGTTTTCTTCTACCAGCATAAAAGTATTTCTCATGTAATATTTGAATCTAAAGTTACAAAGGAAATAATATTTTGGGCAACACCTGAAGGAAAGGAGTTTATTCTTTTTTATTACAATGTACAAATGCAGAGATTTATTTTCTTTACACTTTTACACTTGTATGGCATTTTAAATAGTGCTTTTCATACTATGAAAAAATATTTATCTCAAAGTATTTAGGGATAGAAGCAATACTAGAAATTGAGAAATGCAGAGGTGAGAAGAAAAAAATAGGAAGAGAAAAAATATATATGATTGCTGGGATAGCAATGATTTTTAATTTGAAGGTAATAATTAGATTCAAATTTCTAAACTCCTGGTCTTATACTTTATAGTAACATAAATTTATAGGAAATTTAAATAGGCAGAAATCATATTAATTTCTATCTAAATGGAAAAACCAGATCAAATGTTTCATCAAAAATGGATGTTTGATTCAATTTGAAAATTTTAATCTAACCACCAGTTGCATTATACAAACTGAAACACTTTTGTTCTGTTGAACGAAGAATATAAAAAATTAAAAGACATAGTTTCCGAATTTATGATATGGATAATTATTATTTTATGTACTTGGTCTATTACGTTTAACAACATAAGAATTTATACTTGATTTACTTAACTGAATAGATATTCAACTAACCTAATCACCATACCACAGTTCTAAATATTAAATAAAAACAGATACAAGACAAAGTTTACATTCCCTATTTACTTCAAACACTTGGATTTTCAAAAACAGCAAATTGCAAAGAAAATTCAATGAACTAAATATGCCACCTTTATATAATATTGCTATTCAATACCTGTTACAGTTAACATACATTTACAACAATCTGACTTAAAACACTTTAACTAACTAATGTATATTGAAGATCTTTAACAAAAAAAACTGTGATTCCAGTATAAATTCAAATATATAAAACTATTCTAATAAGTAATTGTATTTTAGTTTAACAGTATGAATGTACTCTGAATATTTTAAATTCTCCTGAACTGACTTCATAACCTGAAAAACAATGGGGGAAAAGATGAAAAAGTAACATATTAAATGCTTGCTCTGTGTTTGTCTGTATTTTCAGTGCATTGCAAATATCATCTTAAACGCCAGTTGTCCTCCTTTCTATACTCTAAATGAAGGGTTGGCATTTTCTTTTCCATAAAGGGCTAAATAGTAAATATCTTAGACTTTGCAGGGCTCTGTCTCAATTGCTAACTCTGTTGCTGTAACATAAAAGTAGCTATATACGTTACATAAAAGGGTGAAGTATCTGTGTTCCAAATAAAATTTTATTTACTAAGACTGAAGTTAGAGTTTTTTATATATTTATGTGTCAAAAATATCATTATTCCTTTGATTTTTTAAAACTATTTTAAAATGTAAATATTATTCTTCTCTTGACAGCTGTACACAGACAGGTGTCAGACTAGATTTGACCCACAAGCTAGAGTTTGCCAACATCTGCTCTAAATTTATCTCAGTATAATCCATATTTTAACAAATTAAAGTATTGGCATTTTACAAAATTAAATTGAAGTGATGGTTTAATAAAGTTTTTTTATTTTTCTCTATGTCACTACAGATTACATTAGCTTATGAATTGACTTGTTAGTCCCCAAATCTCATAAATTTGGGCAGAAATTTATAACTAAAATCAAGAGAATTTTTTACAATACTAAAAACTAAAATGTTATTAATTTTAAAATTAAAATTTAAAAATGTCATGCTTATTGCTTTACAACAAATGTTAAAGCTCTTTTTAAAAGATAAAATGTTATGGCCAGGCGCGGTGGCCCACGCCTTTGAGGGGGCATCTTGGGAGGCCAAGGCGGGTGGATTGCTTGAGGCCAGGAGTTCCAGACCAGACTGGGCAAAATGGCAAAACCCTATCTCTACTAATAATACAAAAATTAGCTGGGTGTGGTGGTGCACACCTGTAATCCCAGCTACTAGGGAGACTGAGGCATGAGAATCACTTGAACCCAGGAGGCAGAGGTTTCAGTGAGTGGAAGTTGCACCAGTTCACTGAAGCTTGGGTGATAGAGCGAGATCCTGTCCCAAAAAACAAAAAGAAAAAGAAAAAGAAAGATTTTAAAGGTAGTTTATACAGCAGTCAGAAAACTGTATTTCATACTATGTAGAAAAGTATGTCTACTTAGACAAATTGTGACAGAAAAATATCAATTCAATATTCAATAAAAACTTGAACTAGTGAGAATTTTAGATGTTTCTGAAAAAATTCTCATAGTTCCTATGATGCCACCAACTCTTGATTATTTTCTTCTGCATCCCTGATGACATTTTCAGTTTTCATTGTATAATCCTTACCTGACCACCAATGTCAGTGTGCTCTGGGGTTTGGTTCTAGTAAGACATCTCTTCTAATCTTTCTACAAAGACACACAGATGACAATTACATTTTTATAATCAGAGTAGACCACTCTTTTGAGATACACATTTCTATAGTCAACTTTTTACTTAATGTATCCAGCGGAACATTTAATAGATGCCTGTGGCAATGCATAGCCATTGACTAAAACGAAAGCTTCTTTCGCAGTTCAGAGTTTCTTCTGGAAAGTGGCTACTCTTGCTGTGAGGGGATGATATTTCCCAGATTCTTTTGCATCTTATTTTATTTTTAAATTTGACAGATAAAATTGTATGTATTTATCATGTACAATGTGATGTTTTGAAGTATATATACATTGTAGAATGACTAAATCTCACTACTGTTATATGCATTATCTCGCCATTATCAACTTTGTGGTGAGAACATTTAACATCCACTTTCAGCATTTTTCAAGAACACAGTATATGATTGTTAACTATAGTCAACATGTTATACAATGAGATCCTTGAATTTATTCCTTCTCTCTAATGGAAATTTTATATTCTTTGGCCAACATTTCCACAAACTCCCCTAAACCTCTACCTCATTGCCTTGTGAGACATTAAGTAAAGGGAACTAATACAGGCAGAGAAAGACAAATACTGCCTGTCTTACTCATATGTAGAATATTAAAAAGTTGATCTCTTAAAAGTAGAGAGTAAAATGGTGGTTACCCTTTTGCATCTTGGTGGGACCATATGACTGATTTTCCCCCAATAAATATAAATGGAATATATATGTGTCAGTCTGCTCCTAGAATAAGAAGCAAGTGGGCATTCTGCATACTCTCTTTCCTCTTCTACCTGCTGGATTCAGAGGGCTTTGTTCCCTTAGTGCCTGGGGAAACTCAGGGTAGAAAGAACTTGAATCCTTGAATCTATATATTGACAAAAGCCAGCCACTAATCAGGAAACCAAACTTTTATTTTGGTAAACCACTGAAATTTGGGGTTTAGTTGCTATGGCAGCTAACATTAGCCTAACAAATACATCTCAAATATAACATGTCCAAAATACAACTCCATTCCCCCAACATATTTCTCCCCCAATCATTCCCATCTCACTAAGTATAGCAACAACCACTGAGTTTCTCAAGGTCAAAACCTCAGTGTCACCAATATTTATTTCTAAAATGTAAATCAGATTATGGCAATTCTCTGCTTAAAATCCTTCAATTGTTTGTCAGTGAAATCAGAAAAAAAAAAATCCAAATTTCTTAGCACAGGCCCTCCCTGACTCTTCAACCTAGATTTTTGCCACAGATCCTCTTAGTACATTCCAGCCATATGGGCCTTCTTTCAGCTCCTCAAATGTACCAAACTCTTTCCCACCACAGGAACTCTGAGCATGATATACTCTCTCCCTGGAATGCTCTTCCCACCGTACTTGTTTTGGTTAATTCAGACATAACTCAAATGGCACCTCCTCAGAAGATCTTTCAACCTCACTGTATAATTTGTGTCTCCTCACCTTTTTTTTTCCTCTCTCTCGTCACTATACTTTTTATAGAATTTATTATGTTTATAAGTATATAAACATTTTTCTCTCTACTGATTCAATGCCTATCTCATTTACTAGGCAGAGCTTCCTACGTGGGTAGCAGGCGACCCAGGAAACACACCTGAAAATTTATTACGAAAACTTTAATTCATGTTTCCTTTTATCTTACCCTGTCATGATTTATTCTTGAATTAGTTTTTTAATGTGCTTCATATATTAGTAAAATAGTACATGCATGTTATTTATAGGTAAATATACATATATCAATGGTGCATTGTCAAATATTTCTGCTATTAGATGATTACCCCTCAGTAAATACTTGTTTAGTAAATAAATGAATAATAAGCACCTCCAGTGTACTATCTTTAATAATTATTTGGAATTATTATAAGTATACTAGAGTAACTAAAACTATATTTGTAAAAACAAATTATTCTAAGCTTGCCTTAATTAATAGACAAAAATCAATTCATAAATAAAAGCATCTATTTGCATACAATGTTCTAAACGCTTCTAAATTATGTTGTCTCTTTTATAAAAGTTAAATATCTTCAACCATCTTCTTTAAACTATTCATCTATTCAGTTAAAACGTTCTTCAAGATAATGCAAAAGGAAATGTCAGCCTTGGCAAACAATCAAAAATTCCAAATTATGTAGAATATGAATTAATGAGATCTTATCATATCTTCAAACCGACAAAAATCACTTTATAATGTTTGAGGTCATTAGTTCTATTTTTTAAATGGTAAATTTGACTTTTAAGTAAATGTGTGCTCAATATTGATTCTCTGAGTGAAATGGTGCATCCATATCTTGGAATGTCTTAGAAAACATTAAAATAATTATTGCTAATAAATATTCATATCTTAACTATAATAAAAAACATTTTTATAATTTTCTTTTTTTTTTTTTTACTTTTTGAAAGAATTTCTTTTATTTATTTATTTATTTATTTATTTATTTATTTTTATACTTTAGGGTTTTAGGGTACATGTGCACAATGTGCAGGTTTGTTACATATGTATCCATGTGCCATGTTGATTTCCTGCACCCATTAACTTGTCATTTAGCATTAGGTGTATCTCCTAATGCTGTCCCTCCCCCCTCCCCCCACCCCACAACAGTCCCCGGAGTGTGATGATCCCCTTCCTGTGTCCATGAGTTCTCATTGTTCAATTCCCACCTATGAGTGAGAACATGCGGTGTTTGGTTTTTTGTCCTTGTGATAGTTTACTGAGAATGATGTTTTCCAGTTTCATCCATGTCCCTACAAAGGACACGAACTCATCATTTTTATGGCTGCATAGTATTCCATGGTGTATATGTGCCACATTTTCTTAATCCAGTCTATCGTTGTTGGACATTTGGGTTGGTTCCAACTCTTTGCTATTGTGAATAGTGCCGCAATAAACATACGTGTGCATGTGTCTTTATAGCAGCATGATTTATAGTCCTTTGGGTATATACCCAGTAATGGGATGGCTGGGTCAAATGGTATTTCTAGTTCGAGATCCCTGAGGAATCGCCACACTGACTTCCACAATGGTTGAACTAGTTTACAGTCCCACCAACAGTGTAAAAGTGTTCCTATTTCTGCACATCCTCTCCAGCACCTGTTGTTTCCTGATTTTTTAATGATGGCCATTCTAACTGGTGTGAGATGGTATCTCACTGTGGTTTTGATTTGCATTTCTCTGATGGCCAGTGATGATGAGCACTTCTTCATGTGTTTTCACCAAAAGCAATGGCAACAAAAGCCAAAATCGACAAATGGGATCTCATTAAACTAAAGAGCTTCTGCACAGCAAAAGAAACTATCATCAGAATGAACAGGCAACCTACAGAATGGGAGAAAATTTTTGCAACCTACTCATCTGACAAAGGGCTAATATCCAGAATCTACAATGAACTCAAACAAATTTACAAGAAAAAAACAAACAACCCCATCAAAAAGTGGGCAGAGGACATGAACAAACACTTCTCAAAAGAAGACATTTATGCAGCCATTTTTATAATTTTCAAATCATATAGTTGCTTTCTTACTTTTTTTACTATAGCCTCCTTCAGCATACTAGAAATGTAAAACCTTTTCCTGTTTTTAATATAACCTTTTTTATGCAATAGATTTTGTTTAAATAAATTCCAATTTTCTGCCCCAATTTCCAATTTCTTTCTTTTTTAACTTCTCATTCAGATGCAAGAACCCATCTTCCTCCTGCTAGCAAGCTATTAGAATGAAGTGACAGAAAGTTTAGCAGGACTTGATCTCTGATATCTCCCAGTCAGTTTCTCTGCAACCAAAATGGGGAGGATTAGTTAAGAAATGACATTCAGTAGCTGGTAAAAGACACTAACCTTCACACACAATTAGTAGTAGGATTTCCTCTTATTTCTTTCTTTATTAGTCAGTATTTAATAAACACCTTTATGTGTCAAGTGTTATAAATTCAGGGGTGCACACAACAGGCTTAAACCCTCCCATCATGGAGTTCTTTTACAGTAAAAGAGGTTTTACACCTGTGAACAGATAGACGGGATATTCTTGCAAAATATGATAAATGCTAAAAATAAAAAGAACAGGTATTTTTGTTATGTTCTACCCACAAACTGATGATTTAATAAAAACCACCAGACAAAATAGGAAATATTTTTTAAAAATTTCATTCTAGATATTGGTAGAGGCTGAGACCTTCCTGGTTAGAATTCAAACACTTCTGTACTGATTCAGTTTCAGTATTATAACCATATCATGCCATGACTTTCTTGCCTGATTTTATCTCCGTATTCTTGAATCTTTCATGGTTATTCTGTATTAAAAAAATTATGAAGGACAAGGTGGGGTGTGGCAGTTAGAGGAAATCAGAACATCAATTTTTTTACTGATGTGTAAATGATAAAATGCTTACCACCATAAACATTTAGGAACATGGAGGAAAAGCAAAGGAAAAACAAAAGGCTGTTAAAATACTGAAAATGCAATGACAATTAGCTTGGGCACTTTTCTCTGTCAATCGATCTTCAATCAATCAACTATCTGTTCCTCAGGCAAATGCAATCAAGCCACATATCAAACTGAAATGATATCTCTTTCCAAGCACAGCCAAGCTGCGATGCCCAGCAAAATCTAAAACGCTTCTAATGTATACACATTCCAGACTAAAAAAGCATTCTTAGTTGTATGTAACAATATATTTAATATCAACTAAGGAAGAGTTTATCTTCGGTTTCTGCTGTGGAATATGCTAATGATCTTTTTTCTGAGCTTCCAGCACAATTATCAATTTAAACTTAAAAGACAAGTGAGAACACAGTTTAATTATTACTATTAGTTCGGGAAATGCCATGTAGTAATTTACTGAGGTGAGGAAACTCAGAAGGACATTCTCTGTAGAGAAACAGCATTAAGCATTATATTTTCTTCTTTCTTCTTCTTGTTTTTTTTTTTCTTTTCCTTTTCAATGAATATTTTTCTTGTTAAAATCACTATGGGCTTTCTTTTATCCAAAACACAGAAAAGCAGAATATATCCTTATAGAAAAGGCTGGTATAGCAACAAATTATTTCTACATGCTTAACTTTCCCAAGGTGAGTCATATTTAGGTGCATTTTATTGTAATGATTGTTTGTGGGTTAATTAACATTACAAAATTATGCTGTTTTCTTATTTTTCTAGATAGATGTTAATCTCCAATTTTGCGGTAGTTTAAACATCATTTTTGCATGTATCTAGAAATGTCTGAATTTTAGAATTTTAGGACTGTTGCATTTCTTCTATCAAGTATTTTCTCTTCTTTTGTTTTTTTTTCTGTTTGTTATTCATCTTTTGCTTATGATGTGGGGGAATAATTTTAAATATTAAGAATTTTAAACTCCTGTCATGTGTTATTTTTATGTATTATTAGACATTTTTCATTACTTAAGGACTGAAATACATTGTAGTTTCATGGCATCTTGGGTTTCAGTATTGTTAAGAAGATATTTTCTACCTCCACGAGGTAAAATTGTCATTTATTTCTAATGCTTTTTCAAAAAAAATCAGTTAGTATCTTTTCCCATCGAATTTTAAGCAAGTCCCCAGAATAGCTAACTAGCATCAAACTCCTGAATAGACTGCTACTGTACCCATAGCAATGAAAGAGAAATACATAGAAATAAATAAATAAATGCAACTGTGACCAAAAACCTCACTCTGCTGACATCCAAATGCTCTAGGGATCTGAGTTTGAATACAGTCTTCCCTGGTCTCCTCAGAAAGGGCCCAGGCTGAGAGTGAGGCCGAGATCTGAAGTTGACCCTTCTTCAGAGAGGGTTCAGTCCATAAAGTTGTCTGGGACAGTCCTCCTTCCCTAGCCATCTTTACCTTGTTCCACAGCCTTAAAGGTGATGTTCCACAGCTGACTGGGGGCACTGCACTTTCTACCTGAAGCAAGTGCTAGTCCTTTTCAAGGAAAATGGCATTTCTCCTCATCAGATGAGGAAGGTGAAAAATGAAGGAACTCCAAGTAAAGAAGGACAGGTAGAGGAAACAATAAAAAGCTAGTATCTTCATTTTTCAAGGTGGAGAATGAGCAATTCTGTCTGAAATTCATAGAACAAGGACAGTAAGTGAAATGATTTTTTTTCACAGTAACACACAAGAAACAGATAAACTGAAAATAATAAAACAGTATTGGGAATATGGGCAACATGAGATGAAGAAGCAGTATAAACAAGTCCTTGCTATTCACGTCCTGGATGGAGTATGTCTAGGATAGATTATGTTCAAGAGTTCACCAATCAAGAAAGAAGAGTATAAGCATCTTATTGGAAGGCTAAACATAATGACCATAAGAACTAAAAATGAAAATCGTTAAATTTGGAACTGGGAGCAGGGTGGAGCAGAGGACAAGGAGGCTGGAGCCATATAAGACCCCTGTGCAACTGTATATTTTAACCGTGTGCATGTTCTACTTTTATAAAAAGTAAGTATATGTGTACAGTGCCAAGATACACTCAATGACCAGCTCTAGCATCACCAAAAGTTAGGCATTATCTCCTAATACTGAAATACAATAACAGTTGATGCAAATGACTATGAATTATTTTTGTCTTAAAAGAAGCTAGCTGTAATCAAACATTTATATTCTAACAACCAGTTTATTGGAAATACATGGAATAAAAAAATTAAAACAAACTGAACAACCGAAGAAGAAAACAATCAACCAAATTTCAAAATGTTGGACATTCTAAAGGACAAATGATCAGTGTTCTAATAAATCAATAAAAAAAAAGAGTGAAGAAGAAGAGGGACATAAGCGACATAAATTAAAGAAAATTTGTAAAGCACATTTGATTCCTGGTTTGAATAAGCCAAGTGTAAAAAATACATTATTGAGAGACAGTGAGGCAAATATGACTATAAACTGGGGAGAACACAAAGCAATTGCTATTAATTCAATCAGTTAAGACAATGGCACAATGAGTATGTTAAAAAATGACTTTGCAGTGAGAAATGAATATGAAAGTATTTATAGGTAAAATGACATAATATCTAAGATTTGCCTTAAAATATTGCAGCAAAACAAAATGCTATGGGTAATAGTGAGTAATAAAAAAAAGTGTTGATGGTTGGCTGTGAGTGATGCGTACACAAGTTCACTCTGCACTATTATGGTCTCCATTTTCCATATATTTGAAAGTTTCTAAAACAAAAAGATTTTAAAATTTTAATAAAAAGTGCATGAGACTCAGATTACTAAGACACTTTAGTAACACATAATCATGTAGAAAAATTTAAAAATATAGATAAGCAAAATTAAGACGTAAAAAAATCACACGACAATATCATTGTGGTATACACCATTTCAAACCTTTTTCTGTGTATGTGTGTGCAAAACAAAGTGGATGTTTCCACTGAAAGAAATATTTATTCTGAGAGAGAGGAACTGGGAGCCGGACTAAGTCCTCTGAGCTGATTCTACCGTCAGTTTGTGACAACTTCGAAAATGCTCTGGACTAAGTCACTGTAGATTTGCCTTGGAAAGCAGGGCTATGAGTGAACACTCCAACAACCATAAGTTTTAGAGTATAAGCAATCTTGGTGTTGAGTATCTTCGGTCGGTCAAGGAAAACACAAAAGAAAAGACATTTTTCCCTCACATCCTAAGGAGAGGGTTGCACTGGACAGAAATGTGTATCAGCAGAAGGGACACTAAACCCACTTTTCATGCCAATAAATTACAAGGGCAATATTCACTTCCAGTCTTGTTAGAAATCTAAGGGGTACAGTGATTTATTATGGAGCAACTGGCACTCAGTGGTAATGTGCAGTCATTCAGCCTCAAGGGAGAGCTTCTGAATTCTGACTCTTGCAACATGGCTAAGAAAACCAGAATAGGTCCTTTGGACATGAGAAAGCAGCCAAAGGTGTTCTTGGAAATATCTCTGAAGAAGGGCCTCAAGGAGGGAAAAACATTCCACCAGTCTTTGTAGGAAGGTGCTCTAGTGCTGTGCTTTAGGTACTACTGAAAAGCCGTTATATGCTCCCTAAGCAATTAAGCAAAGAATCTCACTTAAATACATATTTACATATATATAATCAGATATACACACTCATTGTTTTATTGCACTTAATAAATTTGGACATATAAGTAAATAAACTACAATATCTTATCACATAAGTATTTGATTGTGTTACTGCACTTCAATTTGCTCAATTTATCTTCTGTATTTAGAGGTTTAGATTGTTTTCCAATTTTCACTACTATAAAAAAGTTACACAATAAGTATTATGTATTCAAATCTTTGTGATGATCCTTAATTATTTTCTTAGGATGAATGTCAGGCAGTTGAGTTTCTGAGTCAATGTAGTATTATGAATGAGCAAAAAAAAAAAAAAAAAAAGAAAGAAAGAAAAGAAAAAAAAGGAAAAAGAAACTGCTCCAAAACAGAGCTTAGTATATGTAAAAAATTAAATATGTAATAAAGACATAATGGATTCGTGCAGAATAAAAGTTTTTCAATAAATTCTGTTAGGCCAATTGCTTAGCTATTCATGAGATTTATATTTTATACCACTCTTTGTTACAGAAATGTTTTAAGATGCCTTAATATGTATCACACAGCAAGATAACGCAAATTTAAGATGGGAGAAATGAAATAAGAGAAAGATAAAGACAAAAGGAGAGAGGTTAATTTTTAATGCATGCATTAATATATTATATACTTGCTGGACATGAGCCATAAACTTTATTTTAACTTTCTAGCATCCAGAAAGCGTTAGTTACTTACTTCACATAGACCATAAGATAAACACAAACTAGTTGCTAAGGAAAAAAACACAAATATTTGTGTGTTGACCCCAGCAGGGAATTTCTCCACAGGTTCTCTTGGAGAACAAGGTGTAAATGTAATGCACAACACCCTTATGGTATGCGCAGCAATGCATTTCGTCAGGCTGCTTCCTGCAATATCCTTCAACCTAAGTTAATGTCATTGTGTCAAAGTGCAAGTCAATACAAACTCCACAGGGTACAGGAGCAATAAAATAGAGTTCACACAGGCAGCTCCCTATTGTACTGGTTTTATCCAGAGACAGAGTACCTGAAGGAAGATGAATGGCATATTTTTAAAGTCAATCTTCCTTAAATTTCTGTCAACAAGAACTTTGATAGATGTTGAGCAGCATGGAATTAATATTAATATAATACTTTCTCAATGTACCGAGTGTAGCAATATTCAAAGAAGAGAATGGGACACTGAAGCTCCTTACAAGCATACATAAACCTGCATAGAAGTCCATCTCATCTCCTTGAAGTAATCAGGGCAAGTAACTTTAAACTGTTTAGATGGAATAACTAAGTCAGTTAATGGGTCCATACTCTTTGCATCATGGTTCTTTATGCCCCAGTAGTTAAATACTTATGTAATGAGACATTTCATGTATAATCTCCCTGCTAGACTGTAAGCTCTGAGGGCAGGAATCATAGCAATCTCAACCAACACAGTACTGAAACATCACAGGCATTGACAACCTATCACTACCATAACAATTATGTGTCTTGCGTGGAATACTGACCAATAAATTCAGGCCTGTAACATATTAGGCAAAAGAATGCCACACATTTTGGGCAGATTGTTCAGTAAGTCAGTAGTCTATACTTTGCAGGGATTAAAATTGCCTCTGTTTTATTAAAAGGAATACACTCAGACCTGGGAGTTCATATAATTAAATTCTACCTGTTGAGCTGATAAAATTGAACATGTAAGCAAGAGCTGAAGGCCAAAATTCAGAGAGAGACTCTTGATAGTGTTAAGGTCAGGAATCCCTCCCCAGTTGCTTCTTTTAGCTTAAAACTTTAATTATATTCTATATGGGTTCTGCAACGTTTGAAGCAGGTGCCTTTGGTTTATAAACTGGAAAGAATAAAATCTTCCTGGTGGTAATTTCCCAGAGGTATTGAACTTGTTAAACAAATTAATCTCTAATTGATGGATGCAGGCAGTTGTGGAGCTCATATTGTAGGGAGGGGAACTTTCTTTCATATGATACGCTCTGCCTATTGGTAGATGAAAGTTGGGGGGAAAAGAGGAAGAAACATATGAGCCCTTTCTCTTTCCCATTAATCCTTGTTTTCTTCATTTATAATTTTTTTCTAGTGTGCAGACCACTTTATAGCATATTTTTCACTATGAGGTACTTGGAATCTATCTTGTACATATTCTATATTTTTAATAAATTGCCACATTTTATTAGAATTATTTAATAAGATATCCAATAACATGCTTTCCTTAAATAATGTAGCAAAAAAAATGCTCTCTGAGATTCTATAATAGCACCCCCAATCATGAGATATAAAGAGTTTAGTGAAAACATGATCATAGTATAATGAGGTATATGTTTAGAATACTGACCCTATGAACATTTTTTAATTCATATTTTAGTTTTTGCTCTGGCAGAACATGTAAAAATAAGCAACCTTATTAATACAGCAGTGAAAACATTCATATTAATGGAAGACTTTTTTGCTATCACTTTAGATAATATTCATAGTAAAACTAAACCTTTTAAGCTAAATATTTAACTAGCTTTAAAATCTATCCTTGATCTTAGTGAGAAAAAGTAAATTTCTGTAATTATGGATAAATTTAACAAATTTTGCATTTAATCCAAGAAACCAAACTAAACTCACCTGTTTTATTTGCCTATATCTCAATGACCAAGACAAAATACTAACTTTTCTTGAAACTAGACAAAATTAAATTCATTATTGAAACAACAGTTTACACCATTAAATCAATTAAAAAAAAACCAGTAGAGTCCCAGGCTAAATAAAACAAAGGGCAGAGTGCCATCTATGTATAATTATCCAGAGGCCTGAACCACTCTTTCCCATTCTTGGAACACTGATCACTTGTATCACATCTCCAACTCTCAAGAGAATTCCAAAGTAGGAGAGACGAGAAATAGTGAAGGGAAAAAACAGAGCAGAGGGAGAACGAATGCCTGGTGCTTTAGAGAGGCAGGCAGAGTCCCTGCAAGTTTTCCAGAGAGGAAAAAAGAGAATCTTTTTTTCACTGAGTCAACAAACATGAATGCTTTCAACATGCCAGAAAATGTTCTAGACATTATTATGGCATCAATTTCAAGTAGTTAAAATAACACCTTCAAAGATTCAGACCATAATAGTCCTTATCCAAAATATCATATGACTGATGTGGAGTAAGAAATGTGTCCATCAAGAAATCCAGAGTAAAGGCAGGAGTGACATCAGCAAATGAGAAGGACTGATATCAACCAGCTTTCAACTGTCATGATGAAAAAGCAACATCAGTTGAGGGATGCCAAATGACTCATGTTTTTCTTTATTTTTGTTTTCTATTATGATGGAGAAATATGCTTTTTGACAACTCGTATATTAGAATATGACTTAGATTTCACAATTTAAAGCATAAGTTTTAAGTCTATGGCAATTCTTTGGTAGCAGATTTGGTATACATGTGTTCTCCCCTGAACCCCACCATACCCACTCCTGATGTTCTTCTTATTTTGGACTTCTTTGCAATTTAGGACAAGTTTTGTAACAGCGAGAATCCTAAATATAATGGTGACAAAAATTTTAATTGCTTGACAAAATGACTAGCGTAGTGCAAGACCTAAGATAAAACTTACTTTGGAACATATAACATTTCAAGGCTTCAGGGCCATATACGCCCTGACAGTGTCAGTTACTCTCTTTTGACCCAACCCCTTCTGAAAATTTCACAGCTGTGCTATCTCTCTCCTTTCCTGCATTAAGTATCACATTAATCCTCTGACCCTATCCTCACTAAGCGTCGTTGAATACAGGTGCCCTCCTCTGTCAGCTCCTTGATGCTCATTGCTCACAAAAATAACCAGGTTCAGAAAAAAAAAATCCTAACCTGCCTTTACCCCCACCTATCTGAGGGAAAACTTAGGAAAATATCAGGAGTCATAAATAATTGTGTAAATGGTAACTCAGTTAAAAAATAAACTATTATAACCACAAACATTCAAAAACCACATTCTAACATCTTAAACATAGTAGTGGTTCACTAAACATTTATTGAAACTGAACAAATGATAAAGAAAATCAGTCTTCCTTTCCACTCACTAAATTGTAGTTGAATTACAGTCGTTTAACAAGATGGTAAAGGTTTACTTAATGCTACATAGCGTAGCCCACCCTCTGTATCTACGGGTTCTACATGCACACATTCAACCAACTGGAGATCTGAAATATTTAAAAATTAAAAATAATAATAATATAAATAAAATACCCCAAAACAACTATTTTTGTAGCATTTACATCGTTTAGGTATTATAAGTAACCTAGACATGATTTAAAGTACATAGGAGGATGTCCATAGGTTATATATAAATACTATGCCATATTATATAAGGGATTTGACCACCCTCAGATTTTGGTATCTATGGGGTATCCTAGAACCAATCCCCCATGGATATGGAGGGATGACTGCATTTTTCATGATTTTGTTATTACTGTTCTCTTTTCTAACCTATGAAATACTACAGTCTGCAATTTAAATATTTGTATATGTATTTAATTAGAAGTAACAAATTTGTAGATTGGGGTCTTTCCTCCTCAATAAAAGCTATTTTAATCCAGAAGATGAGAAATCTAAGACCACTTTAATTTATTTGGTCAGCAATAACTAAACTAAAATGTCCTGAATTAGGTCATAGTACAGGAGACCCTACTGACTGAAATAAGCCATTAGGCTATTTCAAGTTCCAACTTCTTTTATTTTTTCTAGATAATTATAAGATATAACAAAAAAAGAATAAACACTTTTTACGTCCCCATGCAGACATGACATTTAGGCCTTCATAGTTCACAATTTCCACAAAAGTCAAATGGCTATTACTAGTCATCCAGAGCTGTCATAGCTTATAAAGCAATTAAGACATTTTCAAGAGTTTGTAATGGCTATTTTTTCTTAAAATACTATGGCAAGCAACAAATGACATTTGGCTGCACTTAAGTCATTTTAATGGTTTGATTGGATCACATTCATCATTAGACCAAAAAACTCAGAGGGCACATTTCTCATAAATCTCTTTATACAAATTACTGCTGCACATGCATTACTTAACAGACTGTTCTCAATTCCTAGGTACAAGGACATAGAGGTAGTCTTGAAGTTGAAGCTGCACCTATATTATCATACCTTGAATTGGTGCACGAACACCAGACTACATCCTCAGCATTTTATAGGAACTCTTTCTGTTGCTATAGAGTCTTCATGCCTACATATGTTTATGTATGGGAAGACATACGGCTACTACCAGAAGGAAGCATTTTTGAAAGCAATCTGTAATCATAGCTAAGTCTTTTATGCTAGGTCTTTTAAATGATGTGGAAGACAAGTGTAATGAGCAAATCTATGTACTGGCTGGAGTGACAGGTGCAGATAAAGTCAAGTTCTGATTATCAACAAAGAACAGGCTGAAGCTCAGTGCTTAAAAGAAGTGAACAGAAATGTGATGCCTGAAGGCTCCAAAGCAAATGCTGAGGCCTTGATGACAGCTTCCATTTTCACTTACTACTTGCAAAAGATTGATGACAAGTGGTAGACGAAGGAAAAAGATAGCCCTGATCCTATATATACACAGCATATTTCAGCAGTTTCCTTGGGAATATTAAAGTTATTGTTTTTACATCCTAAATCCAGATATAGTTCCAACGAGTAATCAAGAATCTAACCAAAATTACATTAACCCACAGGAATTGAAAGCATAGAATAATGAAAGCTAAAAATGTATTTAAGAAGAGAGAGCTGAAATTTAAACTAGTCTTTCATAATATTCAATATATAATTGAGCTGATGCATGCTGTCTTAGTGTGTTTTTGCTGCTGTAACAAAATACTTTAAATTGGGCAATTTATAAAAGACAGAAATTTATTTCTCACAGTTCTGGAGGCTGGGTAGTCCATGATCAAGGCACTGGCCTGTTGCATGTTCGGTGAAAATTGCTCTCTGCTTCCAAGATGGAGTCTTGTTGCTACATCCTCCAGAGATAACTAACCCTGTGTCCTCACATGATGGAAGGAATGAAGGGCCAGAGAACTCTCCTTTCAACCTTGAGCCTGTTTACAAGAATGCAACTCCCATTTATGAGGGTGGAACCCTTATGACTTAATAACCTCTCAAAGGTCATACCTCTTAATACTGTTGCATTGAGGATTAAGTTTCAGCATAAATTTTAGAGAGGATGACATCATCAAATGATGACATATGTGCTTAACTTCATGGGATGTAAATTAACAGGTAGTAATATTTTCTTTTTGCTACACTTAGGTAGTCACAGTTCTTTTGGTTGCCATCCGTGATTCATTGTATTGTTGCAATTACTCCTCTTTGGTAGCATAAAAAGCCAATAATAATTAAATAATAAGCTTTCTCCTATCATTTCTGAAATAAAGTAGAGAAGATTGATTGATAGAGAAGTTAGGTGGTTATGGTTTTCTGTTTTCTATTTATCAACTCCCTGGTACTTCATTGAATCATAGACACTATCAATTATAAGACACATCATTATTTTATATACCACTAAAAAAGTTTTTAAAAACCTGATAACTGAACTATGACATTAAACTATGACATACCATCAATTGTATGCCACATTCTAATTTCAAAGATGTTAAATGTGAAAAATATGGTAATCTCAGAATTGTTGAAATATGGTATCATGCTACACATGAAGAAAAGGGCCACATCATGATCCAAAAAATGCATAATTAGATAATTAATTAGCCATTACCCAACACACAGACGTAAAACTTTAATTTTATAAGCAATTGAGATCCAGAAGAGCAGGTGACTTAAATCACAGAGAACTGATGGGGTTGTTGAGATTTAAATATAGATTTGCACCAACTGTGATGGCACCTTCCATAACTGCAACTCCTACTTCAAACAGTAGGTGACTATGTGCCTGGGAGTGAGTCACATAACCCTCTCTCTGGATCACTGGATTAAGAATGAAGGTCTACAGTAAGAACGTAGCACCAGGTTCTCTCTGCAATCCTTTTCAGACTTAATGGTCTTTAGTTATTATGCATACATGCAATAGCATATTCTACATAAACCATAAAGTAAAAATCTAAAATGTTTATGAAAGATCCGATCTTCACTCATGCCTATTATAATCAACACTTATTATTTTATTGTCTGTATGCCAACTAATTTCAGAAATAAATTAAAGGAGCTTAAAGAAATAGACAAATATATAATAAAGCCATTAAAGTAAATCAGAGGAAAAAGAATTTAATAATAAAAGGTAGAAGATAATTGTATCATAAAACCTAGGCCAGGAAGAGCTATATAAATTTAATCAAAAATTAGTTCTGGGCATCTTTCAAATTCAAAACAACAAAAAATATATAAAATGATTTAAGGAGCATTTTTAAGATTTATTACAGGAAATATTCCTTAAGAGAAGAATTACAAGGAAAGACACTGATGCTTCTGGACACAGTCTTGAGCCAAATTAATAAAGAGATTCCTAACTTGTTTTGCATCATTGACACTTTTAACAATTGCTTTGAGCCCTGCCCCAAATTTCCGTATGCAAATACACATAAAATACTGCATGTCGTTTCAGGGAGTTCTTGAAACTAGAATTAAAAACTTCTGCCTTGATTTCTCATTCTTCTGTCTGTGCCAGAAATTCAGGCCTACGTTCATGGTTTAGGCAATTCCTACCACACATGAGCTGAAGGGAACTTGCATTTTTCATTCCTCCTGCATTAAACTCTCCTGGAATCCCTTTACACCAAAGTAGGACACATGCTAGACACAGATGCCACTGAGATGTGGCATCCCAGTGAGATGTGATCTTCAACTTTGCTGAAGGGTGTGATTCCCCAGTCCTGGGGTGAATTCTTTAATGCCCTCCCCCACGACTATTTATCTCGATGTTCTTCTACATCTCCATGCCAAAAAAAAAAATCTGTAATTGTTATTGCTTTTAGTTTTAGAAGTATGTTCCATTTCCTTTTATTTAAATAAATCTTGATTGCCACTTCAAAATTGATTTAAATTATAAAAGTATTACAACATATCATGAAATAGTCAATCTAGAAGTGTAGGTAGTATGAAAGCGTGTGGAAAATCTTCCCATGTGTCACTCCTCAATCTTAAAATTCGAGTGTATTTTTCCAGAACTTTATCCATGTTATAAACCAGCATTCTTCTGAGAACTCAAACACAAAGATACATGAATTTATTATTATATAAATAGTAGGAAACTTATTGCGTTATACTTATTGCTTTGCTCTATAATACCATGTGCACATCAAATAGAAGTTTACTGCAAATATAAGGTAAATTTTTACTTTCCCAGTAAGTGGATCCAATATTTTTGGAAGGTGGCTAGCTTTAGTGTACAGACATTTAGAGATGTATATAAAATAGCCAATGTCTGCTTATAATGTTGACTTAATTTTGGAATGATACATGCTTTAAATGAAACATTGTATGAAATACCACTTTGTTCCCACTCTCTAATTTCATGAAACTGAAACATTTCAGATGTATGTTGAACATAAATATTTGTGATCATCAGAGCTAGTTTTGGAGTCTTGTAACTTAACTTTTTGAAGTGTTTTATCTTCAACTCCATCTAATTGTTGGAAATGCCACTATAGCAAATGTATTCCAAACCATAAGAACTCACTCACAAACTACTAAAACAATAATTTTTTATTATGAGGATTATTTCCATTTATCTAATAGACCAGCAGTTATTGAAGTGTGATTCTGAGCCAGCAGCATCAGCATCACCTGGAAACTTCCCAAAAATGCAAAATGCCAGGCCTGGCATTTATCTGACCTATGAATTAGAAACTTTGAGAGGGTGGGGCCAAGGAATCTGTATTTTAACAAACCCTCCAGATGCTTCTGTTGCACATTGAAGTTTGAGAAGCTCTACAGTAGATATTTATTTCCATTTTCCATAACATACTTATTGCACTGCTTTAAAAATTAATATTTTTAAACTTTATAAACAGTTTCAAACACTTTTATTTGTGAATGTATATACACGGGAATAAATAACTCTACTTCTACTTCTCTACTACTTGGACTTCTTTGAAACTATTTTATCGATTACATCAGGTGAGCTTAACAAGAGAGCATAAATGGCATTGATTAAAATTATTGAAAGCTATATCCTCCAAACAGCATTTCTTGCTTCAAACAGGATAATTGAGATAACATCCTGTAATATGATTTTAAGAGATCTCAAACATAAAGTAATTGTATCTTTTTTGAGGAATAATTTTTGGAAAACAATATTTCCTTATAATTATGCATACATACTACTTCCATAGCTTTACAACATTTATCACTGTTGAGAATTTATGTGTATGGCTTGAAACTAAGTTCTGGTTATGGCAACTTATCACAATTTATCAACACTTAAGAATTACCTGTGACCAGGAAGAATATCTAATTTACATATTTGTAAAATCTAAAGTCAGATAAGAGGTTGTAGCAGAGTCAAATGTTCGCTGTGCCCATTTAGAACCAACATATTAGGGCTTTGACCCTGCTTCATGACACCTGCTTCCTCTGCAGGACTGTCTGTTGCTCTTCCACTGTTCCAACGCTGGAAGGTTGAGTCTCTGGCCACAAGCTCTGGACTTTGCTCTGACAAAAGATCCTTGTACTGAATCCTATCCACAGTGATGATCTAGGCAGCCACCAGGGGGAGAGGAACACTACAAGGCAACTAAGGAACAATCACAGATACCACCTAGATGCTACTGTAATGGAGGCTACGGTATTCCACTCAGATTCTCCATTTAGGACCAGGGCACTCATTGCCCCAGCTGCCAGGAATGTTTGCCAACCATGCTTCATAGCTCAATCCCACTACAGGAATTGGCCTCAAGCAAAGAAACTTCCTTCACCCACACTTATACCCTCCACAGGGACAACCTATATTCAAAGACTGGTCAATGTGAGGGTACAAAGACTCAACACTCTTGCCTCCATTTACGACAACTTTGAAAGTCCATCCCAGCCCCAGAGATCCCCATGGGGTCAACTAAGTATTCCAACAGCATCACAGTTCAGCTTTTCCACTGCCCAATCTGGCAGCCCTCTCTCCCTCACAGGTGTTCCCCAAAGCACTCCCAATACATTACCTACATACAAATCTCTGTCCCAGATCTGTTTCCCAGAGAAACTGACATAAGACAGGAACTGTGGCCTCCTGCCCATACTGTCTCTCTTCCTGAAAAGTGTTTATACAGATTACATAATTTTATACTAAATAATCTGTTGTGTTAAATAATTCTATGATAAATGTAAGTATTTTGTGAAGGTTACCTTGGTCAGTTTCTACATTTTTACATTAAATCCAATTGATATAGTTTTGTATTATAGGCTTTAGACCTGCAGTTGTTTTGTTACTACCCTCATACATTTTTTAAACCAAATGTTGAATACTATTCTAATATGTGGATATACTACAATCTATTTAACTAATTCACTATTAATATAAGTATTTTAGATCAGATTTAATATTATGGAAATAATTTCTACATATTATTTGAAAAGAGTAATTACAAAGTAGAATATATGTAATATCTCCCATACTGTAACCCCGATTTCTAGCTCCCAAAAATGATCACTTTAAAGTATGTGGTTTTTGATCTTTAGGGACTGCCATTACAATCCTAAATAATATAAATGAACTTTTTTTCAGTTTATCAATTTGGATTGTATTTTGTTGACATCTCTTATGAAAGAGGACTACTTTGACTATGTTTTATCAGCCACTTCCTCATTTTATTTAGTTATATTATTACATGTAGTTGTTCTAATGGTCTCCCTTTTAAGTTTAAATAATGTACTGAATCCTCAAATTCTTGATTCACCATTGTAAGACATTATTAACTTTTAACTATTTATAATAATAGTAAGTAGTGTGACTAGACCTGAAGTTAAATATTTTTCTTCCTCTTAAAAGAAAGAAACACCAACGCATGTAGATCTTCTGAAGAGTTTCTTTAACTGCCTTTATTTATTGTATCCTATTTCATCTTTCCTGTATGGCCTGGGAGACTCTGGTAAGTGTGATGATTCACCAGTTGAGTTGTGAAGTTAAAAGATCCGATTTACATTTTTATTTATATTTTTTATTTATTTAGAGATGGAGTCTTGGTCTGTCGCCCAGGCTGGAGGGCAGCGGAATGATCTCAGCTCACTGAAACCTCTGCCTCCCAGGCTCAAGCGATTCTCCTGTCTCAGCCTCTGGAGTAGCTAGGACTAAAGGTGTGTCCCACCACACCTGGCTAATTTTTGTATTTTTAGTAGAGACGCGGTTTTGCCATGGTGGTCTCAAACTCCTGACCTCAGGTGATCCACCTGCCTCAGCCTCCCAGAGTGCTGGGATTATAGGCGTGAGCCACCACATCAGGCCCTGATATACAATTTTAAAGGATAACTGTGACTGTTTGGAAAATAGATGGTAAAACAAGAATTCCAATTAGAAAGATATTGTACTGGTCCAGTCTAAAATGGGAGAGGTAGACATTGTCAATAGTCAGACCTAGATATATTTTGAAGGTTAAATTGACGGCCTTGGTGTGGGATTGGATACCAGATTGCAAAAATAGAAGCAGAATCAAGGATGACTGTTAGATTATTGTCTTAGAAATCCAGGAGAATGATGAAGCCAACTGCTATGGTTTGAATGTTTGTCCCTTCTAAAATTCATGTTGAAATTTAATTGCCATTTTAACAGTATTAAAAGGTGAGACCTTTAAGAGGTGATTAGGCCATGAGGGATCCACCCTCATTAGTGGAATTGGTGCCTTTATAAAAGGATGAATTTGAACCCCTCTTGACCTCTCTCACCCTATCATCTTCCACTGTGAGATGACACAGGAAGGGACTTCCTAGACTCCAGAACCGTGAGCCAATACATTTTGTTCATTATAAATTACCTAGTCTCAGGTATTCTATTATAACTGCACAAAACAGATAAAGACACCAACTAAAAAGACGTGAAAGACTGGGGAAAAGAACAATATTTGAAGAGAAATATCAAGAGAGTCTTACTTAATGTCTTGAAAACACTTCGAACTCAGCACGTTTTAAAACTAAAAGTGCCTAGCACATAATAGGTCACCAATAGATTTTTATTAAATGAAATGAAGGAAGTAAAGGCAGAAAAAATAAATAGGTAAGATTCAGTTATACAGAAGGCAATTCTTAATTATTCTACTTATCTATGGCCCAGTTTCTCTTTTTGTAATTATTGATCCTGTCTTAGAATCTCCTGGGGCTCACTTGGGAAAAACTATTCATAGCTTTTATTTTCATTGTTGGTCTCTCTAGTTTCCCTATCAGTTCCAACCTCTCTGCTTTGTATCTTCCATGAGGCCCTTAATATCCCTGACTTGTTGATGTTGCTCTTTCTTTTCTTGCAGCACAGTTATGACTTCATTCTTTTGATATTTACTTTATGTCATTTGCATAATACTTTGGAGAAAAGGAGAAATGAAAGTGGGTATTTAGCACACTACGTTGAACTAAAGGACTCCATAAATAATGTTTAAAGTTGATAATAATTACTTGAACAAAATTTTAAATCTCTAGATTGTATAAGTATTATACTGCAAATTTATCATTTTAAAATAGCATTGATGCTAGATGGAAACAATGTATTAGAAAGAAGAAGAAGGATATCTAGTTCCTCATTGCAGGAGTTTGTAATATTTTTAAAAAGACAAAGACAAATTAAAATAAATATATATCAAGGAATATGAAAATAGTCTATTAATTATACAATAGTCCAGAAAACAATGTCACACCAAATTCAAAAACTGCAACAAAAAATACTTGCAATAACATGGATTTCTGTCTTACATTTTGTTTTTCATTTTGCTTTCTTTTCTTTCCATATGTGAGAAGCATTGAGTCAAGAATGAATGTGTCATTTCTGTTTCTTAATTGGAGAAAAAATTCACAGAAGTGAGATTTTACAGATATTATCAAAAACTGATATTTACTGTCTCTTTTCCACCTGATCCAGAAAGGAAAACACAATAGCAGACTCCATTGCATATTTTGTATGCCGCAGTAATATTCAATGAAAATACCATTATCCACTTTCTCCCTTCAACATCCTATACCACCAAGAAAATCTCTTTGCACAGAATGGTTTTAGAATAAATATAATTGACTGACAAACCTAGAAGAAATGGTAAATACTTTAAACCATTCCCTCATTTCCATTTTTTAAAATTATAGCTTATTGAGCTTCTCTGAAGTCAAAGCAGCTGGGGAAGTATGCAGGAGTTTGAGGGCAGGCCAACAACCTAATCCAAAACATTACATATGCCTAGAAAAGATGTAAAATGCATCGCAACAGAATAAAGACATGGCTACTCCTACTCACATGCAGGGGGAAATGTGAAATAAAACTTACTATGAACTGATTATCTTGCTTCTTTTCCTGAATATAGGTCTTCTAAATTTCAAGCTATGAGCAATGACAAAGGAATGAACTAAAACCTATGTTGTCTGCATCTAACCGTCTGCTTTTCAAAGTTATGTTTTAAAAGGACACATAGGGACAAAGCAATCAGAATCTCTTCCACTGCAAACATTCTTTAAATTTCTTTAAAAAGATTTTCCTTAAATAGAAGGAATCTGGGATGAAAATAAATCTTGAATGTTTAGTCATCCATTTGACCATGAAAACAAAGCATTGAGACATTTTTAATAAAAATGCCATATCAGTTGGGATTTGAACCTAATGTTTTTGAAATATAAGGTACTTAAAACTGTTTATAGTGCTCTTTTTATTTGTTTTAATGAGACTGATTCCACATATCTAACTTTTCTAAAAAGCAAGTCATGGAGAAACGAAATTTTGACACTGCTAGTTCTATAAAACACATACACACACACCACACACACACACACGCACTCACACAAATGACAACTTTGCAGCTATTTACAGATAAAAGTTAAATTTTGAACACATTGTTTCTAGCAGTCATGTCTTCTAAATATATAGCATATTATCTGAGTATTCCAATAATTACATAGCTCTCCTTTCTGTGTCTGGTTTAATTAGCAATTATTTTCCCTATTAATGAAGTAAATCAGAATCATAGATAAACCAAAATACAGTTGTGTGATGGGTTGCATATATGATGGTAGTCCCATAAGATTATAACAGAACTGAAAAATCCCTATTGCCTAGTGATGTAGTAGCCATAATGGCATAGCACAATGCATTATTTATGTGTTTGTGATAATGCTTGTATAAACAAAACTACTGCACTACCAGTTACATAAACCTATAGCACACACAGTTATGTACAGTACATAATTCTTGATAATAAATGCCTACGTTACTGGTTTATTTACTTACCATACTTTGTATCATTATTCTAGAGTGTACCCCTTCTACTTATTAAAAACAAAAAGTTAACTGCAAAAACACCTCAGGTAGGAGGTATTCCAGAAGAAGGCATTGTTATCACAAGAGATGATAATTTCATGAACATTATTGCCTCTAAAGACCTTCCAGTGGAAGAAAATGTGAAAGTGGGAGACAATGAGTGATACTGGTGATCCTGACCCTGTGTAGGCTAATGCGTGTGTTTGTGTCCTAGTGTTTTGTTTTTCTATTTTTTTATTATACTTTAAGTTCTAGGGTACATGTGCACAACATGCAGGTTTGTTACATATGTATACATGTGCCATGTTGGTGTGCTGCACCCATTAACTCGTCATTTACATTAGGTATATCTCCTAATGCTACCCCTCCCCCCTTCCCCAACCCCATGACAGGCCCTGGTGTGTGATGTTCTCTACCTTGTGTACAAGTGTTCTCATTATTATTTATGTATTTATTTATTTTTTTTTTTTTTAATTTTTTTTGAGACAGAGTCTCGCTCTGTCGCCCAGGCTGGAGTGCAGCGGCGCCATCTCGGCGCACTGCAAGCTCCGCCTCCCAGGTTCATGCCATTCTCCTGCCTCAGCCTCCTGAGTAGCTGAGACTACAGGTTCCTGCCACCACGCCCGGCAAATTTTTTGTATTTTTACTAGAGACAAGGTTTCACAGTGTTAGCCAGGATGGTCTCGATCTCCTGACCTCCAGATCTGCATGCCTCGGCCCCCCAAAGTGCTGGGATTACAGGCATGAGCCACTGCGCCCGGCCAAGTGTTCTCATCGTTCAATTCCCACCTATGAGTGAGAACATGCGGTGTTTGGTTTCCTGTTCTTGCGATAGTTTGCTGAGAATGATGGTTTCCAGCTTCATCCACATCCCTACAAAGGACATAAGCTTATCCTTTTTTATGGCTGCATAGTATTCCATGGTGTATATGTGCCATATTTTCTTAATCCAGTCTGTCGTTGATGGGCATTTGGGGTGGTTCCAAGTCTTTGCTATTGTGAATAGTGCCACAATAAACCTACGTGTGCATGTGTCTTTATAGCAGCATGATTTATAATCCTTTGGGTATATACCCAGCAATGGGATGGCTGGGTCAAATGGTATTTCTAGTTCTAGATGCTTGAGGAATCACGACATTGACTTCTGCAATGGTTGAACTAGTTTACAGTCCCACAAACAGTGTAAAAGTGTTCCTATTTCTCCACATCTTCTCCAGCACCTGTTGTTTCCTGACTTTTTAATGATCGCCATTCTAACTGGTGTGAGATGGTATCTCATTGTGGTTTTGATTTGCATTTCTCTGATGGCCTGTGATGATGATCATTTTTTCATGTCTCTTGGCTGCATAAATGTCTTCTTTTGAGAAGTGTCTGTTCATATAATTCACCCACTTTTTGATGGGGTTGTTTGATTTTTTCTTGTAAATTTGTTTAAGTTCTTTGTAGATTCTGGATATTAGCCCTTTGTCAGATGAGTAGAGTGCAAAAATTTTCTCCCATTCTCTAGGTTGCCTGTTCACTCTGATGGTAATCTCTTTTGCTGTGCAGAAGCTCTTTAGTTAATTAGATCCCATTTGTCAATTTTGGCTCTTGTTGCCATTGCTTTTGGTCTTTTAGACATGAAGTCCTTGCCCATGCCTATATCCTGAATGGTATTGCCTAGGTTTTCTTCTAGGGTTTTTATGGTTTTAAGTCTAACATTTAAGTCTTTAATCCATCTCGAATTAATTTTTGTATAAGGTGTTAAGGAAGGGATCCAGTTTCAGCTTTCTACATATGGCTAGCCAGTTTTTCCAGCACCATTTATTAAATAGGGAATCCTTTCCACATTTCTTGTTTTTGCCAGGTTTGTCAAAGATCAGATAGTTGTAGATGTGTAGTATTATTTCTGAGGGCTCTGTTCTGTTCCATTGGTCTATATCTCTGTTTTGGTACCAGTACCATGCTGTTTTGGTTACTGTAGACTTGTAGTATAGTTTGAAGTCAGGTAGCATGATGCCTCCAGCTTTGTTCTTTTGGCTTAGGATTCACTTGGCAATGGGGGCTCTTTTTTGGTTCCATATGAACTTTAAAGTAGTTTTTTCCAATTCTGTGAAGAAAGTCACTGATAGCTTGATGGCGATGGCATTGAATCTACAAATTACCTTGGGCAGTATGGCCATTTTCACAATATTGATTCTTCCAACCCATGAGCATGGAATGTTCTTCCATTTGTTTTGTGTCCTCTTTTATTTCATTGAGCAGTGGTTTGTAGTTCTCCTTGAAGAGGTCCTTCACATCTCTTGTAAGTTGGATTCCTGGGTATGTTATTCTCTTTGAAGCAATTGTGAATGGGAGTTTACTCATGATTTGGCTCTCTGTCTGTTATCACTGTATAGGAATGCTTGTGATTTTTGCACATTGATTTTGTATCCTGAGACTTTGCTGAGGTTGCTTATCAGCTTAAGGAGATTTTGGGCTGAGACAATGGGGTTTTCTAGATATACAATCATGTCATCTGCAAACAGGGACAATTTGACTTCCTCTTTTCCTAATTGAGTACCCTTTATTTCCTTCTCCTGCCTAATTGCCCTGGCCAGAACTTCCAACACTATGTTAAATACAAGTGGTGAGAGAGGGCATCCCTGTCCTGTGCCAGTTTTCAAAGGGAATGCTTCCAATTTTTGCCCATTCATTATGATATTGGCTGTGGGTTTGTCATAAATAGCTCTTATTATTTTGAGATATGTCCCATCAATTCCTAATTTATTGAGAATTTTTAGCATGAAGGGCTGCTGAATTTTGTCGAAGGCTTTTTCTGCATCTGTTGAGATAATCATGTGGTTTTTGTCTTTGGTTCTGTTCATATGATGGATTACATTTATTGATTTGCATATGCTGAACCAGCCTTGCATCCCAGGGATGAAGCCCACTTGATCATGGTGGATAAGCTTTTTGATGTGATGCTGGATTCAGTTTGCCAGTATTTTATTCAGGATTTTTGCATCAATATTCATCAGGGATATTGGTCTAAAATTCTCTTTTTTTGTTGTGTCTCTGCCAGGCTTTGGTATCAGGATGATGCTGGCCTCATAAAATGAGTTAGGGAGGATTCCCTCTTTTTCTATTGATTGGAATAGTTTCAGAAGGAATGGTACCAGCTCCTCTTTGTACCTCTGGTAGAATTCAGCTGTGAATCCATCTGGTCCTGGACTTTTTTTGGTTGGTAAGCTATCAATTATTGCCTCAATTTCAGAGCCTGTTAATTGGTCTATGCAGGGATTCAACTTCTTCCTGGTTTAGTCTTGGGAGAGTGCATGTGTCGAGGAATTTATCCATTTCTTCTAGATTTTCTAGTTTATTTGCATAGAGGTGTTTACAATATTCTCTGATGGTAGTTTGTATCTCTGTGGGATTGGTGGTGATGTCACCTTTATCATTTTTTATTGCGTCTATTTGATTCTTCTCTCTTTTCTACTTTATTAGACTTGCTAGCGGTCTATCAATTTTGCTGATCTTTTCAAAAAACAAGCTCCTGGATTCATTGATTTTTTGAAGGATTTTTTGTGTCCCTATCTTCTTCAGTTCTGCTCTCATCTTAGTTATTTCTTGCCTTCTGCTAGCTTTTGAATGTGTTTGCTCTTGCTTCTCTAGTTCTTTTACTTGTGATGTTAGGGTGTCAATTTTAGATCTGCTTTCTCTTGTGGGCATTTAGTGCTATAAATTTCCCTCTACACACTGCTTTAAATGTGTCCCAGAGATTCTGGTATATTGTATCTTTGTTCCAAGTGGTTTCAAAGAACATCTTTATTTCTGCCTTCATTTCGTTATGTACCCAGTAGTCAATCAGGAGCAGGTTGTTCAGTTTCCATGTAGTTGAGTGGTTTTGAGTGAGTTTCTTAATCCTGAGTTCTAGTTTGATTGCACTGTGGTCTGAGAGACAGTTTGTTATAATTTCTGTTCTTTTACATTTGCTGAGGAGTGCTTTACTTCCAACTATGTGGTCAATTTTGGAATAAGTGTGATGTGGTGCTGAGAAAAATGTATAATCTGTTGATTTGGGGTGGAGAGTTCTGTAGATGTCTATTAGGTCCACTTGGTGCAGAGCTGAGTTCAATTCCTAGATATCTTTGTTAACTTTCTGTCTCGTTGATCTGTGTAATGTTGACAGTGGGGTGTTAATGTCTCCCATTATTATTGAGTGGGAGTCTAAGTCTCTTTGTAGGTCTCTAAGGACTTGCTTTATGAATCTGGGTGCTCCTGTATTGGGTGCATATATATTTAGGATAGTTAGCTCTTGTTGAATTGATCTCTTTACCATTATGTAATGGCCTTTTTTGTCTCTTTTGATCTTTGTTGGTTTAAAGTCTGTTTTATCAGAGACTAGGATGGAAACCCCTGCCTTTTTTTGTTTTCCATTTGCTTGGTAGATCTTCCTCCATCCCTTTATTTTGAGCCTGTGTGTGTCTCTGCATGTGAGATGGGTTTCCTGAATACAGCACACTGATGGGTCTCGAGTCTTTATCCAATTTGCCAGTCTGTGTCTTTCAACTGGAGCATTAAGCCCATTTACATTTACGGTTAATATTGTTATGTGTGAATTTGATCCTATCATTATGATGTTAGCTGGTTATTTCGCTCGTTAGTTGATGCAGTTTCTTCTTAGCATCGATGTTCTTTACAGTTTGGTATGTTTTTGCAGTACTGGTTGTTCCTTTCCATGTTTAGTGCTTCCTTCAGGAGCTCTTGTAGGCCAGGTCTGGTGGTGACAACATCTCTCGGCATTTGCTTGTCTGTAAAGTATTTCATTTCTCCTTCACTTATGAAGCTTAGTTTGGCTGGATATAAAATTCTGGGTTGAAAATTCTTTCCTTTAAGAATGTTGAATATTGGCCCCCACTCTCTTCTGGCTTGTAGAGTTTCTGCCGAGAGATCAGCTGTTAGTCTGATGGGCTTCCCTTTGTGGGTAACCCGACCTTTCTCTCTGGCTGCCCTTAACATGCCTCATATCTACAATTGCTTGAACCTGGGAGGTGGAGGTTTCAGTGAGTCAAGATCACGCCACTGCACTCCAGCCTGGGTGACAGAGCGAGACTCCATCTCAAAAAACAAAAAAGTCTACCTTAGTGTACAGTAATGTCCTAGGCCTTCTCATTTACTTACTACTCACTCACTGACTTACCCATAGCAACTTACAGTTTTCCTGCAAACTCCATTCATGATAAGGGCCCTATCCAAGTTTCCATCTTTTATCTTGATATATTTAGACACACAAATATTTACCATCGTGTTACAGTCGCCTACAGTATTCAGTACGGTAACATTCTACACAGATTTGTAGCCTAGGAGCAATAGGCTATACCAGATAGCTTAGGGTGTAGTAGGTGATACCATCTAGGTTTGTGTAAGTACACTCCATGATTTTTGCATAACAAGGTAACTGTCTAACAGCACATTTCTAAGAATGTATCCACATGACTGCAGTATACAACTATAGTATACATGACTATAGTATACAACTCTCATCCCTCTGCCACCCAAAAAAACCTACAAAACTTTTTTTGGAATATAATTCCATCCCCTAGTATTAAGAGGAATAATGTGATATGGTTAAAAATGTGTACTTGGAATCGCATCTTCTAGGATCCATTTCCAGCCCTCACTATGTTTGACTCTGTGACCTTGGAAAAGTTTCCTAATGTGCCTAAGCCCTAGTTTCCTCATCCACAAAACTGGAGATACTGATGATACCTACCCAATAGTGTGGTTGTGGATCTTAAATTGGTTGATGTATATAAAGTACTTTGAACAGATTCTAGCACATGATAAGTGCTTAATAAATGCTAGCAAGTAGTAGTAGACATAGAGGTACTAGAATTCTGTAAATGAATTTTTTTTTAAAATTATAAAATCACTAAGAGGAAGACCGACTCAGGGGGCTCTAAGGAACAATATTTACCATGAATATATCTTAGAGAATAATATCCCTATAATTTAAATGTCGACAATATTCTCACAATTAGAATGTCTTGCTCTTCCTTGAAAGAGATCTAGGTATCACACCACAGTGTTCACCATGAAGACTCAAAACCCTGTTAGATACAAAGACAGTTCAATTAAATAAGAGATGTGTCTTATTTATATATGTAAATAGTCTAATAGTTATACATCTACATTATACACATGTACATACAATTATACATATATATTATAAATATATACACATATATATTTCCTAGAGTAAGTTACACCCAGAAATCAGGAATATGTTTCAATTAAAAAGGAACAATCAAAGAAAAAGAAGGAACATGAAAATATGCATACTTAAATGTTAAAAATTCAGTGGATCAGAGGTGCAAAACTGCTGAGAGTTGTGAGAATGGGTATAAACTATTAAAAATCAAAAAATGTCATGGTTTAGCAACAATCTGGCTTAATGTTAAAGAATCTCTTTCACTAAAAACTGGGAAACCTGGAAGCTTAAACAGCGAAAACCAACCAAGGAGAGAATCACTGTAACAACTTTAGGCCGTTATTTTATCATTCCTGTATCTCTCTCTGCTTGGAAGATGAACTCAAGGAATTTTAGCAAAAGAAAGAGATGAGAGAGCCCCTGCATAATTTTTCTCCATCTTTCTAACCTGACTTAACTTGGAAGTAGGAAATACTAAATGATAATGACAAGCTAAAAGATAATTTAAAGACTCCCCTCAACATAAATATGTAACGAGCAATGAACTAAACCTATTCTGTCCCCTCAGTGGCTGTTTCAAAGGACAGAACCTGAGGGTTGAAGTGACAGCTTCCTTCATAATGAGGCAGCAGTTGAGGGAGAAAGGCTACAGGGATTCTAGGCGAAGGTACTCAGCTGCCAAACAATGGCAGAGGTGCCCATTGCAACTGACCCCTGAATATTCCAGCTCGTAAGAAAAGTAGTTCCAGAATTATTGCTTTATCACAGTTAATTGAAAGACAGCAAGAATAAGAGGTATTGAAAAGATACTAAGTTGAGCCTTACTTTTTGTTTCTTTTAAATATTGCTGTTTTAATACGTTCTTATTTATCAGCTTCATGTAGCAGAGTCTTAATAGTATTCATTCCATAAGATCTATTTTTTTTTTGTTTACCTCTGTCTGCCCTTAATATGTTTCCATCTTTCAACTTGTAAGACTCAATTGACATTCCACCACAAAGTGCCTTCTTCACCTTGCATCAGTTCCTTCAATATGTAGAAACCAGCCTGAAGCCAGTAATAAGCCTAAAAGGGGCATTTCTTGCCAATACAATATGATTTTAGTGACAGCTCATAAGATTTGGAACTGAAATAACTTAGCTATTCATCATATTAGGTCAAGACTCTAAAGCCAGAAGGGCTGAAGAGAGGTATGCAAGGTCACACGGCTAGCTCGTGATAGGTTTTAGACTAGAACCAGATTTCCTAATACCTAAACTTATGTGCTTCCCAGGGTACCACCAAACCACACTACCATTCTTGGGGAATAGGAATGAGGAGGAGGTGAAAGAATTTGGCTCTGCAACCTGCTATCAATCTTACTTAGATTGCATGCTGCTTCTGCTGAGGAGTCTGCAACCAAAGACATGTATCTACTTGACTCTTGCCCACTTCGCACAGTTACGTAGGATTATAATTAGTGAAAATGTTTTTAGAATGTATATCAAATGCAATTTCTGTGTCCTCTAACCCCAGAAATTTCCTTGGCTCTGCCGTCCTCCTAGATCTTCTGCCGCGTGCTCAATGTAGAGCTTCAACACCTACCACCATTGCCTAACTTCTGAGCATTGTCAGTGTTTCAGTCTCCCCCTGAAAAAGGAGCAGGCTCTGGCTAGTCCTCCACGTGCCCAGTGTAGCAAAAGCTACAGCATCTCACACTCTACTGAATTGGAACCAAAGAGGCTTGTGCTCCTCTAACCATTTCTGGACTCAGTTGAAAGGTCTTTGTGTGGCACATAGAATCCAGCCCCCACCAGCGCTAACATCCAATCGGTTCACAGAATCCCTGATTCTTCAACATGGCATCCCCACAACATCTCTTCAGACTACAAGATTTAAAACATATATGTGTGTGTGTTTGTGTCTGTCTGTGTGTGTGTGTATGTAAGACAATGGGTTCCTGACTATGAGCGCATTGCTAGAAGTATCGCCTGATAAAAGTGAGATAGTCTCTTAAAAGCTCAACTAGAGCACTAGCTTGGGGCAAACCCATCTCAGGATTGTAGCACTGTCTTTCCGGATGCAGTACCTACATTTAAACAAGGACCAATACATGGTACTGTCTTCTCAACAGTTGGAATGCTTGGGAATTAGGTGACACTCTGCACCACCATTCCCAGTGACCCACTTACAAAAATATATGCTTTCACACGCTAAAAACCTAAGATCTCGAGGTTAAAAATTCTGGGACCACGAATGGGCTGGTTATTACTTCTCCCAGAGGACATATTGTGTCCACTGATTTGTAAGCTGTGGCAACCACCCGATCACATTGAAGTCTTCATGTCAGTGGACAAGCAGGGCAGAAAAAAAGAGAGTTATAGCACTTTATGAGCTAATCAACCCTAATTACAATAGCAAGCTAGGATTGTAACACAATGGGGCAGGGAGGAGAGTGTCTAAAACCTAGGGAATTCACTGTGTTCTCTTAATACTTTCATGCCCAGTACAATTGTCAGTGGGCAAGCAGTAAACATAACCTAACAAAGGAAATGCAATTAAGAACTCAGACCTTTAAGAAACCCTTGAGAAAGATGTTGAATATCAATTATAGCAGCAAGATAAGAAACAACAGAGGGCACTGTAGTCCGACTTAGAGATTATTGTTTTTCAAAGATTGCAATAGGCCACCATCTTAAAAGATGATTTATGATTGGCTGGATTTATACCTCCCTTTTGAGGGTGAAATGAGAATACCTTGTTCTTACAAAGATGGAGGCCCCACTCTAAACTATCACAAGACAGTATGAGCTAATCTGAATGCTGCAAGGGGAGGACTATACAAGACCCAATTTATGCGTTTTCCCAGATTTGCACAGACTCACCTGCCTTCTGATCCCTTGGCTGTTAGGGGAAACTTGTTGCCTTACCTTCTAACACTACCAGCTGTCTCTGCCATTTCTCAGCATTTGGGTAGGCTGTGCCAGCCGCTATTACACCCACTGAGGAAGGAGCTGCCACAGTTCCAGACCCCAAGCCCAACTCAGGATTCTGGCTTCTCCCACTCTTCTATACTCAGATGAAGTGCCATACCAAGGGATGTAGGATCTGGCTTCTCCACGGACTGTCCAAAGGGATCAGGTGACAAAATCCAGAAGTGTCAGAGAGGACAGTGAGAAGCTAACAGATTCCCCTCTTCTCCTCCCTCTGCTAGACTGTGCCAAAGTGCCGTGATTCTGTACAGCTTTTCTCATCCACATGATCAAGCTGGCTGTGTTTTTTCATGAAGTCATGCCAGTTTGGTAATGAGCCACCTCGTATTGGCTGTCCCTCCTTCTCTGCCTCCCCATCCTTTTTCCGTCGCTATTGCCATCCTGGGATTATGCTTCCCAGTGAAGTATTATCACGGAAAGTTCTGCCTCGGGCTATGTTTTCTGGAGAGCCCTGGCTAAGACATAAATATTTTGAGTCACTCCTCCAAAAGAAGTACTCCAAAATTCAAGAATACATTCTATGTGCTCCTTTCCCTGAGTTTACCACAAAAAGGGGTATAGCATTATCTGAGGATTCTATTTCAATTGATAAATAGTCTCAATTTATACTTTCAATAAAATAAAAAGTTAGCGTGTCCCAAATGTTATTTGTTCTTCATAATTCTCTGATATGCATTCTATTAAAATTTTTGTCTAAGTGTACTTGAAAGTGTTTTTCTTCTAGCTTACTTTACCAAGCATATTTTTATAACTTTTACTTTGGCAACACATTGTTTAAGTTTGAAGTACTTGTGTGCTTTAAAAAAGGTTTGATAGCACATTGTTATGATAAATATATTTTTAAATATCTATCTATAATTTCAAGTTTTAAAAGAGAAATGTGTTGTTCTTAAAATTGCAGAGTATGAGTACATGTAAGAATAGAATACTGAATTTTTTCAATTCCTCCTCTGTTGAAAATGAGCACATAAGACATATTTTTGGAGGATAAAATATAAAAAGCAGTGACAGTTGTTGAAATACTGATCCATGACCTCTAGATGACTGAGTAGGGAAAAAGTCACACCATCAAAAGAAGAAAATTGATCCACTAGCAGAAAAGACTGAAAGACTATCCAATTATAAATAACTAATTTACAAGAAAAATCTAGGAGGTTTTATTTCAATTTGTTAAATGGAAGCTTTCAGATATATTTACTAATTAAAAACAATGGTAGTGATGTAGTGAAAATGAATTACATCTTCATTAATAGAATGTTGAAAGGGTCCAGGGACACTTGCTAGACCCTAAAGGGGGTCACTGTAGATATTCAGTCTGCACTTGAGGAACGGGTGTTCAAACAACAGGATCTTGTCATAAGTCATTACAACCAAGCAGAGTAAACGAAGAATTCACAAGAATGCAGGCTCTCAAAAGAAGGAAAATAGTAGGCTCTCCTGCTTTTTTAAAATACATTTTCTATTGGATTTTTAAAAGTTGTTTTCCTAAAATGTAGCAGAAAGCTAAAAAGTGCTTTCATGAAGCAGATTCAAACACAACAAAAGGAAACACACAATTCAGAGAGCATCAGTTGAAATCTCAGCACAGAAGTGGTGATTCTTACCAATTACAAATTATAGACTTAAGACTTAGTGAACAGATGTCTACCACTTTGGGAAGTAGCTCATCCATCTTGTTTTCCTCTGGGGAAAGTTGGGTGGACTACAGTATGTGCTCTCCTTTTCAGGTTTGACCCAATGGCCTTTGAGAAAGTCACCAAATCTCTAAGAATGTGAATTTCTTTTTTGTCGATTCATTTCATTGGTATGAGGCAGCCATAGTAAAAACTTTCAAAACTGTTCTAAATGTGATCAGTTTCAGGAAAAGGTGACTCCTTAGCTTTAATCAAGTAAAAGTACACAAGCCCACACATCTTTTTCAGAAAATCAGGTCCCTCTGATCTATGTAATTGGCGAATATGGTTTATAAAGTATTTAGAAAATCATGCTTTTTTATAAAATGTAGTTTTTATATTTAAAATGTGTTTGAAGGGTAGGAAGAAAAAAGTAACTTTGAAATCAGTGGTCTACTTGCTTCAGTAAAGAAAACAATTTTATCTTTAGGAGATAATGATTAGGAAGGCAAAGGAAGAAAGAAGAGAGGAACTGAGTAGGGTGGTTGCCTTGGCCAGAATAAAAATAGAAATAGTCTGTGATAGAAGCTTAGAAATGTAACTATTGCTGATTGGAAGTTTGGCATCATAGGGAGACAGGAGAGAAAAAGAGAGAGAAGGAATAGCATATTTTCTATTTTTATCTGAAATAGGCAACATCAAGCAGTAGCCCTTCTAAAGACTGCTATAAACCAGCTTCCTAAGCTGTGAACTCCTGGAGAACAAAGCCTGTGTCTTCTTTATATCTTTATCCTCAGCCCATTGCACAGTATGTGGCATATAAAAGGCTGATGATAGATGTTTACTGAATGAATAAATGACTGTGCAGCTATTTAGTGAGAGGGAAGCACAACTAAGCATGATACAGAAATGTCAGGAAGTTATCACACAGAGGAAGTTATGTGTCAGTGATTGCCACATATGGAGCAGCAGAGAAGCAGCATGGTTTGAGAGGGCCCTTGTCTTTTATGTACTGTCTTTGCCATTTGACTTTTATGAGATTCCTAACAAAAGCTTCCTTGTGCTAAGTGAAAGGTTTCTTCGTAAACTTTATATTTCAGTCACTGCTGAAATCTAAAACTCTTTCTTGAAATATTATATTAGCTTCTGAAATGATACCATTAGAGGCTAGGACATCCAAGCCCCACCAGTATATTCATGCCTCACTCTTCTTTCCCTGTTTGCTTTATGAGCAGCTCAGTTTGACCCCTGTATCAGAGATTCGTACATTCAGAATCACATTTACTTTATTTACTTGCACAGCTCACAAACTCATTGCACCCATTTGATTGTGGAATAGGTTGGGAATGTATTCTAGTCACATTTTATGTTTATAATTAAAAAAAATACTGGCTCAAATCCCAATATGTAGAGATAAGTCTTCTTCATCTACTACAAAATGTATTCAGTGGCTATTTGTTTGGGATGTTTTCATGTCCCCAAACACCAATTCAGAACAGAACACAGACTAAGTCATTACTTAAAACACAGTTACACTTTAAATTGAGCATTTACATGACCTTGTGAATTTCTGTTTTCTTCAGGTGACATTCACATGAAGTTTACTATTTAACACACCAGCATGGGAATCTCCTGGATGCAAGCATGAAGAAGCACTGCTCACATTACTGGACATGCCCCATGATGACGCCTTAGCACAAGTGTACCCACTGCAAGAGCACATGCCAGTTAGCACACGCAGGGGCATACAAATGCAAGTCCTTTTCAGCTGACTCCTGAACTGGCTGACACCTTGGTTTGACACACAATCCTGTTAATCCTATTTCTGACTTGGCTATTCCCCTGTTTATGGCTTCATCTCTCCATTTTGACAAAATACTGCTATAAACAAAGCCCTTTTATTTCTACCCACCAACAGAACCTTTGGGCCCATATACCACCCTGGGGGCGGGGGGAAGTTTCACCACCTTGCAGAAATAATTCATATGATATTTTGACTTACAAGGGAATACTACATACAAGTCATGCATGTATTAATGCATTAATAGATTATGTTAACCACAGACTTCCTCTATATGACAAATTATCAACCAAATAGTTATATCAGATGCATCCTTTCAACACTCACCTTTAGCCAATTTCATTAAGTATCATAACCATAAAACTGTACATGTGTGTATATATATACACACATACACACATACACACACACACACACACCCAGCTGTGACCTTGATGTTGTTATAAGATTAGCAGACCCTAACCCAAGCCAGTGACTTCACAGCACAACTCCTCCAGTCATATGTCCACTCGTGAGCCTCATCTCCCTTGGAAGTTCCCTTTTACTTCATCTTGACCTGCTCAATGTCATTGCTCTACTGACACCTACTTATTCTCTCAAGGACAGACTACCCTATCAGAGCTAATACACATCAAGGTGCTAAAGCTAGTAAAGCTTATTATAAAACCAGACCTAAAGTTGCTCCATTCTAGTAATGAACAATTATTTATTAATGGCAAAATCTCAGTCATTAGCAAAAAAGATTATGAGGAGATATTCCAGAAAGGAGATCTTTCTCATGGGGCTCTACCTACCTCCTCTACATAAAATGATCCTACCTCCTATAATCAGTCCCCAGCTTTCCAAGGTGTACTTTATCTATATAACTAAACTCTATGCATCCCTGGAAAACACTAATTGAGTGATAGTCTTTCCTATTCCTGCCATCATTAAATTTTTTTAATCAGGTCCTATTGTTTCCTATTAACCAAATGTCAATTTAAATCATTCAATAAAATAGATATAACATTATTCTAGGATGTACCTGATGAATTCTACAGTGTTCTGCATTCAATAAAATAGCTCTTGACCCACAGAGTCAAGTATTTCATGAAACAAAGCCTGTGATTTAATTGAATAAAATTTTAGCAAATTCCATTTATTTATTTATATGCCACAATGTGATCAAGCAATGTTATTAAACTAAAAGGACTCTTTCCAGATTTGACATTCCTACTACAGGCCACAATATATCTCAAGATAAAAACAGTAAACTTTCTTCAGTAGGGCAGAAAAAAAAAAAAAAAACTTGATTGGTAAGAGTGACTTAAATAGCAAAACCTATCTTTAGCCAGAGTATAAAATGTTCCAGTCTCAAAAGTAATTATCCTAAAAGTAATGGTGAATAAAATTGGGTTTAAATGCAATTTTCAAAGTGCATTATCTATTCTAAATTTGATAAAAAGAAGAACTAAACTTGCTAGTTTTCACATCATCCCCTGGTATGTATGATTATTTGCCTCTGTGCCTGCTCCTCCCTCTGCACCACCGTCATTGACCAATTGGCAAGCGTTTTTCAAGACCCTGTTCAAATACCACTTCTTCAATCAAGTTTTTCCTAACTATGGTGGGACATTAAAGATGGGATAATAGGGATAATTATGTGCTTCATGATGCGCATGTGATACAGTAGGAAACACCTACCTCATTTACAAAATAGTATTAGGAAAAGATTAGAACCTTCATCTACTAAAACTCCTCAATATAACAAGTAGTTTATAAGAGGCATATGGAATAGAAGAAACAGTTAAATGACACCCCAAAGAAGCACTTAGCCAAATCCAGAATGTGGGGCATTCTCCAGGATATATTAGTGGAATTTTTTTTAAGAAAACATAAGGTTAGGTAGATAATTATAGAATAAAATATACTGAAGAGACATAACAACCAAGCATAACTGGTGGACCTTGTTTTGGTCCTGATTATAAAAAGACATATTTGAGACAATCTGAGAAATTTGAATGTGGACTGGAAGATGGCATTTACGTAAAAAACATACTTTTCAATTAGAGATTCCTATTAAGTGAAATGACACGGAATTTGTTTTAAAATACTTAAGCAAAAAAAAATAAGGGATTAGATGATAGTTGAAATAAGATTGACAAAACAATGGTAATTATTGAGGTTGCTGATAGGTATACGAAGGTTTATTAAACAACATTCTCTACTTTTGTGTATCTTTGAAATTTTACATAATAAAATGGTTTAAAAGCTGAAAGGCTATAGTGGGGGAAAAGCTGCAGGACTCTTTTTATACAATGGCAAACAAGAGCCCCACAAGTATTTATATTCTCAAGTAGGAAAAACAATAATAAGCCAAATTTTTTTACAAATATAAAATATTACAATCTGTTAGTGCTACAGAAGAAAAGTACAGTGTGTCATGAAAGTGTGCAATCAAGATTATGCTTGGCTGCCTACGGGGCTCTGCATGCTTCTCAACATTCAACCCAGACATCCCATAAGCTCTCTGAGTTATTTTGTCCTCACTAGGATATCTGGTAATCCTCTCCTTTTCCCTTCACTCTTATACCACATACAGTTTTATTCATAATGCCAATTATAATTTACTGCACATATCTAATTATATGTCTTCCCAAACTATATCCACCTCCACCTCCTCCCAAGTTTATAAAGTTCTTAATGGCAAAGACATGATTTGGTCCAGGTCTCTGTTCCCAGGATTCAGTTAACTGTGGGTGCATGGAGATACTGGCTGATGCTACCATAAAAAAGCTCCCCCTTCAACCTTTCACCTAATTGTTTTGGTATCCATTGGTAATCATTACCCAGATATATTACTAAAGCAATTTTTTAAAAATAAAAGTTTACTAAAGGCAAGGACATTTATTAAGCCCTCCATCTGACCCTACACTAAAGCCACCATGTCGGGCAGATTCCAGGACCCAGATGGACAAAAGGACCTGATCTGGCCCCTGAAACCTCTACTTAATGACTTTATTGATTACATTCCCTTACTCATCTTCACCGCAGACTGGGGTGAGGGTTCCTCTACTGTCACTTGGAAAAATTATTTGAAGTAGAGAAACCTAGATTAGAGTAAAATGAAGCCAAAACTCCTCCAAGACAACAAAGTATCATCTATCTTTCTAGTGTGCCTAGGGGGTTCTGCACCTTACAGAATCTCTGCTTCACCTAGCATGATAACCAAAGGATCCATCCAGTGCTGAGATTGTGGTAACCAGTTAAGATGTTTTGAGCTAGGTACAGTGGCTTATGCCTGTAATCCCAGCACTATGAAGGCCAAGGCAGGTGGATCACCTGAGGTTAGGAGTTTGAGACCAGCCGGGCCAACATGGTGAAACCCTGTCTCTACCAAAAAAAAAAAAAAAAAAAAAAAATCCCGCTATTCGGGAGGCTGAGGCACCAGAATTGCTTGAATCCAGGAGGCGAAGGTTGCAGTAAGCAGAGATCACAACATTGCACTCCAGCCTGGGCAACAAGAGCAAAAGTCCATTTCTATATATATATATGTTGTCTAAACTTTAATCTTTTTATACATCATATATATAGATTATATGTACATAGTAAAGATTTGAACTTAAAGGTTTGCTATACCTCATGGAAAAAAATATGTTCCAGTTCCCAATTAAAATATGTGTATTATATATATTTATATATAATTATATCTAGCAATACAGTGCATGTAGTAATTTTACTTGAGCTAAACCTAAAATTTTATTAATACTGCTGGGGAAAAAAGGGGAATTTTATTTAGAAATACTTCATTGTGTTCAGGCCTGACCATTGGTCATGGATAGGAGAAATTGAGAAAGATATGACTGTGGCAGCAAGCACTCCCCCTACATGCAACCTGAGATTAGAAACAAGGCAAGGACATCCATTCTCTTACCACTTTTATTCAACATTGTACTGGAAGTTCTAGAGAGTTAAATTAGGCAAGAAACAGAAAAAAAATGGTAGCCAGATTGGAAAACAAGAAGTTAAACTGTCTTTATTTACATACAACATGACAGTGTATGAAGAAAATCTTACGGAGTCTACAAGAAAATGCCTAGAACTAAGGCGTGAGTTTAGCAATGTATGGGATTCAACGTCAGTACATATAAGTCAATCATATTTCTTGTGCATTACTAATTAACAATTAGAAACTGAAGATTTTGAAATAGCATCAGAAAAAATAAAACACTTAGAGAAAGACTGGACTAAAGGTATATAAGGGCTATACAATAAAAATTATAAAACACTATTGAAAGAAATAAAGACCTACAAAAATGAAAGCTATACTGTGTTCATGGATTGAAACTCTCAATCTTGTTACAATGTCACTTATTATAAATTGACCTATATATTAAATTCCATTCCATTAAAATTCTGGAATTCTTTCTTTCAGAATTTGGCATACTGATTCTAAAATTCATGCAAAATGCGGAGGACATAGAATAGCCAGAGTAACTTTGAAAAAGCACAAAGTTGGAAGATTTATATTACCTAAGTTCCAGACTTAACATTAAAGCTACATTAATCCAAAATGTGGTATTGACATAAAAACAGAGAAATAGGTAAATCAGACTGAGTAAAGTGTCCAAAAATGGGCCCATGTATATGTGATCAGTTGATTTTCAAAAAAAAAAAAAAATGCAAACCATTACAGTAAAAAAAAAAAGGATAGTCTTTCAACAAATAGTACTGGAACTATTCGGAATCCACATACAAAATGATAAACTTCCATCTACACTTACCAATGTAAATAAAAATTAATTCCAAATAAATCATAGGCCTAAATGCAAAGTCCAAAACTATAAAACTTCTAGAAGAAAGCAAAGGAGAAAATGTTCATGATGCTCAATTAGGTAATGATTTCTTAGATACACCAAAAGCATGATCTATAAAAGAACTGATGAATAAACTGGATTTTGTTAAAATTAAAACCCTCTGCTCTTTGAACAACTCTTGGAAAAGAATTAAATTTATAGACTGAGAGAAAATATCTTAAAATCAAATATCTGAAGAAATACCTATATCAGTATGTTATTTAAAACTCACAAAACTACTCAATAAGAAAACAAAACTCAAACATGCAAGATATTTAAGCAAACATTTATCCAAATAATATATATGAATGACAAATGATCCATTTGTATATAAAAAGATAATATAATTAAGTAATTAGGGAAATGCAAATTAAAACTATAATGATAGTTTCGATTTTTAAATGACAGTATGGAAGCAAGCTGGCTCTGCTCTCTCCAACTGAAAACCTAAAACAAATGCACAGCACTAAGGTTTTCAGCAGCAACAATCCAGAACTCAAATATGAGGATGAGACAGATCCTGGGGCCACAGAGTAGTAAAATACTCAGAGCAGATGGTGAGAGTATTGGACTTTCCCCCAAGAACATTGTATACAGAAAAAAATTCTTTAAATATGAAGAAAAGATAAATGATTTTCCCAAGCAAAAGCTGAGATAATTCACCACCACCAGACCCATCTTACAAGAAATGCCAAATGGAATTCTTCCATCTGAAAGAAGAAAACACTAACATGCAAAAAGAAAACTTTTCAATGTATAAAACCCACTGGTAAAATTAAGTACATGGACAAACCCAGAATATTCTATTACTGTAATAATGGAGTACAATTCATTCATAACCCTAGTATGAAATTCAAAAGACAAACCTGTCAAGAACAATAACTACAGCAACCAGTTAAGACATAGGTAATGTAAAAATATGTACATTGACACAACTAAGTCAAAATGGGGGGAGTGAAGTTAAAGTATAGAATTTTTGTGTGTTTTTGGTCTTTGTTTCTATTCCTTTGTTTGGGTTCTAAGATAAGTTGTCATCTCTTTAAAATAACGTTTTATTCCTGTAAGATATTCTTATAAGCCTCATGGGTAACCATAACACAAAAACCTTTAATATATTCACTAAAAATAAATAGAAACAAATTAAAACACACTACCAGAGAAAATCACTAACCACAAAGGAAGACAGTAAGAAGATAGAGAGGATTCTCAAAACAATTAGAAAACAGGCAACAAAATGGCAGTAGTGAGTCCTTACAAAACAATAACATTGAATGTAAATGGTCTCATTTTTTTCAATTAAAGGACTGAAAGTAGCTGAATGGCGTTGCAGGAAGTCAGGGACCCTGAATGGAAGGACCAGCTGGAGCCACAGCAGAGGAACATAAATTGTGAAGATTTCATTTGAATATGGTCATTTATCAGTTCCCAAATAATACATTTATAATTTCTTATGCCCATCTTACTTTCATCTCTTAATCCTATTATCTTCATAAGCTGAGGATGTACATCACCTCAGGACCACTGTGATAATTGTGTTAACTGTAAAAATTGATTGTAAAACGTGTGTTTGAACAATATGAAATCAGTGCACCTTGAAAAAGAACAGAATAACAGTGATTTTTAGGGAACAAGGAAAGACAACCATAAGGTCTGACTGCCTGCGGGGTAGGGCAAAAAGAGCCATATTTTTCTTCTTGCAGAGAGCCTATAAATGGACATGCAAGTAGGGAAGATATCACTAAATTCTTTTCCTAGCAAGGAATATTAATATTAATACCCTGGGAAAGGAATGCATTCCTGGGGGGAGGTCTATAAACAGCCGCTCTGGGAATGTCTGTCTTATGCAGTTGAGATAAGGACGGAGATACGCCCTGGTCTCCTGCAGTACCCTCGGGCTTACTAGGGTGGGGAAAAAAACCCGCCCTGGTAAATTAGTGGTCAGACCAGTTCTCTGCTCTCAAACGCTGTTTTCTGTTGTTTGAGGTGTTTATCAAGACAATACGTGCACTGCTGAACATAGACCCTTATTAGTAGTGCTGCTTTTGCCCTTTGCCTTGTGATCTTTATTGGACCCTTATCAGTAGTTCTGCTTTTTGCCCTTTGAAGCATGTGATCTTTGTACCTACTCCCTGTGTTACACCCCCTCCCCTTTTGAAATCCTTAATAAAAACTTGCTGGTTTTGAGGCTCAGGTGGGCATCATGGTCCTACCAATATGTGATGTCACTCCCAGCAGCCCAGCTGTAAAATTCCTCTCTTTGTACTCTTTCTCTTTATTTCTCAACTGGCTGACACTTATGGAAAACAGAAAGAATCTACATTGAAATATTGGGGGCGGATTCCCCCAATAGAATGGATAAAAAAACAAGACCCAACTATATGCTGCCTTCAAGAAAACCACTTCTCCTATAAACATACACATAAACTGAAAGGCAAGAGTTGAAAAAAGATAATTTATTCAACTGGAAACCAAAAAGGAGCAGGAAGAACCATATTTACGTAAGATTAAATAGACTACAGATCTATGGTTGTAAAATAGAAAAAGAAGGTCACTATAATAATAAAGGGACCAATACAGCAAGAAGTTACGAAAATTTTAAGATATCTATGCACCCAACACTGCAGCTCCCAAGTATATAAGGCAAACATTAATAGAGCTAAAGGAAGTCATAGACTGCACAACAACAATAGTAGGTTCAATAATAATAATTTGAAAAGATACTGATCTGTTCAAATACGAAGGAGAGACAAAGTTTTTCCCAGACAAACAAAAATGGAGAGATTACATGAAAGAAGGGAAAAAATGAAGGATAGAGGAAGGAAGGGAGGGAGGGACAAAAGGAGGGAAGATAATTTGGGTATTCTCACACACAAAATATATAAGCCTTGCATGAGGAACACTTGAAAATTCTGATAAATAAAATAAAAGATTATATAAATAAATGAAGAGTATTTCCATGCTTTAGAAGGCACATCCTAATAGTATAAAAATGCTGGTTTTCCCATATTAATCTCTAAATTCATCATAATTTAAATCAAAATTCCAGTTCAATATTCAATCAATAATTATTTTTGTGGAAGAATAAAATCTAACAAATACCATTTTTATAAGGTTAGGAATTTGAAGAAGCTCTGGATGTCCCTTTGTAAGACAGTAAATTAAATGCTTATCATGGAGTATTACTATATGGATTTTTGAAACCTGTGACTTGATGTACACATAAAAATATGGTGGAACTTGGCTGGGCGTGGTGGCTCACGCTTGTAATCCCAGCACTTTGGGAGGCCGAGGCGGGCGGATCACGAGGTCAGGAGATCGAGACCATGGTGAAACCCCGTCTCTACTAAAAATACAAAAAAAATTAGCCGGGCGTGGTGGCAGGTGCCTGTAGTCCCAGCTACTCGGAGAGGCTGAGGCAGGAGAATGGCGTGAACCCGGGAGGCGGAGCTTGCAGTGAGCCGAGATTGCGCCACTGCACTCCAGCGTGGGTGACAGAGCGAGACTCCGTCTCAAAAAAAAAAAAAAAAATATGGTGGAACTTAAATACACAGTGCTGCAAGAAAAAAAGTAAGAGAAAATGAGATATATAACTCAATGCATTACGAAGTTATAAAATATAAAAAAGTTGTTTGGGGTGAATGTATATTCTTTTAATTTTGTGAGTACATAGTAGGTGTATATGTTTTGGGGTACATGAGATGTTTTGATACAGGTATGCAATGTGAAATAGGCACATTATGAAGAATGGGGTACCCATCCCCTCAGGCATTTATCTATTGAGTTGCAAACAATCCAAATACACTCTTTATTTTAAAATGTACAAGTATTATAGTCACCCTATTTTGCTATCACATAGTAGGTCATCATTTTTTCTAGTTATTTGTACCCATTAACCATCCCCACCTTCCTCCCAGTCCCCCACTACCCTTCTCAGCCTCTGATAACCATTCTTCTACTCTCTGTGTGTTAAAAAGTCTTCTGCACAGCAAAAGATACAATCAACAAAGTGTAGAGACAGCCCACAGAATGGGAGAAAACATAAGTTTTGGGTGAATGTATATGGAACACACGTAAACAAATGGCTACACATTGAACACATTGGAATGGTTACCCAGCGTAGGGAGAGACTGGGAGTGAAAAGAAAGGGAAGAAAGCAATAAATAAATAAGAGGAAGATTATGTACAGACTAAGAACAATAATCTGCCAAAAATTGAGCTGTTTGATTAACTCAACCCACTGCATCTGAGGTCCTACTAAAAGTAAATAAAGTAATTAATTAAGAAGGAAACACCTTAATGTTTGAAAGTTCCTTCTCTGTTGACACAAATTTAGTGACATAAAATTATATTTTCTTCTCTATGGATAAAACAATTTTATTTAGATCTATATCGTATTAGTTTTCTATTACTATATAGCAAGTCATGACATCTTAAAACCACATGCATTTATTATTTCAGGTTTTGTGGACCAGGAGTTTGGGCACAGCTTAGCTTGGTCCTCTGCTTAGAGTCTTACAAGGCTGCAATCCAGGTGTTAGCTAAGCCGCATTCTCATCTAGAGGCTGGACTGGGGAAGAATCACTTTCCAAGCTCATTCAGGTTGTTGTCAGAATTCATCTTCTTGTGGATGTAAGATTGAGGTTTCTATTTTCTTGATGGCTGTCAGACAGGGCCCACACAGCATGTGTGCACACACACAAGTATGCATGCACACACACATACACACACCTATAATGTTATCATGGGAGTAACATCTCATTACCTTTGCCATATTCTATTGGTTATAAGGAAATCAAAGGTCCCACTCATACTCAAGGAGACAGCATAAACATGGGGGCCACCCTGGTGTCTGTCTGTCACATATATGAACAATACTTATGCCATCATATGACTATAAATGCTATTTTCGGCTTTTCAATTTTTAGAATAAACCTACAATGTACAGAGTTAATAACAGCTATGGAAACGGGAAAAGTTCTCTTGTCCCCCACACAGGGCATGCAATGGGGGTGTAGCTCGCTTCTTCAGTATCCCGCTGCTCATACCTCTAGGGGAGCATACGGACAGACGGACTGTGGGGCTCTGAACCACTGTGAGGCAGTGTCTAGGGGTGAATGTTTACAGCTGAAGCCCCAATGGGTGTGTGTTACAGGATGCTCTTTTAGTTTAGCCGTCCATAGGCAGCTTGTATTAGTCAGCTCAATTAGACCCCTGCCTTATCCCAAGGAGGAGGGCTTCCTGTATCCCGGGGTTCTTGCCTTGGTGTACCAAAAGAATTGGATCACATGTGGGCTTGGAGAATGAGTGCAAGGCTTTACTGAGTGGAAGTAGATCTCAGCAGATGGGGGTGCCAGAAGGGAGATGGTTTTCCCCTGGAGTCAGGCCACTGGGTAGCCCCGGCTCTCCTCCAACTGCCCTGGCCAAACTCCGCCTCGTTCCACCAGTGCCAGCGTCTGTCAGTGTGCTCCCGATGTCCTCTCGACAGCCAGCCACTTGTGTGTTCCTCCGCCGATGTGTTTCTCTCAACATCCAGCCACTTGTGTGTTTGCCTGCTAGGGTTTTGGGGTTTTTATAAGCACAGGATGAGGGCATCACAGGCTAGGGTGGTCTTGGGAAATGCAAAATTTGGGCACTAAGATAGGCGTGCATGTCCTCACCCAGGCCTGTGAGCACAAGCCTGGGGGTGGAGCCCTAGCCAGGGACCTCCCCAAGAATTCTCTTCTCAGCACTTCTCTGCCCCCTTCCTTTATCACTATTATACAGTTGATAACAGTAGGAGAGTTGGAAAATACCAAAGATATATTCTAAAGTGACTGAATAAAAAAAAAGAAAAGGAGAGTGTGTAACTTAAAGTCATAAAGATAACTACCGGAAAAGCTAAAAATAAGACATAACTTAAAAAATGAGAAGGATTTGCTGGTGGTATAAATGGAATCAATTCTTCATCTTTTTTAAAGGACATCCATATTATCTAGTAGTAAACCTAGAAATTGAGTGACAAGATACTATTTGAATAGTAATCACGAGAAGTGAAAACCAGAAACCATTAATGCTTGCTTATGTGGCACAGGCCAGTGGTAGAAACAGGAAAGAGGAGATTTTTAATTTTTCATTAGACCCTTCTGCTATAATTAATTTATTGTTACCATGGCATTATTTTTATACTAGTTTTAATCTTGTTTTAAAAATAAGATATTTTAGGGCTGGGCAACATAGTGAGACTCATCTCTGCACATTTTTTTTTTAATTAACTGAGCATGGTGGCACACACCTGTAGTCCCTGTTACACGGGAGGCTGAGGTAGGAGGATCACTGGAGCCCAGAAGTTCAAGGCTGCAGTGAGCCAGGATTGTGCCACACTGTACACCAGCCCAAGTGACAAAGCAAGACCCTGTCTCAAAAAAAAAAAAAAATAGGAATTGGGTAACAACATATACATCGCCAAATATAAAAGTTAGAAAAAAACAAAGATTATACATACCACCACTCTAATTTCTATAGCCACAGAAACTTAATCACAGAGAAATTAAATTGTTTATTTTGGGTGACCCAGCCGATTCTAAACAGATCCAGGATTAGAACCTTGGTCTCCTGATTCTAAACTCATTTCCCCATTGTTATATAACATGGTGCTCAAATGTTTTTAATCAAAAAGCAAGAAAGCTGAGGTCTAGGTTGTAGTTTTAGATATGTCAAGAATATGCTTTGGGCAAATCATTCATTGAACTTCACCTTCCTCATGGATAAACTTCATGATCAGATATAGATCGATGGTTTTCAGCTTTTTTTAAGCAGCAAAATTTATATATCAAATGAACTATTGGAGTGTTAGATTTAGTGAAAGCTCACAATGAAAGAAAAAAACATCAAATCTGAACTTCTCTCATTGAACATTTCAGGCTCTCCGCAGTCCTAAAAGACCCTGGTTGAGACATCTATAGCTCTTTGGTTCATGCATGTGTAAACTATCAAGCTAGATTCTGATTGATGAACCCAGGGATAGGGCAAAGAGCCTGCATTTCTAACAAGCCCCCAGGGGATGCTAACGTTGCTGGTCTGCTTACCACCTTTAGTCAAGCCACTTGATGAGCTAAATGTCTCTTCTGTGCTTGTGTGACATTTTATCTTCCTTCTGCTACTTAACATCCATTTTTATGTGCCCCATTGACAATGGAGACCAATCATGAAGAGCAGTGCTGGTTCCCAATTTACTAGTCAGGGAGCTAACATAAAGAGTCTGAATCTCTGCCGCAGCACCAGAGCACAGGGACAGAGAACATAACCTCTGAGTATGATGGATCTGGACTCAACTTTCAATTTTCCCACTTACTGGTTGGGTAACCTTGGCAATTAACTTCATCTCTCTGAGCGTCAGGTTTCTCATCTGTAAAGTGGAGATAATAAAAGTAATGTCTTCTAGGTGGTTGGGAGGATTATAAATGATATTATGCTATAAGGCACTTAGCACAGTGCCTTGACTATAACAAGCATTCAACGAATGTTAGCCATTAGAGGAGCAGAGAAAATATTTCACAGAATTGTTTGTAAAACCTTAGCTTTAGTATAAAAGTACCTATGTATAAAGAATTATAGCCTTTGGTTGGTAGACCCAAAGCAAAGTTGTAATGAACAGAGCAAAAGAACAGGAAGGGTTAGGCAACCGAAACAAACTTCATTATTTTCACTGGGGCACTACATACCCTTTATTAATATATCATATCAGGAAGACAGTGTCCATATCATTACAGTTACCCAGCGTTTTGCCAGAAAGGAGTGTTTCTTCTAATGTGTCTTTGTAAGAACAAGTTATAAATAAAATACAAAGCAAGAGCAGATCTTCTCTAAGTTATAATTAATTAAATATTTCTTGAAATATTGATTATATCTCCTTAGGATTTCTGTCACATTTTGCTAATAAAACTCTACTATTGAAAGAAGAAAAAACATATTTTACAATCATCTTCAAAATCAAGTATAAATATTTTCTCCATCACATAAAAACGTATGTCCTCTAGTAACTCCCCCCAGCTCACCACACATAAATCATTTTAAAAAATTTGAAGCTTCTACACTAAAGAAATACAGATTTAAATAGAGGAGATTCTTTCCTGAGAAACATAGTTGAGAATACTGTTTCTTTATGATTTCCTTTAAAGTAGCACTTCCCAAGAGCTGAGGATAACTCATTGTGTGAGATAGCCTAGGAATTAAGCGATTTGGAGCTAAGGCATGATGCTATATTTTTGGAGAATATTGTGCAAAGATAATCTATCACAAGGTATTTTCACACTAACCTGTAATAATCCTAATGTTACAGGCTCAGCCAAAATGTACTTTAAGAAAGCTTAGCTGTAAATAGCTAATTTAGAAAATAATCAAAAAATTAATCAATAGCAGAATGTGAAACAACAAACAAAAAACAAGCTAAAGCTTCATTGAATAACTATTGAATAAAATTCACACATATTTTCAAAAATAATGATTAATTTATGAAAAGCATATATATAGCAGAAGGGCAACAATGCTGGCAAGAATGGAATAGGTCAAGCCTTAGTGAGATGGAGTTCAGCCACATGTTCCAATAAAATGTATTTTGTTTTCTCATATTCAAGAGGCAATATATTGTCATTTTACAACCTCTAGATTAAAGAGCATGTGAAACAATTTTCCCCAATTTTACCTCTACTGAGTTGTATGACCTTGGGGAAGTCATTTAATTTCTCTGAACTTCGACTTCCTCATTCATTAAATAAAGGGATTTCCAATTCCAATTAATTTTTTCTCTAGTTATAGAAAAATATAAATTTACAAATTTTCTATATTTATCCTGTGCTGTTGTTGTAACCTTACCTTTCACAGGCCTTCAGTAACAAAATTTTAAAAGGTTAAAATAAATCATATTTGAGAAGGAGGGATGTGTGACAGAGAGAGAGAGATAGTGAGTTAGAGAGTTCATGCCTGAGAGAATACATATGTGTTGAAAATACAGTGAATATCCATCTTTCTAAAACAATCCTGCAATGTAGTTTGAGTCTTGTATTTACACTGTTACCTCCTGGAAGAGAAGAAAAACAGTTTCGAAATGACTTTGCACAGTGCCTGCCGTGGTCTCACAGGTATTTAGGGAGTTATGAGGTACCATGCCCATTAGAATTGTTTCTTCCCTAAAGAATTACTCTTCCTTCTCTTCCATGACATTTCTTCTTATTTATTTCCCAAAAGACACAGTGTCTTATATGTGGTAGGCACTCAATAAATGCTTGCAGAATGGAATTGAATGCTAGCCAAAGTGAAAACCGAGCAAAAGGAGCCGTTTCTCCTTCTTAAATTTTTTCTCCCAGTTCAGTAAGCTTCTTTCTCTTGTTTTGATGCCTCAGTGTCCATCACACCAATGAAGTCTGCAGTTTTTCTAGTTCTCAGCCTGGAAACCTCCTGCAGCTCAGCCACCTGCTTCCTGTTACACTTAACCGGTATGCACCTCCCACACCAGATGGCTCCCTTCTCCTGCTTTTGCTTGGCAAGAATTTACAAACATATCTCCATGTGTCCGGGCTGGGACATGGATGGATACACTCAAGAGTCAAGGATCTGTGTGGGTGTCAGTAGAGGAGCCTCAAACAGCTTAACTGAACTTGGAAGATCTTCATTTCTACACCATTTTAAATTTTCTTTTGTTTTACACTACACTTTTTTTGCATGCAAATACTTTGTTCTAGAAGCTTTGTTTCCCTGAAATTTCGTATCTTTTCAAAAATTCCCCAAAGCCTGCCTAATAAAACCATATCAGAGAACTGAAAGGATTTCTTGACTCTAAGGCTCATATTAGACCTCACTATTTTGTATAAGCTGATCATCAATCCCAGCCCCACTGTGATAATGAGATTAAGAATGGAGTGCTTCTTTAGGGCAACTGTAATTACAGGTTTCAGAGGGTGGGAGTGGATGGAGGTGGTAGACTTTACACCTGGAAGATCACTTGTAAAGCTGTAAGAGCAAGCTTTGCTATTCACGTTTTAGAGATGCCAATCACTTCACTCCTTTTGATTTACGTTCTTCAAAAGTGAACATGGTTGTTCAAAATGGGAATATAAACACTATACAGTTGGAAGTGAAAGAACTTTATTTCCTCTTGGTTCATCTTTTAAGGAGCTGAAAAAAGGAAGCAAGTCTACTTCCCCCCTAAGTTCTCCAATTCTACAAACTAATGTACAAAAGTGAGGCTCTAAGTGGAATATAGTACCTTTGTAAAGGGTAAAGAACAGAAACAAGAATTTAATTTAGCCTCTCTTTAACAACCACCTTCTTCCCTGAAAAATCAGTGATGAGCCTGGGCCAATTAGCTCAGTTGGTTAGATCCATGATCTCAAAATATAGCTCAGAAATAGTGAATTTCAACATATGTTCATAAATGTATCATGCTGTTTATGTTATTGCAGAGCCTAATCTAATAACTGCAGAGTAAACTGCAGTTATTTGTTTATAATATTTTGTAGAAAACTTTTACTGATAACATTTTAAAACTGTCAGCTTGACCCCTCTGTCCAGTGAAGCTCCTTGGGTTCATTGGATGATTGGTTATACTAGAATTCAAAAGTTGGTTTAGATGGTCCATGGATGTTTTTTGACATTACCAAGGATTCACTCGCATATCTTTGAACCTCACAAAATTATCTTCCACCCACTTGAGAAGGAAATGAGAAAATCAAGAAAGATGATATCCTTGAATAATTTCCACTCCTACACGCATTTCTCTCTCCTTGAGATAATAACCATGGCAAAAGCTTTAAGATCAATCAGTTTCACAGCTGGCAGGAGGGAAGAAATCTTGTATATCCATCATTTTCTTAAACATTCTCCTTTATTTCAAGGCGATCCTTCCATTAAGAATAGTCTACATGTGAATCACAATGTGCCAGCAGAGAGTTAAGACTAACACATTGTGAAGATTACTAATACTTGTAGCTGCTTTGCCCCTGCGCTCCCATTGCTATTGCCTGTCTCCATTATTCCTCACTTGAACCAGTCTAGCACAATGCCTTTCCTGTGGATCAAAAGTCTGAAGCTAAAAACCAAAAGCTTGAAGGAACAGAAAGTAATGAATATAAACATCACTTTCAGTCACTTTACTGCCTTCCAAAAGCACTGATACATTCATTTTTATTACTTTCCTAAAGATACTTTCTCTAAATTGCTCTCAAGAAATAGCTGAGGGAAGAAGTCAGGGAAGAAGGGGAGGAAAGAGAGAGAGAAATGAGCCCAAGATTAAAGGCTGGTGTTCTGAGTAGGCAGTGTTTATGGCTGCCAACTACTGTCCTTTCAGAAAGTCTCTCCTGCCCCTTAACTTTCCTTTCCCACAAGTTTATTAAGGTTTAAAATGTCTTAATCAGACTTGTATGAGTGAATTTAAAATGTTAGGTCCTATTAAAATACAATTGAAAACACATGCAAATTTTAAATGACTTATTAAACCCATTCATAAGAATAGATTTGTTAGCAGTAATGGAGGAAAAATGTGAGAAAGCTAGGGATGAATTTTTTAAAAGGTGAGGTTAGAGGAGAAAACACAGAAAGATTACTTGGCATGTCATAGATAAACTGTTACTGCCTAACTTTGAAGTCAACATTGGGTTTTTCAGTTAACAGGAAATAAATTTGCAAATTATTATCTTATATTCATATTACTTTCCTTCTCTCTCATCTCAGAGCGGTGGTAAAATGGGCAGACTCTAGCATTAGAGTGCCTGCTTTGAAGCCTGGCTCTGCCAGTTACAATCTATGTAACTTTGGACATAAATACCATCTGCCAGTCTCAATTTCCTCATCTATAAAACGGGTATAATAACTGCCTATTGCATAAAAATGAATGACGTGCTACACAGAAAAATGCTTGGTTCAGTGCTTGCCAAATTAAAAAGCTCCAAAAAGTGTTCTTCATTATTAGTTTCAAATGGGAATACCATAGAGAAACAGGGAAATTGTGTAAGAAAATTAGGTAGTAAAGATATTACTTAAAAAAATTATTCCCATTTGATATTAATATCCCCCATAAGCTCAATAATAAATTTTGGTTTGCTTTTCTTAAATAATAATCATAATCATTTACTGAGCATCTATTAAGTGCAAAGCACTGTGCTATTTACTATATGCATTTACATTTAATCCAAGACACAGTACTTTGAAGAAAAGCCAATTTTTAATTAATTTTAACACAGCAACCTACCTTCCAGGAATTTTCCTAAGAAAAAAAAATTAGACCTATGCACAGAAAGTTATGTATAATTTTGTTCATAAAAGCATTATCTATAACTGCCAAAACAAGAAGAAAACCTAGATGTACAACAATGTAGAATTAGGTAAATAAGAATGTTTGCCTTTCTAATGAAATATTATTAAGCTTTTTCAAAATATATTGTAGAGAAGTATTTAATGACATAGAAAATTATTCAAAATATGTAAGCAAAAAAGCATCTTATAAAACATTATAATGTTATTTTATTTGTGTAAATATTGACAAGAATGTAGCCCAGAGCCTAAATTAAAAGACACTTGTCAAACATATGTAAATCCAGAAAACAAATACAGTAAGAATGTTTAATGCTACCAATGGTTATGTAGGGGTAAAAGGATTACAAATATCTTTGTTTTTTTATTTGTCTGAATTGTCCAAATTTTATATAACAAACATATATTACTTTTGTAATTTATAAAAGCAAAAAAAGACATTCTGACCATCGCAACAGAAAAATAATTCTAAGAAGCTTGGCAGAGTGGAAGCATTTTATAGGAGTTTATAGGAGACCAGGCTGAAAATCCTACAAACAGGTGATCAAGGGCTTTAAAGTTGAGGGTGGGAAGCAGAACCTATACAAACTCCCTTAGTAGGACAGAGGGGAGCTGCAGCTGCCATCATCTGGTTCTTCAGGCATGAAGCAGGAAGTAGCTGCTAAAAGTTCCAAGCCACCTGGGACATTCATTGATATCAAAAAAAGTCAATGGCTAATGCAGCCGCTCAAAGCATATAGACAATCTCCATCATGTTGTTCAATGTCCCTTACATAAGATCCCATATGACCAATTCCTTTTGGAATTTAGTGCCAGAAGGAACTTTGTCTTCCCTAAAGAAGCAGTATAAATGAAGGCAGTGTAGCACAGTTGTGAGAGTGTGGGCTCTGAGCCAGAGTGCCCAGTTTGTTCTAAGCATCCCTCTGCCACTTATTACCTTAGTGTTCTTAGCCAAGCTACTTACCCTATTTAGCCCAGGTGTCTGCATTTGGGAAATTAAAGTTACAGTAATAACTACTTAATGAGCTTTAATGAGGACTAAATGAGATTCTACACGTGTAATATTCATTAATATTGATTAGGTTGATTATTGTTATTGGATAATGAGGCTTATATGGATATATGGAGGCATTATATTGAATAATGAGGCTTATATGACCCACAGTCTTTCCTTATTTGTATTGGCTTCCAGAAAGTCCTGAATAAAATTTAATCTTCAATTATATTGACTACCTCATCCCTCATAAATCGGCTATTTGCTTCCTTTGCTTGTACAAGATTTACTTTTCTATGTTTAGACATTATCATACATTTAAAACATTTATCACAAAGTGACTCATTATTTTCTGAAGGAGGCAACTCTATTTTAAAGAATCTTTGTTTCATTTCTCTTTCTAGTACCACCTTATCTCATCTACTTCATACTCAAACTTTGCTTTCCATGCTTACTGTTGACTTCATTTCTCATCAAACCTCTCCAATCCAAATTTGCTCCACTGTGATCCAATCACATCACTGAAGTGTCTCACTCTAAGGTCACCAATGGTATCTGAGTACCTAATCCAATGGATATTTTCAGTGTTTTTCTTATTTGACCTCTGTGTACTTGACCACACACAGTACTTACCACCGTGGATCACTCCTTTCCCTTTGAAACATTCTCCTTCCTTTGCTCCCATGATGCCCCTCACTTAGTTTTTCTTCAAAAGTCTCTGGCTCTTCCTTATCTAGCTTCTTTACTGGCTCACTCTCCCTAAGTTGGCCATTAAATATTGATATTTTCAAGTATCAGGCTTAGTCCCTCTTCTCTTTGTACTCTATAGATACATTAGACATGTATAGATCTCCCTGGGATTTTATCTTGCTCATGTTATAATGCATCTGATGATTTCCAAATTATCTCCAGCTCCAGACCTGTATATTCAACTGCCTACCAGATTTCTCAACTTAGGTGTCTCAAAGCCAATTTTAAGTTCAGTTTTCTTAAAACCAAAATAATCATCTCCCCCATAATTTTTTAATGGTTTCATGAATCAACAAAGGAACCAAAGGAGTCACTTTCTCTAATTCTACAACCAGTCTTTCAATAAATTTTACATAATTTACTTCTCTCTTCCCCTGCAGCTAATTTAGTTCAACCTACTATTACCTCCCACCTGGACCACTGTAGCAGCCTCTTAATTGGTCTCCCAAGATCAAATTTTGCCTGTCTCAAAATCATTTTCCATATATGTCAGAGTAATCAGTTTGAATACAATCAACTATCTCTCCCATGTTTTTTATTGATACATGATATTTATACATATTTGTGGGGTACATGTGATAATTTGCTACATGCATAAAATGTGTAATGATGTAGTCAGGATGTTTAGGGTATCTATCACCTTATCATTTGTATGTGCTGATAACATTTCAAGTCCTCTCTTCTAGCTATTTTGAATGTACAAAACATTGTTATTAACTATAGTCTGCTATCAAACATTATAACTTATTTCAATGTAACTATATTTTTGTACCCATTAACCACTCTCTCTTTACCCACTCCCTCACCATACACAGGCCCTTCTCAGCCTCTGGTATCTCTCATTCTTTTCTCTATCTCCATCGATCAACTTTTTAAGCTCCTACATATGAGTGAGAACTTGTGATATTTGTCTTTCTGTACCTGGCTTATTTTACTTAACATAATGACCTCCAGTTCCATCCATGTTGTTGGAAATAACATGATTTCATTCTTTTTCATGACCAAATTCTATACCATTGTGTATATATACCACATTTTCTTTATCCATTCATCAAACAACTCAAGAGTAAAAATATCTCTCCCATGTTTTAAGTCCAATGCTCTAAGACTAATGTAGGCTTAATTTGACCTACCAGACCTTGAATGATTTTGACCCTATTTACAGCTTCACTCTCATATCACATTGCTCTCCCCCTCCTGTTTTCTTTGACTCAACCTCACTGATCTCCTCCAAGTTCCGTTCCTTGCTCACCTTGAGGCTTTTGATATGCTTATTCTTCTGCCTAGAATGCTGTTCCACAACTCCCTCTCCCTCTTTCGTATTTGATTTTTACCTATTCTGATTTCCTAGCAAATGTCATTTCTCAGGGAAGCCTTCCCTATATCTCCACAAGCCTGCATCAGATCTTCCACTACATATTCTTCCAGCGCCAAATGTCTTCCGTTCATAGCCCATTCTCTGTTTACAGTGATGCAATTATGAGATTATTTAAATAATCTCTTTCCCCACTACTATATTATAAACGTTCTGAAAGCAAAGCCCATTTCTACTTTGCTCACCAATATTATTTCAAAACCTAGCAGAGCACAGGGTATCCAATACCTAATAGCTGAACAGATGAACAGCACATTTTACTCATCCACTTATTTCCATTCCTACTACCTCTCCTAAATCAGGCATGCATTATCATTTTTCTAGGCTACTGCAATAACCTCCTAACTAGAATTTCCCCCTCCCAGTCTCTTCTCCCTTTGGCACACTTTACAATTCACTACCAGATTAATCTTCCAGAGCACAGCTCTGATCATTTCATTCCCAGCTCGAGAAACTCAAGTAATTTTCCATTGTCTACATAATAAAATCCAAATTCCTTTTGGCCTGTAGCTGACCTTTCCATATTTTCATTCTTACTTTCCCACTGATCTTCACATGCACTAAGCTCTGGTCAAACTAAACTATGTACATTCCATGACATTTTTATCATTTTTGTGCCACACACTGGATCCTGTTTTCACATTGTTTCCTCCACCTAAAGTATTTTAATGCCTCCACCATGTCCACATATTCAAATTGTATGATCATTTAAACCTAGTCAAAATCTAATTCCTATAAGAAGTGCTTTAATTTCTTCCAACTAGAAATATCTCTCTTGCCTTTGACTTCCCATCCTTTCTTTCCTATACCTCTGTAATGAAGCTTGTCATTTTCTATCATTATAAATACTTATTATGTGCATGCTCCACCAGACTGCAAACTCTTTGGAGACAGGACTGGATCACCCAATCAGTGCCTTGTACATTGGAAGAACTGCAAAAATATTCACTGAAGTTTTTTACTTACGTGAATTATTTTAGTAAGATGCCCTTTAAGGATTATTGTATAATTAGAAAGGGGAAAATCCATCTACATCACCTCCTCTTTGTAGACAGAAGCTGGTTTTCATTGTCCTAGTAGGTAATTTTCTTTGTGCACTCAAATTCTTCTAATTACTAAATTGGCAAAAAAAAAAAAAATGATGTGGGGAAAATTACACTATTAGTTGTTTCCTTCTCTTTTGATTAGAAGTTCAGGAAAATTCTGCAGCTACAGATCCTTTTGACAGAATATAATTACAGCCTATAGTTCTTTATCTGTTTCTTGTTAATTCCATTTGGAGGATCATGCTGGCAATTGAAATTCTCAGTTTTTCTTTTTGCCTGAGCTACTGTTTCCAGCTAGCTTGGACAGCTCATGCTGTGCAGCCAAGCCACCTCTCTCAATGAGCTCCTGCCTCCTCTTTTAAAGTTAGGAGGCATACTAGGGAGAGAAAGTGCCTTTCCTTGACAAATTTAAAGCATTTAAAGGCAGAAGGAGGGAATTAACCCATCAGCATAACAATGTGTACTGTTGCCACAATTTTATCCTTGAAAGTTCAGAATCAAGTGAACTCTAGACAAATGAATTCAGATGAAGAGACCTCATAATTATGGCTATAATGTGTTTTGTACCTTTAATGTGTTCATAGAAATATAAAATATAGTTAATACTAACTACATATCATCCAAAAGTCTAATTCAGTTACAATATTGAATTGTGTTTGAAGGACGTATTACATATTGTTTGAGAACCTAGAATTTTTGACTGGGAGTGATTTTATTTCTACCTCTCAGGCAAGATGGCCTATTGTAAAGGACACCACAGTGGAAGCCAGAAAACCTTTGTTTTACTTAATGATCATGCATTCCCAGGAGGAGTGCTTAACCTCTCTGAGCTGCAATTTGTTCTCCTTGAAATCAAAATAATATCTAATCTACCTGCCTCTTCGGATATTTGTAGGAGTTAAATGAGAACAAATGACATACTATATATAAAGGCATGTTGTGAGCTGAAAACACATGATTTTAGTAAGACATTTTCAAATTAATCTAGTTAATATATGGTATGAAACTCAAATATTTCCAAAAATGTTTAACATAAACCACATTTTAACTTTGTCCATATAATAGCACACCTTCATACATAATTGAATATAGCCTTGACCTATTTCTTCAAATAACATTTTCTTTTGGGTTAGTAAGGCCAAGGCCTATTCCTTCAAGGTTGAAATTAATCCTCTTTTTCTCTTCACCTTTTCCAAATTTTCAACATTTAATTTAAGCTGCTGATATTTGTAGTAGACAGACTGAGCCAATGGATATCAGTTGATGGTTGAGCTTACTGATAACACCAGCCCACTAATTTTCCTTCATGCAAATTTTAAAACTGCTTGTATTAGCATCATTCATTCAGTAGCATTTATTGAGTACCTATTATGTGGAAGGCAGTAGAGAAGGCATTTATTACATAGAACGCAAAGTTATGTTTGATACTGGCGTGTCTTTCCAGGAGTATACAGATCTAGTAGAGGAGATAAACATTCAGACAGATAATACTGTCAGTTTCTACAAAGAACGGATAATTCTTTTTTAATCTGTGGGAGCTTTATTCTGAGAAAGTAAATTTAGTTCATGATGTTCCAGGAATCTTACTTGCAAGAGTAATTTCATTTATCTCAAGAGTGGTCATATACCTATGTGCTAGAAGTCCTAGGTTACCAGCGTTTATCTTTCTTCATATGTTTAAATGACATTCTTCTTTCCCAAGACCTGGGTATGTCCTGAATCTAATCAATGCTTCCTAGACTGTGTTTCTGATTTATTATTAGGCATGAGACAATGATGCTTCTGGTATAATCAAAATGTCCAACATCACTGACTCCAAGTGAAAATATAACCCAATATGACATTTTAAAGTCAAATAGAAATTTAGAAATCTCACTCAACTTCTTATTTTAGAGATTTGCAAAGTTGAAGCCCAAAGAAATTCAGACTAGCCTGAGGTTCCACAAGTAATTAGTAATTTATCTGTGACTCTCTGTCCTCCCAAGGTAGTGTCTTTTCTAAGAGTCAAAATTAAGAAACTTTCAGATAAAATTACAGATACCTCAGTATTCACTGACTTTTTTTTTTTTTTTTTTTTTTTTTTACAATTCCACTGTCCTTTTTACCAAGATCTACATAGGACTGCATCTTTTCCACAAAAACTTCATAGATTGTTAGCTCACAGAAACTGGTCCCATGAATTGAATCCTAGTGCATAATGAGGTGATTGGACATGGCACTTAATTGCTTTTTAACACATCAAATAACAGCTTCAAACAAACAGGTAATTGTGATTATTTTCAAACAATGCATGACAGCTGAGAGAAATCATTCCCTTTTTAATTCAGTTTACTTTTATATATAATGAGCTTGATATATTAAGAAAATGATATTGACTCACCCAGAAATAAAAGTAATATCACTATGCTTATCTTAGAGTTTATTTTTATATTTTTAGGATTAAATTTATTTTTATCCAGATCCCAAATAACCACTCAATTGACCATACCTCTTTTGGTATACTATGCTAATTAATTGTGGATTTTGATAGTAAAAAATCTTCTAACACAAACCCTTTAAAAATTTTTGCTGAATAAATAAGTTAGTTGATAACAGAAGTTATTCATGTTGAGAATTTAGAAGACTATGAAGTCAGGAGAAAACAAACATTTAATAAATTATTAAATGTTTACATTAACATTTCTGATCAAGTCAATGCATTCCTTTGTCATGAAATGAATTTAGGGTCTACTAATTCAAAAGAGAATTTTCCCCTTTCCTTGATATTTTAATACTGCGTTAACTTTGTCATAATCATTTAGACTTTCTTTATATTTTCATCTTTTAATCATATATGACCATTGCTGGCTTGAAAAACTCACTTTCATTTGACTCCTGATGTTTCTCTCAAAATCTGTCATAACAAAAGTTCTAAAGTAATGTTGAATTATTTATTTTTAGCAATATGTAAGAAGGACTTCATCCTTCCCCTGAAGAAACTTATTTGAAGATAGTAAGAGATTTGCAAGAGGAGAAACAGAAGATAATTAAAATTTACCTTTGAGAATGTCTGTAAATGAGTGCAAAAATGAGATTAGAGACCAAGACAATCTCAGACTTTTCACTTTTCAACTTCATAGCCATGTCAATTTTATCACATGCATTGGTATACCAAAAGGTGGGTTTGGAGATTATTTTATTTCTATAACTAGAGAGTTCAGTTCTCTGAACACAATCTGACAAACTGGTATATTCTAGAATCCTGAATTTGTTATTTGGACACTGGGTCTCTCTGTGGCTCTGGTAATTTTGCATTTGTCTCAATGTTAAACAAATCAACTAACATTTCTCGGTATCATTTTTCTGATTGTACCATGAGAGTAATGAAACGTGTGACTTTTCTACCTTATAAGTGTGAGTAGATGTTAATTATGTGCAACATTTACCTAGTAGCCTAAGAACAGCACTATGTAGAGCTACACAGAACTGAAAGAATCATCTAAAGAAAAATGAGCTAAAGGAGAAAGATGAGAAAATCTGTGTACTGGCTAAATTGCAAGTTTTTAAAAAATGGCCAATATATTTATTATACAATTTCTGCAATTCTAACACATTTGATATAAAAATCATGTGCAATTATTACTAAATGTTACATGGTAGACAGATTATCCCCTCTTAACAGTATAGCAAGAGTTCATGAATGGAAGGCTGTGTTATTTGTGTTGGCAGGGATGCTTAAAAAACTATGGACATTTCCTATTTAAGGCATACATTTTAAGAGCAGATCAGATTGCTCAGTTCTAATTCTTCAACTACAAAGAGAATGAACAATGAATGCTATTCAGTGATTTTCCCTTTTTGGGGAGGGCATTGGTCAGAGGGCTCCCATCATTCCTTACTACACAAGATTCCGCTTTCTCTTCTGGCCTGAACTCTTTGATGTCACTGATTTCACAACAACTTTCTATGATCACATTGTGAGTAACTGACAATATTTTGATTTACATTTCATAAATTGAACAAAGAATATGGCACATCATAAAACATCTAGAATTATGTCATCCATTTTCTTGGGGCAAAATCAGTATGGATAACATGATGAAGATATTTTACTGTAAGGACCTTACAAAGAAGATATTTAATTTGACCCCAACTTTTGCATTATAGAAAATATTCATGATTCATCTAATATTTATACAACAACTTTAAGGAGAGTGTTTTAATGGCCTAATTATTCTCACAGCAGTTAAAAGCAAGTTTTATTAACAGGGAGATTACATTGTATTTGATAACAAGGCTAGCACTGGAACCCAGATTGCCTGTCTCTGATGTAGCATTCTATGCCACACTTCATTTTTTCTTCAGTTACCTGATAAATAATTACTATGCGCCAAATACAGTGCTTGATACTGTTAAAATAATGCAGAGCTTAGAGTCTGAAGGTCCTGGGTTTTTTTGTTTATTTGTTTTGAGACGGAGTTTCGCTCTTGTTGCCCAGGCTGGAGTGCAATGGTGTGATCTCGGCTCACTGCAACCTCCACCTCCCAGGTTCAAGCGATTCTCCTGCCTCAGGCTCCCAAGTAGCTGGGATTACAGGTGCACGCCACCACACCCGGGTAATTTTTTTTTTATTTTTAGTAGTGACTATGTTGACCAGCAGGCTGGTCTCAAACTCCTGACCTCAGGTGATCCACCTGCCTTGGCCTCCTAAAGCCCTGGGATTACAGGCTAGAGCCACTGTGCCTGACCTGGTCCTGGTTTTTAAAATGAGCCTACTCCTTATTAAATGTGTGACTATGGGCAAGATCCATGACCTCTCTACAATCTTCTTTGATAAGATGAGCATAATACCTACTTCACTGGGTTGTTTTGAGGAATAAGTGAGATGCTGTATATAGGTAAGTTGTCTGGAATATTCTGGATGCTTAGTAAATGTGAAGGAGTAAGAAGAAAAGAAAGAGGAAAAAGACAGGAGGATGGGGTGGAATAGTACTAAATGAAATAGTGAGGTTATAATTACTTGTTCCTCATCTTACTTTCTTCACTACAATCATCATCATTTTCTATCTCTTTCCTATCTCCCCACCTCCAGAACACAGCCCTAACAGAAGTCCAAGTCAGCACTGGTAAAATCAACTGCTTATCCTCAGTTGTCAAAAAGCTAGTAACAACATTTTTACTCCATCTATTCTCAAAAACGTTTTCTGCCTTGGGCTTCTTTATCTTGTCTATTGCCTCCTTCTCCTCCTTAATGCCAATTTTCCCTTTGATTTCCATTAAATTGCCTGCTCCAAGTTTCATTTTCTTCCATTCTTCCTTATCTTCCTTACTGTCTCCTCTTCATTTCTCTGTCTTCTAAATGTAGCATTTCCTCAAAACTCTATGTTAGGAACTTATTCTTTCTCTATAGCCTCTTTCCCCACAATCTCATCCATTATCATAGCCTCAACAGTTTAAACCTCCTCACCCATAGCCCAGCGTTCCTCTCTGCTCTAAATCTGCATTTTCAACTCTGCCTAGCATCTCAACTGAAGTGTCCTGCATTGATCCATAACTGCACAGGATAGCTTTCATGAGCCCTCCAGATCATTCTCCACCTTTCACCCTACTCTGCACCCTGGGAGGCTGACCTAAGTGGATGACATCAACAGTCCTCTTACCCTCTGGTTTCCAGTTTGCCTGGCCAAGGGAAGTCCCAGCAAGAAACAAAAAGGAGGGAAGAGAATAAAGTCAGGCTATTTTTCCTGAAGTTGCAATAAACCAGCTGCCTCCCTCTGCAAAGGGTTTTTTGTCCCACACAATTCTTTCCTTCTGGGTTCTGATAATGCTTCTTTCTTACCACTTCAGACATAGGGGTGGTGATGCTACCTGCTCTAATTCATCCAAGGAACTGCATCATCTATCCCCAGTAATTTTCCCATGCTGTTCACAGCTGTAAAAACAGTTCCTTTATTAAACTTTTCCCAAATTACCCAAATTGAGTATACCACTTGTTTTCTGTTTGAACCCTATGTAACAATTCTTACATCTCTACTCTGCAATCCTACTCCTTTCTAAGTAATCTAGGTACTAAAATATTGCAATAACTTTACCGTTTATCTTCTCTCCTCTAATCTCAATCTAGCCTAATTTCTGCCAGACCATGTTTCTTTAACTATAGCACCAAACCTACTCTTCTTTTCCTCAAATACTTTCAATGGCTCTCTACTTTCAATGAAATTAAGTCTGGATATTTCACCTAATACTTAGACCCTTCTGCAAGTGTCATCCTAATTTCATTTTCCACCAAGTCTCCAACTGTACTTTAGATCTCAGTTACCTTCAACTACTCCCTATTCCTTCAAAATATGGACCATGTTCCCACCATTTAGCTTTGCTCACACTCTTTGTTCTTCCACCCCTGTACTTCTCACCAATCAAAATCCCATCCCTTATGCCCATCTTAATGCCATCCTTTTCACAAATCTCAATTACTTTAACTAGTTTGGTACAAAAACAGACACATATACCAATGGAACATAACAGAGAACCCAGAAATAATGCCGCACACCTACAATCATCTAATCTTTAACAAAGTTCACAAAGAAAAGCAATGGAAAAAAGATTCCCTATTCAATAAGTGGTGCTGGGATAACTGGCTAGCCATATGCAGAAGATTGAACTGGACCCCTTCCTTATATCATGTACACTGATCAACTCAAGATGGATTACAAGACTTAAATGTAAAACCTAAAACTATAAAAACCCTGGAAGGAAACTTAGGAAATAGCATTCTGGACATAGGACCTGGCAAAGGTTTTATGATGAAGATGTCAAAAGCAATTGCAACAAAAGCAAAAATTGATAAATGGGATCTAATTAAAGAGCTTCTGCACAGCAAAAGAAACTATCAACATAGTAAACAGACAACCTACAGAATGGAACAAAATATCTGCAAACTATGTACCTGACAAAGGTTTAACAGCCAGAATCTATAAGGACCATAAACAAATTTACAAGCGAAAAGCAAACAACTCCATTAAAAAGTGAGCAGAAGACAGGAACACACACTTTTCAAAAGATGACATACTAGTGGCCAACAAGCATATGAAAAAATGCTCAACATCACTAATCATTAGAGGAAGTACAAATCAAAACCACAATGGGACGCCATCTCACACCAGTCAGAATGGCCATTATTGAAATGTCAAAAAATAACAGATGCTGATAAGGTTGCAGATAAAATAAATTTATCTGATGGAAGTGTGAATTAGTTCAGCCTCTGTGGAAAGCAGTGTGGCAATTTCTCAAATAAATAAAAACAGAAATACCATTCAACCCAGCAATCCCATTACTGGGTATATACCCAAATAAATATAATTCACTGTACCATAAAGACGCACGCACACATATGTTTATTGCAGCAATATTCCCAATAGTAAAGACATGGAATCAACCTAAATGCCCATCAGTGGTAGCCTGGATAAAGAAAATGTGGTACATATACACCACGAAATACGACACAGCCATAAAAACAATGAGATCATGTCCTTTGCAGCAACATGGATGCAGCTGGAATATCCTAAGCTAACTAACACAAGAACAAAATACCAAATGCTATATGTTCTCAGTTGTAAGTGGGAACTAAACAACGAGAACACATGAATACAAAGAGGGGAACAACAGACACCAGGACCTTCTTGAGGGTGGAGGATGGGAGGAGAGAGAGGATCCAAAAAATACCTATTAAGTACCACGCTCATTACCTGGGTGATGAAATAATCTACATACGAAATCCTCATAACACGCAGTTTAGCTATACAACAAACCTACACATGTACCCCTAAACCGAAAATTTCAAAAAAACGTACTTTTCTTACTTTTTTATTACAATTATTTGTGTTCTTATCTTCACCCCACTATTGATTCATAAACTTCTTGAGGGTGAAGCCTATATCTTGCCCCATTTTTATATAACCATCTTGTACATAGTGCTCTGTTAAAGAGACATTAAATGGAAAGTTAAATTTTAATGATATTGTCAGAAGCTACTGATGTATTTCTAAGCCTTTGGGCTACTGGCCAAAAATTATGGAAAATGTGATCACCTACATTATATAAAGGCATCCATCTATATTTTTGACCCTGGCTCTTGATATAACATATATAATTTTGGAAGTCGCATACTTGTATCATTCTCTATGTCTGTATTTGTAATTTTGCCTCTATGTCTAGTAAAAAGAATTTCCTCATCCATTTTATTACTGCACATCACATGCAGCAAGGAATCAAGTACATATGGGACTTTGATGTACTAAATTTTCTTCCACATGTCATGTAGAAAGCTAGAGATGGAGTTCTGTCACAAAGCCTAAACTAACTGTCAAAAATCCAAACTGTCCACTTTTATGACTCAAGATAAAAGGGTAGTATCTGCTGGCCTACTTGCTACTTCATGTATATAGCAGGTCAGTGCTGCTCAAAATCCAGGACAGAGAAAGAACAGAACTTTCAACTTTCTAACAGGAAAGGAAAAAATCTGCATTCAGCTAAACTGCAGTATAGCTCTTTCATTTTCACATTAGCCATGTTGTCCAAAGTCAGATTGTTGATGGCCAATTTGACAAAACAAAACAGACTATGGGAGGGTCTTAGAGATAAGAAGGTGAGCTTGTCTTTTCATTGGCTCATTCACCAATTCATTCAATTACTCATTAAATAAGAGTTTGTGGAGTGCTTACAGTGTGCCACCTATGGGGAACCAGCAAACGATAAAGAAATAAAGTAATACAAATAATAAAGAAATGCTTCAGGGAACTCACAATATAGTTGGGAAGGCACAGAGTTCAACCTCTTTCTTTTACAAAAAAAAGTTTAGAAGACTTTTTTCTCACCTCTACTCACTTTTTGTTGTAATAACCAAAATATTAAAGCATATATATGATATAAACATTTATATTATTGCCTACACGTTTCCTTCTTTCTTCTAAATCACTGTTCTCCATAACTTAGACCCATTTCTGAACCTAACCTTTCAGTAATAAGAGCTGAGGTTATTTAGCCGGTGACGGAATGGCTGACACCAGAACCCTGCTGACATCCTGCCTTTTCACCACCCAAGTGGTTTGAAATAATCGTAACAGCTATTTTTTCAAATAATATATTATACAGAATCCCACTATATAAAATGATAAGTGATGCACAAAAATATACAGCATTATATAAAATCATAAAATGCTGAATGAGGTCCTTGGGTAATTAAAATCTTAATTGTTAGGTGGAAAGTACTTTGCTGTTTCACTATCCTGAAACATCTCCAGGGAGTCATTGTGTTTCCAAAAGCATGATCTGAAAACCTGTTCCACCAACCCCAACATGCATTTTTGATCACTTCAGTAATATCCTCTTGAGAGTAGGAATGCTACCTCTTCTTCATGACTATAGGACGTCTTAATCAACACTTTCTTGGCAGATAAACTACAATACATAAGCTAGTAAGGATCCTGAATAAAGAACTCCATAGTAGATTTCTACAAGATTTATGTGAATGAGGCATTCAATAATCCTGAAGGATATGAACTCAAGTAGCAATGGTTAATTTTTTGATCTGGTCCTTACAGAATGCTCACAGTACAATGGACTAGGTAGCATATCAGATTAAAAATTGCCTGGTTCTTGTTCTCCAGAAGACTAGAGACCAATTTTGGTCTTTGATTAAAAACCTCAGAATCCTCAAGCAGACTCGCTTTCATTTACTTTTTCTGTTTTACACAGAAGTAATACAAAGCTTCCCTTTGCTGGGGGTCACCCTGAATGACCTAATTGAATGTCAGGAGCAGTGACTCCCCAGAGAGGTTTCTATTTCAGTTGAATGAGCTTCAGTGACTTTCTGGCTGCCTGAGGGCCAGACCTGAAACAGCAAAAGATCCTGTTTGTGTCTAGCTTCTGAGAATAGCTTACCTGAACCCTCAGTTTTGATCTAACATGGAGAGTACTCATTCCTATCTATGAAGTTACAATGTCACCAAAAGCAGTGTTCGGTTTTACCTGCTGATTTCAAAACTTTGAAAGAAAAAGAAAAGACAGATGTGCAGATAATTGCAACATACGTGTTCAGAAAACAAAGAAAATATTTTTTAAAACTAATTGTTCAGAGTAAAGAAAAATGAGTAGACAAACAATGGTATTTGTAAATATTATATTCAAGGAGAATAAAGAGAAATAATGTCTACTAGATTTAAGAATATATAAAGCAAAGGAAAATAAAGCAGTGAAATAAAGTGCAATGCCAACCAAAGCAGGAGTGCAGAAGTTTGGTTGACATTTTATACCTAGCAAGTTAGCTTTCCTAAATTTCTTTTCCTATGTGTTTTTATCAAATTCTTGCAATTAAGGACCAAGGCTATAACACGCTGTGAAAATAGAGAAAGTAGTTAAGGAGCAGAAGTTACTAATAACAGCATGGCAAGATAAGGGGTTTGGACAAAGTAAACTATTTTATTACAGAATACTTCTCTAAAGGTATAAATTCATCCCTTTTACCATTTAATTGGAATAAAGAAAAAGTTGAAATATATTATTGGCTGATAATCTTTCATGATAAACATCTGTCCTTCATTGCTTAAAGAACAGTGGCCAGGAGCGGTGGCTCACACCTGTAATCCCAGCACTTTGGGAGGCTGAGGCAGGCTGATCATGAGGTCAGAAGTTCGAGACAAGCCTGGTCAACATAGTGAAACCCCGTCTCTACTAAAAATACAAAAAAATTAGCCAGGCATGGTGGCGGGCACCTGTAATCCCAACTGCTTGGGAGGCTGAGGCAAGAAGAATGGCTTGAACCTGGGAGGCAAGGTTGCAGTGAGCCAAGATGGCACCACTGCACTCCAGCCTGGTGAGAGTACATGACTCCGTCTCAAAAAAAAAAAAAAAAAAACCGCTTAATTAAAAAAGAAACAGAAATATATTAGTGACAAAAATCAAAGGGTTTTATTTGTTAAGTGGATAAAATCACAAAGTAAGTGTGAAGACCTCCTCTAAACACTATAATCAGTGGGGTGGTCTGCTTCTAATTTTCTTTCATTAGTTTTTACAGTGGTATACAACCCTGCTATAGAAATCATGTCAGAAAAGGTGGCTGGTCTTGGCTGAAGCCTCTATCTCTGACATCAAACATCAATTCACATATGCAAATACAGATGTCATGGATTCAGTTCTGCCATGAAGTTCATATGTTGAAGTCCTAACTCCCAGCACCTTAGAATGTGACCTTAATTGAAAGTAGGATCTTTGCAGATATAATTATTTAAAGTGAAGTATTACTTGAGTAAGGTATATCTGGTGTCATTATAAAAAGTGGAGACTTAGACACACACGGAAACCGGGAGCCCACCACATGAAGATCGGAGTTCTGCTGCCACAAACCAAGAGGCTAGGAAAGAGGCATCGTACTAATTCTTCCCTTGTGGCTTCAGAGGGAGTGTGGCTCTGCCAACCCCGATCTTGGACTTCTACCCTCCAGAACTATGAGACAACAAATTTCTGTTATTTAAATTGCTCAGTTTATTGTCCTAGAAACTAATACAATGGGACTGTAAAAACTCGATTAGATTAATAAATTACTCTAGCTTGTTTACTGCGAGCCTCCCTCTCATGATAGGAAATTCATGAGAACTGATCAAGTACATTGTAAGGATAATCAGTCGCTCTTTACATCAAAACCTCTAGGTAAGGAATTGTTCAATGATCAAAGCACTCAAAATCAACTGATAAATCTTTAACTACTAAACAGATACATGTATTTTTCTTTTCCTAAAGAAAGATACACCAGTGGATGACAAATTTTGAGAGTCAAATAATTAAATGTTAAAAGCCCAACCAGTTTCTATAGTGCCTTTCCAAATCCTTAGATAACAGCCATGATTGAAAGATTCTACATGTGAACCACTAAAGTGATGCTTCATGAATAAAATAGCAGAGGCAAAAGAAGTGGATGTACATTCTCCAAATAGCAGATAGTGAGCATAGAGAATAAGGCATGTACAGTTTTATGGTTAATTTAAAATTATAAGCCTTGAGAATCATGTAAGGCCATCATTATATTGTTCAGATACAATAAAATACAGCAGAGGATATCTACTAAAAGATACTGAAAATCTCAATAAAAAAGAGTTTTACAAAATGCTATATTAACAGTCCTTTAATAAATATTATATCTTAAATATGAAGGTTGCTGACATTAGAAAAGGGAGAGAAATTCTCATGAATTACCTGTACCAAATATTTTGCCCTAGAGATAATAGAAAATTAAGAAGATGAGAAGTAGGAAATGATGTATATTTTATACTTATATTTTTTGCTACTTCTTGATTTTAATTTTATAGTTTAATTTTTAATTTATAGATTCTTATAAATTAAAAGATTATAGTCTATTGATTTTTCTCAGTCACATTTATTAAAATATAATTTACTAAAATGTACACTTTTTAATTATAAATTTCTACCATCAGTTCTATGAATCCCGATAAATGCATAGAATTCTGTAACCCTCACCAAACCAACACATGAAACAGGCCCATCACCTCATAAAATCTCCTTGTGCCTCTTTGTGGTCAAATTCTTCCTCTACTCCCGTTATCTGACAGCCACTGTTCTGATTCTGTCCCATTGTTACAAACAAAATCTTTCAAAATGATGATTTAACTTATCAAAAGTGTTGATTATTTTGAGTAAAATACAGTTCTAAAGAAGTCTGAGATTCATCCATATCATTACATATATCTATAGTCCATTTTTTATCTCATTGCTGAGTAGCATTCCATTTTATGAATGGACTGCAGTTTGTGTATCCATCCACCAGCTAAAGGATATTTGGGTTGTTTCCTGTTTGGGGCCATTACAAATAAAGCTGCTATAAACATTAGTGTACATTTTTATAATTTCTCTTGAATAAATTACCTAAGACTGGGAATGCTGAACATTATGATAAACATACATTTACCTTCATAAAAAACCTCCAACTGTCTCCACAGTAGCTGTACTATTTTGCATTCCCATCAGCAATGAACAAGAGCTCCAGTTGCCCCATATCTCAGCTAGCGCTTGGTACTGCCAGTTTTCTCTCTGTATTTTAACCTTTCTAATAGGTATGTAGTGACATCTTGTTGTGAATTTAAATTGCACGTTCTTGATAACAAATCATATTTAGAATTGTTGTATGTGCTTATTTGCCATCCGCATCTCTTTTTGGAGTAAGTCAGTTAGTTCAATTTTTTATTATTGTATTTTGAGAGCTCTTCTTATATCTGGATACTAGTCATTTATAAGACGTGATTTGAAAATATTTTACTCAGGCTATGGCTTCTCTTGATTTTTCTAAACTGCATATGTCTTAAGAAGAAAAGTGTTTTTTTATTTTAATAAAGTGAAATTGATCTAATTTTCTTTTATGGATCGTGTTTTTGATATCATTTCTAAGAAAACTTTGCCCAACCTGATGTCACAAGGATTTTCTGCTATATTTCTTCCAGAAGTTTTATAGTTTTAGGTTTTACATTGAGGTCTATGATCCATTTTTAGTTGATTTTTGGAATTGATGCAAGGTATGGATCAAGGTTTTTGTTTCATATAGCTGTCCCCTTCTAGCATCTTTGTTGGAAAACATCCTGGACTTCCAGTTTCAGGTTCAACATGCAGAAAGCTTAGAAGTGAGCACTCCAAACCTTATAACAAGAAAAGAGGCTGGATGAACTCAAAAGTTGATGACTTTTCTGGACCTAGCAGAGAATTGAGGCTGCAGGGCAAACTGCCACCCCTGAAATCTGGAGAGATGGGTGAATATAGACAATAGCAGCAAGATCTTTTTACATGAAACAGAATCCACTGAACCATAAACTGGTAAGGATACTTAAGTGGTAATTTTTTTACTAATTACTGGAAATTTAGAGCAGATTAGTATGAAAGTGAGAAACTCCTTCTGGCCATAGTCTTAGGACCCTACCCACCCTCAACCATTGTGAGTTTTACCTCAAGGAACATAATGGGGTTTCATACGGATACTAGTGTGAGAGGGCTTTGTTGGACATAGTAGGTTTTCGTCTTTACATCTTATAGAATATTTTTTGCATTTCTCAAACTTGGGTTTTATTAATTACTGTTGGATTCACAGCTGTTTCTTATAATTAATGATGCCAAATAATTGAAATGTTAACTATACTTATTTGGTTGACAAGTACAAGCCAAACATCTATCTATCATTGGGTACTATTAAAATTTTTATAAGGTACATAAGGAAAAGTGAAAGTATAAGCTACCATATGAATTAGAACTCATCAAACAGCAAGTCATTTTAAAAGGAACTTATTAAAAGTTAAATTGAAAATAACAACTTATTAATAATGATGTCTTACCGAACAGTTGTTTAAATTCAATTCTTTGTTTCTGAAATGTGGTTTTATAGAGAAAAATTAAAATTTAAAGTAGATTAGTTAAGGTTAACACTAGACTGGATAAATGAGGAGCATACAAATACAATAAAAATAAAGAACTATAAAGGGGGAAAGCACTTTGGTGAATATAAGCATATTTCAATAATGTAGTTTGAAAACATGGAAGGAGTTGGAAAAAAAAGAATGGTACCAAGTGCCACAAAATCAAGAGGAAAAAATATATGAAAATGCATAAGGATTAGCTTGATTGAAGAAAGAAATGCCTGTGTCTTTTCAAATGGAAAAAGGAGCCAGGCGGAAAAGTAGCTTAAATGTTTCCTAATTGTAAAAATCACAAATAAGATCAAGAAACATTGCAAAGAATTGATGGAACAAAAATGAGCCATCGGAATTGGAGGAAAATAGGCATTCAGGTAATGTCAAGCTCATATTACACATATAGAAATGAGAGAAAAATATTTAAGCAGAAAAAAATAAGATTTGGAAAAGGTTACAAAGAAAGAATATACCAAAACTTAATATGTTAAAAAGTAATATGATTCAAACATTGAAGCAAAAAAATAAATGTCAATTTCATGCCAAGAAAATAAAATAGAGGTGTTTGAAGACATTACTATCTCAATAAAATATTTTCACTTAAAATGGCAGAGAAGGATCCAAAAGGCTAAACAGAATACATGAAGGTCATAAAAGTATATGATCAAAATGAATCAACCCACAATAAGTTACCACAAAATCTAGTTTCTGTTTGAATCACTTGTGTCAATTTTTTTATGAATGTAGTAGACGGAAAACACTAAAGAAAAGCCATTAATCTGGAATGTAATTATTTCAAAAATGACTACAATAAATAATGCAAAAATACAAAAAAGAAGAGTCGTAACATCTGCCAAGTGTCTATTATGCAATTAAGCTAAATCATCACAGCAACACTTTAAAGTCAATATTATTGCTCAAATTTTGCAGACAAGGAAACTAAACTCTAGTAGGCTAAGAAATTAACCCAAGGAATATCACTGGAAGCCAAGAAAAGGGACTCAGATATGAGTCTCCGAAGGCAAAGCCTGTGTTCTTTGCTTCCTTCCCTGCTACAACTAAATCTAGTGATATACACAACAACGTACACTATTATTTGTAGTAGGAAAGGAAAAAAATGAAAGTGTAAATTATAGGACTCTATAGTAGGAATGGTAGGAATAAGGGCATTCACCATAAAATTGTTCAATTTCGTTGTGTGTTTAAAAACTTTCAAAATAAAATGTTGCCATCTGGGGGTAGGAAAGATACCTGACTGAAATATCTAATTAGAAAAAAAACTCTAGACATTAAATGTGGAGTGGTCACCTCAACTGAGTATCAAAAAACTCAAAGGCCCATTTTCTTAAAAAATATCTTCACCAGAGTGGCAAAATATATGTACATCTCTTTTGGTTAAATGGCTTTATAGCTCTCATGTTGAAATAGAGATACATTGCCCGGATTGGAATAAGATCTTAAACCATTTAAATCCATGAACATATTATGATAATTTCCATCATCTTAATACTTTAGAAATTATACAAAAGGCCCTAGAATAATGGGGCAAGGAACACTAATTAATTTAGTGTTCCTTGATAACACTAATTAATAATAACAAGAGCTTTACACCTATACTGGGTTTACTATGTTACAGACACTGTTCTAAATACATAACAAGCAATAACTCATGTAAGCTTCTTAACAATAAGATGAAGAAGGTATTTTTATTACATTCTACAATTGATAACAGTAGTTTGACTCCAGATAACACATTTGGAGCCATTGTATTGCATAGCCTTTCTGAGGTTCATTGCTATCTCCAACATACATGGAAACCCCTGGACACCTGGGAGGGGTAAAATGTTAAAAGTGGTGGTGGTAAAGCTAAGGGGAATGGGTAGAGGGGTTGGTGAAGAGGTAGGATTCAAAATAAAACGTACAGCCAGGCGTGGTGGCTCACACCTGTAATCCCAGCACTTTGGGAGGCTGAGGGCAGATCATGAGGTCAGGAGTTTGAGACCAGCCTGGCCAACATGGTGAAATCCCATCTCTACTAAAAATACAAAAAAAAAATTAGCTGGACACGGTGGCAGGCACCTGTAATGCCAGCTACTCAGGAGGCTGAGGCAGAAGAATCGTTTGAACGCCAGGGGCAGAGGTTGCAGTGAGCCGAGATCGTGCCATTGCTCTCCAGCCTGGGTGACAGAGCAAGACTCTGTCTCAAAAATAAATAAATAAATAAATAAATAAGTAAATCATACGTGACTTCACTTACATTCTCACCAGTGCATTTTTTTGTGATAGGAAAAGAAAGGAAAACAATATCTACATGATGTTTTAGATAAAATAAGTATTTAGAAACATGATAGAAAGTCAATAAGAAGCCAAAAAGGAGAGGAACAGAAAAATATAGATGTTAATGCACTGGAAGTAATGAAAATTGAGCAAGAAAGGGGGAAAAGATTATTGTGATTTACAAAAATTAATTTTTACAAAATTTCTATCTTAGTTCAGCTGCTATAACAAAGTACCATAGACTGGGTGGCTTACAAACAACAGAAATTTATTTCCCAAAGATCTGAAGGCCAGATGTTTCATATCAAGGTGCCAGCATGGTCGGTTTCTGGTGAAGGCTCTCTTCCAGGCTGCAGGACTGCCATCATCGTGTTGTATCCTCACATGGTAGGAAGAGGACTAGAGAGCTCTCTGGGGTCCCTTTTGTAAGGGCACTAAACCTATTTAAGAGGACTCCAGATCCATGACCACATTACCTCTCTACCTCCTAATACGATCACAATGGGGATTGAGATTTCATATGAAATCCCAACATATGAATTTTGGGGAGACATAAACATTCAGTGCATATACATCTGGGGAGACATAAACATTCAGTGCATAACAATTTCTAAGTCAACAGTAATAACATTTTAAGTAGAAAAGTATCTGAAGATAGAGCATGGAGTGAGTCCATTAGGCCAAATGCAACACAGGTGCAAACCATTAGGCATTTCTTTTTTTTTTTTTTTTTTTTATTATACTTTAGGTTTTAGGGTACATGTGCACAATGTGCAGGTTTGTTACATATGTATCCATATGCCATGTTGATTTCCTGCACCCATTAACTCGTCATTTAGCATTAGGTATATCTCCTAATGCTGTCCCTCCTCCCTCCCCCCACCCCACAACAGTCCCTGGAATGTGATGTTCCCCTTCCTGTGTCCATGAGTTCTCATTGTTCAATTCCCACCTATGAGTGAGAACATGCGGTGTTTGGTTTTTTGTCCTTGCGATAGTTTACTGAGAATGATGTTTTCCAGTTTCATCCATGTCCCTACAAAGGACACGAACTCATCATTTTTATGGCTGCATAGTATTCCATGGTGTATATGTGCCACATTTTCTTAATCCAGTCTATCGTTGTTGGACATTTGGGTTGGTTCCAACTCTTTGCTATGAGTGAACTCCCATTCACAATTGCTTCAAAGAGAATAAAATACCTAGGAATCCAACTTACAAGGGATGTGAAGGACCTGTTCAAGGAGAACTACAAACCACTGCTCAATGAAATAAAAGAGGATACAAACAAATGGAAGAACATTCCATGCTTATGGGTTGGAAGAATCAATATTGTGAAAATGGCCATACTGCCCAAAGTAATTTGTAGATTCAATGCCATCCCCATCAAGCTACCAATGACTTTCTTCACAGAATTGGAAAAAACTACTTTAAAGTTCATATGGAACCAAAAAAGAGCCCTCATCGCCAAGTCAATCCTAAGCCAAAAGAACAAAGCTGGAGGCATCACGCTACCTGACTTCAAACTATACTACAAGGCTACAGTAACCAAAACAGCATGGTACTGGTACCACAACAGAGATATAGATCAATGGAACAGAACAGAGCCCTCAGAAATGATGCCGCATAGCTACAACTATCTGATCTTTGACAAACCTGACAAAAACAAGAAACGGGGAAAGAATTCCCTATTTAATAAATGGTGCTGGGAAAACTGGCTAGCCATATGTAGAAAGCTGATCCTGGATCCCTTCCTTACACCTTATACAAAAATTAATTCAAAATGGATTAAAGACTTAAATGTTAGACCTAAAACCATTAAAATCCTACAAGAAAACCTAGGCAATACCATTCAGGACATAGGCGTGGGCAAGGACTTCATGTCTAAAACACCAAAAGCAATGGCAACAAAAGCCAAAATTGACAAATGGGATCTAATTAAACTAAAGAGCTTCTGCACAGCAAAAGAAACCATTAGGCATTTCTATACAAATGTTTTTCTTTTAAATGTTTCTAGTTGCATTATTTTATTATCATGTTTTCCTACTCTGCACCCCAAAATTTTCTGGTTGGAGAAAATCCCTCATCATATGTTGTGAGGGCTCTGATTGCATAGGCTGAAGGGCCCAGGAACTCCGTCCTTGCCCTCAGAGAGTCAAATCAAAGATATATGACCTAAGATCTGTCAATTGGATGTTTCTACTAGGGACTTCCAGTCCTGCAGGGGTAATGCAAACATTCAGTGGCTGAAATCTATGGTGGAGGCCTAGACCAAAACCATGTCACCCTCCAATAAGCAAACAGAGACTAGGAAGCCTCAAGCAGTACTCAGGCTGTTCTAAAGCAAGATCTAGGCTGTTTACCACTGCAAGTGGCCTTACCTCTTGTCATTTCTAAGCTTAATTCTTCAGCATTTCTACTGCTTCTATAATTTCTCTTCCAATCAACTCATTTCTAGCTTAAATTTGGTTTAGTTTTGTTGCTTGTGACTAGAAAATTCAAAAAACAAAAATTGGTCCTAAGGAGGGGCCACAGCATTGAAGGCAAGATGTAGAAGGCCACACTGCAACAAAGAAAGTATGAAAACATGAAGACCTGGGGTGGTGCTTCTTTCAGTGGCATTAAGTAGATAAGAGAGGACATGATAAGCTCATATCCTCAAATGTTGGGCTTAAAGAACAAACTGATACCCAGAGGCTTTCTCTGAAGGTCCTAAAGAATTGCTTCACTGTTAAACTTCAGGGCAGAGGTGGCAAAAAGCCCAAACTTTGCGGGTGGGCAAGCAATTTGTGTGGGTTTTTTTATCTTTTGTTTTTTAAGACAAGGTCTCACTATGTTGTCCAGGTTGGAGTGCAGCGGCATGATCATGGCTCGCTGCAGACTCAACCACCCAGGCTCAAGTGATCCTCTCGCCCCAGCCTCCTGAGTAGCTGAGACTACAGGTGCATGCCACCATGTCCAGCTAATTTTTTTTTTTTTTTTTTGTAGAGATAGAGTCTTGCTATGTTGCCTGGGCTGGTCTCAAACTCCTAGACTCAAGTGATCCTCCTGCCTTGGCCTCCCAAAATGCGTGAGCCACTGCATCCAGCAGTAATTTGTTAAATTATGTCCACGGAAGTTATAGCTTTACCACGATCTTTTATATAAAAATTATGGTATTGATGAAGAAAAAGTAAGACACCATAAATTAGAACAGGTATAAATAAAAGGCTTCAAAAGACACAAAATACTTTAAACTCCAACCTCTTACTCACACCTCTGTGTCCTTCCCTTGTCAGCTGACATATCCACTACTTCATTGTCTGATGAAGTTCTTCCTCCATTGCTTGGAATCATGTCTTACCTGGGGAGTTATCTTAAAAGAGGAAGTCAATATTCAAGCCTCTTCTGCCTCAGTCTAGCATACCTGTAAGGTCAAATACATCAAAGAATTTTTCAGTGTACTGCCTTGAGCAGCCGAGAAGGATTATAATTGTTTTCTCAGCTGATTATTAGAAACTTACAGCCAGTGATGGACAACACTGAAATGAGGTTGACATGCCAAAAAGTCCTTGATGGTTTCCATTAAAAATTCCTGATGGCTCTACATTCAAAATGTATTCAGAGTACAACAGTTCTGACCATCTAACTGTATCCTGGAGTGAATCACCACCATCTCTTGCCAGGATTACTGCAGATGCTTCCTAATTGGTTTATGGACTTCTACCCTCATCTCCCTTACCTCGTCACCATAATTTTTCCCAATTCAGCAGACAGATTGATCTTTTAGAAACTTAAGTTCTGCACTGTGACTTTCTTCAAAACCTTGCAACAGAGTAAAACCTCACACAGTAAAAGCCAAACCTTTAGAATGGCCCATAAACTCTACATGGCACAGCTCCCTGCTGGCCATCTGACCCTTTCTGTTTTTTTTTTTTTTTTTTTTTTTTTGAGACGGAGTCTCGCTCTCTCACCCAGGCTGGAGTGCAGTGGCGCGATCTCGGCTCGCTGCAAGCTCTGCCTCCCAGGTTCACGCCATTCTCCTGCCTCAGCCTCTCCGAGTAGCTGGGACTACAGGCGCCCGCCACCACGCCCGGCTAAATTTTTTGTACTTTTAGTAGAGACAGGGTTTCACCATGGTCTTGATCTCCTGACCTCGTGATCCGCCCACCTCGGCCTCCCAAAGTGCTGGGATTACAAGCGTGAGCCACCGCGCTGACCCTTTCTTTTACCACCAACTCCTCAGTCACTCTGCTCCAGCCACACTGGCCTCCCTGCTGATCCCTGAACTTGCTAAGCACAGTCCTCCTTAGGAACTTTGTACTTACTGCTCCTTCTCTCTGGACCTCTCTGCCCCTAGATACCTATTTAGTTGGTTTCCTCTCCTCCTTTAAGTTTTTGCTTGCCTTCTCAATAAAGCCTACCTTGATCATTCTATTTAATTTTGCAACCCTCCCCCTTCTTGCCACCCAGCATTCTAGATCCCCCTTGCCTGCCTTTCCTTTTTAGTTTACTGTTGCATGCAGTCTTCTAACATGCTATGTAATAATTTAATTAGTAAGTTTACTGCTGATCATCTATCTTCTTGTGGTAGAATATAAGACTCCAGGGATCTGGTCTCTTATGTCAGTCCTTAGCTTACCTATTTGTCTTCATATTTCTTCTGAGCCCTTCTGTTCATTCTGTATCTAGGAGGTGCTGATTTCTTCAGGCTGCATTCCTAGGTCAGCTACCTTGGAAATAAAGGGAAACAAGAAACCCGAAATGAGTTGGTTAGGTAGATATTTTGTCTTTCAACCCCCAATACATCATGACCCTCCAAAATCCTGATATTTCTTGAAAGATCTTGAATGCTATTGGTCTACTAAGATACCATTAATTGGAATGAAGATATTGTTTACTAAATAGTAACCTGAAGGCTTTAAAGAGTTAATGTCACTTTCGAATAGGCTAAACATAATCAGACCATGTATTTAGGGTGGGGAAAAAGATGAGGTTTTGTTCAATTTGTGCTCAGATATCTGTCTTACTATATATAGTTTTTCTTGAAATTCTAAAAATAATATATTCATTTGGAAAGGCATATAAGTTGAAAATCCTATTATAGGAAGTTTCTGAAGCTAATTAATTTATCTTCTCTTGATTATTTTCCATAAATATTCCCTGATGTTTCCTTCTGTCTTTTATGGTTTTTGAAGTAGCTTTGCAGTGTTTCAGAAACAGTCATGGTGAGCTAGCTGCATGCTAGTGTTCCAAAGTCTGTTTCCATATTTCCATCAGACAGTAGGCTATTTGTTCTTGGATATGTCCTAAGGCAATCTTGACACAGAAATGTAAAGTAATCACAGTTATCTGGAATGTTTGATTAAAATTTACAGTGATAGCTTTGGCAGCAGAAATATTCTTATACACCAAGATGTCATAACGCTTGTTTTTTAGACTGTGATTAGACGATGAATCCATATAATCCTGCAAAAGTACCTTTACATTTATTACAAGGACTCCTGTTTATTCAGCCTGGCTATATGTGCTGGACAATTTGCAAACATTATTTCTTTGAATTATCAGAACCATCCATTTTACAGATGAAAAATTGAAATTGTGAGTCATGCAGTTATAAGTAACAGAGGTGAAATTTCCATGCAGGTCTCTCTGATCTCAAATACTTAGTTGTTTTTACTAAGTCTGCCACCTTAGGCTTTACAAAAGGTAGGATAGATAGAAATAGAAATGCACAAATAACTACAAAAGTTTTTTGACTCCCAATTAATATAAACTTATTTCAGGAGGGAGTGAATGTATTCATTTCAGAAGGAAAGTGACATGTATTCAAGCCGGAAGATCCAGTTGAAGATGAGGCCAACTGGGAATACTGTCTGTTCCCTTTTGTGGCAGTGGTAACTCAATATAATATATCACAAAATTTCAGTGAGTTTTAAATTAGTAAGGAAAAGGCTGAGCAAGCTAATATTTAGATAGTCGTTGAAATATCTAGGAAGAGTACACAGAGAAAATTTTCTGTACTTCTATTTAATAGTAGTAGACCATATTTTTCATGGTTTAATATGAGGCAGTCACTGGGAGAAACACTTTCATGCCATCCATAATGTCCTCCACACTCTTATTATCAACTACTTCAGTTGAGGAAATTGAGACTTACATAGGTTTAGAATTTGCCCAAGATAACAAATGGGAGAGTTGGCAATTAAGGTCTATGTTTTTAACCGAAATTCTCTTAAGTACTATAAAGCATGGGTGGTATTGCCTCTGAACTGAAATGTAGCTTCACTGCATGTTCCCCCCACCCCATGCAAGGTCACAACATCTTAAAAAAACAATTGCAATTATTTAAATTGTCCTAACACAGAATATTAAATATAGTAGTATTTGAAATCAGCTATATAGAGTTATATAATATAGATTATGAATGTGTTTATTCTGTGATAGTAAAAAAAGAAATCAACTTTCAACAAACTATTTTAGATAGGGATCTTCTGGCCATAATAACACTCCTAGTGTGTCACATCTTCTTGTATCCACATCTTTCTGTAGTTCTCTCTCACAGTGGCTGTAAGTGTGGAGCATGCCTTGCTTTGGCAGTAGGACATAAGCAAATATGACAGAAGTAGAGGCTTGAAAGATGCTAACACATCGAGGGGGATGTTCTTTTGGAATACTGCCATAACCTTGGTGGTATCCTGCTGGAAAAACTACGTGGAGAACGCAGGCACATGGGCCAATATCTACAGATAACTCTCAGACATGTAAGTAATGTTATTGTGGACTATCCAGCTCCAGTTGAACCATAAAAGGACTATAGACACAGGAGTGACTACAGGCAATATCAACAAAAGAACCACCGGCTGAACACAGCCCAAATCACAGAATCATCAGCATATAAATGGCTGTTACCTTAGTCATTAGGTCTTTGGGTAGCCTGTTACCAAAAATAAATAACTGATACACTTTTTTTTTTTACACACACAAGCGCCTGTGTGTATACATACTATTCTCTGCCAACATATTTTCACGTATTATCTGCTCTTGACACTGAAAGAAAAGGTTACAAAATGTCTGAGCCATATTTCCCTATATTGTGTGAATCATTGATATTGCTGTCTTTTTGGTTGCACTTCTATAAACCTTATGAATACTTCACAAATACAAATTTACTGAACTGTGGTATAAAACTACCTAGAAAATATGATGCATACTAAAGTATAAAATATTATTTCATCTAAACATTTACATATAAAAATATTTAGTCCCTATCTTCCTCTTTTAGTGATTAAAAAATAAAAGACACTCGTAAGACAGGTAAGACTAACAGTAAACTGGGTAATACTTTAAAATTCAGAAACATTGACTTAAAGTCATCTTCATGGACAGATAGGAAAATGGACATCTGTTTATTAGAACCTCAAAAATATTATGCTCATCTGTATTATTCATAGATGACTGAAATAGCAACAAGATATTAAATATTTTGGCACAGGGCATTGCCCCCAGTCAAAATGCAAATCCTTGGTAAGGATAATATCTCTAGCCTCATCATTCATTAACAATGTGGTATAACTATATTGGATTTCTCCTTGAGTATGGGTTTCCCAGGATATTAGGAAGAGTGTGAAGAATCTACCACCCTAAGGGACTGTGACTAAGAAGAGAAAGGGGTGGGAGACACACCTGATCCATTTTATTATTTTTCTCAGAATCGGGGATGGAATCAGGCTAACCATACATGCTTTCAGGGAGGAGGTAGGGGGTACCAGCCTCATGAGTCCCCAACTCTCCCAATTTTGCATTCAACACTGTAACTTTTACCCTGCCTCTCCTAGAAACTTACACAACAGAGAAAGGGAGAGTCACATAGGCTTTTGAGAAATATGAGAAAGAATTCTAGAAATATATTCAAAGCTCTGCTACTTTGACCTAAGTTATCCTAGTTCTTTCTGAAAAACGAAAATAATAAATCATTTTTATTTGATTGTTCTAAGGCAAAGATTAGCAAATTCTGGCACATGGGCCAAATCCAGCCTACTTCCTATTTTTATACAGCTTGTGAGCTATTTCTAGTCTACAAGGCACACAACATAATCAGAAATGTGACAACTTTTTCTTCTGATCCTTATTAAAAAGTAAACAAAATGATTCATGCCAAAATGTAATACTAATAAAGATATCACTAAAAATATTATATTTTATAATCTCTTGAAAACAAGAAATGTTTTGTGAACTGCCATGAAAATAATAGTGTTTAACATTTACAAGATGCTCATGAAAATCTTTTGTATGAATGAATCCATTTCAACATTTTATCCATTACTAACAACTAGCTATCTTACTTGCTTATGTATAGACAGAAAAATCCTTTAAAAATGCAGAGAATATTAAACAATTAGACTAACATAGCCAAGAAAACCAATTTGGAAAATGAAATTATTTAGACCGGTTGCCTTTACTGCTCTAATTACATATAATAGCTCTGCTCCTCTCTGCTTTGACTTGTTTGTGTGGACCTTGTCTTAAAGGACAAAGTGGAATATTTGAGGATAAGGAAAGCAGAAGATTGAATATTTCAAAAAGAATCAGAGGAATCCTGAGAGCAGATGGGTAGATTAGAGAAAGAATAGCAGAGCCGTGGCAGTAGTTGCACCTGTCAAAATTTGGCTGGAATATATGTTCCCAGTTGATCTGATTTCACAGTAACAGGATGAGTCCATGAAATACTTATCCTGACACTTTAAAATTGTGGATTTTACGGTTTGCTGCTGCTCCTGCTGAGCCGCCTGTTCCATTCAGCTATGCTGAATCCACATATCTGGAAATGGCATCACTTGTCAGAGGTTGAACTGCTTCCAAAAAGGCCAGTTCAGTCCAAAGAGACCCAAGATTGACAGTGAGGTCACAAGGTATTGTAAGAATATAATAAAATAGATAATGGAATGTTAGGGGAAAATATTGCAGTATTTTAGTAATCAGTGAAATTGATAAATCATAAAAAGTATTTATTACTTGGCTCTGAAACTTTAACAGAATAGAATTTGGTTTCCTTGAACTCTATGATGCCTATAGTGTTTAAATCTATAATAAATAAAAACTAAAATTGTAGATACTGTGGCTCCCAGCTTGGTAGAGTATTGAGATTTCGACTCTGTGAATAGAAGAAAGAAGGAAGGGAACTGGGATGGTGTAGACATAGAATAGCAGCCACCTCATTTCCCTACCACCAAATAGCCTTGCTGTCCATTCCCTCCTTACCCTACTACCAAATCATCTACCAACACTCTGAAATACTTGTGTCAAGATTCCCCATTAGTCAGTGATATTGCCAACTCATGTCCCAGAATATGTAACCTAAGTCCCTTGAGTGAAACTCCTAGAAAAACAGAAGAGTAAATGTTGAATCAAATGTCTTTTAAAAAGCTTAAATTTATATATGAGTTGGCAAGAAAATAAGAAATACTGAGTTAAGGGAAAAAAACAAAAAGACATGGGAAGCATTAAAATTGGCTTTCACCTTGTGAGCATTTGCCAAATTCGGATACATTTTTACTTCTGTTTTTATGACTTTGGAACCTGTCAGGGGTTATATAGGGGTGGGGGAAGTCCAAGGTCTCCTAACTTACAGAATATGAAAAGACCTTCCCTCATAAAACTGGACCTCAAAGAACTACAATCTCAGTGGAAAGGTGAGAGTGAGCATGAAATAATTCATCCAACCACTCACCTCTCAAAAAAAAAAAAAGACTACAAAGAAAAACACCTTGGCTCCTGTTGAAGGAGAACTCCCTTGAGAATTTATAAACAAAATCCAGGCTTCACATGGGTTTTACATTAACTCATGCTACTTATGCTACTTATTTAATCTGAAAACCTCAAGCTGAGAATGTAAAACATTTCTAGACTAGAACTAGTAGAAGAAAATGCAAATCTTCTTTGTATAAACTTAACTTTCTTCTAGGTCTCACGCTCCAAGAAATATTTACTCAGTCAAAATTACAAAACACAGAAATATGTCACTAAGTATAGTAGAAAAAAAAGAAAACAGAATTAGACAGGCAAACAGTTTAAAATATTCAAACTATCAAACTATAAAATAAATGTTTATGTTTTTTAAAATAGGAAGGATCAATAGTATAAAGATCAAGAAACTAAAAATGGCCAGTCATATTTGAAAAGTAACCAAGCGATTTTTGGCAATAAAAATGTAACAATTAAAGCGAGAAACTCAAATAGTGAATTTAATAAAGTTTTATTAAACAGTAAGTTAGATCTGAAAACTTCAGCACAAAAAAACAAAGATGTAAACAACATAAATGAAATGTTAAGACATACGAAAGAGAGAATAAGGTCTAAAAATTTTAATCAGTTAAAGTGTCTATGTTTTGAAAATTATCAAGCAAGATGAATTAAAAAAATTCCCTAATCAAATCACTATAAAACTACAACTAATAAGGAATATCTTAAAACAGAAGAAAATGATAGGTTTACCTTTAAAGAAACAACAATTATACTGACAGCAGACTTTTCAGTGGTATCAATGCAAGCCAGATGCAAGTGGAATATTTTCAATGTGTTCAGAAAAAAATTGTTTATCTAAATTCTATACCAAGAAAAATATCTTTTAAGAAAAAGATAATACAATATATTTTTATGCAATGAAAACCTGAGGGTTTGCTCACCAGTGGACCATCGCTAAAATGACCTCTAAATTATATGCCTCAGGCAAAAGGAAAGTGATTCTTATGGAAAATCTGAGAAGCAAAAGGAAAAGAATATGAAATGTCCTTCCCTCATAAACTGGACTGGACCTTAAGTACTACAATCTCAGTGAAAAGGTGAGAGTTTAAAATAATTCATTCAACCACCCACCTCTCAAAAAATGACCATAAAGGGAACCCCCTTGGCTCTTTGTGAAGGAGAACTCCTTTGAGAATTTGTAAACAAAATCCAGGCTTCACATGGTTTTTATTTGAACTCATGCTACTTGTTTAATCTGAAAACCTCAAGCTGAGAATGTAAAACATTTCTAAGCTAGAACTAGGAAAGTCATTGGTTAATATTTAAATACATCTAAATATATATTGACTGCATTAAACAATAACCATGTATTCTGGGATACAAAAGATAAAACTACAATGCATGACAATAAAACATATTTAGAAGAGAAATAATTGGATTTAAAGACATTAAATTATATTGTTTTGAAAGAGACGGAAAATATTGATTAAATTTAGACTTCAAAAAATATTCATGTTAAATTTGATAGAATAACCATTAAAAATACATTTAAAAATCTATATTTTCAAACTGACAGAAGAAAAATTTAAATAAGAAAAATAATCCAAAAGAAGGCAAGAACAGAGAACAATGAAACATAGAAGCAAGATAGTCAAAAACACAAACTATGACTGTAGAAATAATTTCAAATATATCAGTAATTCCAATAAATGTAAATGCAAAAAAATTTAAAAAATAAAGATTATGATTAATTTATTGGATTCTGTCAGATTTCTTTTTAAAAAGCAATCTATAGAATATACATCTAAGACATAGGATTCAGAAATATTAAAAGTAAAATGATGGAAAAAGATTTATCAATCAAATGAAACTGGTGTCACGCTAATGGTATCAGACAAAATAGACTTGAAGGGAAAAAATGGATTATTACAGATAAAAATATTACTACATATTTAATAAAAGTTTCAGAAATATATAAAAATCCTAAGCCTTTACTTATATAGCAGACTTTTAAGTATAAATAGCAACAATCGAGAATTACAGGAAGAAGTCAACCTAAGCAAACAAAAATTGTTGTTACATCAGTAAGTTATATATTTAATGGGTGCACTTAACAAGCTTTACATATATAAAAATATATAAATAACTGGATCCAACAATTGCAGAATACACATTGTTTTCAAACTCACAGAGAACATTATAAAATTCATCAGATAAATGTAGAGCGAATCTCAACAAATTTTAAAGGGCTAGTATAACCATCACATTTTCTGATCTTAATAACTTTATAAGAAATCAATAATGAAAATATAACCATTAAAATCTCCATATATTTGGATATTAAGAAATATCTAAATAATCAAGGAGATAACATACCACATATTAAATTGGGTAGAATGCATTGGAAGCATTATTTATAATCATAAACATTTGTATTAGTAAAGAAGAAAGTTTAAAAATTAATGAAGTAAACATGCAATTAGTTTTATCACTTTTCTATATGACCCTGCAAAAGTGACTTAACCCCTCTGTGCCTCAGTTTCCTCATCTAAAAATAATACGAATATAGTACTTATTGAAGATTGTTTTGAAGATCAAATGAGTATGAAAAATATTTCACATTTCCTCCAGATCTACTCTCCTGACTTCTCCACTCTGTTCTGTATCTCAGGAAGCTTATCTAAATAGACTACAATAGTAAGACTTTCTGGATCTCCGCAAATCTCTAGCGATAGCAGGAAATAAGTTGATCAGAAAAGAAAGAATAAGGATACTTATTCACATAGCTCCTTCACTCTAGGCCACAATTTGGCAATGGCTGCATTCCTAAACTTAAGATGACAAGTCCTGTTTGGTGGCCAGGTTACAGTAACTGCCTTCTCTCGTACTTTAAGGCTTACAGGTGGCAGAGGCTTACTGTTGTTGTTACCCAAGAGTCTTTTACCATCCATTGTTGGTTTCCTTTAATCCTAACCACAATGTTGTAGAAAGGGAGAGAAATATGGATCAAAGAGTACAAAGTTTCAGTTAGACTGGAGCAATAAGTTTTAGTAATTTATTGCACTGCCTAGGAACCACAGTTAATTATATTGTATATTTCAAAACTGCTAAAAGAATAGATTTTTAATGTCCTCATCACAAACAAAAAGCTGATGAGGTGATGGGAATGTTAATTAGTTTGATTGACTCTACAATGTATACAGAGATCAATGTATACACCACATCATATTCCATATATGTAAAATTATTTGTCAATTAGAAACAAATTAACAAAAAAGAAATTTTAAAAGGTTGGTGAGAGGGATGGATTTTAATATAGATTATTGGCAGTAGACTGTCATACATAAACATAATGGTAGTAGAAAAGGGGAGCAAATACAAGATTACCTAGATTTATTTTTCTTGCTAGAATTAGGCCATTTAATAAGCATGTCCCAGCAACTTTCAGACTTAGATGGATTTAAGGTTTAAAGTCCCTCAGGTGAGAAAAGAACAGTACAGAAAATAATGCACTATGAGGAAGTTGAGATTAAGAAATACACAGAAAGCCTTATAATGATTGAACTTGGAAAAAAACAACAGGAATGGTATTAGGCAGAAATGTCTTGCCCAGTGTCCTTCCCACACCCATATTCTTCTGGTTTCCCGCTTTGATAACTATTTTTCAAGCTCAGTTTTAGAAAATAAAGAATTCCCGTCTCTATCCCTTGTGTTATGCTCTGAAACATAGGGATATTTACACTAGTTCTGAGAACTGAACATCACTAGGAGTCACCAGCATTCTGTGCTTCTGCAGGGAAAAAGCTAATTCGATTGTGCCTGGGTATTTTATTGAAATGAGAACAAATAATGGATAAGTAAAGCAAATAAAATACCATCCCTAATTCACACAGAATAGATATGATAAAATGGCATGGAACCATAATAATCATCTTTGTTGAAGAAAGCTCCCCTTAAAATCCTTTGAGACTTGGCTCAGATTTCCAAGAAGACCCTGTGGATCTTCAGGTTAGGTAGAAGTCCCACCTGTCCATTTTGATAATAACATGAATATGTAATCAATAAATTCCCCATTAAACAGAAATTTATGATAACTTCGTTTCATGCATTACTGTAGGGCAATGACAATGTTGCTTTATCATCATATGCCTGCACTGTATCATGTCATGTGCATAAACATAGGTGTTTGATAAATATTTTTTTGAATTGTGGCACCGAAATAATCCCATATAAAATAACGTGATGCCCCCACACATATATGCTCCCCTTAATCTAAATGCCACCAAAAATAGCCCTCCAATACAAGATACAATATTTAATCTGTTATTGAAATAAAGAAATACATTCAACTATATTAATATAAACAAGAAAATTTTCCTCAGGCAGGCTTTACCCTGGCTCAAAATAAAACTTCAACTGATGCCATTGATATGTAATGCAGATGCTTCATGCCAGATGAAGTATTTGAAATAGGAAAACAGTGAATGTGATTGTTCACATTCAACTTTGAATACAGATACCTTAAGTGCTAAGCTTTTTTATACAGCCCTTTTTTCTTGGCAAGATTATTTCATCTCCTCAAAACATTTTTAAACAATTTAATAATGTAATATGACGTAATGTAATGTCCTCAAACAATACCAGAGTGTATGAAAGACAATATAATACAATAACGGGGTCCCTGTAACAACTCCAGCCCTGATTCGCTAATGACCTAAGTGTATCATTATATATATATAATACAAACTATTTGTACTATATGTTTCTAAAACTTCATGAGAAAAAGACATATCGTGCCTCTATAAAAATAGCCTTTTCTCATTAAGAATATTTGTCGTTGAAAAATTAATAAGTTTTTCGAGAACTGAATTTTTGGACTTTTTAAGGCAAACATATTGAGAAAGCTGGATAGTGAGAATATGGGTTTTTATCAATATTAAATATTTAAGATTTTATGAAAGTTAAAACAAGGGAAGCAACTCATTCCTATAGTGAAGTAGAAGTACCTGGTGCAGACTAGAAAAGAAAGACTAACAGAATCTAGGTTAAGAGTAAAGTATACTAGGGAGAAAAAACCCTATCAGCTTAGCATCAATTCTTTTTTCACAGTCCACTGACAACTCTCAATGATATTGAATTTGGTTATATGTGTTCTCATTGGACGCCAAATTTTTGTTTAACATTTTAGAAAGCAGTGCAGCACCTCTGGTGGAATACTCTCTTATCCTATGGGGAAGGGTCTCAAGTATGACCTCTTCAGGCCTTTTTTCCTTAGTCATGATTTTGAGCCCACCAAAATGTCCACCCTCTCCCTACTGAGGTTGCCTAAGCAGGATAACTTTGAATTTCAGCCCCAAATCTGATAGTATGCATGCCTAAACTTCATTGTAGAGAAACTCCAAGGGTTATTATTAGAAGTTTATTGTGAGGTTGGAGAAGTCAGTAACTTTATAATTTCAACTGTTTTCTGAGAGGCTCTGAGACACTGTCCTAGATAAGCATGGTGTATAAAACATTGGTATATGATTTCTCATATCAAATAGCATGATAAGACATAGCCTGGCTTTGCTTCACCAATATTAAAGGAAGTGGAATACTCAAAGGCAGAAGTGCAACATAGGGATAGAGTATAGACACTGAAGTCAAGGTAAGGTTCAAATGCTTCATTGTTTCTAAGCCTCAGCTTCTGTACCCATAAAATGGTGCTAATAATATTTACCACATGGGGCTATTAAAAGATTAAGTTGGCCGGATGCAGTGGCTCATGCCTGTAATCCTTTGGGAGGCTAAGGCAGGCGGATAACCTGATGTCAGGAGTTCACGACCAGCCTGACCAACATGGAGAAACCCCATATCTATTAAAAATACAAAAAATTAGCCTGGCACGGTGATGCATGCCTGTAATCCCAGCTACTCAGGAGGCTGAGGCAGGAGAATCACTTGAACCCAGGAGGCTGAGGTTGTGGTGTGCTGAGAACGCACCATTGCACTCCAGCCTGGGCAACAAGAACGAAACTCCATCTCAAAAAAAAAAAAAAAAAGATTAAGTTGAATAAGATATGAAAATGCTTAGCACAGTGCTTCACATGTGAAAAGTAGTCAAAAGAGGAGGGTTAGTATTATGCTAAGAACCAATAACTAGTGTATTAGGCTGTTCTTGCACTGCAAGATAAAGAAATATCTGAGACTAGATAATTTATGAGAAAAGAGGTTTAATTGGCTCACGGTTCTGGAGGTGATACTGGAATCATAGTGGCATATGCTCCTGGGGAACCCTCAGGAAGCTTTCAATCATGGCAGAAGGTGAAGGGAGCAGGCACATCACATGATGAAAGCAGGAGCAAGTCAGAGAGAGAGTGGTTGGAAGGAACATTTTTAAATGACCGGATGTCACAAGAACTATCACAAACACAGCACCAAGCCAGAAGAGATTTGCCCCCATGATTCAAAACCTTCCACAAGGCCCCACCTCTACCACCAGAGATTACAATTCAAAGAGTATTAAATATTTAACCCTTTTTAACTTTCTTTCAAATGAAACTATTTTTCTTCCTAAAACATGCACAACTAAGAATTTCTTTGCTTGAGTCTTTTACTCACTTCTTTATAGACATTAATCCTGTATTTTTTTCTCTAATTTGTACTGTAATTTGATCCTTTTTTAAAGAAAGTCTGTTTGAGGCTGACTCTTCAGATTCTTTGTACAGCATACTTAAACTATAAAAATGAACTTAGGATTTTCATGTATGTTTTGGGGAAGAAGTTCTGAGGGGTGTTAAATAATATGTATCTATTTTTTAAGGATCAAATAAATATCATGGATTTTGCAAGTGAATAATGATTTGTGAATCAAGCCTCACTATATTAAGACTATACTGAGTGCCCCTTTTAGGACAAGATTAACAGTTTGTTGCTTTAAGCAGTTTTTAAAAAAATTATACTACAGTTCCTCTCATGCCTTAGGCTGACAGTTGCAGTCTCCATGACATTTAGCACTGCTAATTTTATTTTGGCTGCATTTGTAATAATGCCATTTTATTCATCTTTAACATACCCAATTTGATTAGCCTTCTATCATATGAAGATACAATACCAGTATAATAAAATAAACACGCTATGTTAAAGATCTCATATGGTCTCTTGCATGTACTGTGATCTCTGCTTTTAAAGCTAGGGATAAACACTATAAATATTGCATGAATTAAAACTTTGCCACATCAGTTTTATTGTGGTACTAATAGACTGGCAGAATACATTTCATATTATGGTGATACAAATGCTTAATCTCTGGGCAGAACAATAAAATTCAGAAACATAACATTCCTTTGTGGGGAGGAGTTGCTTTTAAACGAGCTCAATAAAAAAATGCAAACTGATTACTCCAAGCACACTGAAAATTAGGCATCGCCAGAAGGAATGTGTAAAAGGCTTTCTGATAGCTTGGATTAGAGACAACGATTCCCACAAAGCCTATCAGAGATAAATGAAATAAATGGAAGGAAGATGCAAACTCGGTCTTTGTTCCAGTAACTGCTGAATGTCATATTGGAATTCTCAACACAAAACCAAATGGCTGGCAAGATCATCTGTATGCAAATGTAGAGTAAGTGACCCTCCCCAGCTCAATAGCTATTTTGAGATAATTGAAGTCTACACTACAGGAAAGTAGTTTCTTTCAAAGACTACGTTGTCTTTTCATGATACCTTAAAAATTCCATGTGAGTACTTAATGGCTAAAAATATTTTACTTTTACAGTTCAATAGAGATTTGCTGTTTCTGTAGCTGTCCAGCATCTGAAACCCTTTCCTATTTGGTGAAAGGCTAGTTTTCATTTCTCTGAAAATCAAAGGGGGTCAGAGACTACCTCTCCTTGCCCCTGACAGGTAGATCAGGTGATCCAGGCTTGGTCAATCTGATGATCCTTCCTGCCACTTTGAACTGTGAGCAAGTGACAGAAAGGAGCAGGGACAGTTTGGAATTCATTTCATGAGGCATCTTGCAGTGGGAAGTGCAGCGCTGCCCAGGGTGGAGGCCGAGGGTAGTATGACAGCAGCAGAGCCGGGCGGGGCACCCCAACCAGGCTGTTCCTGCAGCATGACCTTGGCTGTGGTTCTTGCTGCGGAACCTGCCTGCATTTTTGCCAGTTTATAGGGTCTCCAGGCTTCTCCGCAAACAACTGAGCTTCCTGATATTCTGCCAGCAGATCTCTCTTTTGCTGAAGTTAACAAGAATCAGTGTCTGATGCTTGCAACAAAGAACTCTGACTGACACGTAGAGGGTTTTCTTATTGTAAAGTGTTGTCAGCACTGCTCTAATATGTTTTGTTCTATGTATGAAATGAATAATAATACTTGATGGGAATATACCCACTCTTCCACACATCTCTCTATATAATGAAATCCTCATAATTCTAAGGATTCACCTGATAAAAAATATTGTTTCAGAGACAGATTAGAATAGTCAGAATTAAAGATTTTTATTGTGAGCGTGTTACGTCACATAATAGGCACAACAAAGGATTGGTCACTAAAACTAACAGAATGCAGCTATTGAAAGAAAAATTATGTAAGGAATGTCCATCTCTGTATAAGTAAAAATGTAACTTAACAATATATAACCAGCAAAAGACTTTGGGAGGCAACATAGCAAATTTATTAAGACTAAGAGTTCCAGTTCAGATTTGCCACTGACTAGCCATGTGATTTTAACCATTCTACATCTTACCTTCCACATCTGTCAACTGTTTATGCTGATACCATTTAGTTCACAGGGCTAAAGTGAGAATTAATCGGGATACTGATATAAATTTGTGAGCGCAGTACTAACACACAGTGAGAGCTTATACATGATGGAGGCCCATCTGCCAGGTAAGTCTGTTGCACTCACACACTAATACCACTCCCAGCTTTTCCTAGGTTCCTGCATATTGATTTGTTGGGATTTATGTTGGGAAGGTTAACACAGCTCATATTAGCATTCTGTCTCTTCCCTGGTCCCTCAGGGATTTCTTTAAAGGAAACTATCCTTTCCCTGCCTCAGCCACTAGGGAACTCCAGGTGCCATAGTGCTGGTATTGTTTTCTGCTCTATGTCACATTTAATGAGAGAAAAACAAAAACAAAAAAGCCAACAACTTTATACTGCGAATAATATTAGCAAGTTCGCTCTAGAATAAAAAATGCTGATGATTTAGACAATGAAAACAGCCATTAGGGAAGTACTATTGAATTCTTTTTTCCTTTAAGATTAGCTCCTCACGCCCTTCCTCACCTTTGACTAAGAATTGATCCATGGAAAAAGAATTCTGAAACTTCCAAGTTACAGACTATAAGAAGTTGGGTTAATGTATAAAAGTTGCTCATCATTAAAGGAGTGATCGCAAATCTTTACCTCCAGCAACCTAGCGCAACCCATCATTCTCTCCCCTGACCCACTGCTCATGCCTCCTAAGGGATCTCCCTGCTCTTCACACTGGCTCCCACCCATTCTCTAGTCATCATCCTGAGTGATCTTTTAAAAGCATACATCAAATCACCTCATTGCATCTCACGAAACTTTCATTCATCTCCCTCTGCACTTAGAATAAAATCTAAGCCCCGTCCATGTGACACACAAGGTCCCACATACTCTACTTCAACTTCCATCTTGAATGCCTTTACCCTTGCCTATTGTGTGAACAAGCTGAAGACTTCTCCAAGTAGGACTTCCATGTCAGACTTCCCTCTGCATGACTTACCTCCTTCCCCCAGATCATTTCTTTGTTGTATCCTATCAGACAGGACCCCGCTTAGATGTCCCCACCACCCAAGTACTGTCTATCTCATCACTTTTATTTTCCGCAGAGCAGTTTTCTGAAAAAAAAAATGCTGCATATTTATTTCTTTCCCATTCCCCAATGGAGTTAAGCTCTATGCATGCAGGACCAATTCAGGTTTGTTTACCAGTGTGTCCCCAGTGCCTTAAACAATACTTGACACATGGTAGTTCAATAAATATTTGTTACCTGACTAATTGACTGAATGTATGACTAATTGACTCTATGAATTCAAAAGATACATAGAAAAGGGAGTGAGAGGTGGGTGGTAGAAACCCACCTCTCACTCCCTTTTCTGAAAGTTTCTCCCCTTTCCTGAGTAGGATTCTGCCAGTAAGAGAGAAAGAAAAGGCTCTGCAGCCCCCGACAACTTCTGGTTCTGCCAGTACAAGGGACATACATTGTTTGTAGCCTCTGCCAGTTTCCCAGATAACAGTCTGAACTTTCCTTTGCTAGCAGGGTCTCTCACGCTCCCCAGACTAAGGAATCACCCAGGACTGTGCACCTAAATTAGACCATAGAAGACAACCTCATATGGTAACACCACACCCAGGCTCAGGACAGGAAATTTACTCACCGCACATCAAGGTAATGAAGGTAACAAGTGCGATTTCACACCAGGCTTCCTGCTCCCAACAACAGAGGATGAGGGGGCAGCTCATTAACCAAGTTTGAATTTAAGTATAAAATGCCATATTTTCACAGGAGGAAATAGATGTGTTTTCTGTTAAGAATTCCAGTCTGAGTTCTCACTCAGCCTTTAATTCCTAAATGCAGAAAAAAACTAATAAGCTTCTCAGAATACATACATAAGAAGTTCTGTTTAACCCTAAGCTATTTAACACTTCAGTGGTTTCATAAGCACCAGTCTCATTAAATCTTGTGTGTGTGTCTTTGTGTGGGTAAGGCAAAGGGTGGCCGGGAGGGATCACTGCCACTGAACAGTCACATTGAATAAGCCATAGGACTGAAATTAGGAGGCAAGCAACAGTGACATCTAGTGTGGGTAAGAAATGCCAATACTGGCAAACTGCTTTTCTTTCTATAGCAAAAGACAGGACAGAAGAAAGATGGATAGCAAATTAGGGTCAGAAAAGAGAAGATGATGGCAAATGTGAAACGAGAATGCAGATATACTAGATGACTACAGAAAAAGATTCTTTTCCAATTCCTTTGCCACTAAATGTTCTTCCCAGTTATATATTATTATGTACTTTCTTAGCTGAAAAAGCCCCTAAGGTGACCCACCCTCCCACTTCCGCTCTCCCTTTCCCCTAAACCCTCCCACTGTGCCCTCTGGATCTCCCCTCTGGAATCAGCAAGCTCTTCTTATCCTCTTCTTGGAACTTTCTTTGCCTCTTGTTTTAAAAGGAGTCTGTTGGATACTACCTGCCCTGAAACCCACCTGAGGAAAAGCTCTTTCATTTGTTGATCACATCCTGCCATGATGGCTGCTGTTCTTGCCTCCCATTGCTTATCTGTATCTCCCTCTTACAAAAATTTCTGCTCCTTTGAGCTCCTGCTAAGCAGATGTGTCACTCTATCCCCACTATACTTGTTGCAATCATCTGACAAATCCCTGCTCATTCACAACCATTTGTTGAATATTTTAACTCCTGTTCACAGTTTTTTCTAGACCCACCCTATCATTGTTTTCAGTATCATCAACATCCACTTGATGAACCATGGCTGCTCAGCTCTTCAACCTCCTCAACTCCAATGCTTTCCCCTCCACCTCAGCCACCTACTGCCATTGTCCCATTTGTCATCAACAGAAGCTGCAACATTTCTGAAAACTCAGCTTCAAACCTCCCACTCACATATATTTCTCCTATTCAGTCTCTCAAGTACATCCACTAACCTATTCCACCAGCCACAGTGAAACCTCGAATCCATTAACCCCTTTACTTTCTGCACCTTCTGTCAGTCCTCACCTGGACTCATTGCCCTCCTCATCCAGCCCATATACTCAAGGTCTAATATTATATCTGCTGCTCTGAAAATATACTTGATTCTCTCATTCTTTTCTCCTTCCACCACACTCATGGTTAATATCGCTTATCCTTGCCTAGTTAAGCAGTCAAACATCCCTAAAGAAAAATTAGTAAACCCACCTGACTGGTTTTACTTTAAATTCACGACTACCAACCTTAAGTAGATACTCACTACTGGCTGGCAATCCTGCTATGTTTCTTAAGTAGTATAACTTCCTAACTCAGCAAGAACTATTTTATACATACTTCAACCTCACTCTAATATAACAGTCTCACCTCATTACTCTTTGAAAATAAAAAACTCAATGATCCACTTTATATTCTCAACCTTAAACCTTTAAACCTACCAGCATCCACACCCATTTTTTCTTCTTCCTTCCTCCTATCAAAGCCTACATTGTGAATGTATGCTCAAGCTCCCACCTTCTCTCTCACCTTCTCAAGGACTTCACTAGTCAATCTCTCCCCTTTCTGCATCAGCAATTTTCCCTTCTCTGCTGCATCAGTTCTATCTTTATACAAACATGCTGCAGTATCCCAGATCAAAAACAAGCAAAAACCTCTCTCAACCCCAGAATTTTCTGTTCTCTCCTTCGGAGCCAGATTCCTCAAGAGGCATTACTGGTGCTGCCTCCACATTCTCACCTCCCATTCCCCCTTCATTCTGGTTCCTGCTCCCCACTGCTCTGGCAAACACTTCTTGTCCTTAACCTCTCAGGAGCATTAATCAGAGTTGACAATTTCATCCTTCCACTGAGGGCAGGACTTTATATTCTGAGTTTTCGTCCTACTTCTCTGGTTATTCCTTGTCACTCTCCTTTCTAGGCTCCTTAGCCCCCATACTAAAGCTATAAATATTGGCAATTCTCAATGCTCAGTCTTGGCCCAACTTCCCTTCTCCTCTTAGAGGATGGTGTGCATTCTGGCTGAAAATACTATTAATATGTTTCTCCCAGAAACTAGCATGAATCTCTACTTTGAGCCCCGACTCACATATTCAGCTACCTAACATCTTTACTTAAATATTTCACACACATCTCGATATTATTACGTCCAAAGCTAAGTATTTTTTTGTCCTCTCAACCTGTCCTTCACTCTTCCCAATCTCAGTACACAGCACCACTACAAAACCTGGTGATCATTTTTTATTCTTCCTTCCCTCTCTTTCCCACATCCAAGCATTCAACAATTTCTGTATTTTTTTATATCTAGCATATATCTTGAATTAGAGTATTTCCTCCATTTTTACTGCCATTATCATATTCATGGTCACCATTATGTCTCACTTGGTCTCTAAAAAAGTACAGTCAAGATAGATTAGATGATGCTCCAACAACCATAAAATCTGAGGGACCAAGAAAGAAAAAGAACTAGAAATATTTGGCACTAGTGACTACAAAGTCTACCCCTTTAGTCGTCAAATATTCCATTCACCATCTTTCCCACAGGCCCAATAACTACCCCTACTCCAGAGAGACAACCTGCATTGTATTAAGTTCAAAGTTCAAGATCTCTCAATGATATATGATGGGTTCTTATCTTAGTGTGCCTTCTCTTAATATGGAGACTATAAAGCAACAGAAACTTCCACACATATACCCAAAATACAATAGTGGAACAGGGTCAGGATAACTGCAATAAACATGCCCATTTAGAAAGCAAAAGAATGAGAGGAAGACCAAAGTAGTCAATGTTCCATTGTAATTATGAAATTCTACCCAGGGGTGGAGAATGTTCTTTGATTAGGCTCCAATTCTCCTGGAGAGAGATTCCCTAGTCCACTCTTTGTCATGACCTTGGCTCTGCCCTTGGAGAAGATCTTTCTTTTTCATCATCCAACATGGCCACTTCTAAAATAGTCATTGGAGAAAATGCCCTCCCAACCCTCACCTCCCACCCCTTTGGGCACTGAGCCTGCTTCCTACCTTTAGATATTTGAGGACCCAAGGAACACAAACATATTTAGTTCACACTGTGATTTCTTTGGTATACAACTCTCTTTCAAAAAGTTTGCTTCTCATCTATTTGATTCCAGCTAGCTCTGTGTGCCATTTACCACACCCATAATCCTTTCAAGGCATACCTTCTCTCCTTTTCCCCTCTCCTCTCTTCTCCTGTCTCCTTTTTCACTAAAATTTTGGCTCTGCGAGATCTATGATTTTATTATTTACTGCTGTAACCACAATACCAAGCTCAGTGCCAGGGATATGGTAGACACTCAGGAAGTAGTTGTGAAATGAATGAATAAAGGAAACTTACCTGAACTTTGAATTATGATTCTGCCTTCAGGTCCGGTTTATGTTCTTTTAACTATTTCATTCTTCTTTCTTCTCATCTTCACCTTGTAAAAATGATATCACCTGCTGGCCCAAGTCTAAGTAACTTCTTGTACTAACCTGTTTTCTTCCCTACAAGTTTTCACTTCTTCACTCAAGTATATTTCGGATCCTGAGAAGTTGCAGAATTCCAACTAATATTCTTCACCTGTTTTCCTAAAACAATATTGGCCTTTTTTTAACTCTGGAGCAGAGGGTTTCAGTCTTAGCTGCACATTAGTATCAGCTGGAGAGCTTTTGAAACTCAATTCACTAGCAACATACCAATCAATTAAGAGTCTCTGAGGGTGAGACCTAGGCATCAGTACTTTTTAGGGCTGCCCAGGTTATTTCAGTATGCAGCCAAAGTTGAAAACCACTGTTCCAAAGTAAGCTTTCTCTCCACCTCTTTCTTTCCTCCATGATTCTGAACCCTAATACTGATTGCTCAACCTGTGGATCTACCATCGTTCCAAACAGCAAATCAACAAGTATTGAATTCCCTAAGTACTCACATCTGTGACTAATTTACTTCCTCCTCATTCATTTTCCCCCTCCCAGCTGCGCCTTTCTCTTTCTATTCATGGCACTAAATTCATGGTTTTAACAATTGCACTTTAAATTACTTTTCAGATTTGATCCCACATCTTCTCTTCTCCTCAATTCCAAAACTTTGCTTGAGATTTCAAATAAATCTTCTATATTTTCTCATCCAGCACATGAGCTCATTCTCTCTTGCTTTCACTCATTCTCACCCACTTGTCTTTATTTTTGTTTTAATCATAAAAAACAGTATATCTAGACTTTTAGTAATGTAGCTTATCTCTGTTATGTTCTCTGTCCTCCAATTTGTCCTGATTCTTGCTTTCTTGACTACAATTACTGGTCAGCATGTCCTCCTGCCGATATCTTTCTAAATATGACACTCTACTAGAAGGGCACATTGTTATTTATTGTCTCAGTGTCTAAAAAAAAGTCTATAAACATGCAAACTAATATTTCATATGCCTTGCTATGGTCCTAATTTATAAAAAGAGGGTATTTTTAAGAGACTAAAAAATGGATATTTGAAGATCCATAATCTTAAAACATGTATAAATAAGCACAAATATATATGGTCAGGAATGGGAATATCTTTTGACAGCTTATCAGCCTCCCTTAATATGTCAGCTGGTCCCGAATATGTGTCTGTAGGATGTCAGACTCTTTCAGGGCCTGAAGCTGGGGCTAGAAGGTAACATCTCTGGTTAGCTGGCACTTGAACTTTCTCCATAGATTCCATCATACTGTAAATGGGACAGAGCAAGCTGTTGGAGACTTGACTGGGAAATAAGTTTCTGGTCCAAAGTACAGTTTGGGCAGGTCACAGGTTCATGCAGCAGTTGAGTTCAATTCAGACCCAGCTGGATGCAACAAACTAGCAGTAGAAACAATCATGATCAGACAGAACAATAATATTCACTCATATGCTTCTTGATTTCCTGAACTGCCCCAGGCATGGTGCAAAGCCCTGAGATTAAGAACATCAAGGACAAGTGAAGAAATAAATACACCAAAATAATGGTACTACCATTCAAAAATTGAGATGTACATTGGGTAGAAACATGATATAAAGGAGGGAGTATTTGAATAGGTCCCTAAAATTTGCTGGGAACCAGGAGATAGAAATTGCGGAATTAGTGGTGGCAGCTCACGCCTGTAATCCTAGCACTTTGGGAGGCTGAGACGGGCAGATCATGTAAAGTTAGGAGTGCAAGAGCAGCCCGGCCAACATGGAGAAATCCTGTCTCTACTAAAAATACAAAAATTAGCCAGGCATGGTGGCAGGTGCCTGTAATCCCAGCTACTAGGGAGGCTGAGGCAGGAGAATCGCTTGAAACCATAAGATGGAGGTTGTGGTGAGCCGAGATCACGCCATTGCACTCCAGTCTGGGTGACAAGAGCAAAACTCCATCTCAGGAAAGAAAGAAAAAAGACAAAAGGAGAGAAGGAAGGAAGGAAGGAAGGAAGGAAGGAAGGAAGGAAGGAAGGAAGGAAGGAAGGAAGGAGAGAGAGAGAGAGAGAGAAAGAAAGAAAGAAAGAAAGAAAGAAAGAAAGAAAGAAAGAAAGAAAGAAAGGAGGAGGGAAGGAAGGAATTGTGGAATTAAACTAAGTATGTGGAGGAACATAGCAATAATTAATTGACAAAAAATGTGGTGGGCTATTTTGAAGAGCAATGAGCTTCCTTCCCAAGAAAAAGGAAGCTGTTCACATCTAACAGAGATGCTGAAAAGTTCTTCACCAGGAGGTGAAGATAAAGCTCTATATTGAGCACTTATTCCCCCTCTGCAATCCTAGAGCTCAAAATGGAGAGCTAAAAATAGAAGTATGTAGATAAAGATATTGTATGCACATATTATATCCATATAGACAGAGAAAAATATAGGAAAAACTCTACTTAATACATAGACTTGGAAATTTTAAAAAGAAAATCACCAGTAGTGAAATTAATGAAGTGAAATGGAACAATTTCACTCGCAAAATCTTTCCAAATGTACTATCTTAAAATAACATAAGACTCTCATGATGAGACTAGTGGTGGTTCTATTAACTCATGCAAACACTGCGGACATTTTCAATCATTCTGTGATAAACTGTCACACAGCAGCCTAATTAGCTCCACAGACTGCTTTCATTTAAGGGCTTTCATTGTGTTACTATTCTAATCATTTTTAAATGTCCTCCTCAGACTTTTTTCTATTGTACTGTTTTTCACTCTGGGATCCACATTTTACAGGCCTCCCAAAAGCTCCTCATCATTTTAAAGATTGTATTTCTAATAATGTCTTTGATTATGTTGCAAACTCCTTAATCTATATAGTATTGTGTTGGTCATGTTAGCAAAGTATGATCTAAAAGAATAAATCCCTGTAACATTCTATGAACACCAATGAAGAAGGGGTTAATGATTTTTCAGCTGCATTTCTTGCTGGTGAATATGGCACAGATGAATATTTTTGAAATGAATATGAACGGTTTTAGATGAGTGCTCCTTAAATGTCACTGCGTATTAGTCATGCAAGGATCATTAAGGGGTATGAGAGGTAGACTTGCACATTTCATCCAAGACATAGATTCTTGCTGAAGACTGTTACTGTCAGAGTTGCCAGGTTAGACCATGCTGGTAATGATTATTAATGTAACTGAAGCATTAAATGGTTCATTTTTCTCCATTTTTCTTCATATACAACAATATTTCCAAAATATTGATAAAAAATGCATTTTTCTGCATGAGTCCTGGGGTAGCAGAGAATACAAGGTAAATAAAATGCTACAAATATCAAAATAAATGCATGCAATGGAAATTATCTACTACTAAAATTTAACAATGAATTAATGTGTCTATTTATAGGCATAAAACCCATTCCTGCTAATGAACCATGTTAGTTCTCTAGGGAAACATGAACCATTGAGCATCTCTAATGTTTAAATGCCAGTAGATAACAATAGGTTTTCTTCCTTTTTGATATGTTAGATATAAATCCCTGGTTTATAAGTATAGTTCACCTTAAGATAATATCCAGTGCCTCCCCAAATGTTTCTCTGTCACATGAGAGACACTTCACAATCTCAAAACAAAATACACTGAGTAGCAAATCATCTAGAATTTGTTAGGATATCAAGTTGCTTGAAAGAGTCTTGAGATCAAGCACCAAAGAATAGGTTTTTTGAAATTAGCCTGATTGCCCCTAGACAGCCTATATGTGCCATTGGCATATTCTCACTGCAGGAAGAGGGGATATAGCTCTGGACCAGTGGTGTAAGGCCCCAGCAGCTTTTCTAAGAAAAACTACCTTTTCTCAATACCAGGTTCCATATATCCATTTCCTTTGACTCTAAGCAAATCATTTAACTTCAATTTCTTCATCCATAAAGTGAGAAGCTTGTCATGGGGATGACATGCCTGCTTAAAGCTTTTAATAAGATTCTTCGAAGACAGCCAATACAATTCACTGTAAATTATAATATGGCAATTTGAATTTAAATAATTTTTTTCTCCTGAGTAATATTAGCTACTGAGTACTCTTTGTCAGTGTAGTAAATTATTCTGTAACTAGGTAAAGCTAGCCAGCAAAGTGTGAAAAGTTGCTGTCAGCATCTTAACTTTGCACAAAAAAATCACTATAAAGCGGCAATGTCTTTTATTTGATCGAAATATGAGTAGGGTGGCAAATAAAAGTGATTTTAAGCCTAGTTGTTAAACAATGAGTTCTTAAATTGAGTAGAAATCCCCATTCAAGGAAAAGAATTCAATGGTTTCTATCGTTATTACTATTATGTTTTCAGAATCCAAAGCTTTATATTAAAAGCTGTAATTAAATTTTTAAAAATTAAATATCATAAACAAAATTTCCTTTTCTATGTAGATTAAAAATTATTTTTATGTCCTGACAAAAATACAACGCTGCAAAAAGTTTTTCCTGTCTTCCTAACTCTATTCATCAATTTCCTGTATATAATCAAGTAAAAAAAGTCTCCCAAAGCAACTCAAATGATTAAATAAACCAGCCCTAAATATCACAACCTTATTAAATGAGTTTGAGGTAGAAGTAGCAGGGCACAAATGCATCATAAACATAGTTACAGTCGTAGGCCAAATAGGAGAGTAGCAACTATAAAACTTGCCTACGACTTCAGACACATTTTCACTAAATAATATGCTTCATTCTCATCCTCATTAAGTCCATTAGTAAGAGTATGATTGTGAATATAATCATCGAGATGAAAAGGCCCAAGAAAATTAAATGACAGATCCAATAATCCTTTAAATATCCGTTGCAAAGTGATGATTGAAAACACACTGCAGGTATGCAGAGGAACTGTAACCATGGCCTCCAGCATCCTTTGCCTCAGCCAACCCACCTTCCTCACTCCTAGTATCACCAGAATGAAGCCTACATGTCTTCGCATCGCCCCTACAGCCCCATCAGGCTTTGTCTTCTCTGCCTGTCTCTCCAGATTCATTTCTTGCAACTTTGCCACATATACTTCATGTTCTTGTCCATCTTTCTCTGACATGTTATGCACACACAATGGTGCCACATACAAACTTTCTTTCCTCATTCTTCACTACTCAGAACCTTTCTTCATCTTTTAAAACTCCCCTCAGAGGATTCCTCCAGGAGGCCTTCCCTAGCCCTCCAAATCCCCAGTCTGTACTCTGATAGTACCCTATTTACTGCTGTCATAGCGCTTTTCATAGTCTGCTTCTTCTCTATTTTCTCTACGAACTGTATGCAGCTCAAGAGCACGGACCATGTCTACCTTATTCTAGTAGCCTCAGGCCCTAGCACAGTGACTGAGACATAGTGAGTATTCAGAGTTGGGCTCTAGTGGTGCTTATGAGCTGGTTAGAAACCTAAAATATATACATTAGCAATTAAATACAACAAAAGGCCATTTCAAACTGTGAAGTGTGGAATTTGGTGCTCTTTGATATAGAAGACTTTTAAGAGAAACAATAATTTGAACTGAGCCCATACGAGCAAAGAGGTGGAGGAAAGAACAGCCAGTATGACGACCGGAAAGCCAAAAAATCAAGGGTTTGGACCTAACCTATAGCAGGGAAAATGAAAAGAAAGAGGCAAATCCGAACAGTATAAGAATACAGTATAAGACCTTATATATGCTTATATATACTACTGTTGGAAACGTAAATTTGTACGTGTAAATAGGCAATTTGCCAGGACCAAAGCCTTAAGATATACCAGCACTATCACGACCAACACCACATTATAATATGGCAATTTGAATTTAAATAATTTTTTTCTCCTGAGTAATATTAGCTACTGAGTACTCTTTGTCAGTGTAGTAAATTATTCTGTAACTAGGTAAAGCTAGCCAGCAAAGTGTGAAAAGTTCCATATCTTTCCCCACCTATTTATACAATTCCACTTCTAGGAACTTTCTAGGGAAAGAAATAATTAATAATGTGTGAAAATATATATGTACAAAGTTGTTCATTAGAGTATTCTAAAAATTAGCCAAAAAAGAAACAGGAAACTAAATATCCATTAATGGGGACTCCTTAAGTAAAGCTTCATGTTGCCATGTAATGAAATACCCAACTAACTATCCAACTGACATTTGAATGTTCATTTCCTGTTATAATATAATAAAATCATATTAAATGAAAATTCTAATATATTAAATATATTAACCAACAAAAGCCCACATTTATAAAATCACAGTATAATTTTATTTTTAAATATATTGGCAGAATCAAATCTGAAAATATCAGAATGTATGAACAATGGAGCAGTTGTGGGGAATTTTTTATTTCGCTTATTTGCATTTTATATGTTTTTTAAATAATAATCTATGTTTTATAATAAATTCATATTAATTAACAGAAAATTTCTTATTGGCTCTAGTAAATGAAGAAGAAAGGATAAATTAAGACAGGTGAATTATTTGGGAGAAAATGCTGAGGTTATTTTAGAATTACATGTTATGGAATGGTTGTTAGAATCCAGTGAAATTAAAGTGAAAGGGCTTTGAAAACTCTAAAGCAAAGTGACTGCATTTCTTGAAGCCTCTTCTCAGAAATGTTCATAGAGGCTATGTCAAAAATGTTCCATGGTATAATAAAGATAGGATATGCTGGGTTAAGCAAAGTTAAGTAGATTCTCACTGTAGGACTTCTCAGAGCTTTTAATGTGCTAGTTTTAATGTAGACATTCAAGAAAGCAACATAATATGCATTGTTTTGCAAGCATATTTGACCCTTTTCTCAAAGAATATCTGATAGAACTAATGTTTTCTTGCACATACTTTGGGAGATGCATTAAAAACACAAGTAGTATTTATTTTGAAATCATTGCAAGTAACCGTAAATACGGGACTGGGGCACTCAATTTGAGTCATCACTTTAGGTCAGGTTTTCTTAATCTCACCACTATTGACATTTGCAGCCAGAAAATTTATTGTTGGTAGGGGGATGTCCAGTGCATTGCAGAATGTTTGTCAGTATCCCTGGCTTCTGCCCACTAGATACCAGCACCTCCACCCCACCCTTCACCATTATCACAACCAAAAATATCCACAGGTATTGCCAAATGTCCCCAGCAATGATAAAGAACACTTATTTGAAGGATTTAAGTGGCAAACTTAGGCTGACGTCAGAATCCCCAGCTCTCCAGTCTTCTTTAATATAAACTGCCTTAACATCTTGCAAAATGCCTGTCTGCTCTAGCAAATGCAGATTGTCATTATGTTACTTTTCTAAAACATTATATCAGAAAACAACCATCTGTTAAAATGCTGCATCTGACGCCATCATCATTTTATCTATATAACATTTTGATGAATGCTTAATTTTTAAAAAACAGTTCCAACTTTTGGAAACAAATTAAAATGCCCTCTTTTTATATTAACCACAACAAATAGGTGTGTTATTCTGGGGAAATCACTTATTCAAAGCTTTGGTTTCCTTACACACCAAAAAAAAATAATAAGGCCCTAGACCTTTAGCCAATGTTATTTCTAGAGTCTTTTCCAGCATGAAAAAAATCAATATATGTCTCTAAACCTCACTTTTATTATTTTTAATGATGACATAAAACATTTTACACATCAAACTTATTTTCTGTTTGTTGCAATATTTTCAATTAGGAAAATGCTACATTTAGACTTTGAAACAAATTATATTCAGAAGAAACCAAGAGTCATAACTTTATACTTTGGAACTCTAATGTACAACTGGGAAAGTGAACTATGAGTTTATCAAAACAATAATATTAATACACAACATAAGGAGAAAGAAGATAGAACTTCAGATACATGGGAGATCTTTAAATTATAAGTAATACTATGTTAACATTAAAATTAGAATTATTGAGGCTTCTTAAAAGCTATAAAATTATAACTAGTAGGAGGAATAAATTCTAGTGTTCTTTACAACTGTAGGATGACTATAGTTAAAAATAATATATAGTTTCAAATAGCTACTTAGGAGGATATTGAATGTTCCCAACACAAATAAATGATAAGTGTTTGAGATGATGAATATGTTAACTACCCTGTTCTGATCACTATATATTATATGTATCAAAACATCACTATGTACCCCCATGAATATGCACAACTATTATTTGTCAATTAAACAAATTTTTAAAAATTCAAACCTAAAATAATTAGAATCATTGATGAAAGAACTTTATAGAAAAAATGATAAAAGCAATTTAAAATGTTGTCCAAAGAGGCCAAGCTGAGTTTTACGACAGAAATCTTTCTTCACAACACAGGTTATTCCTAGGCTATTTTAACACTTCTGATAAAGGAAAATCTTGAAACTTTGTCGATTCTTTTAAAGAAGTTATCAATCATAATACTAAAACATGATGAATATGTCACCAAAAAAAGAATACTAAAATAGCAACCTCACTAATTTAAATGCAAAAATCCTAAACAAAACATAAGCAAATCATATCCTATAAAGAATTAAAGGAAAGATCTGACATGATTAAGTGGGATTCTGTGCATGCATTCATTCATTTAATAAATGTTTATTAAGCATCTATAATGTGAATCATAATTCTCATTACTAAGGTTATATCAGCAAACAAAACAAAGATCTCTGCCTCATGGAAATTACTTTATAGCAGGTGAATGAAGACAACAAATAACTTGAATCATAAATAAATAAATTACACAATAGAGAATGAGGAGTGATACAGGAGAAGAAAAACTAGAGCTAGATAAAGAGACAGAACTGATGAGAATAGAGAGTTGGTTGCAACTTTAAATATGTAGTTCAAGAATAGACCTCCACTGAGTTGCTAGCATTTGAATAAAAACATGAATAAAATGATGGAATTAGTTTTGTGGATTCCTTGAGACAAAGGATACAACTAGGCCAAAAGTGTTATGGCCTAATTATGCCTAGAAATTTGAAAGAACAGCAAAGAGGTCAGTGGAGTGGGAACAGAGTGAAGCTGGGGTGGAGGAGGAGTCAGGTTGGAGAAGTAATGGGGCCAGATCCTTCAGTGTTACATTATAAAGGTTTTAGCTTTTACTCTGAGTTAACTGGGGTGACCTTGGGGGTTGAGCAGAGCTGTAAAATATATGACCTACACTGTAAATGAATCGCTCTGGCTGCTGTGTTGAGAGCTGACTGTAGGGGGAAAAGGTGGGATGAGGGAAAACAGGAGCTTCTTGTGTATTGCAGGCAAGTGAGTAGCTTAGATAAGGAGAGTAGCGTGGTAGCTGCAGGGGTGGAGAAAAGTGGTTAGAGTTTGGATATATTTTGAATTAATAGCCAATGGGAGTTGCTGATAAATTGGAGAGAGAAGAGGTAAGGATAACTTCATTGATTTTTTTGCCTCAACAACCAGAAAGATGAAGTTGACCTCAAATCTAATTAGGAAGACTGCAAGTTAAACAAATTTGGAAGAGGAAGATGAAGAAGTGTTCTGAACATGTTGTATTTAAGAGGAATTTAGACTTCCAAGAGGAGGTGTCAGGTAGGCAGCTAGATAAACATCTGAAGTTTGGGAGAGTCTGACTGGACTCTTTTTTTGCAAGTCTTCGGCACGTATGTATATATATGGTATTTAAAGCCATTAGATAAGATAATTTTAAGGATAGAAAAAGACAGATCAAAGATTGAGCTTTGGGACAGAATACTGGAAGGATAGAGAGAAGAAACTAGCACAGGGCAATCCCTATCAAAATTCCAAAGACATTTTTTACAGAAATAGAAAAAAATTTCTAAAATTTGTCTGAAACTCCAAAAATCTTGAAGAGCCAAAGAAATCTTGAGCAAAAAGAGCAAAGCTGAAAGCATCAGACTACCTGACTTCAAAATATAACACAAAACTAGAGTAATCAAAACAGCATGGCACTGGCATAAAAGCAGACACTAAACCAGTGAGATAAACCAAAAATAGAGAGCCCAGAAATAAATCCACACATTTAGAGTCAATGAATTTTCAACAAAGTTGCCAAGAACACACAATGAAGAAAGGACACCCTCTTCAGTAAATTGTGCTGGGATAACTAGATATACGCATGGAGAAGAATGAAACTAGACACTTATCTCACACCATATACAAAAAATAAACTCAAAATTGATTAAAGACTGAAATGCAAGACCTGAAACTGTAAAACTACTAGACGAAAAAATAGGAGAAAACCCCATAACATTGGTCTGGCCAATAATTGTTTTGATGTGAACCCAAAGCACAGGCAACAAAAGAAACTATAGACAAATGGGACTGCATCAAATTAAAAAGCTTCTGCACAGTCAAGGAAACAATCAAGGGAGTGAAATGACAACTTATGAAAGGGGAAAGAATATTTGCAAGTCATATATCTGATAAGGGGTTAATATCTAAAAAATATAAGGAACACAAACAACTCAATAGTAAGAAAATAAATAACCAGATTAAAAAATGGGCAAAGGGTCTAAACAGCCATTTCTCAAAGAAAGATATATACCTGGCAAAGAGGTATATGCAAACATTCTCAACATGACTCATCATCAAAGAAATGCAAATTAAGACAACAATGAGATATCACTTCACACTTGTTAGAATGGCTATTATCAAAAAGACAAAAGGTAAGTACTGGAGAGAATGTGGAAAAAAGAAAACCTTTGAACACTGTTAGTAGAAAAGTAAAGTAGTATAGCCATTATGGAAAACAGTGGGGAGGTTCCAAAAAAAAATAGAACTACCATATGACCCAGCCAACCCACTACTAGGTATATATCCAAAGAAAATAAAATCAATATGTCAAAGAGACATCTCCACTCCCATGTTCATTGCAGCATTATACTCAATAGCCATGATATGGAATCAACCTAAATGTTCATCAACAGATGAATAGGCAAAGAAAATACATTTTATATATAGTATTTATACTTAATGGCATGCTATTCAGCCTTTAAAGAGAAGGAAATCGTGTCATTTGCAATAACATGGATGACCCTGGAAGACATTATGTTAAGTGAAATAAACCAGGCACAAATAGACAAATAATGCATGATCTTGTTTATACATGGATTGTAAAAAAGCTGAACTCATAGAAGTAGAGAGTGGAATGGTGGTTACCAGGGGCTGGTAGGGAAAGAGAAATTGGAGAGATGTTCATCAAAGGATACAAAATTTCAGTTAGATGGGAGGAATACACTAAAAACATCTATTGTTAAAAAAAAAAAAAAAAGGAAAAAAAGGAGACTGAGAGGGAAAGAAAAAAAAAAAGTGGAAAGTAATCCAGGAAAAAAACATATTCTAGTAGCTGATTCCAGTAAAGATGCTTCAACACAAGAAACTCTATTAAAATAATTAACATAACATTATGTTAAGATATTTTGACATAATTAATAAAACACTAATAAGTCAAAGAAGAAAAATTATACCATCATATTAACAGCTGCCAGCATGTTATTTAATAAAACTAAGGGCTATTTAAAAAGATATGTGATCATCTAAGCCAACATCACTTAACAGTGAAACAATGAAGAGGAGACATTCTCAAAGTCAGGAACAAGAATGGAAGCCTACCATATCCCTGCCATAACCCTTACTTTTCTACAAATTCCAGTGAATGAAACAAGATGTTTCTCTCTTTAAAAAATATTAAATAATGAGTTACATATATTGGAATGCAGAAGACAAATGTGTCATTATTTGAAAGTAATAGGATTGCCTATTAGAAATCCTCAGAAAAATTTTGAAAATATTTCCAAAAATTGGGATTGAGGCCTGTGGGGACACAAGATCTACAGAGTAGTTTCTCTGAGATTTTTTCCCATAAAGAATGTGACATGCTATCAGATTTCAGAAACAAACTTTATATATCCATGTGCAAAAAGTAAAGCAAGCACAAAAAATTTGATCACAGGGAATAATGGAGACCTGAATTCTAGTTCAGCCTGCCTATGGATCATCATCATACCATACAGCTGTGCAACTGGCAAAGCATCTTAATCCTCACATTAGCCACATGAGGTTGCATATAGACAGGAAGGTGCTACTATTTGTACTTGTTGCACAAAAGAAAGCCCATCTTTCTAGAGATTAAAAGTCTTTTTTCAAATGTTTATTGGCTGCATAAATATCTTCCTTTGAGAAGTGTCTGTCATATCCTTTGCCCACTTTTTGATGAGGTTTTTTGTTTTTTTCTTGTAAATTTGTTTAAGTTCCTTGTAGATTCTGGATATTCGCCCTTTGTCAGATGGATAGATTGCAAAATATTTCTCCCATTCTGTAGGTGGCCTGTTCACTCTGATGATAGTTTCTTTTTCTGTGCAGAAGCTCTTTAGTTTAACTAGATCCCATTTGTCAATTTTGGCTTTTGTTGCCGTTGCTTTTGGTGTTTTTACTCATGAAGTCTTTGCCCATGCCTATGTTCTGAATGGTATTGCCTTAGTTTTCTTCTAGGGTTTTTATGGTTTTAAGTCTTACATATAAGTCTTTAATACATCGTGAGTTAGTTTTTCTATAAGGTGTAAGGAAGGGGTTCAGTTTCAGTTTTCTGCATATGGCTACTCAGTTTTCCCAACACCATATATTAAATAGGGAATCCTTTCCTCATTGCTTGTTTTTGTCAGGTTTGTCAAAGATCCAATGGTTGTAGATGTGCAGTGTTATTTCTGAGGCCTCTCCTCTGTCCCATTGGAAATGGAAATCAAAACCACAATAAGATACCATCTCACGCCTGTTAGAATGGCGTTCATTAAAAAGTCAGGAAACAACAGATGCTGGAGAGGATGTGGAGAAATAGGAATGCTTTTACACTGTTGGGAGTGTAAATTAGTTCAACTATTGTAGACGACAGTGACAATTCCTCAAGGATCTAGAACCAGAAATGCCATTTGCCCCCACAATCCCATTACTGGGTATATACCTAAAGGATTATAAATCATGCCACTACAAAGACACATGCACATGTATGTTTTGTGCAGCACTGTTCGCAATAGCAAAGACTTGGAACCAACCCAAATGCCCATCAATGATAGACTGGATAAAGAAAATGTGGCACATATAGACCATGGAATACTAAGCAGCCGTAAAAAAGGATGAGTTCATGTCCTTTGCAGGCACAAGGATGAGGCTGGAAATTATCATTCTCAGCAAACTAACACAGGAACAGAAAACCAAACACCACATGTTCTCACTCATTAGTGGGAGTTGAACAATGAGAACACATGGACACAGGGAGGGGGACATCATACATGGGGGCCTGTTGGGGGTCGGGGGCTAGGAGAGGGATGGCATTAGGAGAAATACCTAATGTAGTTGATGGGTTGATGGGTGCAGCAAAACACCATGGCATGTGTATACCTATGTAACAAACCTGCACGTTCTGCACATGTATCCAAGAACTTAAAGTATAATAATAAAAAAAAGAGTAAACACAGGTATATATATATATATATATATATATATATATATATATATACACTTACCTTTATATATATATTTATATATATATGTACTTACCTTTATATATATATATATACTTACCTTTATATATATATATATACACTTACGTTTATATATATATATATACATATATATATATATACACTTACGTTTATATATATGTATATACATATATATATATATATATATATATATAGGCTTGCCTGAGGTCACAAAGCCTGTGAGTGGCAAAACCTAGGGTTGAACTCCAGCCTCCTGGTACAAAATCCAGGGTCTTGCCACTACATCACTGCATTAGTCTGGACCAAAAAGTTCACTTCTCTAAGGACTCAGTTCCCTCATTTCTACAATACACAGCCACTATCACTCCAGTCCTTCTGGGTCTAAATTCTTTCTGTTTTATAACACATATTTTTAAAAATGTTTAAAGTAAATTAGAAATCAAATTATCAATGAAGCTTTAAACCCTATGTCTTTATACTGTATGAAAGCATTACTAAATTTAAAAAATATTATGTGTATTCCTTCTTTGTAATTTTTAAGACTAGTAGCCTAATCAAAATCTTCTAATTTCATATTTATATTACCAAAACCTAGCTGGTTTTATTGCCAGACTAATTATGTGGTATACAATAAGTCATCACAATACTTGTCTGAGCAAGTACAGCACTTTTCAATATCACACCACAACCTAAATCTCAAAATCTGACCAAAAGCCCAGAGTTGATTCTATACTTGTGTCTTTGGGTCACACTGTTTCCTCACCTGGGAATTATTTCCCTGACATTCCACATATTTCAATGTTATGTCTCCTTAAAGACTCTCCTCACTTTCTGCTATAAACTCAAACAAAACAACTAAAACGTCTTTGACCAGGTCCTCCTCTAAAAGCCTCCAAATGCCCAGAGAACTCATGGTCTTCTCCTAAAGGACATGACTGTATTGACTACAAAGCAGATATTTGTCTATTTATGACCACAGAGAATTGCTTGTACCCACTTGTCTTCAGAGAGAAAGAAACATCTAGTTATTTTGCATTCAATATACTATTATATTATCACCAATCCCTTGAAGTGGCAATAAGACAATTATTCAGTATTTCATAAATTATGCCATCAAATTATTTTATAGCCATTGTCCTCAGCAAATTAACGCAGGAAAAGAAAAGCAAACACCACACTTATAAGTGGGAGCTGAACAATGAGAATACGTGGACACAGGGAGGTGAACCACACACACTGGGGCCTGTGGGGCTTGGTTGAGGTGGGGAGTGAGGGAGGACATCAGAATAAATAGCTAATGCACGCTGGGCTGAATACCTAGGTAATGGGTTGATAGGTGCAGCAAACCACCATGACACATGTTTACCTATGTAACAAACCTGCACATTCTGCACATGTATCCCAAAACTTAAAATAAAATAAAATAGAAATCCTACTATTGTATATTGCTCCAGGTGAATTACCTGAGCTTTTACCGAGAAATATATCCTTAAGCACAGTCCTTTAAGGAAAACTAAAGGACCAAGTTTATTAACCAAATTTCTCGTGTACATACATATTTTAATATAAAACATTATTTTAGTATAAAATTATAATGTATGTATAAGAAGTATTAAAGTAATATAAAATTTATACAGAATACTTTTAAAGTAGAGATTCTTAAATTCTTTCATATTGCTATACTATGGGCAAGATGTAATATCTAAAATATTCTAATAGGCGAGGCATGAAATACACCTTATGGTTTTTGGAAAAGCTTAACTTTATACTTCCCTTAGGCTTACATTTGAGTATGTCACTTAGAAAGGAGTCAGTTGAATTTAATGAATATTCTTGCCTGAAAATTTTCTGCTGGCTGCTATAATCATAGACACTTTAAATTTTTTTAAGGAGGGAGAAGATAGCTACACAACACGTGAAACAAACCAAGGAGGCTGTATATGTATGAAGAATGTAGTTAATTGTTGAAATAATAAGCAAAGTGCTATCTTCCAGTAGAATTTTATCTAAAGTGGCCAAGGATCCCAATCTTCTACTTGCAGAACCAGCAAGTAGCAGAATACCAGAGAGATGCCTAATAGTTTGGAAGAAATAAGGACAAAAAAAAGCACTAGATTTGGACTTTTAAGACCCAATTTTTAGGAGCGATTTCTGTTTGTTTGTTTGCTTTGTTTTTTTGTTTTCGAGACAGCATCTCGCTCTGTCGCCCAGGCTGGAGTGCAGTGGCGGGATCTCGGCTCACTTCAAGCTCTGCCTCCCAGGTTCACGCCATTCTCCTGCCTCAGCCTCCCCAGTAGCTGGGACTACAGGTGCCCGCCACCATGCCCGGCTAATTTTTTGTATTTTTAGTAGAGACGGGGTTTCACCATGTTAGCCAGGATGGTCTCGATCTCCTGACCTCGTGATCTGCCCGCCTCACCCTCCCAAAGTGCTGGGATTACAGGCATGAGCCACCGCGCCCTGCATACTTCTAGGAGAGATTCTAATGGCTTAATAGCTGTGTAAACTTCTATGTAAACTTCTTTCAAGATCAGTTTTCACATCTATAAAATGATTCCCATAAGACCTTCTATTATCTGACATGGTAAGATGCAAGATGTATTACATATAATAATGTATATAAAAGCATTTTGTAAATTATAAAGAACTATATAATTATTCAAAACACTTCTTGCTTGTTTATAATTGCAAAATAATATTTTGTCAAAGAAAATAAGAAATGCAAATTTTTTAAAAAAGAAAAAAATTCAAATTACAAATAATTCTATCATCCAATAATCATTACTATTTCAGAGTGTAACTTTGCAGTTTTTCTTCTATATGCATGTATACACATAAATATCTTTTTAAATTTTGAGTTATGCTATACTTAGTGAATTAGAAGTTTTTTTTTTAATATAGTAATATACTACACAGATTTAAGTCATCATTAGATATAAATGACAGTGGGTTACATATTTAAAGTTTTTCACACTCAAAACCAGCATTTGTGGGCTCAGATAAATAAAACAAAGAGAAAAAGTGTGTAGTGAACAGACAACTTGACAATGAAAATCTCTCTGAAATCTCTGAATGCATAACACTAGAGAGTCCCCAAGATTAGGACCTCCCTGCTTTTCCAGTGGGAACTATCTGAACTTGTCTTTTCACTGACAAGGGTAGCTCACCTTCAGACTTCATCTTGGAATCCAGTGAAGGAAGGGAAAGGGTAGTGGGTGCTGTGATGTCTGCTTATATTCCATCTTCAGGTGGAAGTACCCATCCCCTAGCAACTGAGGCTATCTGCTACTGATGCTTCAGAGCTGCCTGCTCACACGCAAAGGCCCTTGGCCAGGAACCACCTCACCCAGAGGTGGCTCCAAGCTGATAATTGGCTAATAAAAGGCCAAAAGTTGGCCTGTTTCCTCAAATGGAAAAAATTCTGAAAGGCCTTCCTCATTTCCATACAGGGGTATCTCCAGAGAACTCTTCCAAGCAACAAATTTTTTCTTAATTTACTCAACTTTCCATCTCAGAGCTATTTGCAGACACCCCATGACAACACCACATCCAGCAAAAACAGGCAAAAAAGACCTAAAAGTGACTCAGTTATAGAAAGGAAAAAGAAACTTTTGTGGCTGGTTCTGAAAGTAATAGAAGGCTGGGATCCAGGGCCAATTTAGATAAAATTCTATTGGTAGATAGCATTTTGCAGGTTACTAAAGACTTGCACATATATTATCTTAGTTGAAATTTACAACAGCCTGGTAAGATGTGTTTTATTTTTTCATTCTTTATTTTTAATATTTGTGTGTACATAGTAGATGTATGTATTTGTGGGGTGTGTTAAATGTTTTGTTACAGGCATGCAATGTGAAATAATCACATCGTGGAGAATGGGGTATCCATCCCCTCAAGTGTATATCTTTTGTGTTATACAAATAATCGAATTACACTCTTTTCATTATTTTAAAATGTACAATTAAGGTATTATTGACTATAGTCCCTCTGCTGTGTGATCAAATAGAATACTTTGTGTTTTATTATCTCCATTTTATAATTTAAGCATCTAAGAAAAGTAGATTGCATAGCATGATTTATGGAATGATAGTCCCTCAAAAATGCCTTCTGTAACCCATAGACTCTCTGAAATTTTTATTTCTCAGATACCTATAGAAGAGTTAAGTAAATATTAGTCATTAATTTCTTTAGTGTAAATTATCTTGCTTTTCCCATAGCTTCTGACATGTAGTTTCCACGACAATTTGTGGAAGATTAAATGATACTGGAAGAGTCAGGAGTAAAGGGAATATGAGAGGATAATTTTCTCTCCCCAACTGCCTTATTTCATAAATGGGCCCACCCTCCACCTCCAATCAAAATCTCCCACTGCACTCCATCTCATCCCATGCTCCTAGCCAAGTTCAAGCTATTCCTCAAACAAGCCCAGCTCCCTCACATTTCACACAACAGTTTGAGTTTTCCTACCTGGAAAGTACTTCATAACTCTGTGCTTGGAAAACTCCGATTCATCCTTCAAAATCCATTTCAAGAATTCTTTGGCTTTTTCCTTCCTAGATTCCAAATATAGACTTGATACCTTCTTTCACCTGTTTATATCCCTTATTTTACCTCTCTGTTTTTCGTTTGTGCTGCTGTAATGGCTCTGGAAGCATGATCTTGTATTTATCCAGCTTTATATCTAACACCACCACTGGACTATGACTACAGAACTGTGTTTAATTCTGTGTATAAAGATTTTGGGTTCCCAGAGTTTTGCTCAGTTTCTGGTAAGTTAGTGGTTTATCAATAAATGTTTACAGAGTACATGAATAAATAGTAACTTGACTGGGTAAAAAGTCATAGAATGATTGGATAGAGGCAGTTTAAAGGAATTAACTGGGTTTTGAAAGGTAAGTAAGAATGTTAGAATGGTAAGATTTTATCTTTCCATACATTTAGCTTTATTAAATAGTTAATAAAGTAGTTTGGAATTTTCACATTAAAATTATTATGCATCTGAATTTCATAAGGTAGAAGGATAAAGAAAGGGGAACATAAAATGTTCAAGTCAGAAAACAACAGATGGTGCTTCTGTTCATAGGGCTATGGAACTTTCACCTTATATACCAATAATCAGACAATGGCAGTGACTGGTTTACTAGAATTTGCCTCATATAAAGGCAATTGTTTTAGAAAGTTTACTGAGACATGGGGCAAGATGGCTGACTGGATGCAGCTAGTATGCACTGCTTCCAAGGATACGAACCAAAATGGCAAGTGGATATTCACATTTTGAATAGACCTTCTATGAAAGAACACTTGAATTCAACAGAAAAGTTACAAGAAGCATGAAAAGCAAAAAAAGAAAGAAAAGAAAACGAGGCAGCCTTCTTGGCCACGATCCACTGGGAGCCAGGTGAAACTCTCAGATACGTAAAGACAGTAAGTGAGAGACCTCAAAGGCTCCACATTCCCACCATGGACTTTTACAATCCTAGCTATGAGAGAGCCCCTTGACCCTCATGGGTCCTGAGACTAACAAAGGGAGCTGCTAAACATTGCACAAAGGCATTGATCCAGAGGAGGAACTCATGGTGACTCCCACAGGTTTCCAAGACCTGAGCAACTGCAACATGGTGTCATTCGGAGAGCTTAGTCCCAAGAGGACTATGTTATGCCCTGAGGCCAACACTTCTGCTGCTGCCAATTTCACTGCTGCTGCTTTAGGATGTAGGACCAAGGTGCAAGCAGATCAAGCTATGCCCCACAGCTACCTTCCTATGCTGTCTGACTGAGAGTGGCCACACCCTCTCTGGTGGCTGGTCTGCAGTGCAGCTGCAGCTGCTCCCACCTAAGCATACTGCCAGTGACATGGTGACCACCTTGCTCCTGCCTATCATGTCCAACACTTGAAGCACTACCAAGAGGCCTGAGGACACATCCACCAGCCCAGTCCTGTCTCCCTAGTACTTCAGCACAACATCCAGACACCTGGGAATTGCCCAATCCAGCCTGGCACCATTGAAACCTGAGCACTCTTCCTGGAGTCTGAGGTCAGGCTGATCCAAACTATCAATGCCACCATAGCTGGAACCCACCTACACAAGTTACCTGTGGGCCAGAAGACTGCCCCACTTAACTCATTGCAGCCACTGCCAAGATCAGCATCAATTGCTTGGGTTTCAGTGGGTTGCCCCACTGCAACTACTGCCATTGCTGACATCATGCCCACTGCTTAGGGGTCAGAGAGCCCACCCACACACCTGGCCCAGCACTGCCACTACTGGCATCTGGGTAAGCTGCCTCGAGGCCCAAGAATCAGCCCACCTGGACCCCTAACACCAGAGCCAGCATACTCTCTTCTGGGGATCATTAACAGGTACATTCAGCTTAATGCTGTCACCACAGGGGCCAAAAGACTGACCCAACTAGCATCCTACTCTCCAGCAGAACTTCACCACAGCCTCCATGAATAACCCCATCCTAAGCCACTAAAGAAATCACAGATATAACTGAACTATATACATCCAAAGAAATCATATAGAGACTATATTTCTGCATGACTAAAAATCAAAGCCAAAGTGCCCTACCCAGTGAACACCATAGATACATCTTCAGGAAAAAGTCATACCCTATGAAAACAAATTTTAAAAATTGGAATGCAACTGTTACATCAGATGTGCTGATATCAAAGTAAGGACACAATGAACATGAAAAGGGAAGAAAATATAAAACTTCCAAAGGAACAGAATAATTCTACACCAACAGATTTCAATCACAAGGAAAGTCACAAATTCTCAGATAAAGAATTAAAAATATTGATTTTATAGAAGCTCAGTGAAATACAAGAGAAATATGAAAAACAATACAGAGAAATCAGAAAAACGATTCAGGATATGAATAACAAGTTTACCAAAGAGATAGATGTGTTTTAAATGAACCAAACAAAGCCTGGAACACAAAAATTTATCGAATGAAATACAAAATATATTTGAAAACTTCAATAGACTAAATCAAGCAGAAGAAAGAATTTCAGAACATGAAGGCAGGTTTTTTGGAAAAAAAAGATTTAAAAAGAATGAGTAAAGACTTCAGGATATTTGGAAGAACATAAAGCAATAGAATATTTGAATTATAAGTGTCCCCAAAGAGAGAACAAAAGTGTTAGAAAACCTATTTAACAAAATAATAGATGAAAACTTCCCAAGCCTAGCAACAGACTTAGATATTTAGATACAGGAAGCACAAAGATCCCTAAAAAGATGCAATGCAAAAAGGTCTTCTCTACAGTACATTATAGTCAAACTGTCTAAAGACAGCTTCAAAGAGAGGATTCCACAAACAAGAGAGAAGCATCTAGTCATCTATTTTCCAACAAATCATCAGAATAAAAGCAGATTTCTCAGAAGAAACCTTAAAGCCCAGTAGAGAATAAAATGACATACTGAAAGTGCTAGAAAAAAACCTGTCACCCAAGGATATTATTTCCAATAAGATTATTCTTCATGAATGAAGGAGAAATAAAGTCATTCTCAGGCAAGCAAATGCTGGGGGGATGAATCACCACTAGAACAGACCTATGAGAAATACTCAAGCGATTCCTAAACTTGAAAGAACAACATTTACCATCATGACAACACACAAAAGTATAAAACTCACTGGTAAAGCAAACACACAAATGAGAAAGACAATGAACTCAAATGGTGCCACTATAGAAAACCACCAACCACAATGACAAACAATAAGAGAAAAAAAAGGAACAAAGAAAATACAAAACAACAGAAAATAATTAACAGTATGACATTACCAAAACCTCAAATATCAATAATAATCTTGAATGTAAATAGATTAAACTCTCCACTTAAAATATATAGACTGGCTGAATGAATGACAAAATGTGATTCAACTTTATGCTGCTTAAAAGAAACACACTTCACCTATAAAAATACATATAAACTCAAAGTAAAGGGATAAAAAAGATATTCCACACAAATGGAAACAAAAAGTGAGCAAGGGTAGCTATACTTACAGAAAATAAAATAGACTTTAGGTAAAAAAAAAAAAAAAGTGAAAAAAAAAAGATAAAGAAGGTCACTATGTAACGATAAAGGGAAAGAACAATCCAGCAAGAGGATATAACAATTCTAAATATATATGCACCCAACACAAGACCACAATGATTCATTAAGCAAACATTACTGGATTAAAAGAGAGAGAGAGAGCCTCCAGTATAGTAATAGTAAGGAAATTCAACACCTCATTTTTGCATCAGACAGATCATCTAGACAGAGAGCTAGAAAATCAATAGAGAAACATGAGATTTAAACTGGACTTAAGAGCAAAAGGAACTAAAGGACATTTATAGAAAATTCTATCCAACAACTGCAGAATATATACTCTTTTCATTAGCACATAGAACATTCTCCAAGATAGACCATGTGTTAGGCCACAAAACTAGTCTCAACAATTTTTTTTTAATTTTAAATAATATCAAGTATCTTCTAAGACCGCAATCAAACAAAGCTATAAATTAATACCAAGATTAACTTTGGAAACTACAAATACATGGGAATTAAACAACATGTCCTCAAAGACCATTTGAACAATGAAGACATACAGATGGAAATCAACACTTGATCTTAGCCAAAAGGCCGAGAAGCGATATACAGATGGAAATCAAAAAATTTCCCAAAACACTTGAAAATGGAAACATAACATACCAAAACCTGAGGGACACAACAAAAGCAGTGCTAAGAGGAAAGTTTATATTAATAACCCCCTGCCTATATCAAAAAAGCAGAAAGATTTCAAATAACCTAACAATGTACATCAAGGAACCAGAAATGCAAGAATAAACATAACCCAAAATTTGCAGAAGGAAAGAAAAAATAAAAATCAGAGTAAAATCAAATGAAATAAAGACTAAAAAAAATTACAAAGGATCAGCAAAAAAGTTGGTTCCTCAAAAATATAAACACAACTCATAAATCACTATCTAGATTAACCAATAAAAAGAGGCAGAAAACCTTAACAAACAAAATCAGAAAGGAAAAATGAGACATTGCAACATATACCACAGAAATACAAAAGATAATCAGAAACTATTATGAATAACTATTTATTAACAAACTGAAAATCTAAAGGAAATGGATAATAAATTCCTGGAAACACAACCTACCATGATTGAATCAGGAAGAAATCAAAAACCTGAACAGACCATTATGAACAACAAGATTGAGTTAGTAATAAGATATCTCCCAACAAAGAAAAGACGAAGACCAGATGGGTTCCCAGCTGATAGCGACCAAATGTACAAAAGATAAACATAACCAATTCTCCTGAAGCTATTTCAAAAAATTAAAAACAAGTGAATTCTTTCCTACTCATTTTATGAGGCCAGCATCATTCTGATAACAAAACCAGACAAGGACACATAAATAAAGAAAATGACAGGCCAATATACCTGATGACCCTAGATGCAAAAATTCTTAACAAAATACTAGCAAACCAAATCCACCAGCACATCATAAAACACCATAATCAAGTGGGATTTATCCCAGATATGCAAGAACGGTTCAACGTGCAAAACAACTGACATGAAACACCACATCATCAGAATGAAGGATAAAAATGACATGATCATCTCAATAGATGCAGAAAGAGCATTTAATAAAATCTGACATTGCTTCATGATAAAAACCATCAACAAACTATAAATAGAAGGAACATACCTCAAAATAATAGACTAAGTAAGACAAGCCTACAGCTAACATCATAGTGAATGAGGAAAAGCTGAAATCCTTTCCTCTAACATCTGGAACACAACAAGCCTGTCCATTTTTACCATTCCTATTCAACATAGTACTGGAAGTTCTAAACAGAACAATTAGGCAAGAGAAAAGAAAAATAAAAGAGGTTTAAATTGGAAAGGAAGAAGTAAGATTGTCCCTCTTTGCTGATGATATGATGTTTTATGTAGAAAAACCTAAAGTTTCCACCAGAAACTCCTAGATTTGATAAATTTAGTAAAGCTGCAGAATACAAAATCAATATACAAAAACCAGTAGCATTTCTATACACCAATAATAAACTAGTTGAGAAAGCAATCAAGAAGGCAAACATATTTATGATAGCTACAAAAATATACCTAGGAAAAAATTTAACCAAGGTTAAAGATCTCTACAAGAAAAATTTCAAAACACTGACAAAAAGTTAAAGAGGATGCCCCCAAAATGGAAAGATATCCCATGCTCGTGGAATAGAAGAATTAATATTATTAATATTAAAATGATCATATTGACCAAAGGAATCTACAGATTCAATGTGATTCCTATGAAATACTAATGTCATTCTTCATAAAATTAGAAAAAACAATTATGAAATTCATGTAAAACGAAGAAAGAGGCCAGGTGCAGTGGCTCACTCCTGTAATCCCAGCACTTTGGGAGGCCGAGGCGGGCGGATCACGAGGTCAGGTGATACAGACCATCCTGGCCAACATGGTGAAACCCCGTCTCTACTAAAAATACAAAAAATTAGCCAGGCGTGGTGGCACACACCTGTAGTCCCAGCTACTTGGGAGGGTGAGGCAGGAGAATTGCTTGAACCCAGGAGGCAGAGGTTGCAGTGAGCCAAGATCAAGCCATTGCATTCCAGCCTGGGTGACAAAGGAAGAAAGATCCTGAGAGCCAAAGCAACCCTGAACAAAAGCAAAGTAGAAGGCGTTATGCATTACACTACCTGCCTTCAAAATTTATTACAAGGCTATAGTAACCAAAACAGCACGGTATTGGTCTAAAAATAAATATAGACTAATGGAATAGAAAACAGAACCCAGAAATAAATCCACATATTTGCAGTCAACTAATCTTTGACTAAGCTGACAAGAAATTACTTTGGGGAGAGGACACCCTCTTTAATAAATGATGCTGGAGAAACTTAATAGCCACATGAAAATGGAACCTTCTCTCACTGTGTACAAAAATCAACTCAAAATGGATTAAAGATTAAATGTAAGCTCTAAAACTATAAAACTACAAAAAAAAAAAAAACCTAAGGAAAACTCTCCTAGACATTGGTCATCTAGACAAATAATTTATGGTTAAGACTTCAAAAGCTCTTTGCTATTGTGAATAGTGCCGCAATAAACATACAATATGGAACCAACCCAAATGTCCAACAACGATAGACTGGATTAAGAAAATGTGGCACATATACACCATGGAATACTATGCAGCCATAAAAAATGATGAGTTCGTGTCCTTTGTAGGGACATGGATGAAACTGGAAAACATCATTCTCAGTAAACTATCGCAAGGACAAAAAACCAAACGCCGCATGTTCTCACTCATAGGTGGGAATTGAACAATGAGAACTCATGGACACAGGAAGGGGATCATCACACTCCGGGGACTGTTGTGGGGTGGGGGGAGGGGGGAGGGACAGCATTAGGAGATACACCTAATGCTAAATGACGAGTTAATGGGTGCAGGAAATCAACATGGCACATGGATACATATGTAACAAACCTGCACATTGTGCACATATACCCTAAAACCCTAAAGTATAATAAAAAAAAAAAAAAAAAAGACTTCAAAAGCACAGGCAACAAAAACAAAAGTAGATAAATGAAACTATACTAAACTAAAAAGCTTATGCACTGCAAAAGAAGTAATCAACAGTGAAAGGACAAGCTGCAGATATGCTCTCCAGCCTTCTCTGCTCTGCTCTGTGCCCAGGAGGCTGACCTCTATGCCTTGTGATCCTATTTGGCTTTGCCAGCGAGAAGCACTAGTAGCCAATCAGAGAATGGAAGGAAAGAGAGATGGGGCACTCCTCCCTGTGAAGTGCAGGTTAGCAGTAGCTACATTCCTCAGCCTAAATTCACAGCTCCTCTCTGGTCCTCCTCTCCTTCAGCTACAGTAACCACTCCGTTTCCTGCTGAGATCCTAAGTGATACAAGTAATAAAGCAGAATACTACTTTAGAAAATTTTCTTCCCTGCTTTCTTCCTGCTGGATTTGAATTATCTGTTCATACACTATCCAGCTTATTAGGGAGAAACAGTTCTTTTGAGAAGTAACCACATTTCTCAAGCATAGAAGACTCTAAATTATATTTCTTTGGTACCTATCAAGCATCACAGTCCCCTGATTTCTAGATATGACTGTAGTAATGTGCATTTATTGGGCAATCATCAAATGGTTGTTGGTTTCATACAGTGAAATCTAACCTAAGCAATTTCTGTGATTATTTTATGATCCCAATTACCTCAGTAATGTTACCTGAGGCAAAAAGAAAAAAATAATTAACAAAAAAAATCATATTATCAATCAAATAGAAAAGAACTCAAAAGCTTTTGAAATTTCTAGGACCACCTTCGGGAATAGTCAGTGAAATTGAATAAAGCAGCTATATAGAAAAGAGGTCACAATTTTTAATCAAATACAAGTCTAGTAACTGCATATGTTTACTAATGAACAGCATTTAGTCTTTTCTTAAGGAATAAATTAACTTTATATGTGTTTTAAGAAAATTTCTTAAACAGTTGGCTTTAACTACAACATATATTTTCCATCTCATGAATCTGTATATTTACAAAATTAGATATGTCCATCTTAAAATATTTTAGTAATTACTACAACTAAATTGGAAAGGAAAATAATACATAAATAAGGCAAATAGTGTTATTCCACAGCAAATTCAAATAAACATTAAATTGTTTTCCTTACTTATTGTGTTTACCAGCTAAGTTATAAAAATTTATTTGTACAACATAAAAATACAAAACTTGCGGAAATTGAATATTGCAGAAATTTAACTTTTCATTATGTAAATCAAAAAAGCAGAGCACCTACAGCTTTGACAAATGAAGATTAAGTACCCTATTTGTGTTGGTTAGTTCATTCTTTCACAAACCACAATCCTGCAAAAAATGAGAGGGGCCGCATTCCAGGTGGAAAAACAAACTCTTTTAAAGCCAGAACAAGCTTGACCCTAATCTATTCGACCACAACTTTGCCTCACTGAGAAAGGCTGAATGATAAAAGGGGTTACTAAAACCAAACCTATCAGAAAATGTGTTATCCCCAACACTGAAGAGAATGGCAAGGATATAAACCATCTGGACTGTGAAGGAAGCTCATAACCTCTTCTATGTGTTATCAGAAGTTATACTTAATAACTTTATGGGAAAATACTCAAGCTGAACTTAAAATACGAGAAAAGTTAAGAGACATTCTCTCCTCTTGGTCCTGGAAAAATATGATGCTCCAGCTTGTAAAGTATAATTAAGCTATTAACAAATATGACAATAAAAATCTTCAGAATAAGAAACAGTGCTCATTTGGAGTCACTTAAAAAGTAGATTTTCCTACACATTGGAATCTGACTCATAATACAAAAAAAAAATTCTTACAGAAAAAAGCTATAAAAATTCTCAAAATCCAAGAATATAAATTTTAAAGGTAGATGATTACAATAAATACTAAAGCTTGTGAAAATTAATGTATAGATACATTCAAATATCAAGTTGGAAAAACATTTATTCTGAGAGAAAGTGTTTTGAAACTCCCAATTACAATGCATTATTCATTTTCGCTCAACCTATGTTCATGAAAAGCAAAGTTCTTGGAGAGTCACTAAAATTGTTTTATGAAGATATATTTTTAAATAATATTTATCATTTGATAAGTAAATGGTTTTTGAATTTTAAATTATAGAAAAATATAAAGAAGAAAATAAAAATTATCCATAATAAGCCAACCAAAGACAGCCACTCATTATGTTTTGGTACTGATTATACATTTGATTCCTGTCTTATTATTTAACATATGTCATCAGTATTTTTCTGTGACTTAGATGTGACATAATTTAGCAATTAGAAATAACACCTTAATTTGAATACTTTTGATTAAAGTTTTGTCTGCATTTTGAAAATCTCCTTACTACTGAGTTGTAATACTGAAAAAAGGAAAACTTTAACACCTGAGACACATGATGGTTAAGGTTTTAGAATGAAAAGTCCCTTGTTGTCTAAAAATATTATTTATTCAATGGTTTTAGATTTCAAAATTTTCAAAAAAAAAAAATACTCAAAATACTGAACAACTCTCATAAGAACAAAGTTTGTAGGGTAATTGAAACAGTGTTTTAAAAAGCCTTTTAATTGAATATTATTTTTGAATTATATACTGGCTACTCTCGACAAAGAAAAATTGCACTGGATTAAGTAAAACATAAAAGAAAGACTTTATTTAAAACGAATGCAAAATGGATCAGAGATTAAATTCAATTCCCCTGAACCAAAAGAAGAAGAGTTCTTAGGCACTGGAATGAGCTAGTGAAAAAGTATTGAAGGACCTTAGGGGTGAGGTTAGTCCATGTCATTAGGCAATCTGTGTTTGTTACATTGGAAATCAGCCTCCTTCCTCTGAGAGAGAATGAGAGATAGAAACACTATCTTTCTTGATGATTTCATTTCAAAGGGATGACTCCCAGTTTTTTTCAGAAAGACAGCCCCTCACTTCCTCCAGCCTCACGGAAGTGTAGATTTACATCTCAATGGGGCAAAGAAAGAATTTACAATTATAGGTTTTCTAAAGTAAACTCCCTAAGAAGAGTAAAGATCAGGCCTGGAGTCAGGAAGAAACCTGTGTAAAGTCAAGTTGAAAGGAACATTAAGGCCATCTTAACCAATCTCTGTCACGAAGTGAGGACATTGCCCATTGTACTAGATGGCTGGTTTTATGGCCACAAAACCCCAAGAAGAACTTATCTTTCTTATATAATGACTACAATTTCCTGTTTGCTTTTCTTATGACTAATAAGACACTCAACAGCCGTTGTTGACTGAATTCTTCTAAAGATGTGTAAATACATCCAGATACCAAGCACTTCATTCATTTTTTCTCACGATCTCACAAGTCCCAGCTACTTGAAATAAATCCCTGCAAACGACCCCACAGGTTTGCAATGTGAGTGAGTAATGAACCTTCAGTGTAACAAGCTCTAAAACTTTGGGAGGTTTTTGCTCCTCAGTTATACCCACCTCCCTCCTTTCCCAACTAATTTACCCTGAAAGAACTCACTGAAATTCACACAGTGTACAAAAGAAGGAAGACAAACACCTTTCAACCTGAAAAACAAATTTCCAGTAATTTTCAACTACAAGCACCACGTTATTTCTAAATTTAATTATTTAGCCCCGTAAAATCTAGAACAAAATGTCTATTGTCAACAGCTAGTAATTACCCATAACTCAGTGAATAGATCTTTATCACAGAAAAAAAACAGAAATAGTTGTATATAGGAATAAATGTTGGAGGAAAAAAGAACACAAAATTCAATTTTTACATTTAGAGCCAATATGTCAATAAATTGCTTAAAATTTCTCTATTTAAGGACCCATATTTGTGCAAGTAAAACTTATTTTACTTAAAATGGGCTGATTAATGGCATTTTCCCTAACACACTTCAATACTTCTTTAATCTGTAGAAGTTTTAATCAGTTAAAATGTGAATAAAGTCTCTAGAAGTCTTTTGAAAATATTAAGAACTTTGCCCACGTATCTATTCCTTTTTTTTTGAAGGGCAGGGACAGAGTCTCACTCTGTTGCCCATGCTGGAGTGCAATGGCACAATTTCAGCTCACTGCAAACTCTGCCTCCCGGGTTCAAGTGATTCTCCTGCCTCAGCCTCCTGAATAGCTGGGATTACAGGCATGTGCCACCATGCCTGGTTAATTTTTGTACTTTTAGTAGAGACGGGATTTCACCATGTTGGTCAGGCTGGTCTCGAACTCTTGACCTCATGATCCACCCGCCTCGGCCTTCAAAAGCACTGGGATTACAGGCATGAGCCACCGCATCCAGCCCACATATCTATTTCTGTAGTAGACAATTACCTTAGAACATTTGTATCCAACCACATTACAATTTACCCATTTTCCCATCTTTATGACTTTAGCTTTACATAAAATTTGTATGATCTTTTGAAATTTGCCATTAAGAGAGTAAAAACATGCTACAAAACAACTGAGTAGTAGCATACACACATAGCCTTTTAGCAACTATGTCTTTTTAAAATCCCTTCACTGGTTTCTGGTACCTTTTTAAAAAGCCTGCTTTGATTCATTATCACAACATGGCTAGTGAGAGATATAACTTGCCCTTTGAAAAAAGAAAACTATGGTTTTTAATGATCTGAAAATGACAAACCTCTGAGAAGTCCAAAACCATGGCAACCCTATGTAAAGTACTAATTATACCTTAAATTCAAGAGCATTCATCATCTTCTCCCCAAAAGCCTTTACTTTGACTATGTCCCCATCTTTACAAATGGCATTGTCATTGTTCCAGTTACCTAGGTTCTCAACCTCAGAGTTATTTTGTTACCACCCTCTCATATCAAGGCTCCAAGTCCTATTAAGCCTAAATCCATTATGTTCTCTCCCCAATCTAAAATATATTACTGTAAGAACTATCTCTCTAAAACAAAATACAAATTGAAAGTACAATACTGTATCACTATACACCCACCAGCAAGATAAAAATTTTAAAATATGTATGTATATACACCAAGTGTGTCAATAATGTGGAAAAGACAAAACTCTCATACAATTCTGGTGGGAGTATAAGTTGGTAAGTGTTTGAAAGTCAGTTTTTACTAAAGCTGAATATGTGCATATCCCAAGACCCAGAAATTTCACTCCTACAAATATTCCCAAAATAGCAGAATATGTTCTCACAAATGTAGCTTGTCCTCTCAGATAAGAATAACAGAAAAACAGAAGTAGCCATTTCTAACTAGACTTCTAAAAGGACATAGAAACATACTTTGTATTTCTTTGACGTACTCATAACTATAATGTAATTAATAAAAAATACAGTTAGATGAAATTGTAATAAGCTGAATTAAATTTCCATCAAATTGTATACATTTAATTTAACTTAACAATAAGGGCATTAACCAATAATTGTTTATTTTAGTGCCCTCTGCCCTTCCTGTTGGCGTTGTGACAACTGTTCAGTCCATTATAGCTTCATTCTTTGTGCTCACTCATTCTTTATTTTTCTACGTTTTTCCAGTGGGGTTATTTTTGCATTAATGTTTTCATTACAATTTATTTCTACATTAAGGTAGAATATAAATAAAGTGACTTTTTAAAGAATTTTTAAAAATAATTGAAAAGGTAAGGCTAGATTCAGAGGAAAAACTAATAAATGAAATGTTCTACTATAAACAAAATTTTTATTTCTATTCTGAATAAATAAGAAAGATACTTTTTTGCAAATAAGAAACACCTTTTGTCATCATTTTGATTGTTACATCTTCTACTTTATTCATATGAATATAAGGACTGTTCCTGTGAGATCTTTTATTATTTAGCCTTGGCTTTAATCCTCATAAAATTAGGTGAATCAATATACAGAAGACTGGTTCCCAAGAGTCTGATGCCTATAAACAACTTGTCTTTTTTATTTTTAACTTGAAGCTCAAAGCATCTCTCATAGCTGGAATACATCAAATAATATTTGCTGTCATAATATATTTATTCATTAGTTCCAACTACTTGTGTTGAATGTAAGTTGGGCAATTTTACACATATCAATTCCCCTAATTGTGACAGGAAATCAAATAACATATGCTTTACTGCTGTGGGAAAATCCAGTATCATTTTTTTCATCAACACATCCACTGCAAAGAATGGATTTCAGTTATAGTACTTATTCTGACTACTTTTGTCTGTAATGAATCATTTAGAAAGTGTCATGACATTTTGCTCTGTCAGATAATTAATCTGTACTTTTCCTAAATACTCGTTGCAACTCTATGAATCATTTTATAGCTAATAAAAGATATTGTTGTGTAACAGAAAGCCTGGAATATGTGAAGATATGTGGTGACTGTGCATGTTGGACTTAAGGCAATACACTCTGCAGGCTTACTTCAGGTGTCCTGTGTGCACCAGGGACTATGGCTAGTGGTACACAAGAAAAGTTAAGAATAAGCAACAATCTTTGTACTTAAAAAGGTAGCAGCTTAGGTTAAAAATAATGATTAATTTTAAAAAACATGTAAAGTTTTTTATGACCTATTTGCTGTGGGAATCCAGAGTGGAGAGTGATTTACTTGGGGGATTTGAGAAACCACTGGAGGTAACCCATGTGTGGAGTCTTTTTACAGGTGAATAGGGTTCTCTTGGCATGTAAGAGGGGAACAGAGATTACAAGCAGAGGAGGGGCATGATGGTCCCCCCAAAACATGGAATCTCTGGAAAAGCAGAACGTTATCTTGTTCTAACACCAAATATCCCCCAAAGGACTACATGATTTTCAGTTTGTAAATCAAATAATGGGATCAGGGCACTCTAGTAATTCTGCATTTATTTGGATTGGAGGAACATTCCAAAGGAATATATCTCCTGCCAGAAAACTGAATTTATTATTAAAGCCATTAAGGCAAGGCATTTAAGCAGCAAAATTACAAAGTGTTTATGTCAGTGATCTTTGAAAGTTGCTAAAGGGCCTTTGTCTCTGCTTTTAGTAATCCAGTTAAAAGCTACAGAGTTAGGCCCTATGAAAGGAAAAAATACTTTCTTCTTTTAGTTCCAAATGTTTTCTTTTGTTCCAAACTGATATTACAAGTCTTTGTTGAATAGAGTATGGTCTTATCTCTCTGTGTGATTTAGCCTGCATAAACAGTCAGATGAGGGTGAAGTAGAGTGGGAAGGAAGGGAAGCTATCTCCAGTACCATTTGATTAGCTATTATTTAGTCAGAATTATATATTTTAAAAAAATAAAAAGTGGCAAATGATACTAATAGCAAGTTTTCAGGTTGGATGTGGTGGCTTATGCCTATAATCCTAGTACTTTGGAAGGTCAAGGCAGGAGGATCGCTTGAGGCTAGGAGTTTGAGATCAGCCTGGACAACATAAGGAGACCCCATGTCTACAAGAACTAAAAATAAATTATCCAGGCATGGGGAAGTGTATCTGTAGTCCCAGCTACGCAGGAGGCTGAGGTGGGAGGATTGCTTGAGTCCAGGAGTTCAAGGCTGCAATGAGATATGATTATGAAACTGCACTCCAATCTGGGTGACAGAGCAAGACTCTGTCTCTAAAAAATTTTTTTGGAAAAAAATAGCAAGTTTTGAGCAATCTCCCATGGTGAAAAAGTTTTCAGTAATCTCTCACGTTGAGCAAATTTTCAGTAATCTCCCATGGTTTGTATGCATATCAGGTTATTTTTGAATCCTCCACTTACCATGCCCAATAAGATCTCACTTACTGAAATTTCAGTGATGACTGTAAACTGTGTTTGATATGTGAAGTTATATGCCATTAGTAAAATTAAGGACTAGGGTATTCTCTTAGTTTATTTTGTGCTACTATAACATGACACCACAGACTGGGTAATTTATAAAGAACAGAAATTTATTTCCTCACACTTCTGGAGGCTAGGAAGTCCAAGATTAAGGTGCCAGCATCTGCTGTGGGCCTTCTTCCTGTGTTCTCACATGGCAGAAGGCAGAAGCGCAAGAGAGGGTGAACTCACTCTTGCAAGCCCTTTTTATAGTGGCATTAATCCACTCATGAGGACAAAGCCCTCATCACCTAAATACCTCCCAAAAGCCCTACCTCCCTATATAGTTGCATTAGGGATTCAGTTTTTAACACATTATTTTGGAGGAAACATTTAGACCATAGCAGACATTTATCCGATATAGTGTACCCATAAAATGTCTTTATTCTTAAACATAAAGCTATTTTAAAATTATAGAAATCAAAGTGTCCATGATGACAAATTTTAATGATCATTTTCTACAGTAGGTTCACAGAGTATTCCTAAATGCAATACACTATCTACCCTTGCTGGGGATCCTTATGTTGGAAATGCTTTATGTATATAGAGACGTTCAAGCCAGCACATTATATAGTATCTTCTACAATAGTGTTTCACTGATTGAAACATGAAACACTTCTACCTTTCTCACCTGCCTATCTCTAACATTATCTAATATCAATGGGTCCCTCACTCAGACTCACTTGCCTTTCTTTCTATTTCTATCTTTTGAAAACATTGCACAATTCCTACCTGAGGACACTTGTACTTGCTGTTTCTTTGCCTAGAAAAATCTTCAATCAGCTGGCTCATTTTCTTCCTCTCTCTCTCCCTCCTCCCTACCTCTCTGTCTGTCTGGCAGTTTCTCTTAGAAGTCAGGTGCAACATGTTGGTCTCGGCCAACAGCCAGTGTTAACTGCTAGACAAGTGAACAAGCCTTCAGATTTTTCTAGTCCTCAGCCTTTGAGCCACTCCAGCTGATGCCAATTTAAGCAGAAATAAGCTATCTCTGCCAACACCTGCCCAAATTGTGAACAAAATAAATGTAATCATCTTAAGCCACTAAGTTTTAGAGTAATTCATTATGCAGCCATTGCAACTGGAACAGATTTTTGGTACGCACATTGTAATTGTACACTTGTTATTGTATATTGTGATTATACGCATACATGTGTACATATATGTATTGTCAAAAGCAATATTTTGTCATATCAATATCCGTTTACTAATGTATTTTCCCTTTCCAATGTTCTTTATACTTTTCTGTAGCTTCATGCTTCCATCTGTGATTATTTCCGTTGCTTAAATAATTCTCATAGTATTTCTTTCATTTGAATTTGCTAGAGACTTTTTTTTTTCCACTTTTTGTTTAAAAAGTCTTAATTTTACCTAAATTTTTGAAGGATATTTTTGCTGAATATAAAATTATGGATTGGATGTTGTTTTTTTTGGCACTTTAAAGAGGCTATTACAATGTTAGCCTAATTGTTGTTCTTTTGAAGATAATATACCTTTTTCCTCTGTTTATAACATTGCCTTTTTGTCTTTCTCTGTAGTTTAATTGTGCTGTGCCTATGTTTTTTTTTTTTTTTTTAACTATTCATCCTGTTTGGGGTTGGTACAAGCTTTCTGAATGTGCTTCAAAGTCTTTCTCAACCATTATCTCTTCAAATGTAGTTTCTGCCACCTATTGTCTTTCTTCACTCATTCTGAGACTCCAATTATACATCTGTTGAATTCATATGTCATACATATTCTCTTCTGTGTTTTCCATTCTTTTACTTTTCTGTGTTTCAGCCTGGATATTTTCTTTTGACCTATTTTCCAGTTCACTAATTCTCTCCTCAGCTGTGACTAATCTAATAATTCATTGAATTCTTAATTTCAGTTATAGTCTTTTCAGTTCTAGAAATTCTATTGATCCTTTTTGTATAATTTCCACTTCTTTACCAAAATCTTCACCTTCATGTTTAACTTATAAAACATACTAATTATTTTACTTTAAATTCCAAGTTTGATATTGCCATCAATCTAATATTTGAATCTTCTGTGTGTTCTATTGGTCTAGGTTTTATTTTCTTAACTCTCATTCAATTCTTATCTTTTTATACATCTAATTTGTTTACACTGGGTGCCAAATATTTTGTGAGCTCTGAATGATGTTCTTTTCTATCAGAGAGGATTTACAATTGCTCTTGGCAGGCAACTAGGCTAGGGAGGAAAAGATCACCATATCTAATCAGGGATTGAGCTAATTCAAAACTAAGCCTCTATCATTTCGAGGGATGGTTTATTACTAGCATAACCTTACTCCTAGAGCTCAGTCCTTTGGAGTCCCAACTGAAAATTTAAGGTATTTACCAAAATCCTTTCTCCTTAGACAGCCCCAAACTCTGATTTTTGGCCCCCAGTGCCTAGAGATTGCCGAAGTCTTTGCTTAGCCTCCTATCCTCTAAGCCAAGGTTTTAACTTCAGTTTCTCAGCTTCCCCTTTTGAATCAGTAAATGTCTCAAGGGAAAAATTGGTACCAAATATTGAATCATTTCAGTGTGTGTGTGTGGTTTTTTTTTACATATCCTCACTATCTTGATATTTCTCTGGTGTTATCAGATGTATTTTTAATATTTATTCCAATTTTATAATTGTTTCCATGGCAGAGTTGGTCAGAAACAAACTAGTCTGCCATTATTAAAAATTGCTCTCAGGATGATTTATTGTTTTTTATTTTTTATTAATTTTAACTTTTATTTTAGATTCAGGGGGCACATCTGCAGGTTTGTTACGTGTATATTGCATGATGCTGAGGTTTAGAGTATTACTGATCCTGTCACTCCGGTAGTGAGCACAGTACTCAATAGTTTTTCAACTCTTGTCTCCCTCTCTCTCTCCCTTACTCCTCTAGTAGTCCCCAGTGTCTGCTGTTGCTGTCTTTATGACCATGTGTACCCAATATTTAGCTCCTACTTATAAGTGAGAACATGTGTTATTCGGTTTTCTCTTCCTTTGTTAATTCACTTAGGACAGTGGCTTCCAGCTGCATCCATGTTGCTACAAAAGACATGATTACATTCTTTTTATGACTGTGTAGTATTCTATGGTATATATCTACCACATTTTCTTTATCCAGTTCACCATTTATGGACACCTAGGTTGATTCCAAGAATTTGCTGTTGTGAATACTACTATGATGAACATACAGGTGTATGTGTCTTTCTTGCAGAATAATTTATTTTCTTTTGGATCCATATACACAAATTGGATTGCTGGGTTGAATGATAGCTATACTTTAAGTTCTTTGAGAAATCTGCAAACTGCTTTCTACAGTGGCTGAGCTAATTTACATTCCCACCAACAGTGAATAAGCATTCCCTTTTCTCGGCAACCTCTCCAGCATCTGTGGGTTTTGTTTTTTTTTTTAGTTTTTAATGATGGAAGACGGCTTATTCTTAAGCATTAGATGACTATAAAAATATTACTCTCTTCAGAGAGGCCTTATTTTACCATGGATAATCAAATTCATCCTCATCCTCATTCCTTTACTTTCCTTCATATTATCTGATTTCCTTTAGAGCATTTATCACAATCCAAAATTATCCTGTTTAGTTACTTGTGTATTTATTAATGATTTTGTTTAAAAAATTGTCTGCCTTTCCCAACTAGAATATAAGTTACATGATAACAAGAACATGACTCCCTTGATTATAACTATATCCAAGTGCCCAGGACTATGCCTAAAATACTCAATTACTATTGTTTGAGTGAATAATGAATGACTGAGTGAATAAAATGACCATAATCAGCCAGGAGATTTGAAAGGTGCTTACCAGGTAGAGATAAATAAATACAACTAAAAAATCATAAGTAATAAACTTAGTTGTGGAGATCATTTTATTCCATGTATGTATCGCTAATGCAAAGAGTAAGAATGTTCCTCCTAATGGGATTGATAAAATTTAAAGAAGTCATATCTAAATTTTGTGACAGATTTTCAACCATGTCAATCATTTAACAAGTATTTGCTGAGTGGCTATTACACTCTGTTAACAGCTTTTCTCTGCAAATTATGAGACACCATGGGAGCTTTTGAAAACAAGCACACATTCGTGTTCTTTACTTAAATCAGTAAGTGTTATGGCTACCACTGCTCCTCTCTTCAGTTTATTCTACAATTACTAGTACTATATAGTCAAACTGCAAGATAATTTTCTTCTTCAGTATTTTCTTCATCTTTCCTCTTTAGATCTCTAAAACTGTTTCATATAGAATGTAGTTATTTTTATTTATGTTCTTTCCATAAACCTCTCTTACTGTCAGAGTTATGATGTGCACGTACATGCATATATGCACACAGGAGATAAAGTGGGGAAGAGAGAGAATAAAATGCTGGTAGAGACTGAAATATATTATTAATGAGTTCACTTTAAATCGGCTGGATATTCACTCTGCCTGAATCTCTGAACCATGCTCAAAAGGCCATTTTAATGGATGTTTGGTTTTACCTCTCCTAATATTCAGGGAGAAATATGTCCTGCAGCTACCCCAAAACTCTGTGTGTGTGTGTGTGTGTGTGTGTGTGTGTGTGTGTGTGTGTGTGTGTGAAAATCTTGAAAAGCCAATGCTTTCGTCCTACTTATAAGACTCATTTCAAGGTGAGCTGTGACATCTGGTAATAAAGCACTGCAAGTTGGTGCCAGGTTGGTGCCTTGGTGAACCTCTCCTTTACACCAAAGGGGAGGTGTGTATACCACAGTTACAATCATTGTTTCCAAATACTATCCCACAGACAGGTCTTCTGGAATGGGAATATTTTACTTTTCTAGAAGAGTAAATTCTGTCTCATTATACCTGGACAGGAAATAAAAAAGAAAGACGCTGGAACCAATCTAATATATACTGAGTAGTACTTGAAGGCAAATGGAGGAGGCAAATGACATACAATGTCTCAGTCTTCTTTCATTCTCTTCTAATTGCAAAATTCAGCCCCAAACCTGATAAAGATAAAACTTGAGGTAATGCTTGAACATAGGTCAGAAATCAAAATTTTGAAATAGAGGTTGTAAACTGGCAACCCATGGATTGAGCTGACCCTCATATATGTGTTGTTTGGCCTGCACAATGTTCTTAAAATTTGAATTTAATTCCTTTGGATTGGAAACGTGTCCTTCACTCTGCCAATTCCCCCCTACTGCCTAGTATTTTATACCAAACATGAGTGTCTCAATTATATCGCATGTCAAACTTCCACAGGCATATCAGTTTGCAACCTCAAATTTAGAATGTATGTATTCAGATTTTTACAATAAATTGAGTTTCCTTAAAATTAATTGCATAGATTAGCTTGCAATTTTTTAAAGAATATTGAACAATGGTCATTATAATTTTTATTTCAAAGCAAATATTCAATATATTCAGTCACTTAGATGCCAGAATAGCCAGAAACACAGAAAGCGAACTGTTGGGCTCTGCTTCATGTTATTCTGTTAGATTGCCCAAGGTCCTCCAAAAGCATAAAAGAAATACACTATTATAATTGTTATTCTGATCTGTACTTACAAAAATATTACTATCTGTAAAATAAAAATAACAACCACAAAATCTCAGTAGCATAGTAGCGTACAACAATAAACATTTGTGCTCAGTAGTCTTATGGGTTGACTAATTTTGCTGCTTTGAGCTGGGTTCAGTGGAGCTTTATGTCTTAGCTAGACATAAAGGTTCTCCAAGTCCCCAGTAGACTCAGGAGCCCAGCTGGCTTCACCTAGTGGATCCTGCACCAGGGCCGCAGGCAGAGCTGCCCGCTGGTCCCACATGGTGCGCCCACACTCCTCAGCCCTTGGGCAGTTGATGGGACTGGGCACCGCGGAGCAGGGGGCAGTGCTTGTCGGGGAGGCTCGGGCCATGCAGGAGCCCACGGTGTGTGGGAGGCTCGGGCATGGTGGGCTGCAGGTACCAAGCCCTGCCCCGTGGGAAGGCAGCTGAGGCCTGGCGAGAATTCCAGTGCCCAGTGGGCCGGCACTGCTGGGGGACCTGGCTCACCCTCCGCAGCTGCTGGCCTGGGTGCTAAGCCCCTTACTGCCCGGGGCTGGTGGCACTGGCTGGCCGCTCTGAGTGCGGGACCCGCCAAGCCCACACCCACCCAGAACTTGCACTGGCCCACGAGCGCCGAGTGCAGCCCTGGTTCCCACCCGCGCCTCTCCCTCCACACCTCCCAGCAAGCAGAGGGAGCTGGCTCCGGCCTCGACCAGCCCAGAGAGGGGCTCTCACAGTGCAGCAGTGGGCTGAAGGGCTCCTCAAGCACCGCCAGAGTGGGCGCCGAGGCCGAGGAGGTGCCAAGAGTGAGCGAGGGCTGTGAGGGCTGCCAGCACACCATCACCTCTCACTAGCACTTTGGGAGGCCGAGGTGGGGGGATCACCAGAGGTCAAGAATTTGAGACCAGCCTGGCCAACATGTTGAAACCCTGTCTCTATTAGAAACACAAAAAAATTAGCCGGGCATAGTGGTGTGCGCCAGTAGTCCCAGTTACTCCAGAGGCTGAGGCAGAAGAATCACTTAAACCTGGAAAGTGGAGGTTGCAGTGAGGTGAGATTGCACCACTGCACTCCAGCCTGGGCGACAAAGCGAGACTTCATCTCGAAAAAATAATAATTTTTTTAAAAAAGAGCTTAAGCTTAAAAGGCATTCTCCAAGCCACCCAACCTCCATGGAAACATATATGAAGCTCTTCATGAAGAATTAGCCCTAGCTTCACCAAGCTAATTCAACTCTTCCCTGAACCACTTTTTCCTTGACTGCCTAAATAGTTTAACTATGCTACCATCCTTAGGACATGGGAACACTATCAGAAAAGCATGCCCTTTAGATGATTTTTGTTGCCGTCCTGTCCTGAAAACCCTTTCCTGTCCATATGCAGGCTTCCCATTATTTACCCCAGCCTCCTCATGAAAGGTGAACAAAAAGATCGACAGCAGCCAGCAAGGCCTCAGTGTCACACCAATCCAGGCAGTGGGGTGGGGGAGGAAATCATTCACAGTGTGTGCTAAGGAAATGGGGCCCTGCAACAACACTGTCTCAATTTTGGCAAGGATCTTACCATGGAGTGAAGGCACTTTCTGCATATAATGATGCTTGCTTTTGCTATTTAATGACTCATAATGACCTAATCATGAATTACGATTTGTAACACAAGTTCTTTTTTTATATACATATATATATATACTTTAAGTTCTAGGGTACATGTGCACAATGTGCAGGTTTGTTACATAAGTATGCACGTGCCATGTTGGTTTGCTGCACCCATCAACTCGTCATTTACATTAGGTATTTCTCCTAATGCTATCCCTCCCCCAGCCCCCCACACCCCAACAGGCCCTGATATGTAATGTTCCCCACCCTGTGTCCATGTGTTCTCATTGTTCAAGTCCAACCTATGAGTGAAAACATGCGGTGTTTGGTTTACTGTCCTTGTGATAGTTTGCTTAGAAAGAGGGGTTCCAGCTTCATCCATGTCCCTGCAAAGGATATGAACTCATCCTTTTTTATGGCTGCATAGTATTCCATGGTGTATATGTGCCACATTTTCTTAATCCAGTCTATCATTGGTGGACATTTGGGTTGGTTCCAAGGTTTTGCTGTTGTGAATTGTGCCGCAATAAACATATGTGTGCATGTGCATGTGTCTTTATAGTAAAATGATTTATAATCCTTTGGGTATATACCCAGTAATGGGATTACTGGGTCAAATGGCATTTCTAGTTCTAGATCCTTGAGGAATCGCCACACTGTCTTCCACAGTGGTTGAACTCATTTACACTCCCACCAACAGTGTAAATGCATTCCTATTTCTCTACATCCTCTCCAGCATCTGTTGTTTCCTGACTTTTAATGATCGCCATTCTAACTGGCATGAGATGGTATCTCACTGTGATGTTGATTTGCATTTCTCTGATGACCAGTGACGATGAGCCTTTTTTCACATGCCTGTTGGCTGCATAAATGTATTCTTTTGAGAAGTGTCTCTTCATATCCTTTGCCTACTTTTTGATGGGGTTGTTTTTTTCTTGTAAATTTGTTTAAGTTCCTTTTAGATTCTGGATATTAGCCCTTTTTCAGATGGGTAGATTGTAAAAATTTTCTCCCTTCCTGTAGGTTGCCTGTTCACTGTGATGATAGTTTCTTTTGCTATGCAGAAGCTCTTTACTTTACTTACATCCCATTTGTCGATTTTGGTTTTTGTTGCCATTGCTTTTGGTGTTTTAGTCATGAAGTCTTTGCCCATGCCTGTGACTTGAATGGTATTGCCTAGGTTTTCTTCTAGGGTTTTTATGGTTTTAAGTCTTACATTTAAGTCTTTAATCCATCTCGAGTTAATTTTTGTGTACGGTGTAAGGAAGGAATCCAGTTTCAGCTTTCCACATATAGCTAGCCAGTTTTCCCAGCACCATTTATTAAATAGGAAATCCTTTCCCTATTGCTTTTGTCAGGTTTGCCAAAGATCAGATGGCTATAGATGTGTGGTGGTATTTCTGAGGCCTTTATGTATCTGTTTTAGTATGAGTACCATGCTGTTTTGGTTACTGTAGCCTTGTAGTATAGTTTGAAGTCAGGTAGCATGATGCCTCCAGCTTTGTTCTTTTTTGCTTAGGATTGTCTTGGCAATTTGGGCTCTTTTTTGGTTCCATATGAACTTTAAAGTAGTTTTTTCCAGTTCTGTGAAGAAAATCGTGGTAGCTTGATGGGGATAGCATTGAATCTATAAATTACCTTGGGCAGTATGGCCATTTTCATGATATTGATTCTTCCTATCCATGAGCATGGAATGTTATTCCATTTGTTTGTGTCCTCTTTTATTTCATTGAGCAGTGGTTTGTAGTTTTGCTTAAAGAGGTCCATCACATCCCTTGTAAGTTGGATTCCTAGGTATTTTATTCTGTTTGTAGTAATTGTGAATGGAAGTTCACTCATGAATTGGCTCTCTGTTTGTCTATTATTGGTTTATAGGAATGCTTGTGATTTTTGCACATTGATTTTGTATCCTGAGACTTTGCTGAAGTTGCTTATCAGCTTAAGGAGATTTTGGGCTGAGACAATGGGGTTTTCTAAATATACAATCATGTCATCTGCAAACAGAGACAATTTGACTTCTTCTATTCCTAATTGAATACCCTTTATTTCTTTCTCTTGCCTGATTGCCCTGGACAGAACTTCCAACAGTATGTTGAATAGGAGTGGTGAGAGAGGTCATCCTTGTCTTGTGCTGGTTTTCAAAGGGAATGCTTCCAGTTTTTGTCCATTCAGTATGACATTGGCTGTGGGTTTGTCATAAATAGCTCTTATTATTTTCAGATACATTCCATCAATACCTAGTTTACTGAGAGTTTTTTGCATTAAGGGCTGTTGAATTTTGTCGAAGGCATTTTCTGCATCTATTGACATAATCATGTGGTTTTTGTCATTGATTCTGTTTATGTGATGGATTATGTATATTGATTTGTGTATGTTGAACCAGCCTTGCATCCTAGGGATGAAGCTGACTTGATCGTGGTGGATAAGTTTTTTAATGTGATACTGGATTTGGTTTGCCAGTGTTTTACTGAGGATTTTCACATCGATGTTCACCAGGGATATTGGCTTAAAATTTTCTTTTTTTGTGGTGTCTCTGCCAGGCTTTGGTATCAGTGCAGCCTGCCATGCCCGAGCTCCTCCATGGTAGGCTCTTGTGCGGCCCTAACCCTAACCCTCCCTGACAGGCGCCGTCCCCTGCTCTGCGGTGCCCAGTCCCATCGACCACCAAAGGGCAGAGGAGTGCAGGTGCACAGCACAGGACTGGCGGGCAGCTCTGCCCATGGCCCTGGCATGGGATCCACTAGGTGAAGCCAGCTGGGTTCCTGAGTTGGGTGGGGACATGGAGAACTTTTATAACTAGCCAGAGGATTGTATATGCACCAATCAGCACTCTATGTCTAGCTCGGGGTTCATGGATGCACCAATCAGCACTCTGTATCTAGCTAGTCTGGCGGGGACTTGGAGAACCTTTATGTCTAGCTAAAGGATTGTAAATACGCCAATCAGCACTCTGTATCTAGCTCAAGGTTTATAAACACACCAATCAGCACCCCGTGTCTAGCTGAAGGTTTGTAAATGCATCAATCAGTGCTCTGTGTCTAGCTAATCTAGTGGGGACTTGGAGAACTTCTATGTCTAGCTAAAGGATTGTAAATACACCAATCAGCATTCTGTGTCTAGCTCAAGGTTTGTAAACACACCAATCAGCACTGTGTCTAGCTTAAAGTTTGTGAACACACCAATCAGCACTCTGTGTCTAGCTTAAGGTTTGTAAACACACCAATCAGCACTCTGTGTCTAGCTTAAGGTTTGTAAACACACCAATCAGCACTCTGTGTCTAGCTCAGGGATTGTAAATGCACCAATCAGCACCCTATAAAATGGACCAATAAGCTCTCTGTAATATGGGCCAATCAGCAGGGTGTGGGTGGGGGTCAGATAAGGGAATAAAAGCAGGTTGCTCGAGCCAGCCCTGGCAACCCGCTTGGGTCCCCTTCCATGCTGTGGAAGCTTTGTTCTTTCGCTCTTCACAATAAATCTTGCTGCTGCTCACTCTTTGGGTCCGCGCTATCTTTATGAGCTGTAACACTCACTGCAAAGGTCTGCAGCTTCACTCCTGAAGCCAGTGAGACCACGAACCCACTGGAAGGAATGAACAACTCTGGACGTGCCACCTTTAAGAGCTGTAACACTCACCATGAAAGTCTACAGCTTCACTCCTGAAGTCAGTGAGACCACGAACCCACCAGAAGGAAGAAACTCTGGACACATCTGAACATCTGAAGGAACAAACTCCAGACACACCATCTTTAAGAACTCTAACACTCACCGCGAGTGTCCGTGGCTTCATTTCTGCAGTCAGGGAGACCAAGAACCCACCAATTCCAGAAACATCAGGATGATGCTGGCCTCATAAAATGAGTTAGGGAGGATGCCCTCTTTTTCTATTGATTCGAATACTTTCAGAAGCAATGGTACCAGCTCCTCTTTGTACCTCTGGTAGAATTTGGCTGTGAATCCTTCTGGTCCTGGACTTTTTTTGGTTGGTAGGCTATTAATTATTGCCCCAATTTCAGAACTTGTTATTGGTCTATTCAGAGATTCAACTTCTTGGTTTAGTCTTGGGAGGATGTATGTGTCCAGGAATTTATCCACTTCTTCTAGATTTTCTAGTTTATTTGCATAAAGATGTTTATAGTATTCTCTGATGGTAGTTTGTATTTCTTTGGGATCAGTGGTAATATCCCCTTTATCATTCTTTATTGTGTCTATTTGATTCTTCTCTCTTTTCTTCTTTATTAGTCTTGCTAGCCGTCTATCAATTTTGTTGATCTTTTCAAAAAATCAGCTCCTGGATTCATTGATTTTTTGAACGGTTTTTTTGTGTCTCTGTCTCCTTCCATTCTGCTGTGATCTTAGTTATTTCTTGCCTGCTGCTAACTTTTGAATTTGTTTGCTCTTGCTTCTCTAGTTCTTTTAATTGTGATGTGAGGGTGTTGATTTTAGATCTTTCCTGATTTCTCTTGTGGGCATTCAGTGCTATAAATTTCCCTCTGTACACTGCTTTAAATGTGTCCCAGAGATTATGCTACATTGTGTCTTTGTTCTCATTGGTTTCAAAGACCGGGTTTATTTCTGCCTTCATTTTGTTGTTTACCCAGTAGTCATTCAGGAGCAGGTTGCTCAGTTTCCATGTAGTTGTGTGGTTTTAAGAGAGTTTATTAATCCTGAGTTCTAATTTGATTGCATTTTGGTCTGAGAGACAGTTTGTTATGATTTATGTTATTTTACATTTGCTGAAGAGTGTTTTACTTCCAATTATGTGGCAATTTTAGAATAAGTACAATGTGGTGCTGAGAAGAATGTATATTCTGTTGACTTGGGGTGGAGGGTTCTGCAGATGTCTATTAGGTCTGCTTGGTCCAGAGCTGAGTTCAAGTCCTGGATATCCTTGTTAATTTTCTGTCTCGTTGATCTGCCTAATATTGACAGTGTGGTGTTAAAGTCTCCAACCATTATTGTGTGGGAGTCCAAGTATCTTTGTAGGTCTCTAAGGACTTGCTTTATGAATCTGGGTGCTCCTGCATTGGGTGCATATATATTTAGGATAGTTAGCTCTTCTTATTGAATTGATTCTTTTGCCATTATGTAGTGGCCTTCTTTGTCTCTTTTGATCTTTGTTGGTTTAAAGTCTCTTTTATCAGAGACTAGGATTGCCACCCCTGCTTTTTTTGCTTTCCATTTGCTTGGTAGATCTTCCTCCATCCCTTTATTTTGAGCCTATGTGCGTCTTTGCACATGAGATTGGTCTCCTGAATACAGCACAGTGATGGGCCTTGACTCTTTACACAATTTTGCAGCCTGTGTCTTTTAATTATGGCATTTAGCCCATTTACATTTAAGGTTAATATTGTTATGTTTGAATTTGATTCTGTCATTATGATGTTAGCTGGTTATTTTGCCCATTAATTGATGCAGTTTCTTCATAACATCAATGGTCTTTACAATTTGGCATGTTTTTGCAGTGGCTGGTACCAGTTGTTCCTTTCCATGTTTAGTGCTTCCTTCAGGAGCTCTTGTAAGGAAGGCCTGATGGTGACTAAATCTCTCAGCATTTGCTTGTCTGTAAAGGATTTTATTTATCTTTCACTTACGAAGCTTAGTTTGGCTGAATATTAGATTCTGGGTTGAAAATTCTTTTCTTTAAGAAGGTTGAATATTGGCCCCCACTCTCTTCTGGCTTGTGGGTTTCTACTGAGAGATCTGCTGTTAGTCTGATGGGCTTCCCTTTGTGGGTAACCCAACCTTTCTCTTTGGCAGCGCTTAACATTTTTTTCCTTCATTTTAATCTTAGTGAATCTGATAATTATGTGTCTTGGGGTTGCTCTTCTCGAGGAGTATCTTTGTGGTGTTCTCTGTATTTCCTGAATTTGAATGTTGGCCTGCCTTGCCAGGTTAGGGAAGTTCTCCTGGATAATATCCTGAAGAGTGTTTTCTAACTTGATTCTATTCTCCCCATCACTTTCCAGTACACCAATCAAACGTATATTTGGTCTTTTCACATAGTCCCATATTTCTTGAAGGCTTTGTTCATTTCTTTCCCTCTTTTTTCTCTAATCTTGTCTTCTCACTTTATTTCATTAATTTGATCTTCAATCACTGATATCCTTTCTTCCACTTGATCGAATCAGCTACTGAAGCTTGTGCATGCGTCATGAAGTTTTCATGCTGTGGTTTTCAGCCCCATCAGGTCATTTAAGGTCTTCTCTACATTGTTTATTCTAGTTAGCCATTTGTCTAACCTTTTTTCAAGGTATTTAGCTTCCTTGCAATGGGTTAGAACATGCTCCTTTAGCTCGGGGAAGTTCATTATTACCAACCTTCTGAAGCCTACTTCTGTCAACTCATCAAACTGATTCTCTATCCAGTTTTGTTCTGTTGCTGGCGAGGAGCTGCGATCCTTTGGAGGAGAAGAGGTGCTCTGGTTTTTGGAACTTTCAGCTTTTTTGCTCTGGTTTTTCCCCATCTTTGTGGTTTTATCTACCTTCGGTCTTAGATGTTGGTGACCTACGGATGGGGTTTTGGTGTGGATGTCCTTTTTGTTTATGTTGATGTTATTCCTTTCTGTTTGTTAGTTTGCCTTCTAACAGTCAGGCCCCTCAGCTGCATGCCTGTTGGAGTTTGCTGGAGGTCCACTCCAGACCCTGTTTGCCTGGGTATCACCAGCAGAGGCTACAGAACAGCAAATATTGCTGCCTGATCCTTCCTCTGGAAGCTTCATCCCAGAGGGACACCCGCCTGTATGAGGTGTCTGTCAGCCCCTACTGGGAGGTGTCTCCCAGTCAGGCTTGAGGGGGAGGGACCCACTTGAGGAGGTAATCTGTCCATTCTCAGAGCTCGAACACTGTGCTGAGAGAACCACTGCTCTCTTCAGAGCTGTCAGACAGGGACATTTAAGTCTGCAGAAGCTGTCTGCTGTCTTTTGTTCTGCTATGCCTTGCCCTCAGAGGTGGAATCTATAGAGGCAGTAGGCCTTGCTGAGCTGCAGTGGGCTCTGCACAGTTCGAGCTTCCCGGCTGCTTTGTTTACACTGTGAGCTACTCAAGTGTCAGCAATGGTGGACACCTCTCCCCCTGTCAAGTTGCAGCATCGCAGGTTGGTCCCAGATTGCGGCACTAGCAGTGAGCAAGGCTCCATGCGCGTGGGACCTGCCGAGCCAGGCTTGGGAGGGTATCTCCTGGTCTGCCAGTTGCTAAGACTGTGGGAAAAGTGCAGTATTTGGTCAGAAGTGTACCATTTCTCCAGGTACAGTCTGTCATGGCTTCCCTTGGCTAGGAAAGGGAAATCCCCTGACCCCCTGTGCTTTCCAGGTGAGGCGACACCCTGCCCTGCTTCAGCTCACCCTCCGTGGGCTGCACCTACTATCCAACCAGTCCGAATGAGATGAACCAGGTACCTCAGTTGGAAATGCAGAAATCACCCATCTTCTGAGTTGATCTCACTGGGAGCTGCAGACCAGAGCTATTCCTATTCGGCCATCTTGGAAGCGACTGATTTGTAACTCTGGTTCTAACAAGAATGTCATGTTAACTGGGACTGTAGTCATTCAGGATTTTGGCATGAGAATAAACTAATAAATGGGTGGGTCCAGAATCTAGAAGGAAGCCAATACTTACTATACACATATATATGTGTATGTATATATATATATATATATGTATGTATATATATATATATGTATGTGTATATATGTATGTATATATACATACGCATATATATTTTTTATATATAACATTACAGTACCAACTTTTACATATAATCTCCATTGCCATCTTTCAAATGAGTAATTTTCTAAGCATTCATTATGTGGACTATTTTTCTTCTATCTGTCCCTTCAATGTTACACCCCTCAGAGTTCCAATCTCAGTCATATTTTCTTCTCAGTAGCTATATTCTCCTATTGATCTCATCCAGAAGATGGTATTTACTATTGCCTACATATGACCATATCCTAAATCCACATCTTTAGAAAGAGCTCTTTCCTGAGTTCCATACCCAATTGTCCTATCTTCTAGGCCTCTTGGTTGAAGTATTCCTTGTGCCCCCTCCGACTTTACCTGTCTAAAATTGAATTTATTATCTTTTCCCTCAACCCTTATCTCTTCTTGTATTTTCTCCCGATTAACAGCATCATCATTTTCTCAGCTTCTCGGGCACCCAAATCTGAAAACTATTTAGACAAAACACCCAAAGGCAATGAGTGTAGTCTACCTCAGCTCTCTAACAACTGTGCCTTATTCTCCATCCCCACAGTACTGATTCAATTCCAGTCCTCATTATCTCCTCTCTGGAATATAATCAGAGTTTCCTAACTGTTCTTTCTGCCTGCAATCTGAAATCAACCTGAAAAAAAAAAACCTACTAAAATTAGCCTCAAAAGGATATCTAATCACACAACTCTATTCTGTAAAATGCTTCCACGGTTTTCCTATTTCCCCAGGATAAGGTCCAGTCCTTGGCACAGCATTGTACATGCACACACACCACACACCACCCAGAACCATCTGGTTTCTTCCCATATGTAACCTCATCTCCTGTCACCTCCACATATCCCTTATGTTGTAACTGCAACTCAACATTCTATTAATGTGCCGTGTTGCCTCACATCTTTGAGCCTTTACAAATAATGTTCCCATTTGTGGCCTACAAAATTGACAAAAATGTAAAAGATTGATAAGCTGCAGAAAAACATATTTTCATATGCTGTTGGTAAAAGTCTCAGTTGTTACTAACTTTTTGGAAAACAAACTGGCAGTTATAGTAGAATATATGATCTTTCCATTTAGTGGGAGAACATATTAAGCACTGATCTTCCTGCTTCAATTTTATTTAACTAAAATTTACCAGTAAGAAGCATTGTTAAATAAGTGAGATTCTAAGTAACTAATCAGTGTCATATCATGTCAAAAAACATAAATATATATTCTTTTAACCGCTGAATTTTTAAACCTCTTTTCTTAAGAGCAAGATTTTTTTCACTATCTCCTCCAAGAAGCAGCACATATATTTTTAAAAAGCTAAAAGCTTGTAACATAGATGAGAAAGAAATGGCCCTAAAAAGTGAAGCTATTACTGCAGATGGCCTTCAAGCAATCCCATACCTCCTTGAGCCCTCATTAAAATTTCTTTATTTTTTACAAGAAACACATTGAAGGTCAGTATGCTGTACTGAGTAAATTGAATGTGGATGCTCTTTCACACTGGGTTGTGAGGAGGACTTGGAACAATCCCAAAAATGAAACAAGCTCACTGTTTTTGAGAGAAAAAGAAACATTGTTAGCATCTTAGTGAAGTTTGCAGTTTTGCCGCTGAGCCCCTTATGATGAGTCAGGTGGACAGCCTGAGCTGAGAAAGGTGAGTGATGGATAGATGATAGGTCAATATGACCAGAGTGTTTACAGAGGGTCGGTGAGACATCTGCTGCCCCCCTGGCTTGGTATATCCAAATCCATGTGTTATCATCAGCTAAATAGGGAGAAAAGGAGCTGACCCTGCCAGCTTTTTAAAACTGACCCTACATGTCCTCATTCACCACTGCACGCCCCCCCCACCATGGGGTGACCTACTTGCCAGTCCTTAAAACATGAAGCGTTTGGATGTTGGAATAACATAAAACTATTTTAAAGCAAGGTTTATGGGAAGTACACACTCCAGAATTTATCAGATCAAATATAGATAAATTGTAGACCTACAATTGGCATTTTTTATACTCTCATTGTTTCATTAAGCACATTCGTAAATATAAATAAAAACTTCAGTTTATAGGCATATAGAATTGGGCTACGAAGAGTATTTGTGACAGGCATTTGCTGACAAATAATTCTTTTTTTTTTTTTTCGATTAACCATTGCCTTCAGTAGAGTTGAGAACTAGAAGTTAGCAGCCTAGGAATAAAATGTAAATGGCAAATTCCCTAAGTAAGAACCCACCTTCAGCTATACTCATAAAGAAAATCATATACCAGTCATACAGCAAAGTATTAGCAATAGTTTTATAAGGGGAAATCAAAAGGACAAAAGACTCCTTTTCTATTCTCAGAAAAAAAACACCAGCACATACAGACACTGGTCTAAAACAGGACTAATGCTCAAAATCACTGAATTATGCGTAGGGGAGGAAGGATTGAAATCGATTTCGTTCACATATTCCTTATTGTTTCTATTATTCAGGACAAAATATATTTTTTATTGTCTTTTATTTTTAATCAGGCCATTTTTTAAAATTTTTAGTAGAGACAGAGTTTCTTTATGTTGGCCAGGCTGATCTCAAACTCCTGGCCTCAAGTGATCCACCCACCTCAGCCTCCCAAAGTGCTGGGATACAGGTGTTGTTTTATTACTAAAGTGACTTAGGACTTAAGTTGTAAATTTTTTGGAACTAGGAGGATAAATCTATTATGTATTTTAACTGTGGTTGGAAAAAGAAACATTCTCAAAAACAATCCTTCAGACAAGCCAGCACAATGCAGAGAAAGCCTAATTCATTTGGCTACGGGGCTTTTGTTGTTGTTGTCCATTTCTGAAGTAGGGGCTATGTCTTAATCTCATATAAGGAAAATATATGTCATTTTAAAATTATTCAAAAAATGTTAGTCCTTGCAAACTGAACTAGAAAAATATTTTCTCCTGGATATTATAAATTTACTATTCTCAATATTTTAACAGACATGGGACTCTCTTGCTCCCCAATGTGGTAGGCAGAATGCTAAAATGATCCCCCTTTCTGTACACACTGTGTATAATCCCCTCCCTTTGAGTGTGGGCAGGATCTATGAATATTATAGGATATCACTCCTATAATTAGATTATGTTATATGGCAAAGGTGAAGGGATTTTGCAGATGCAATTAAGGTCTTTAATAACTTAAACTTAAGTTAATTAAAAGGAAGATTATCTTAGGTGCACCTGACATAATCAGGCAGGACCTTTCAAAAGAAGGGGGTTTAGAGATCAGAGACAGACTTCAGAGAGATTTGAAGCAAAAAAAATAATAATAAAAGCCACCACTCTCCAGCTGGCCTTGAGAAACAGACAGACATGCTGTAAACTGCATTTGGAAAGAGCCAGCCTCTAAGAATGAAGGGCCTCAGTCCTACAAGGTCAAGCAACTGGATTTTGCCAACAGCCTGAATGAGCCTGGGAGAAGATTCCAAGGCTCAGATGAGATTACAGCCCCAGATGATACCTTGATTTCAACTTGGTGGGACCTTAACTCATACTTGGACTTCTAACCCACAGAAATTGTAAAAAGATAATTTACATTGTTTTAAGCTGGTAAACTTGTGGTAATTTATTACACAGCACTAAAAAGTAACAGACCCAGCAAATTGTTGACCAAGTTTAATAGAACATTCTTGAGTGGAAAGGACAGTAGAAGTCATCTAGCCCCATTTTTCATTCAATTAGTTATGTAAATACTTTTCTGATTAGAGAAATTAATTAATGTCTCCTTGTTTCTTTGTCTGCATGCTCCATAGTTCATCATGAGGTGTTATGTAGCTTTGAGGAACTGATCTCATAATGTATTCATTTCCTTAGACATACCTCTCATGCTTACCAATATGACTGAAACAAACATGGGCTGAGAGTAATATGAGGGCAAAGTATTCCACTATGCTACCTGGTACTTATTTCCAGTTAGCTGGTCCAAAAGCAGGTTTGAGATTTAGCTATCCAGTTTAGCTCATTAGGATGTGACCACTGATTTGAATCTAAAAATTGGATGTGGGCCCATTCTAGATTGTAATTTGTGAATAGAAGGGAATTTATGCACGTACATAACTTCTGACTAGGAGTCAGTCAGAATATTCAGGTGCAGATTCTACCTCTGCCACTAATTCATTGTGTCATTTTACACCAGGCCCAAATTTCCATACATAATTTGTAAAATTACATGAATTATTAGAGGATACTCTGGTGGTCCTTCTAGTACAAATGTTCTAAGATCATGTTAGTTCATGTCTATTTCTTAAAGTAGGCCTGTGCCTATACCAGCTCACTTGATTTCTTTGCTATACTCACTAGAAATATTGTTTCATTTGTATTATCTCTAAATGAAGTGTATCAATGATAAAAACAACTCATAGAAGTGATATAATGGACTATTTGGCATTTGCCCACCTAATATCCCAAGTTATAGTAGACAGAAAAAATGAGAGGCAAAATGAAAGGGAACAAAGGGGAATAAAAGAGAAGAACTAGGAATAAGAAAAATATAGACTAAGAGACAGCATTTGCAAAGGGCAAAGACAACAAACTTTTCCAACCTCATCTCCTTCCAAGAGAGGAATCCCAGGGAATCTCAAGATTCCCATACAAAAAGGAGATCCCCACAATCCAAGATCCCCATAATCTAAGAAAAGTATGAATTGGCTTCTAGCCTACCTATAATGTAATAGCCTCTCTATAATATGAATTCACAATGTCTTTAGAAACAACTATGAAATACACAGGGTCTTAAAAGCATCTCAGATTTTGTCCACAAGACTCTAATCATATTGAAGAAGATTTCATCTCTGAGAGGTCCTATAAAATGATATCACGAAGATCCTAGAAGACAGAGTCAATGTTTAATAATTTTCTGTATTATTTAGAACAATGTTGTATAAAATATTAGCTACTGATAAATGCTTTTTCAGAACCATACTGAGAACAGTCTGCTTTAATAGGAGATCTGTTAATACCATTCAGAAAGGAACAATTCAACCATCTGTTTCATTTACTTTTTTTCCCATCTGTCCCATTTAAACATCAGTGAGCGTATCTTTAAGAGGCTTGAAACAAATATTCAGACTGGCCATGAATGCTGAGGGGGCCACATGGTAACTACGACCCCCTTAATGATATCTAATTCCCATAAATATCCTGGATCTTAAAGAGTGTGAACCAAAAACAAATTACCTGGGTCCTTCACAGTATCAATTTCAAATAATCTGGTAAAAGGGAAACAAATGTGTTTCTCTAGTTAATAAACATTTCATTACAAAGTTCACTAAAGTTCCTCTTGTTCCTGCTCCTGCCATTTGATGTGCAAGCTCCCACTTTGCCTTCTGCCATGAGTAAAAACTCTCTAAGGCCTCCTCAGAAGCTAAGCAGATGCTGGAACCATGCTTCCTGTGCAGCCTGTAGAACCATAAGCCAATTAAACCTCTTTTCCTTATGAATTACCCATTTCTTTATAGCAATGCAAGAAGATCCTAACACAGAAAATTGGTAACAAGGAGTGGAGCATTGCTATAAATATACCTAAAAACAGATATATAGATCAATGGAACGAAACAGAGGCATCAGAAATAACACCACACATCTACAACCATCTGATCTTTGACAATCCTCACAAAAACAAGCAATGAGGAAAGGATTCCCTATTTTATAAATGGTGTTGGGAAAACTGTCTAGCCATATGCAGAAAATTGAAACTGGACCCCTTCCTTACACCTTATACAAAAGTTAACTCAAGATGGATTAAAGATTTAAATGTAAGACCTAAAACCACAAAAACCCTAGAAGAAAACCTAGGCAATACAATTCAGGACATAGGCATGGGCAAAAACTTCATGACTAAAACACCAAAAGCAGTGGCAACAAAAGCCAAAATTGACAAATGGAATCTAATTAAACTAAAGAGCTGCTGCACAGCAAAAGAAACTGTCATCAGAGTCAACAGGCAACCTACAGAATGGGAGAAAATTTTGACAATCTATCCATCTGACAAAGGGCTAATATCCAGAATCTAGAAAGAACTTAAACAAATTTACAAGAAAAAAGAAACAACCCCACTAAAAAGTGGGTGAAGGATATGAACAGACAATTCTCAAAAGAAGACATTTATGAAGCCAACAAACATGAAAAAAAAGCTCATCGTCACTGGTCATTAGAGAAATGCAAATCAAAACCACAATGAGATACCATCTCACACCAGTCAGAATGGCGTTCATTAAAAATTCAGGAAACAACAGATGCTGGAGAGGATGTGGAGAAATAGGAATGCTTTTACACTGTTGGTGGGAGTGTAAATTAGTTCAACCATTGTGGAAGACAGTGTGGCAATTCCTCAAAGATCTAGCACCAGAAATACCATTTGACCCAGCAATCCCATTACTGGGTATATACCCAAATGATTATAAATCATTCTACTATAAAGACACATGCACATATATGTTTATTACAGCACTGTTCACAATAGCAAAGAGTTGGAACCAACCCAGATGCCCATCAATGATAGACTGAATAAAGAAAATATGGCACATATACAACATGGAGTACTATGCTGCCATCAAAAAGGATGAGTTTGGGCCAGGTGTGATGGCTCATGCCTGTAATCCCAGAGCTTTGGGAGTCCAAGGCGGGCAGATCACAAGGTCAGGAGATTGAGACCATCCTGGCTAACATGGTGAAACCCCATCTCTACTAAAAATACAAAAAATTAGCTGAGCGTGGTGGTGGGCGCCTGTAGTCCCAGCTACTCAGGAGGCTGAGGCAGGAGAATGGCATGAACCCAGGAGGCAGAGCTTGCAGTTAGCGGAGATCAGCAGAGTGAGACTCTGTTTCAAAAAAAAAAAAAAAAAAAGATGAGTTCATGTCCTTTGCAGGGACATGGATGAAGCTGGAAACCATCATTCTCAGAAAACTAACACGGGAACAGAAAATGAAACACCATATGTTCTCACTCATAAGTGGGAGATGAACAATGAGAACACACAAACACAGGGAGAGGAACATCACACACTGGGGCTTCTCGGGGGCGTGGGGGGCTAGGGGAGGGATAGCATTAGGAGAAATACCTAATGTAGATGATGGGTTGATGGGTGCAGCAAACAACCATGGCACATGTATCCCTATGTAACAAACCTGCACATTCTGCAGATGTATCCCAGAACAGAAAGTATAATTCAAAAAAGAAGGAAGAAATTTAAAAATAAAATAAAATAAACAAATAAACCCCCCACCAATTTAAAATAACAAACAAACAAAACTTGGAGTTTTTGAGCTCCTGGTGGTCCTGAATTTATCACAAAGGATTCTTGAATTTATAAAAATATTGGCATTTTGTGTAGATTGAGTAACTGACATGCCTTTACATATGTGTACATATGTATGCTATATAAAAAAGAAAAAGCTACTTTAAATTTCATGTCGAACCAAAAAAGAGCTCATATAGCCAAGACAATCACAAGCAATAAGAATGAGGCTGAGGCATCGTGCTACCTGACTTCAAACTATACTACAAATTACAGTAACCAAAACAGCATGGTACTGGTGCCAAAACAGATATATAGACCAATGGAACAAAACAGAGGCCTCAGAAATAACACCACACATCTACAACCATCTGGTCTTTGACAAAACCAACAAAAACAAGCAATAGGGAAAGGATTCCCTACTTTATAAATGGCGTTGGGAAAACTGGCTAGCCATATGCAGAAAACTGAAACTGGACCCCTTCCTTACACCTTATACAAAAGTTATCTCAAGATGGATTAAAGATTTAAACATAAGACCTAAAACCATAAAAACCCTAGAAGAAAACCTAGGCAATACCATTCAGGACATAGGCATGGGCAAAAACTTCATGACTAAAACACCAAAAGCAATGACAACAAAAGCCAAAATTGACAAATGGAATCTAATTAAACTAAAGAGCTTCTGCATAGCAAAAGAAACTATCATCAGAGTGAACAGGCAACCTACAGAATGGGAGAAAATTTTTACAATCTATCCATCTGACAAAGGGCTAATATCCTGAATCTAGAAAGAACTTAAACAAATTTACAAGAAAAAAACAAACAAGACCATCAAAAAGTGGGTGAAGGATATGAAGAGACACTTCTCAAAAGAAGACATTTATGAGGCCAACAAACATGAAAAAAAGCTCATCATCATTGGTCATTAGAGAAATGAAAATAAAAACCACAATGAGATACCATCTCATGCCAGTTAGAATGGTGATCATTAGAAATTCCGGAAACAACAGATGCTGGAGAGGATGTGGAGAAATAGGAATGCTTTTACACTGTTGGTGGGAGTGTAAATTAGTTCAACCATTGTGGAAGACAGTGTGGCGATTCCTCAAAGATCTAGAACCAGAAATACCATTTGACCCAGCAATCCCATTACTGGGTATATACCAAAGGATTATAAATCATTGTAGTATAAAGACACATGCACACATTTGTTCATTGCAGCACTGTTCACAATAGCAAAGACTTGAAACCAACCCAAATGCCCATCAATGATAGACTGGATTAAGAAAATGTGGCATATATATACCATGGAATACTATGCAGCCATAAAAAAGGATTAGTTCATGTCCTTTGCAGTGACATGGATGAAGCTAGAAACCATCATTCTCAGAAAACTAACACAGGAACAGAAAACCGAACACCACATGTTCTCACTCATAAGTGGGTGATGAACAATGAGAACATATGCGCACAGGGAGAGGAACATCACACACCAGGGCCTGTCAGGGGGTTGGGGGAAAGGGGAGGGATAGCATTAGGAGAAATATCTAATGTAGATGATGGGTTGATGGCTTCAGCAAACCACCATGGCACACGTATACCTATGTAACAAACCTGCACATTCTGCACATGTATCCCAGAACTTAAAGTATTATATATATATGACACCTCCACCCCAATACTCACTTGCTTCTGCTCCCACCATGTGATGTCCACGCTCTCCCTTTGCCTTCCACTATGAGTAAGCTCCCTGAGCCCTCCCCAGAAGTGGAATAGATGCTGGTGCCACGCTTCCTATACAGCCTGCAGAACCATGAGCCAATTAAACCTGTTCTCTTTATAAATGTTTTTAAAGCCCATGAAAGACATGATTCATATAATTTACATCTGTAGGGTTCTTACTGAGGTAAAGAATAAGGCATGGGGGGGGGGGTCTAATGTACATATACTAACAATATTATGAAGAACTAAAACAAAAATGTTGAACCTTATAGCGTCAATCAAAAACAGAATTCAACAGAGGGGAAGCTGTTATTTCCCTCAGATTTCAGCCTAGTGCTCTAAAGCAGATAAAAGTACGTGCTATATTGAGAAAGTCTTTTGTGGAAGAAGGTGCTAAATCTCCAATTACACCTCAAAAAAAAAAAAAAAACTCAATAGTTGCTCACCACAAATGATGACACATATTTTGAGATCAAAAGTCAGCCACCCACCTGTTGCATAGAGCAAAAGAAAGATTTTTTAAAAATCTATCCTATACTCTGTGATAATGTAAGTTTGATAAGAAAAATGATAGAAAAGATTAATAAATAGCATACGTTCATGTTCATAGTTAAAATTAATGGCCTTCAGAGTTGTATTCTGACTCCCTCACGAGTGCCCAAAAATGTCCATTTGAAATCTATGAAGTCTTATGTTGTAATTTGGGATCACGAGGTAAAAGAATTAATTATGAAATAATTTTGCAAGCCATTATTAATTTATACACAGTAAAAAATCACATGTATATGTATAGACATATATGTGTGCATATATGTATTTTATATATATGTAATTTGTAATTTTCTATAAAATGCCTATCTTTCGTACCCCTCCTTTTAACCCTTAAGACTAAAATGTTAATTCTTATGAATTGAAAGAAAAACATCAAATTGAGGTGTGTGTGTTTGTGTGTGCATACACAAATATATGCATTTTCTAGTATATGCAAGTCTGCCCAAACAGTAAGTTATGTAGCAAATCACAATTTGTCCGGTGTGGCACTGGGTAGCTTACAGTTATTTGTTTTGGTTCAATGCTCGTAGCCTTAGAAACAAAGGTGCTCTATTCTGTGCACATTTAAAAGCCATTTCATAAACTTGAAATGCTAATGGTTTCCCATAAATATTGCTGTAATTATGTTAAATCACCTAATAATATTCTAGGAAAAAAAGTGACTTAGCTGTGTTATGCCCAAGTTCATTTTACAGAAAACAACAGCATGGTCTAGACCTTGGTGATTTTATTCTTTGTTTTCATTTTTGTTTTTTAATTAAGATATCTATCATAGTTCAATTACTGTTATGGTTTTCAAGAAGCCATCTTTAGGCAGGGATAAAAAATGTTTCAATTGATTTAAAGAATACTGACTAATGTGAAAGATTAATAGACTAGGGAGATACATGAAAGACATCTTTTGTGGCTCAAAATCTCCAATCTGAATCACATCTACCAACATGGGAAATCGTAAGAGATTATTTTACATTCAAATCAATTACCATTTCATTGTTAGTCTGCATATAGCTTCTTTCAGAAATTCCATTTTCACAAGTGAAAATAATGAGAAAATACAGTCTATGCAAATATTTAAAAGAACTAAAATAATCACCTGCTAAAGGCTTTTCTCATAAAAGTATCAAAATTTCTGAATAAGCAAATATATATTCATACTCAAAACAATCAACTTTTTTGTTGGTTTGTATTTTGTTGTTTATGAAGCATTTTTATTACCTGGGTTTATAGCAACAGTGAATAAAATATATTTGGATAGCTTTTTTGTGTTATGCATCAAGATCTCACCTACAACCATTCTCTGCACTTTTCATAACAAGTTATATTCATAGGTTCTGGCTATGGTGCTTGGAGTGTGTAGTACTTAGGAGGCCAACGAGCAAACTGCCTCCATCCTCAGCCTAACCATACCTGGTCAAGGTGTCCAAAGTAAACAAAATGAAATTCCTGTTTTTGCAGTCAAAAAAAACAATTGAATGCTGTTTCCCCTCAAAATTCTTTTAACTTTATTAGATATTTGAAACTTTTCATAATAGAATGTTGGAAAAAGGTCAAATAAACTCCTATTCATATGGTTCAACCTAATAGTATTCCTTAATTCTTTATTGCTGAATTTCTGAAAGTATATTCTTAAGCCTTCCCTGCCTTGATCCCAATTAAACTGGACATTTAATTGACCAATGTCCCAGATTCTGGACCAGGAATGACAAATATATGATACACACTCTGCCACTCACAATCTGTGTGAAACATAGCAGTGAAGTTGAGTGAATAGGGCCTCTAGGCATATCCAGGGATACATCCCCCAAGTTAACTCCCTTCATTTCTAAACATAGGCCACCCAAAAGTTCCCTATGGTCATGTGGCCCCTAGTTATCAACATAGAAACCATCCAGGATTTTCTCTAGGGCCAATACTACAACTTCAGCCCCCAACCCTTGGGAGTTCCAGTGTGCTTTTTCCACCTGGTTCTCAGTGTGAGCGGTCTCTTAATGTCACCACATACAGTCTGCATAGTCCCTTCAGCACCATCTTCCAGGATTTTCCCAGTTTATTCTTCTTTCTTTTTGATAATCTTACATAAATTCATAATTCTCCACCAATTTCAAATCCCCTGGCATGTCGGTTGATAATGAGTATTTGATCAATGCTTTCCTGAATGTAGATACCAAACAATCAGTCATGTAACCTGTTTTGAGTGGTGACAGTCCATGGTTCTAAAATGACTACATGCAGTGGGAAAGGGTATCACTAGGTAAATGAGACAACTTGAATATTTAAACATTCAATCAACATTTACCGAGCCCTTAATATGAGCCAAGAATTTATCATGCTAGCCAGTCAACAAAGGCAGCTTCTCCTCACAGGCCTATGACGACTCCAATGAATTCCGGTGTAAAGATTTTTTTCTTTTTGGTTAAGGTACAAGTTTCCATTTTTCAATGTTTACATTCACTATTGATTTTCTATTACAGAAAGCTAAGATACGGCTCTCTCACACCACACAAAACACAAACACACACATGCACCCTTTGCCCCAATATCATTATGGTTTTTTTCTTAAATCACTATTCAGTTTGCATTGTTCTAAAGAGCTGATCCATGCAATGCATTTTTTGTTACATTTTCTTTTTTGTATAGCTTTTTGTTTTTAAGATTTTATTTTCAGGAAAAGTTTTGAACATTGGAATCTTGCAATATTTGATCCATTTGTTTTGTTAGTCATCTAAAGTAGACCTTATCTCTGATCTTAACAGGTTTAGATTAGCCCCACTTCTCAACCTCAACAGTTTTTAGAAGACTCACTAACTGTACATAAGGAGGTTAACAACATCCAGGGTCTCCTAAACCATAATTGGCCCATAGTATGCAGGTAAAGAAGATACATTCAACTGAAAGACTAAATACATTGTCTCATTTATGTGCATATTTCCTCCCTTTTATCAGTAGATATTTTATTGCTAAACTTACTGAATTAAAATTACCCACATTTCCCTGACTATTGCCAACCAGGTATCTAGGAAACTCCAGAATTCCTGCAATTCTCCTTTGAAGATTGTTCCTACTTCTACTGCAACCCCATTTAGAGAAGCACCTGAATGCTTATAAAAAGCAAAAACACCTATTGCTTCATTTACATTAACCAAAAAAAGTCAAGTCAAAATCATTTTATAACTCTCATCAAGCTTTAAAAATCACAAGCACACAATGAGGGAATTATGAGGAAAAAGTCTATATCGAATTTAAAATTTGTGAATAACATAAGAAAATATAACATTGTTAAATAGGTGTACATTAAATAACACTAAATTTATAGTATCACTGAAAGAATTTCCAAATTTGTTGAAAGTTTGCTGTTTTAAATGTACATAGTGCCGGGGGCGGTGGCTCACGCCTGTAATCCCAGCACTTTGGGAGGCTGAGCCTGGCGGATCACAAGGTTGGGAGATCGAGACCATCATGGCTAACACGGTGAAAACCCGTCTCTACTAAAAATATAAAAAATTAGCTGGGCACGGCGCCTGTAGTCCCAGCTACTCGGGAGGCTGAGGCAGGAGAATGGTGTGAACTCGGGAGGCGGAGCTTGCAATGAGACGAGATCACGACACTGCACTCTAGCCTGGGCGACAGAGCGAGACTCCATCTCAAAAAAAAAAAAATGTACATAGTAATTTGGATTGGATCAACCTGTTTGTATAAACAAGTAAGTTTTTGAATGCAAATAGATAATTATGCACAAGAATATCTTCAAATATCTTGAAAAAATTCTTCATAAATAAAGCTCCCCTTAGTTATGTTTTTTCCTTAAAAGGGTATGCTTCAAATAATGTTAAAACTAACTTTTGTCTTGTCTACTTCCTTGTAAACACAAATCTTTAATCAGTAAAGTCTATACTTATAACACCAAATCAAAATAACATGGTTTTACAATAAAATATTTTAACAAATTTACATATCAACTATTCAGACTTCTGTTTTCAAAATTACCTTTCATTTTTCAATTTGAAAAGCAAAACATAGAATAAACCTTACATATTTATTAAGAAGGACATTTGAAGTTACTGTATGCTTTCATTGTCCAAAGTTATCAGAATTACAAATCCCACATTGTATTTATAGATAATTTCTTCTAGACCTTATTACTGCAAATGCCTCACCTACTGTGAAACAGTTTAATAGAATGTAATCTTTTATTCAAAACTGAGCCTTTTTGTGGTACAAGCTTTGAAAATATTAATATTTTCTCCAGTGTGCGCTCAACACAGTAAAAGAAAATAAACCATGCAACATAATTCATTCTGTCCGGAAGGAATCAAAGTCATCCTACACAGTAAAGACTCAGGTATATGAGTGGTGGATCAGGCCTAAGAACCTACCCAGAAGGTTCAAATTGCCATGTACATAACAAATTGGCAAGAAGAAAGAAGAAAGAAGGAGAAAGGAGGAAGGAGAGGAAGAGGAAGAGGAAGAAGGAAAAGGAGAAGGACAAAAAGAAGGAGAAGAAGGCAGGTTTCTGACAAGCCATCTGCACATATATTGTACATCTTCTGTACAGCTTTGAACTTAAACCAAACACAGACTAAAGTGGGTAAACTTAAATTTATCAAAAAAGTTAGAGGATTTGAATCAATAAGTGCTCAGCTACTAAATGAAATGCTTTTAAAGGTTAGTCATTAACTCTGGTTTCCCCACAACTATCTAATCCTAAATCATAAAACTGAATATATTAATTGGTCTTATAGGTTTCACCAGCAGACACACAAGTAAAATAAGGCAAGAAACACAAATGTGACACACGTTGTAACCAAAATAGTAAACTGTCATTATTTCCAAATGATATGATAATGTAGAAAATTCTAGGTAATATACCAAAAATTACTAGACTCAATAATTAAATTTTGGAAATCACATGGTACACTCACTACGCAAAAATCAATTGTATTGTTATATACTCACAATGAAAATTTGAAAACTGAAAATTTTAAGTACCAAACATGTAAAATTATTAAGGAAACTTTAATAAAATATGTACAAGATATATATGCCAAAAATTATAATGTATTAATGAGAAAAATTAAGACCTAAATAAGTAGAGGAATACACCATGTTCACTCATAGAAAGATTCATTATTGTTAAGATGTCAATTTTCTCTAAATTGAGCTATAGATTCAATGTAATCACAAACAAAATTCTAGAAAGATTTTTTTTGGTGGAAATTGACAAGTTAATTTTACACTGTATACAGATATGCAAAAGAACCAGAAAAGCACTATTTCAAAACATAAGATAAAGTCGAAAGACTTAAGTAATCAAGGCAGTGTAGAATTAGTATAAAGCTAGACTGCAGATTAATGGAAAGACAGAAATCAGAAAAAGAGCAATACACATATAGGTACCCTATTTATACCAAGGTGTCTTTGGGGGAAAAGGTCCTCTTTTAAAAACTCCTCTCTTAAAAAAATAAGTGAATTAAAAACTCATTTTAATTTACCTTAAAATGAATCATTGACAGAAATGTAAAAGCTAAAATTACACAATGTCTAGAACACAGCATAGAAGAAAATCTTTATAATCTTTGAGTAGTCAACATTGTCTGAGATAGGCACAAAAATATAAACCATCACAAGAAAAAAATTGACAAATTTGACTTTTCAATATTTAAAACTTTTGCTCTTGGAAAGACACCACTAATAAAATGAAAAGTCAAGCCAATGACTGGAAGAAAATACTTGCTAACCATTTAAATGCCAAGGAATTTTTATGTAGATTATATTTAAAAACTCTTTAAACTCAATAATAAAAAGACAAACAATTAAATTTTAAAATGGACAAAATATTTGAATATATACTTTATCAAAGAAGATATGTGAATGGCTAATAAGCACAGAAAAAGATGCCCAACATTTATTCATTAGGGAAATGCAAGTTGGAAGACCAACAAGATATCATGACACACCCACTAGAATGGCTAAAATTAAAAGAACTAAAAATACCACGTTTTGGTGAGGTTTTGGAGCAACTGTTACTCTCATGTATTGCTGGTAAAAACATTAAGTTGTACAACCACTTTGGTTCTCATAAAGTCATGCATACACCTACCATATGACCTAGTAATTTTACTCATAGAGAAATGAAAATGTATGCTTACACAAAGACTTGTTTAAGAATGTTCACAGAAGCTTTATTCATTATTGCCAAAAGCTAGAGAGAACTCAAAGGCCTACCAAAAGGCAAATGAGTAAATAACGTGTGATATGCCCATTGAATGCCCATGAATTGAAATTCAAATTGAAATACATAATGATATATCCATATCATGAACTCAGTAATAAAAATGGGACAATTTACTGAAACATGCAACAACATGGATAATCTTAAGCACATGCCAAGCCAAAAAAAAAAAAAAGCGATTCTAGACACAAAAGTAGTACATACTGTATGATTCCACTTATATGAACTCTAGAAAAGCCAAAAACTATAATGACAGAATATGTATCAGTGTTTGTCTAGGTATAGGAATGGCAGAGGATTGACTCGAATGTTGGGGGATGATGGAAGTGTTCTATGTCTTGATGTAGTGAAAGTTACGCAGGAGTATACATTTTTCAAAGACCATTAAGATGTATGCTAGTGCTGCATTTATTATATACAAAATATATACCAAATAATATTAATATTTAAATGATATAAATATTTAAGTGACAGGAAAAGATAAATCATTAAAATTATTTTTAAAAGTTGCTGTTATCTATATAAATATCAGACAAAATGGGCTTCAAAGTTAAAAACATTACTGGAGTTAAACTGGATACCAGGATAATTTTTTTTTTTTTTTTTTTTTTTTTTTTTTGACACGGAGTCTCGCTCTGTCATCCAGGCTGGAATGCAATGGCACAATCTCAGCTCACTGCAACCTCCCCAACCCAGGTTCAAGCAATTCTCCTGTCTCAGCCTCCTGAGTAGCTTGGACTACAAGTGCACGCCACTACACCCGGCTAATTTTTGTATTTTTAGTAGAGACAGGGTTTCACCATATTGGTCAGGCTGGTATCAAACTCCTGACCTCAGGTGATCCGCCCACCTCAGCCTCCTAGAAATTTTATATTTTATCCATTTAAAATTATAATGGCTTCAAAATATACAACTCAAAAATTGAAAGACCTATAAAAATATGTAAACAAACCCACACTCATGGTAGAAAATTTTAACTCATCTCTCTCATTGAGAAATCAGACAAAAATCTTTAAGAGGATAGAAGATTTATCACTGTGATTAACAAAAAATGTAATGAATATATAAAATCATTTTAATAAACTTACACAAAATACATATTCTTTTCAAACTCTTAGAAAACATTTACAAAAACTGACCATATTCTGGACATAAATTGGGAGTCTAGCAACATGTAAAAAGAATACTATCTTACTACCAAGTGGAATTTGTCCTGGAAATGCAAGGCTGTCTAAACATTCAAATCTCAATCAATGTAATCCATCATATTTACAGGTGATTTAAAGAAGAAAAACGATGTGATCATCTCAACTGATACAGAAAGATATTTGACAAAATTCGACATTCATTCATGACCTATTAACAAACTAGTAATAGAAGGGAATTTTCTTAGACTGATAAAAAGCATCTGAAACAAATCAGTTCACATCATACTTAGTGACAAAACACCGAATGTTTTCACTTAAGATTGTGAACGAGTCCTGAATGACTTTTTTTTAGAAGAAGAGCATAAATGGTAAATTTCCCAAGTTCTTTCCTGTATTTAAATGTCTTTGTTTTGCTCTTATATTCCACTGTTTGATTTATTGTATTATATTTCAACACATTTTAGAGGAAACATTCGTCTCCATATATCAACTTCTGGAACCCTCCTCTTTCTTCAAGGTCCCAGCTTTAAGCCTTTTCTCATTTTCCCATCCAGGAAAGATCTCTTCATTTAGTGACTTCTCCACTATCTTTGTAATTCTTTGATACCAACAGTATTCTGTGGTATGTAACAGTTACTTTTGTAATTCCTTCTCGCTGTTTAGTTAAAAGTCCCTAGAAGAGTTTCTATCTTCTCTTAGCAACACCCAACTAAGACCCTGTATAAAGCTGGTAATCAATTAATATTTCTTAAACAAAATAGAAATTTGCTGCTGAACTGGAGAAACATTTCACCTGGCCTGTCATCTAAAAGCACTGGATGTACTCATTTCATTCACTTAGGCACCTTTTGCTGTTTAGTGCACCTTCTGTTGACATAGTTGTTAAAATTCAAATGAGGCATTAATTAACTGCCACTCAACTCTTTTTACAGGCATCTAGTGCTTTAGTGGCTTCACATAACTAAAGAACTATAGCAGTTAAGTAAAGGAAATATGACACTTTTCTAAATAGAAAAATATAATTAACAGTATCTCTTCTTTTCCAATTGAAATTCAAAAAGGTTTTTTAGTTCTCCTATCAAGGGAAATTACTAAACTGATGCTTCACAAAATTGTGTACTATTAGAATCCAAAGCATAATTATGGAAGTGTAGGGACAGGTAATATAATTTTTGCCTCCATTCATCTCACAGATGGTAAGGTAGATAGTTTCAAGAAGTTTGTCGGAAATGGAACTCAAAAGCTGAAAAAAAAGAACATTTATTTATGATGAACTTCAACTAAAAACTCAGTGTCTTGTGCCAAACACATTTCCAAATACACTTTTTAATTACTGTTCTAAGGCACAGAATTTTTTTTAAAATGACAAAATATGCAAAAGAAAATCAAGCCTTTTACCAATAACATGGTATTTCCCAAAGTGGAGAGATCCATGCTCATTATCAGTAAATATTCATTTTCTCCTTTTTTCACAGCTGGGGTCTCACTCTGCTCTCTGGTGCTGAGGCTGGAGTGCAATGTTGTAGTGGTGTGATCATAGCTCACTGCAGTCTCGAACTCCTGGGCTCCAGTGATCCTCCTGCCTCTCAGCCTTCCAAGTAGCTAGGACCACTGGTGTGCACCACCATGTCTAGCTAATTTTTGTTATTTTTTGTAGAGAGAAGGTCTTGCTTCATTTCATTTTCTTTAGATGTGATATGGGAATCCTACTGACCTATGTAGGTAGCATATGTGTTTAAAACTAGTTAAATATATTAAATAACTATGCACTACATGTATTTATCATTGTACTTTGCATATGCCCTTTTGACAAGATTAGACAATACTTCCTTTGTTAATAAAGACCAGACTATTTGGGGGAAGAGGAAAAATGAAAAGATACCCAGTTCTTAGCACAGTGCATGGCACCTGGTAATCACTCCATAAACATTTGTAGAGGAAGGAAGCGAAAGAGGGAGGGAAGGAAGGAAAAAAGGAAAGAGTGAATCAAATAAATAAGTCTTTCAAGCTTTATTCAAAATAGATGCTTTGCAGTTGTAAGTGTAAACAAAGATGAATCAAAAATGCAAGCAACTATTTAGAATGAAAACAAATTCTTCACAGAAGCCATAAATCAATTGCTACAATTTTATTTCAGATTCCTCTAAATGATTTATTTCCAAATTCATAAAACCTCCATGAGTTTAATTAAGAACTTTTTTCCATGGTTTAGACTTCCTCCCTCAATCATAGGATTTTCTGGGGTTTTTGTTGTTGTTGTTGTTGTTTATTTGTTTTGTTTTACTTACAGGTAGCTCAGGAACAGCAAATTTTTGGATCTACCTCTTACCTATCACTATTGCACAAAATAAATGGCGTTCGTGGAGAAAACCTTATCTTCTAATAGCATAAACTATTTTATTTGACTGAGATTTTATAGTGCTATTTGTCTCAACTGCTTGCTTTGTGTCTTTAAAGCTGTCAGGAATAATTTTATAAGAAATTTGATATTATCAGAAGTTAAAGAGAAATAATACAGTAGTCTCCCTTATCCACAGTTTTGCTGCCCACAGTTTCAGTTATCCAGGGTCCACTGCTATCCAAAAACCGATGAGTACAATACAATAAGATATTCTGAGAGGCAAATCACATTCACAATGTTTATTACAGTATATGGTTATAATTGTTCTATTTTATTATTGGTTATTGTTGTTCATCTCTTACTGTGCCTAATTTTTTAATTAAATTTTATTAAATGTATAGAAAAAAGCATATATATTTAAATATATAAATATATATGCACACACATATATACATATATATACACATATATATATACATACATAATACACATATATATATATATATATATATATATATATGGTTCAATACTGTCCATGATTTCAGGAGTCTACTAGAGATCTTGGAAGGTATCCCCCTGAGGGTAAGGAAGACTGCGTATGGACAAAGAATTTAGAGAGAAATGAGGGCCATCTGTGTATAGAACCAGGAAAGTGATGCCTCTTAGACAGAAGGTCCTGTCAGGGATGTTTATCAGAAGTCTTCTTCCTACAGCTCTGATGCTGCAAGTTTACATAGCTGGTGTCTGACCTAACGGCAATTCCCCAAATAGACTTCTTTTTTTCTTTTGAGATGGAGTTTTGCTCTGTTGCACAAGCTGGAGTGCAGTGGCACAATCTTGGCTCACTGCAACCTCCGCCTCCCAGGTTCAAGGGATTCTCCTGCCTCAGCCTCCCAAGTAGCTGGGATTACAGGTCCAAGCCACCATGCCTAGCTACTTTTTTGTATTTTTGTAGAAATGGGGTTTCACCATGTTGGCCAGAGTAGTCTCAAACTCCTGACCTCAAGTAATCTGCCAGCCTCGGCCCGCCAAACTGCTGGGATTACAGGCGTGAGCCACCATGTCTGGCCCCAAAATAGACTTCTTTACAGAAAAAAAAAAAATGCACAGAATGGCCGAAATTAATATTAGCAGCATCTGTAGCAATCATCTCATTTCATAGGTCTATATTTACCTTTTGATACACATTACATTCTTATGAGCTTAGGGACTGTAAGTTTTGCTCTGGGGCTGATCAGGGCTGAATGACCCGGCCATCCAAATTTCAGAACTGCAGTAAAAAGAAAGGAAATCATGAGGTATAGAGAAGTAACAATCAGACTTTCTTGGCCATCAATCCATTTTCCTCTCAGGCAGTGCAATGATTTGTTTTTGGAGCGAGAGCAAGTGTGACTCTGGTCAGTATATATGGCAAAATCACTTATTCAAATATATTTGTAGATTCCCTTAATTTCTTTTGATGTAGTATTTTAGTAATAAGAGTTGGAATGAATGAGGAAAAAAACAAGTTAAAAAACAGTAGATGTAAGCCAAGTATTTGGGATGGCCAGAAGCATTTTCCAAAATTGACATCTTTTTGAAATCCTTCATATACAACTGAGTAAAAAGTATACAGGAACAATTCTTGCTATTCCCCTTACTTAACTAGAAAAATTGCAAAATTTCATGTGTACCAGGTTATTTATTGTTACTATTTATATTAGCAAAATATTAGGAATAGTGTAATCACCCATAAATAGGGAACTAGTTTGAATAAGCTATGGTACATCCTTAAAATGAAGTATTATGCAGCCATAAATAGGAGGAAAATCTCTATGTTTTTATCTAAAGTAATTTTGAATGTATTGCTAAGTGAAGCTAGAGAACAATGTATATTACTCTTTTGTGTAACGAAGGAGGAAAATGCAAACAGACATGTGCATTTCCTTATATTTGCAAAAAGACAATACTGGAAAGATAAATAAAAACTAATAAAAATGCCAACTTATACAAAGAGGAGGAGATGGGAGAAGGAAGAATGAAGAATTTCTTCAATATACCTTATTATATACTTTGAAATCATGAAAATGTTTTATATGTTGAAAAAGGAAAATAAAAAATAAAAAGCAGTCCATAAAAATTAAAAACAAATTTAAACAACAAAAATATTCTTGTGTCAAGTTAGTGCTTTTGCTGTATACTCTTTGTAGAATACATACAAAGGGCAATTTTTGCTCTTTACATCTTTTTATTTGCCTTAAACATTTCACAACAAAGTTTTTAAACTTTTAAAACTTATACCTGTGTCACATGTTTGGGGGAAAATTATCACTTTCTGTAACAGTAGAAATCAACTGAATAGTGCAAATCAAAAAGTAAATAGATATTTTGCCCAGAAGCTTATTTTAATAAGAAACCTGCTGTTGTTAATCATTATATATCATCTTTTCAAAAGAAGCTGTTTTCTAATAAAGGGGATCCCAAATGCATAGCGCATTTTCAGGACAGACAAAACTAGGGATGTACCTTCAGTTTTGTTAGATTTATGCTTCCCCTGGAAAGATCTTGCCATCCACAAAGCAGTGCTTTTGAGTTCCATTATGTTTATGGAAACAAAACAAAATAATGTGTCTACGAGTCTATTACAAACGAAAAGAAATAAAATAACTTTAAGATCAAATTCTAGAATGTTTGATAAAATTTTAAATGTCACATTAAATATCTTACAACTCAAAATATTATAAAAGAAGCATCAGATAGAGTTTATACCTAAACCCTAATAGAGAATAAAACAGGATTCCATCAGATCCTTTGTTGAAATATTTCAAAATGATGTTTATTTTCTAAGTAAAAAGAAGAAGTTTAGATATACTAATGAGGGATTTTTTGTTCCTTAGTTCTGCTAAAATCCAGTTTCTTGTCTAATGACCAGGAATAATTAGGCACACAGACACATTGAAAGGCAAAATTTATTAAAAGAAAGCTCTCAGCAAAAAAAAAGAGGGGTCCTGCCAATAGGCTCCCACCTCACAGATTGAACACCAGGCCACTATGCACAAGCTGAAGAGGCCAGGCTCCTCCCCCCTGCATAAGGTGCAAATCCCCAGTGGTTCCACCCCACTCTCCCAGTGTGCAGGTGGGCCCCCAGTCCATTGAGGGCATGCCCAGGCAAGGCACAAAAGCATCTGTATACATCTGATGTATACACTTGTGGGGTGGGTCAGAGATTCTCTGGGTACCCTCCCTTATCTGCCTCCTGCATCTATCATTCCCCCCTCTAAAGAAGTACATCTAACTGCCATTAGAATAGGGATAAGGATAAGGATAAGGACAAAGACTGATATTAACTGCCTCTTGATGACGTGGGGCGCTGTTTTGGGGAAGTGGCAGTCAGAGCTCCCTCAAAAGCCTATCTAAGCATCCCCAACAAAAGGGGCCATCATCCAAGGCTCCAGTTGCATGACTGTTTGGAGTTTGATGGTCCAAAGGCAAGAAGAGACAAACCAAGTTATTAGAAAACATGTATCAAAACAAAACAAGGTGGGGTAAGAACAGCCCAAAAATCCCAAAGCCTTTACCAGTTTGCACAGGGAGAGGGAGGCCAAAAGCCTGACTGGTAAACAAAAACAAACAAACAAAATATTTACCTTTTTGCAGACATGTCAGGGTTCTGGCTTCCCTTACCCCAAGTCCAATCTTAAGCCAACCAGTTTAAGGTTTGGGAAATGAACTTTTCCAAGTTTCGAGGATGCATATGAGGGGAATGTACCATAGTACAGAGACACAATTACCTATCTGTGAAGAGAAGACAGAGGAGGAAAAGGAAAAAAGAAGGCATTTTTTTTCAAAAGCATCCCAGGGGTTCAGGATATATTCAAAAGGAGTAAAGACTGCAGATGAATGGCTACTCATCTAGAAAGAGGGGAGCAAGCATCCCTGGTTCCTTTCTCTTCCTAGTGAATGCCCAGAGTACGTAAGGGAGAGAAAGTGAGGCATCCTTTCTTTCTTCCATCCTTATAACCCTAAGTCCCAGCAACTGCAAAAGGGTGTCAAAGTGGCTTTCGCCAATGTTAAAAGGAGAGCCTAGGGATGGGAATACGCACTCTTACCTACAAACAACCTCTCTCTCCTGCTGTGAGTAGCCTTTGAGTTCCCTAGACTTCATTTATTCCATGAATACTAGCATGACCTTTATCCATGGAATGAGAGGCTTGGCTTAATTGGCAGGAATTAGTCATGCTTACCTGTGCAGTGCCTTTTAACTTGTGTTATCTTCTGCCTCTGGATTCCTCAGATCCAGTTTTTGTTTTGTTTTGTTTTGTTTTTTTCCTAGGGCTTTGACCCAAAGCTTGAAATTTACTTTGAGACAAAAATGTGTCTCAGGGGGGTGGTTCCAAGATGGCCGACTAGGAACAGCTCCAGTCTACAGCTCCCAGCATGGAAAATGCAGAAGACAAATGATTTCTGCATTCCCAACTGAGGTACCAGGTTCATCTCACTAGGGCTTGACGGACAGCGGGTGCAGGACAGTCAGTGCAGCACACTGAGCGTGAGCTGAAGCAGGGCAAGGGATTGCCTCACCTGGGAAGCACAAGGGCTCAGGGAATTCCCTTTCCCAGCCCAGCAAATCTGTGACAGACAGCACCTGGAAAATCGGGTCACTCCTAACACTACGCTTCTCCAATGGTCTTAACAAACGGCACACCAGGACATTATATTCCGCGCCTGGCTCAGAGGGTCCCACGCCCATGGAGCCTCACTCTTTGCTAGCACAGCAGTCTGAGATCGAACTGCAAGGTGGCAGCAAGGCTGGGGGAGGGGCGACTGCCATAGCTGAGGCTTGAGTAGGTAAACAAAGCGGCCGGGAAGCTCGAACTGGTGGAGCCCACCACAGCTCAAGAAGGCCTGCCTGCCTCTGTAGACTCCACCTCTGGAGGCAGGGTATAGCCAAACAAAAGACAGCAGAAACCTCTGCAGACTTAAATCTCCCTGTATGACAGCTTTGAAGAGAGTAGTGGTTCTCCCGGCATGGAGTTTGAGATCTGAGAACGGAAAGATTGCCTCCACAAGTGGGTCCCTGACTGCTGAGTAGCCTAACTGGGAGGCACCCCCCAGTAAGGGCAGACGGACACCTCACACGGCCGGGTACCCCTCTGAGATGAAACCTCCAGAGGAACGATCAGACAGCAACATTTGCTGTTCAGCAATATTCGCTGTTCTGCAGCCTCTGCGGCTCATACCCAGGGAAACAGGGTCTGGAGGGGACCTCCAGCAAACTCCAACAGACCTTCAGCTGAGAGTCCTGTCTGTTAGAAGGAAAACTAACAAACAGAAAGAACATCCACACCAAAAACCCATCTGTATGTCACCATCATCAAAGACCAAAGGTAGATAAAACCACAAAGATGGGGAACAAACAGAACAGAAAAACTGAAAATTCTAAAAATCAGAGTGCCTCTCCTCCTCCAAAGGAACGCAGCTCCTCACCAGCAATGAAACAAGATAGAAGGAGAATGACTTTGACGAGTTGAGAGAAGAAGGCTTCAGATGATCAAACTTCTCCGAGCTAAAGGAGGAAGTTCGAACCCATCGCAAAGATGTTAAAAACCTTGGAAAAAGATTAGACGAACGCCTGACTAGAATAACCGATGCAGAGAAGTCCTTAAATGACCTGATGGAGCTGAAAACCATGGCACGAGAAGTACGTGACGAATGCACAAGCTTCAGTAGCCAGTTCGATCGACTGGAAGAAAGGGTATCAGTGATTGAAGATCAAATGAATGAAATGAAGCGAGAAGAGAAGTTTAGAGAAAAAAGAATAAAAACAAACAAAGTCTCCAAGAAATATGGGACTATGTGACAAGACCAAATCTACATCTGACTGGTGTACCTGAAAGTGCCGGGGAGAATGGAACCAAGTTGGAAAACACTCTGCAGGATACTGTCCAGGAGAACTTCCCCAATCTAGCAAGGCAGGCCAACATTCAAATTCAGGAAATACAGAGAATGCCACAAAGATACTGCTTGAGAAGAGTAACTCCAAGACAGATAATTGTCAGATTCACCAAAGTTGAAATGAAGGAAAAAATGTTAAGGGCAGCCAGAGAGAAAACTCAGGTTACCCACAAAGGGAAGCCCATCAGAGTAACAGCTGCTCTCTCGGCAGAAACTCTACAAGCCAGAAGAGAGTGGGGGCCAATATTCAACATTCTTAAAGGAAAGAATTTTCAACCCAGAATCTTATATCCAGCCAAACTAAGCTTCATAAGTGAAGGAGAAATGAAATCCTTTACAGACAAGCAAATGCCGAGAGATGTTGTCACCACCAGACCTGCCCAACAAGAGCTCCTGAAGGAAGCACTAAACATGGAAAGGAACAACCAGTACTGCAAAAACATACCAAACTGTAAAGCACATCGATGCTAAGAAGAAACTGCATCAACTAACGAGCAAAATAACCAGCTAACATCATAATGACGGGATCAAATTCACACATAACAATATTAACCATAAATGTAAATGGGCTAAATGTTCCAATTAAAATAAACAGACTGGCAAATTGGATAAAGAGTCAAGACCCATCAGGGTGCTGTATTGAGGAAACCCATCTCAAGTGCAGAGACACACATAGGCTCAAAATAAAGGGATGGAGGAAGATCTACCAAGCAAATGGAAAACAAAAAATGACAGGAGTTGCAATCCTAGTCTCTGATAAAACAGATTTAAACCAACAAAGATCAAAAGAGACAAAGAAGGCCATTACATAATGGTAAAGGGATCAATTCAACAAGAAGAGATAACTATCCTAAATATATATGCACCCAATACAGGAGCACCCAGATACATAAAGCAAGTCCTTAATGACCTACAAAGAGACTTAGACTCCTACACAATAATAACGGGAGACTTTAACACCCACTGTCAACATTAGACAGATCAACGAGACAGAAAGTTAACAAGGATATCCAGGAATTGAACTCAGCTCTGCACCAAGCGGACCTAATAGACATCTACAGAACTCTCCACCCCAAATCAACAGAATATACATTCTTCTCAGCACCACACCACACTTATTCCAAAACTGATCAAATAGTTGGAAGTAAAGCACTCCACAGCAAATGTAAAAGAACAGAAATTATAACAGACTGTCTCTCAGACCACAGTGCAATCAAACTAGAACTCAGGATTAAGAAACTCACTCAAAACCACTCAACTACATGGAAACTGAACAACCCGCTCCTGAATGACTATGGGGTACATAACGAAATGAAAGCAGAAATAAAGATGTTCTTTGAAACCAATGAGAGCAAAGACACAACATACCAGAATCTCTGGGACACATTTAAAGCAGTGTGTAGAGGGAAATTTATAGCACTAAAATGCACACAAGAGAAACCAGGAAAGATCTAAAATTGACACCCTAACATCACCATTAAAAGAACTAGAGAAGAAAGAGCAAACACATTCAAAAGCTAGCAGAAGGAAAGAAATAACTAAAATCAGAGCACAACTGAAGGAGATAAGGACACAAAAAACCCTTGAAAAAATCAATTAATCCAGGAGCTGGTTTTTTGAAAAGATCAGCAAAATTAATAGACCGCTAGCAAGACTAACAAAGAAGAAAAGAGAGAAGAATCGAAAAGACACAATAAAAAATGATAAAGGGGATATCACCACTGATCCCACAGAAATACAAACTGCCATCAGAGAATACTATAAACACCTCTACGCAAATAAACAAGAAAATCTAGAAGAAATGGATAAATTCCTGGACACATACACCCTCCCAAGACTAAACCAGGGAGAAGTTGAATCTCTGAATAGACCAATAACAGGCTCTGAAATTGAGGCAATAATTGATAGCTTACCAACCAAAAAACGTCCAGGACCAGATGGATTCACAGCCGAATTCTACCAGAGGTACAAGGACGAGCTGGTACCATTCCTTCTGAAACTATTCCAATCAATAGAAAAAAAGAGGGAATCCTCTCTAACTCATTTTATGAGGCCAGCATCATCCTGATAACAAAGCCTGGCACAGACAAAACAAAAAAAGAGAATTTTAGACCAATATCCCTGATGAACATCAATGCAAAAATCCTCAGTAAAATACTGGCAAAGTGAATCCAGCAGCACATCAAAAAGCTTATCCACCATGATCAAGTAGGCTTCATCCCTGGGGTGCAAGGCTGGTTCAACATATGCAAATCAGTAAACGTAATCCAGCATTTAAACAGAAGCAATGACAAAACCCACATGATTATCTCAATAGATGCAGAAAAGGCCTTTGACAAAATTCAACAGCCCTTCATGCTAAAAACTCTCAATAAATTAGGTATTGATGGGACATATCTCAAAATAATAAGAGCTATCTATGACAAACCGACAGCCAATATCATACTGAATGGGCAAAAACTGGAAGCATTCCCTTTGAAAACTGGCACAAGACAGGGATGCCCTCTCTCACCACTCCTATTCAACATAGTGCTGGAAGTTCTGGCCAGGACAATCAGGCAATAGAAAGAAATAAAGGGTATTCAACAAGGAAAAGAGGAAGTCAAATTGTCCCTGTTTGCAGATGACATGATTATATATCTAGAAAACCCCATTGTCTCAGCCCAAAATCTCCTTAAGCTGATAAGGAACTTCAGCAAAGTCTCAGGATACAAAATCAATGTAAAAAAATCACAGGCATTCTTATACACCAATAAAAGACAAACAGAGAACCAAATCATGGGTGAACTCCCATTCACAATTGCTTCAAAGAGAATAAAATACCTGGGAATCCAACTTACAAGGGATGTGAAGGACCTCTTCAAGGAGAACTACAAACCACTGCTCAATGAAATAAAAGAGGATACAAACAAATGGAAGAACATTCCATGCTCATGGGTAAGAAGAATCAATATTGTGAAAATTGCCATATTGTCCAAGGTAATTTATAGATTCAATGCCATCCCCATCAAGTTACCAATGACTTCTTCACAGAATTGGAAAAAACTAGTTTAAAGTTCATATGGAATCAAGAACAGCCTGCATCGCCAAGTCAATCCTAAGCCAAAAGAACAAAGCCAGAGGCATCATGTTACCTGACTTCAAACTATACTACAAGGCTACAGTAACCAAAACAGCATGGTACTGGTACCAAAACAGAGACATAGATCAATGGAACAGAACAGAGCCCTCAGAAATAATGCCGCATATCTACAACCATCCGATCTTTGACAAACCTGACAAAAACAAGCAATGGGGAAAGGATTCCCTATTTAATAAATGGTGCTGGGAAAACTGGCTAGCCATATGTAGAAAGCTAAAACTGGATCCCTTCCTTACACCTTATACAAAAATTAATTCAAGATGGTTTAAAAACTTACATGTTAGACCTAAAACCATAAAAACCCTAGAAGAAAACCTAGGCAATATCATTCAGGTCATAGGCATGGGCAAGGACTTCATGTCTGAAACACCAAAAGCAATGGAAACAAAAGCCAAAATTGACAAATGGGATCTAATTAAACTAAAGAGCTTCCGCACAGCAAAAGAAACTACCATCAGAGTGAACAGGCAACCTACAAAATGGGAGAAAATTTTTGCAACCTACTCATCTGACAAAGGGCTAATATCCAGAATCTACAATGAACTCAAACAAATTTACAAGAAAAAAAAAAACAACCCCATCAAAAACTGGGCAAAGGACATGAACAGACACCTCTCAAAAGAAAACATTTATGCAGCCAAAAAACACATGAAAAAATGCTCATCATCACTGGTCATCAGAGAAATGCAAATCAAAACCACAATGAGATACCATCTCACACTAGTTAGAATGGCCATCATTAAAAAGTCAGGAAACAACAGGTGCTGAAGAGGATGTGGAGAAATAGGAACACTTTTACACTGTTGGTGGGACTGTAAACTAGTTCAACCACTGTGGAAGTCAGTGTGGCGATTCCTCAGGGATCTAGAACTAGAAATACCATTTGACCCAGCCATCCCATTACTGGGTATATACCCAAAGGATTATAAATCATGCTGCTATAAAGACACATGCACACGTATGTTTATTGCGGCACTATTCACAATAGCAAAGACTTGGAACCAATCCAAATGTCCAACAACGATAGACTAGATTAAGAAAATGTGGCACATATACACCATGGAATACTATGCAGCCATAAAAAATGATGAGTTCATGTCCTTTGTAGGGACATGGATGAAACTGGAAACCATTATTCTCAGCAAACTATTGCAAGGACAAAAAACCAAAGACGGCATGTTCTCAATCATAGGTGGGATTGAACAATGAGAACACATGGACACATGAAGGGGAACATCACACTCTGGGGACTGTTGTGGGGTGGGGGCATGAGGTAGGGATAGCATTAGGAGATATACCTAATGCTAAATGACAAGTTAATGGGTGCAGCACACCAACATGGCACATGGATACATATGTAACAAACCTGCACATTGTGCACATGTACCCTAAAACTTAAAATATAATAATAATAAAATAAAATAAAAAAAAAGAATACTCACAACTAGTTTCCAAATTCTGGAGAAGCCAGACAGAGAGAGACAAATATGCTCCAAATTTTGCTCACAGGAGTATACCTTACTCAATTGTTAAAGGCTGTAAATAGCTCAAAATAAGTTTCCTTGACTCTGACAAATGAAAGAAGGATCAGTAATGTTCCAAGCAAAAGTCAAAAAGATCACTTCAGTTTTCTATTAGTTTAGTCGACCCAGTTAACTCTTGTTTTGCTTGATATTCATGAACATTTCAGCTCTTCATGAATCTGGTATATTTTCCCTTTATTACAGTGTCACAATCTCCAAAGTTATAAAAAAAAATTGCATTTGAGAACACCTGTCATAGTTCCATAGCTGATTATAAACCATCTTTTGAAGAGGATTAAAACAAGACAACACTTGAATAACAAAATGTCCAGGGTAGTTAGAGTCAGAAACACAATTATCAAAGCAATTTGGTTATCTCTGTGGTTTACTATAACTTTAACATAATTGTGATTGATGGCATATACTCAGACATTAGAATTTTAGAAATCCCATACAAATTCAGAACATTATTAATATTACTCACTAAAATATAACCTGAAGAAGATTAAACATCATTTTAGCAATCCCATGTACCTAAATATGTCAAATAATCGTGTTTATTTCTCTTCTGTATGCTTCAGGGGCCCTCTGTAACATCTAAAAGCTAGGAAGCAGGAGAGAAAATTTTGAAACTAAAGTTTGGTTTTGGGATGTCTGTTAAACATATTAGAGGTTTAAAACACTTGATGTTATTAAACAGAATTCCAGATTACCTTATTTATTTGCCAAATGATGACTCAAATTTTTAAAAAGGAACATTTTATAACCCTTTTGAATTTAGTCAATGTTCACCAAATTTTTTTCAAGATTAATTTTTATAATCCTTCCACAACTTGTTTAAACTTTTAGCTTTATCTTATCTAATTCAAAACAATCCTTTAATCGTAGGCAAAAATTTACATTTTGACAACATCTTCATTTTATCAATAATCTTTAAGGCTGTTTTTATTTTTCAAAGATTAAAGTCATGTGAACTAAAAGGTACCACAGCTTTTATCTTCCCTGTAAAAAATGTTTGATCCAAGCACTTATCCTTCAACTCAATTAATTAGATCTCTTATTTATAGAAATCACACACATAACACATATAGAACTACACAGACAGGCAGAAGAAGATCCAGTAGCTGTAAGATTTTTTGTTTGCCAAGCTCCTAATTGAATTATTGGCCTCTAAGAGCAAGGCTAGGAAAGTATGTGAGTTTCTAGGACCTAATAAACAGGTATAGCTGGAAGACAAAAACAAATTTTGAGAGGTATCCATCTGCCTCTAATTCCTGGGGCTCCACGAGGAAAACAGAGGTCTCTCCCAAAATGGAATCCATGGGGCCTTTTCTGCTTTTCCCAAGGACTCCTAGACCATCAGAAATTATCTTAGAGCCTCTTCTGCATGGATTAAGGGTGGCAAGACAAAAGGGAGAAAATTCAGTCGACTGGAAAAAAAAACTTTTTTGTAGCAAAACAAGATCCAATAAGAGAAAAGCATAAAGGCCTTTAAAATATACCTGTAATTTGGATATCCACTTTTAATTAAGCTGAGCACTCTTAAAGAAAAATCCTTAGAAATCCCTTATTACCTGACTTTAGCCACACCACGTGGCTAATATTCCTGGCTTTTGAACTTTACCAAACATAACCTCCCAGGGGCTCAGAGAAAGGAAAATTCAAGGCAGTTCATGGAGCAGGAGAGAATCAACAAATGGCAAAGGTCACACAGACATCAAATCAGAAACGACTCATTCCCTAAGCCAGATTGAACCTGTGCCACCACTGTAAAATCGCAGAGGTTAAAACAAACCACTGCCACGTGGTTCTCCTAACGACATAAAACAAGATGGAGGCCTGCAGCAAAGTTTACTACTGACCAATTTGCCAGGCTGGCTTGAAGAGTGGGCTTATAAAATCCTAGGTCCACATCTCATCCTAAGGTACCCCTCTTTCTGATGGAACCATACAGAAAGACATGAAAATCATAAGAGTTTCTACAGCTTAAGACAAACCTCACAAATCCTTTATCATAATTAAAACTTTACAGAGAATGTCAACAGTGATATTTGGGGTCCTGGCTTAGTAAAACATCTTCTAAAGGGATAAAAAAAGCCTTTCATGTAAAAGTTAACTCCTGGCGAAGAAAAGAAAAGAAAAAAAACAGCTTAAAGCACAGGGCTGTGTGAACTGCTGACAGCGTGGAGAAAAGAAAAAATTTATTGCTAGAGAAATTTTGTGTTCCATTGGTGGTGTCGTATTTCCTTGCTTTTTCATGTTTCTTGTGTTCTTACATTCATATCTACACATCTGGTGTAATAGTTACTTCTTTCCATTCTTTGAGTTGGCTTTTACAGGGAAAGACTTTTTCCTATAGCTGTAACCATAGTGTTGGTTGCATAGGGTGCTTTAGTTTTGATTCTGAGTACATGTGGTAATGTAGTCTCTGTATGACTTCTTCAGCTGTAATCAACATCAGTGGTGTCTGTGAGTTCCTAAGTGGCTTAGGTTTAGGTTGTTAACAGACGCTGTGATGAAGCTTTGTTGAGGCTTTATTGCTGAGGCTAATCCTCAGGCCCCAGTGGCAGTGGCAGAAGGCCAAATGTGCTTGTCCTTGGACTCCCATGTGGCATATAGGGACAATGGTGTTAGCAAATCTAGGTGGGCTGATCCTTGAGCCTCCAGGTGATGTGTTTGGATGCCACCAGTGGCAGAAGTGGGTCAGGTAGGTAGGCAGGTCCTCAATTCCCCAGGTGGTGTGCATGGCATCAGTGATGGCAGTCGTAATGGCAGGCCAAGCCTCAGGCTTTCAAGTGGCACATACAGGCAGCAGTAGGCTAGGCAGGTCAGTCTGCAGGCCCCTAGGTGGTGTATGTGGGTGGATGCCAGTGTTATTGGTGATGGCAGGCTGGGTAGGCCTATCTTCAGGCTCCCAGGAGGAATGTGTGGGTGCCATCAGTGGAATGCAGGGCAGAACAATCCCCAGGCCCCCAAACAATGCACTTGGGAACTAGCAGGAATGACACCAGGTGAAGTGGTTCTGTCCTCAGGCCCCCAGTAGTGCACATAGGCACAGGCTGCAGTAGTAGGGCTTGTTGGTCCCTCAGCCTCCAACAGACGGGTACAAGCACCAGCATTCAGACCTGTCCTTAGGACCCTGGAAGCTATATGTGGGTGCCAGTGGCAGCAGGTGGGGTGGGTTAAACCCAGGTCCCCAGAAAGCACACTCAGATCCTTGCAGCAGATGTGCTGGGTCAGTTTTCAGCCTCCTGATGGTGCACACACATGCTGGTGGTGACATTCAGGGCTGGTCAATCAATCCCCAGGTGCCCATATGGCATGCTCAGGCACTGGTAGGAGCAGTACCAGGTAGGGTGGTACTAGTCTGTTTTACACTATTTTAGTCTGTTTTCACACTTCTACAGTCTGTATTAGTTTGCTTTCGCACTGCTATAAAGAACTGCCTGAGACTGGGTAATTTATAAACAAAAGAGGTTTAATTGACTCACAGTTCCACGTGGCTAGGGAGGCCTCAGGAAACTTACAATCATGGCGGAAGGCAAAGGGGAAGCAGGCACATTTTTCACAAGGCAGCAGGAGAGAGAGTATGTGCCGGGGAAACTGCCACTTTTAAACCATCAGAGCTCATGAGAATTCCCTCACTATCACGAGAACACAACGGGGGAAAACAACCCCATGATCCAATCACCTCCCACTAGGTCCCTCCCTCCACACATGGGGATCATAATTCCAGATGAGATTTAGGTGAGTACACAGAGCCAAAGCATATCAGGTGAGCCAATCCTCAGACCACCTCCCCCAACCTCTTCCCCCCCTTAATGATGTGCACAGGTGCAAGCTGTGTTGTGCAGGTTGGGGCAATCCTTAGGCCCCTGGCAGATACACTAGCCAGGCTGTGTGCCTCACTTCCTTTACTTTCTGTCCCTCAGATGTTCCCTGTCACTGCCATGCCGAATTCCAGTATTCTTTCTTAGATGCTCGATTTAAAGTGTGATTATCTATTTGCTGTTTTGGTCCTTCTTTGTGGAGTAGGTGAGTGCCAGGTGCCTCCCGTAAGACATCTCTCATAGTTTTAATCAGTAATATTATTCTAGCCCTAGAAAGAGATGCAGCCTTTCTCCTCTCAGAGAGCAGTATCCCTTTCCCCAAACCTGGACCATTCCTGTACTGTCTAACAGAACTTTTCTGTAAGCATTTTCCACCTTAAACTCAATATTTTGAATGAGTTGAAAGACTGCCCTTGAAAATAGCCCAAAACCATGTTTTGAAATTAGGCTGGATAGAGGGAGACCAAGGGCTATGGGCTGTTTATCACTATCTTAGAATAAATGAAAATTCAAGTTGAATGCTAAGGTAATGCTGACTCAGACTTGAAACACAGAAGTTCTGCATTCCATTCCAAACTTCCCTTTCAGACCAGCTGAGTTTTTATACCACTTGGCAATACCCAGAATGACTATCACTGTGGAACTTAATCACTTCTTAGTATTTTAAGTAGTTAATTGTATTGAATGGTTTTAGAATGTTCTCATGTATTTTTGTTCAATAATATAGATAGGGAAGGCATGTCAGCATATACTTATAAAGTGAATATAATAACTTATGATATATTCATTCTCATTGTTATAAAACATCTTTAGTCTCTGGACATTCAAGAGACATTAAAAAATTTAAAAATTCCAAATATGGCAACATTAGAACTAAGAGCATTAGAGTAGTGCTGGAGATGACAAAAAAAGTTAGCAAGTGAATGAAAATAAGAGGAGCTGATGAGTTTGAGGTATGCAAAAGATAGGATTAATAGTGTGTGGACAACTTGAATAGAGAGGTAAATAGTTGCAAGGAGTCTTAAAAAAAGTTCTTTGGCTTCAGCAACTTTCTGTGTGGTAATACTATAGGTAATAGGGTGCTGAAATATAATTTGGAGAGATGCACAAAGGAACTTTACAGCCTATTTTTGTGTAATTTTGAAGCGCTCTTGTGAGCTATCTAGCCAGAAATAGCTAGTTACTAGTTAGATATACATCTATAACTCAAGAAAAAAATGGGTCTAATTTTCTTTTCAGTATTATTGAGGTAGAATTTACAAACCATAAATTCATTCATTGTAAATGCATAGCTCGATAATTTTTAAATTGTTGCACTGCTACAATCCAGCTTTAGAAAAGTATCACCCTGAATCCCATGCAACCACTGATTTACATTCTGTCTCTATGGATTTAGAAATTTCACAGACATGGTATCATATAAAATAGATACTTTTTTTGTCTGGCTGTTTTTACTTAGAATAATGATTTTGAGGTTCACCCATTTTGCTGCATACATCAGTAGTTTCTTCCTTTTTATTGCTGAGTAGCATTCAGTAAATAGATATACTAATTTTGTTTACCCACCAGCATGTTGAGGGACATTTGACCATGTTTTTTTTATTATGATGAACATTTGCAAAAGTCTTTGTACAAACATGCTTTGCTTTCATTTCCTTGAAGTATAAATGTAGAAGTAGAATGGCTCATTTGTATCATATGTGTGTTTGACTTTTTAAGATACTGCCAAATGTTTTCACTAAGTGACTGTATCATCTTAAATGCCCACCAGCAATATATATGAATAATGATATCTATTTGTCATAAGTATTTAAGTAGTAATAAAAACAGTATGTAAGTGGTAGTGATCATCCAGCATACTGGTCATAATAGGCTAGATTATACTGCAATAACAAACAATTCCAAGATGTCAGTGGTTTATAATAATAAGAGTTTTTCTTCCTGCTCTTGCAACGTGCCCATAAAGAGTTGGTTGAACCAACCAACTCTACCATATTTCATCTTCATTCATGAGCTCAGGAGGATAGAGCAGGCCCTATGTGGAGTACTTGCCTTTTGTAATAGTAAGGAAAAAGACAATGTAGCAAACCATAATCTAGTTTTAAAGCTTCTGCCTGAAAGTGACACCCTAATCCTGACCCTAACCAGTTCCACTCATGTTTCTTTGTTCAATCTAGTCACATGGCTAAGCCTGACTTCAATGAATGGGAGGATATAATCCTTCCTCAAGAAGGGGAAGAAAAGCAGATATTGGTGAAGCTGAGGCATACAATCTACCATACCCAGAGAGAAGATAAATGGCCAAAAGTGAGCAAAGACCCTGTGGAATACCATTCATTTATTTATAAACACATTTTTAGCAAGCACCTACTATATTCTAATGATAATGTGTCTCTGGTCATCTAGCAAGCTAGCCTGGGCTAGTTCATGTGGAGGGGCAGGAAACCAAGAGGACAAGTAGAAGCATTCAAGACCCCTTGAGGCCAATGCTTGAAACTGGCACAATTTCATCACATTATACTGGCCAAAGCAAGGCACAAGACCTACCCAGTCTAAAGAGATGTGGAAATAGACTCCACCTCTAAATGTGAGAAGCTGCAAAATCATACTGCAAAGGGCATAGATACAAAAAGGACAAATAATTGTACTCATTTTTACAACCATTCTACCACACATCAAAATGCCAATTATTGCAGAAAGCTACTGTAACACTGCTTCCATATCCATATGGAACACTTCCCTTGAAAATCGTGTGTTGGAATAAACCCAGGATGAGGGTGGTTGTAAATTGAGTAAGAAAGTGGTCAAGTAAAATCTAGTCAAGTCTGAGGAACTCATTGAATTGTTTTCTCCTTCTGTAGTAATAGAGAAATTTCTAGTACATCATGAGATCCTGTAATGATCAGTGTGGAAACTATTTTCAAAATTATGTATTCTAGAGGACGGTAAGTTTTTCTGATATAGCATAGGAACAATTTTTGCTGTAGTCATTAAAATTTGCAAACTTGTATGGAATTGCTTAACTGTAAAATATACCAGGATTTATCCTAATATATGGTGATACAGATGACTCCCGGAAGCTATCATGAGCAAAATATTAGGAGACTTGATTGGGCACTGAATAGGCTAAGGCCCAATGCCTGATAAGAGGAAAGTTTGTCTTCCATTTCTTCCCCTGCCAACATCCAAAACAAATTGTCTGCTTCTAACACTCCATTGAAGATAAGTGGATAAAATAGAAAATTATTCTAAAGATGTGAAATTAGGAAGACAAGGGTGATTATTTGAATGCTAATAGCATTAAGAACTCAATAATTGCTACGTAAATGAAGCATCACCTCCTTTTTAAAGAACTCATCTCTTGATTGGGGAAATACCCTTGAGAGTAGTTTTCTACACTACTCATGGTTAAACCCTGCCTGAACAAAACATGCACAATACATGGACCGCCTTTGATATTGCTTCTCACCTGTAAAGTCAGTGTAGCCATTGATGCTAGTCTAAAGAAGACATTTTGTTTTGAAAACTGTAAAGTGCCTTTTTGAAGATCACTGACATTTTGAAACAGAACAAATTGAAATAAAATCAAATGACCAAATTTTAAAACAAACTACTCAGTTTCCATCTTTGATGAAAGAATTCGAAGTCATTTGCAAACCAATCACGGTGATAGACAATTGCTAAATGAATTATTAATATGCATTATATATCAAACTATATAAATATATCCTCAAATATAACCTTATATAAAGGAGAATCATGCAGTTGTTAGCCAGAGAGTTGGGGGAGATGTGTCTTTTTCAGTCGGTCATTGTGGCAGCTAATACATGTAACAAGATGAGAAAAGATACAGTTCAGTTCCACTTTCCTGGTGATTTACTGCCACTCGCAAGACTGACAGAACATTGTACCCAAGGTATCAGTATTAATCATTCCACAGCTGTTCTCAATTTACCTCTTGAGCTTTCCAAATGTTAATAGCATATACTAGTCTGGAATGGCAAGAAGAAAAATTTTAAGTAAAGGTTTAAATATTTATTAGGAAAGATATAGACATAGATACAAATGATATTATTAGGTACAAATCAAGAAGACTAGATGGCCTAGATTATATATGAAAAAAAGATATGTAAAACTTTTTTGTTTTGAATTTTTTTTCTAAACCATATATACACTATGTTTAAATAGTAACACTCAAGAATGTGTTTTAGATGCTGCTTACATGAATTTATGGAAGGATTTCCACAGTACTTAGAAAATTATTTGACAATTAGGTGTCATAGAAAGAGTTTTCCTAAACAAACGGAAGTTTATTATTGCCCCAGTTTAAAAAACAAACAAACAAACAAACTTGGTTTGTGGACATACAATTTCCCTGTGTAAATCAATCAAGAAGAAAAATTACAAATTACTGGTATTGTTTTTTTATATGTAAAATGAGATAGTTTGCTACTATCTCTATTTGTTCTCTTACCTAACTTTCTTTTTAGGAATGGTAACTAAGAGGTTTAAAGAATAATTTTAATCTTAATTCTTTGGAATGAAGACTAAGAAAGAAAATTAAATCCTGACCACTTCCTCCCTATTCTACTGAGAAGTTACAGGGCTCCAAAATTAATTCTAGACACAAAAAATTATTTTCTTCCAAAGCAGCTTTAAAAGCCTCAGGGGGAAATAAAACCTTGGGTGGTAAGTAACTCATTTAATCTATCTCTGAACTTTGGTTTCCAGACCTGTAAAGTAAAACTAATATTACCTTCCTAATAAGAGTTTCTATAAGGACTGAACATAATAATATATATTTTAAAACCTGAACAAATTATAGTCAATTTCCCTAGAATTAAAAAAAATTGAGTTGGAAATAAGAGCAACATCTAACAAATGTGTATCATGACGGTCTACATTCTTTGCTGGCTGGCTGGCTGGCTGAGAGAATAAATACTCCAATCTCCTTTTCTTCACTTCTTCTTATGTCCTTCTAGGCTCTCTTTGCCCTATCAGAAGGCAATGGTCAAGGTTTTCCGTGTATATAATCCATATTAGGTCAGCCGCGTGGAGAAAAGAGCAGGGTAGAAAAGAGTAAAGAGTGAATTTGGAAGGGCAAATGTAAGATACTTGGCACGTGACATTTTTCACTGTTTCTTGAACACCATAAAGGTGGTAGCCCATACCAACATTTATAAAACTCTTTTTGTTTTCTCTCCCATTAACTTTTCTTTCACACCGCAAGTCCTACCATATCACCCTCTCTCAAACTACCAGTAAAAACGTACTCTGTATATACTCTTCCAATCCCATTCAGCCCTAGTGTTTCCCTCTTCTCCCTGTTCTGCCTAACAACATCCCAGAGGGACTCTGGAAATGGCAGAAATCTTAGAGGTGATGGGTAGAGAAGAAAATAAGTAAACAAGATTAGTATCTTCTTTCCTTGCTAAGTGGTAAAGAAAAGACTCAGAGTATTGATACGATAATTTTTCCCAGTACAATTACAAAGTCCACAGCTACTCTTGCTTTTTGTCCACTCTATCTCCTTTCCATTTCTCCTACTGCTGTTAGAATGATTACGCTAGACACAAATTTGATTCTGCCATTTATTCATTCATTCATATGTAAGTAGCTTTCTTCAGTAAATTACAAAAAAATAACCACAACTCTCCACTTTTGTTTATACTCAGGTCCCTTTGCAATGTGATGTTGCTGGCTCTCTTATCAAGAGGTAGAGTCTCATTCCTCTCACTCCTGGAAACACTGTCACCATCTATGAACAAGCCTAAGCTTACCTGATGGATGACAGGAGACACTCAGTCGAATAGCCTTCATCGCTCCACCTAACTGGCAGCCAAGCACCAGGCATGTGAATAAAGCCATCCCACCTAGCCAACCACTGAAAAGGAGCAAGTCTAGCCAAGTTCAGCTGAGCCTGAGCCAGATCTGCATTACCAGCCAGCTCCCCCTTTGGCTTGTGAGTATTATTAAAAAGTTATTATTTTAAGCCACAATGTTTTGGGGATTGTTTGTTATACAGCAGTAGATAACTTACACACTCCTCATCGCACACAATATGAAAAATATGACTGTCTCATAAGATAATAAGACCCTTCATGAAGCCTGATATTAATTTTCAGTCTTATACTCTGACCTCCAAAGCTGTCTATACTACAGCTTAGCCATTGGAATCTAAACAGTGCTCTGCAAATAAGTGTATATTTTCATACTTTTCTGCTTTGCATAGGCGTTCAAGAACAGAAAAGGAAATGGAAGCCAACATATATAGAATACATAAAATGTTCCAAGATCTTTACATATTGCTCTTTACACCTTCACAATAACCCTGTAAAGTTGTAGTTATCCTCATATTATAGATTGAAACTTTTGTGACACAGAAGTCCAGATTTCTCAAGCCTATCCAACTAGCAAGTGATAAATCTGCATTTTGAAAAAAAAAATCTATATGATCTCAAAGTCCATGATCTGCCTATTGCACAATTGCCTCTGAGTTTGGTGTCCAGATGGGGAGTGAGCTGGGTTAAGATTAATTTCAGTATTATGTTGATAATGCTGTCAAAGGTTATTTGAGTTATTTGCTTACCCCATTTATCTTGTTGGACATGTAAGGATTTTAGCAGGATGGAAATGGGCTCCTCTAATACAGTTATCCTTTCTCTATAATTTCCTTTTTTGAAAACTACCACACTTGCTTTATCTATGCTATTTTTTCTGCCTGGCAAAGCTTTTCCTCTTTCTCCATCTGACTAACTCATACTCATCCTTCAAGACCCAGCTAAAAATCTAACATACCCAAGGAAGACTAGATAGAAATATTATAGATAGAAGTAAATGCCCACTCCTCTGAGCTTCAAAACCACTTTGTCAAGGTCTTTATCATAGTGTATTTAGTTGTGTACTTTTCCCTTTTCCCCTTTACAATAAAATTGAGAAAAAGGACCATATCGTATCCATTTGCACCCATGCAACTTAGCAATATACATGGTGCATAGCAAATGTTCACTAAATATTTGTGGAATTATAGTGAATAGTTTTCTATCTGCTTAACAAGATATGACAAAAATATATTTGTTTTTCCAAAACTTTGGGTAAGAGAACTGGTTTGAGCTAGGAAAAAGATGTTCACTGAAACACCAAATTCTGTTGCTACTTCTTTCTTTCTTTTATTTTATTTATTTATTTATGTATTATTATTATTTTTTTTTTGGAGAGCCAGGGTCTTACTATGTCACCCAGACTGGCCTCAAACTCCTGGCCTCAGGTGATCCTACCATCTTGGCCTCCCAAAGTGCTGAAATTACAGGTGTTAATGAGTCACAGCACCCAACCTCTGTTGCTATTTCTAAGTAAAAAACTGTTTTTCATATTTCTTTTATAAAGTAATTTCCAATATAATTAATGCCAAGAACTAAAGCATTAACACCTCTAGAGAAAAAAAACAATGACAGCAGTATCTGAGGTAATTGGGAAATGTAATCATGAATTTGCACAGTAGACAAATAGAACTACTAAAGAGATCCATCCTACTAAACGTAGTTATTAGCAAAGCACATATTAATCTTCTCATGTCAGATAAAACTTTGCACTTAAACTTTTACCTAATTGATTACTTAGCTGACAAAGCTGTAATTACCGCTGCAAATTTTAAAAGAAACGTCAAGATATTGAAGTAATCTGGTCTAGAAGTGTGAACGTTCTTTATTTGTTTGTGTTAGTAGATAATGTCCTTTGCAGAGAAAAAAATGTCAATGAGAAATGTATATGTTATAAATAAATTTCTGGACTCTTTCCAAATATTCCCCCAACCCAAATCCAACATTCTAAGGGAAGGCGCCTCTAATCATTACCTTTTTAAAGTAGGCTGTCTAAGGAATTATGGCTCCCTAATAATTTAGGCCCATTTTAATGTGGCGATATATATTTAAGGTTTTAATGATGCTATTTACAATTCTCAGATTAAGTTTGGCCCTTGCCCCCTATCCATTTCAGTGACTATCACATTACCACAGTCCTCAGAAGTACAGATCAACTTTGGTAATTATTCCTTGTAGAGAGACATGAAGACTATTTTCCATGTCTTCATAGGAAGACTATTCAAAGTAATAAAATAGGCTTGTATAAGAACACTGATTGATGACCACAATGATGAATGTTGAATCATCAATCTAAATCTGGCTGTATGAATAATTTGTGTGAGCATAAAGACATGTACAATATCATACAAACAAGGGTGGAAATTCTAACATTAAATGATTTAGGAAGCCAAATTGATCACAGACTATGAGAAAATGATCACGTGCTAAGAAATAACAGACCTGAGAATGAACATGATTCATTAATTAGTGAGATGTAGGATTAAGGCTATAAGGCTTCAGGCTCCGACAAGGGCTTTTCCAGGACTATGATCAGTCAATTATAAGGCATGGTAACTGCTGGCTGCCTGGGAACACAGTAGTCATAGTTCTAGTTTTAGAAAACACTGGCTTATTATAAATGCATAAGTGAGAAAAGGAATTGCCACTAGATTAACCATGAAGATCTCCAAAATTTCACCTTCAACTGTCTAAGGCAATTATGAATATATATAGGTATGGGTTGCTTAATTTTTTAAAGCAAAAATACAAAATAATATCATCTTTGTTAGCACTACTGAAAGTTAGATCATGAGAAAGGAGTTGGGAAAAAATAACTTAGAATTGGTAAAAATAAAAATATAGTAAGGGTAAAAGAGTTCACCCTAAGCCATCTATTTTAATATGCCTCTGAAGAGTTATGATGGCTTATGGGGAAATTTTAAAACATAATAGAAAACTTGAGACCAATTCTACATGTTTTCTTGTATTTTTTTCCATTAAAGATTTTGGTTTGGATTCTATTTCCTTTGCTACTTTCACCTTCCTGAAGTCGTAATCTTCCAATTGTAACATAAAAAAACTTTTTCTGTAACAACCAACTGTGATACCTCAAACAGAGGACTACTCTTTGAGATTCGAAAAAGCAGCAGGAAATGACTCTCAAATTTAAAAAAAAAAGAACTAGCAAAGAACTAGGCAGTAGAAATTCAGAGAACATAACATAGAGACAGAAAGGACCTTCCAGAGAATGTCTGATTTTCCCAAAGAGATTTCCTGGGTTCTGTTAGACCACTTTCCCAGAATATAATCAGCCAGAATTTATCTTGGAAATAATAGCAAAGTTTCAGAATGCAGAGAATTTAGGGCCCAGGAATTGTTTAAAACTCACAGTTTTCGTATAGCATTAACAGTACTGTAGGTTGTTTTGTTCCTTTAGAATTTTGACCTATGTGAATGTATTACTTATTCAATAAATAGTTTTTCAAATGCTCAGAAAAATCACAGTTCTCAAGAATCTCACTATTCCAAACAGAAATATCATGAAAACTACTAATTTCTTAAACATTAATGAGTATTAGTAAGTGAAGACATGAGACAAATACTAAATAAAGAGGCTACAAACAAAAAGAGAATAAGTTATAACTCTCCACTAAGTTATGTGTTTCTTCCATATATTGAAAGAATTTTTAACCATCATAGAATTGGCAGACTAGATAACAAAAAATTTACCTGTATCAAAACATGTAACAGTTGTAAAATGAAGAAGGGCTTAAATGATATTCTTTGGAAGACATTATTAAATCATAAGAAGAAAATTTCAAATTAACAACTACATAATATCTATTGCTCAAAAATAATTTTAACCCCCTTCAAGCTATAGAATATCCCAAGATCATTGGAATACTAAAAGCATAATCCAGATTGTTGTGGGAATAAAAAGAAATAATACACATGAATGTACATTATAAATATGAAGCGTTCTTCACATGAAAGAAATTGTAACGATCATTGTTTTGGGAGTTGACACAAGTGATAACACATGCTGATTCAAGAATTTTTCAGAATATACTTCACACAATCATCTAATTTTGACTCTTTCAATCTGAAAGTATTATTTTCTTCTTATGATTTGCTGAAGAGACATTTTCTTTTTATCTTCGATACTGCATCTCTTGGTAATAATCACAAGAGATGTAGCACTCAAGGAGGGGAAGATTCGCTTGCTTCTTATCTAGTTCATTTAAAAGGCTTGCAACTCTCTTAGTTTGGATTTCCCTGAAAACAGAATCTGAAAGAAGAACTTGCATGCAGGAAAGTTTATTGCAGAAAGAAAATGAGACAAGAAGGATAAGTTAATAAAATGTTGAGATGGTGAGCAGTTGAGGTCACTGCTCTAGGAATCAAGGCTCAGTTCTACCAGCACTTCTGTGAAACATGTGGAATTGTCCACTCAAAGAGCACTAGGCTGGAACTTTCATCTACTGACCTTACCCTCCATTAGATTAGTGGTGTAGAGTATCAAGTCCCTTATACTTCCAAGCTGTGACTGCACAGAGCCAAAGAAGCTTCTACTCATTGGAGAAGACTCTGGGGTAGAGGATGGACACATAGTGAATCTTTAAGGTAGGATGATGCTGGTATGAGGTGAGTCTGAGCTCACACAGAACTATTAGCAACAGTTGAACATTAATGCATTAGTTTTTTTATTGCTGCACAATAAATTACCACAGGCAGCAGCTTTAAAAAAACACCCATTTTTTAGCTCAGTTTCTGAAGGTCAGAAGTTCAGGTGTGGCATAGATTCTCTGCTCAGGGTCTCACTGGACTAAAATGAAGGTGTTGGCCAGGACTGTGGTTCTCATCTGGATTCAGGGTTCCCTTCCAAGCTTATTGGTTATTAGCAGAATTCATCCTATAGCTGTAGGACTCAAGTTTCACTTTCAGTTCTGCTCTCAGTTCCCACTGAGACTGCCCACATTACCTTGCCAGGTGCCCTCTCCCCACCTGCACCTCCCAGGGCCCCAGGCAGTTCACAGAATGGATGTTTGCTTTCTTTTAGGCCAGTAAGGATGAATCTTGATGACTTCTTCTGCCAGCAGTGGAAAAAAAACTCTGATTTTAAAGGGTTCATGCAATTCGGTCAGTGTTCCTATCTTAAGGTGAACAGATTAAGACTTTAATTGCATCTGAAAAATCTCTTCACAGCAGCACCTAGGTTAGTGTTTGATTAAATAATTGTGAGACAGAGTGTGTATACAAGGAGCCAGGAGCTTGAAAAAAATCTTAGAATTCTTTATTCTAGGAAACATCTTAGAATAAAGAAAAGAGGTTTAATTTGCTCACAGTTCCACAGGCTGTACAGGAAGCACAGCAGCGTCTTCTTCTGGGGAGGCCTCAGGGAGTTTTTACTCATGGCCAAAAGCAAAGCAGGAGCAGGACTGAGAGAGAAGGAGATGCTACATACTTCTAAACAACTAGATCTTGTGAGAACTCTATCACAGGTACAGTACCAAACGGATTGTGCTAACCCATTCATGAGAAACCACCACCATGATCCAATCACCTCCCACCAGGCCCCACCTCCAACATCGAAGATTGTAATTCAACATGCAGTTTGGGTGGGGACAAAGATCCAAACCATGTCAGGCACCAAAAGCATCTGCTATAGCAATTTTTTAAAGTGAGTTTGTTTTTTGCTTAGTAGTTTTGTAGGAGAGAAGCCAAAGTTTAGCAATATGGGTGTGAGTTAAGAAGTACCCTTTTAAGATTTGTCTAAAGAATTAATTGATTATACTTTTCTGGTATTTAAGGAACAAAACAGGATAGATCTCAACACCCGTCAAACTTAGATTTTCAAGTATTTCCTATGATATATTCTACATAAGGTGCTTAAATATGTATGTCTGTTAAATAAGGACTATGCCATAAAACTGTGCGGAAGAACTGTGCAACTACTAAAAAATGTAAAATGGCAGACTCTAAAAGATTTACTTCCCATTTATCCTGTATTGTGAGCATTACTTGAATGAATTACAACAGACTCAGTTAATTTTTTCCTACATAATTGTTACATTTTATCTAGCCTATTAAATCTAACATTTAAATGTAAAAACCCAGTTACCGTAAATTAAATACCTGCCAATTTTATGGATATAAGCACATGCTAATCTTCATACTGGAAGATGAGCCATGCAGATAACAAGAAACTGAGCTATATTTAGAAGCACATAACTCGAGCTGGGTATTTAAATTTTAGCTCCGCTAGATCTTGTAAGAAGTTTTTTTCCATTTTGTGAAAAGTATGTTCAACAGTTCTTCTAATTGTATCATTTAACTACTGAGAAGCCTACCTGACATTACCTATTTTTATGCAGACAATCGCAGTGTTGCATTTGTGGTTACTGACACACAAAAGCAGCACTCTGGTTTTTCTGAATACACTTTCAGCTCTATATGACATCTCTGGTAATATCTGCTGTGGTTTCCTGAGAAGCTCCCTCAACTATTGATGAGCAAGAGAGAAGCAAAGGGAAATACAAATCCCAAAGGGTGGCTTCCTTACTCTCTTTGCATCTTGATCATTTTCATGCTCCTTGGCTTGAAAGGAGTGTCCTACGTGTTTGAACACTTATTGTATGCCAAACACTATCCCGAGAATTTTACTTATATGCTTTATCCTCATTTAATCTTGATAAACTTTATGAAATAGGTACTGATTATATCTTTATTTTACAGATAAGGTGACAGAAGAGATTATGTGACTTGCAAATGCCTAATAAGGTCATATAGCTAATAATAAGATAATAAAGATTCAAACCTAAGCAGCCTAACTTCATAGCCAGTGTTCTGAATCTTATGCTATATTATCATAAAGGTAGTGAGTAAATTAATTTTCTACAATTGCTACTCAAGGTCTCAAGAAATTAGTAAAATTTTCCTCAGGTCCTTAAAACCAAGATGACTGGAGGATACAGCTTCATAAAGTACTATAAAATGCTGCACATAAATGTGCTACCAAGTAAACTTTAATATAAAGCATTTGAAGATCCCAGGGCTTCTTTTCCTCTTATACAACATTCCATTTATTCAGCCATTGATAGAACTTTTATTATCAAATGTTGATTTCCCAAATGTAACTATGACTATAGAATTATTTGAAGATGTGACTATCAGAGAGTAGCTTTCTCAAGACAAGAATTTATTTCATACTCTTTTTTTCTTAGATGTTAGTCACTTTTGAAAAATGAGGAAAAATTGTCTCGTAGTCCATATACTAATACCTGATGAGTGCTTTGTGGTAATGCTATGTTGGCACCACTCAGTTAACTCACATACTCCCAAAGTCACCTTCCTGATCAGCTTCCTGAGCTATTTCTCATTGCCCTCACTTAGGTAGGATTTATGATCGGTTTTAAGGGTAATCATTTAGGAAGCAGAATGATAGAAAACTACTACCATGTGCACCTACTACTATTTCTCAAAGAAATTATCTTCTTAAAGATTGTTTCTTATTTCAAGGGAATGAAGTATCCTCAGGAATTAAAAGACCACCAAATGGTCATTCACAGTTCAAGTGACATGGCTCACATACTCTAAAAGCAGAATGTTAAACAGACTTTAAATTCCCAATGTGCATTTTGTAGAACACAGCAGGATATATGAGGCTAAGAACTGAACCACCGAAACACATCCTAGATAAATTTCACCAAATGAACTGCTTCCAAATGTACTCTTGTAAACAGGATAGATGAGGCTAACAACTGAACCACTAACACGCATCATAGATAAATTTCACCAAACTGCTTCCAAATGCAATCGTGTAAACTTCCAATCCACATCTTATAGAATTTCATATAATAATGAGGAACCAACAGTTAAGCTCATGCATCTCTTCTTCTTTTTAAAGGGTCCTGATATCCTGGGATTGGAACAGATATTCCACAGCTGGAGATAATCATCCATATTCCATCATACCATTTAGTTCAACGCTTGCTGAGTTCTCAGAACTTCTCAAAAAGTATGAAATATTCATTTCCTGTGCAATGGATAAGTTTTACTTAGTATAGATAAATTTGGAGTTTTAGTATTAATATATAATCACCATGTAAGAATAAAACTACTGGGATTTTTTTCCAGTTTTCTGAAGAGTACATTTACATATTCAAAATAAGAATTACAGGAACAATGAAAGAAATACATCATTTTTAAAGATACTTGCAAGTTAAATAAGTTGTATGAGTGACCTACACTATCATCAGCAAACCTTATTATGCATGTAATTTGTACAAGCCCCTGTTCTGGGTTCCACGAAGAGAAATAATGAGTATACAATAATCTTGAAAAGAGATTATAATCTACAGATAAATCATTAATACCATAGTTTCATGAAAGTTATATATAATTATCTCTTTAAATGAAGCACAAAAGTTGTTTGACTTTTTATAATATTTTTCTTTAGACTAGCAATTATTTTAAAGTACAAGCTCCAAAATATTATACTCAAGTATTATGGTGAAATGACAAATAAACATAAATCAAAGTTTAAATAATAGGGGGATGCCAAAAATACCATAACTTCTTGTATTGCATGAGAGAGAAAGTATTTTCTGTAAAAAATAATTGATGGATTATTTTCTCATTTGTTTTATTATTTTTACATTAGGTATAATTCTGGTCATTTTATGATTTAATGCCATGTTAATCATTAATCATTACTTTATAATTTTGCTAGAAATACTTGAAAAATAAAGGAGCCATACTTCTGGTTCAAGCTCCTGTATAGAAGTCAGAATATTGCAAATATGTATGTATACACACACACACACAGACACACACACACACAGATGATATGATATGATATGATATGATATAAAGCAAATGCAACAGACATATGTTCTTCACTAGGCAGATAATCCAAGAAGTGAGAGGTATAGTGTTTATGACTTTTGCCTTAGATGATAGGTTTATTCTTAAAAAGAGTATGACCCATGCATAAATCTAATCACTTTTCCCTAAATGGAGGTAATACAGTAATATCTTTATTGATTTATTGTGAAATAATGCATATTAAGCAGTGAATATGTCTTAGTCTGTTTTGTGCTATTCTAAGAGTATACATGAGACTGGGTGATTTATTAAGAAAAGAAATTTAGTGCCTCACAGTTCTGGAGGCTGGGAATTCCAAGATCAAGGGGTCACATCTGGTGAGGGTCTTCTTCCTGCATCATAACATGATAAAAGGCATGACATGTTGAGAGAGAGACAGCTGAACTTGCTTTTATAACAAATCCACTCTCTCAACAGCAAACTTGCTTCTACAATAACTACATTAATCCATTCATGAGGGCAGAGCTCTCATGACCTAATCACCTCTTAAAGGTCTCATTTCTCAACACTGTTGCATTGAGAAAAAAGTTTCCAATGCATGAACTTTGGAGGACACATTCAAACCATAGTAGAATGGTAGCAATTACATTTTCAAAACAATAATTGAAATAGTACAGATATTATTCAGTCATTAACAACAACCAAAATATTAAATACTATTTCTCCATTATTTAGATAAAGATATTGAGGCTCTGAGAATCTGGATAACTCAGTCAAAGAAACCCACCCAGACCATGGTATAGGTAAGATTTCAATCCAGACCTGTCTGATTTTTCATTTATACTAGACTGCCAACTGTATTCTGCAACTGTCAAAATGCCCCAAGGGAGGAATATTTATTTTTATGTTTCTTATTGTCATTTATAGTCCCTGTATTAGTTTGCTAGGACTGCTGTGACAAGGTATCAAAATTTGCTGCCTCAGAATAACAAAAATTTATTGTCTCAGTTCTGGACGCTAGAAACCAGATCAAGGTGCTAGCAGGGTTGGTTCCTTCTGAGGGCTGTAAGAGGAAATCTGTTCCAGGTCTCCCTCCTAGCTTCTGGTGGTTTCCTAGCAAGCTTGGGTATTCCTTGGCTTCTGCTATGACACCAAGATCTCTGTCTCCATCTTCACATGCTGTTCTTCCTGCATGTGTGTTCTTGTCCAAGTTTCTTTTATTTTATAGGGACTCCAGTCATATAGGATTAGAAGTCTATCCTACTCCAGTATGACCTCAACTTAATGAATTACATTTGTAAAAACCTTATTTCTGAATAAGGTCACATTCTGAGCTATCAGGGATTAGAACTACAAAATATGACTTTTGGGCTACACAATTCAACCCATAACAATTTCTGAAGGAAAAACATCTTTTCAAGTAGGCAAGCCACCGTTCATCAATGTAATTTGCCCACAAAGCGGTTGCTGTGTTGACACTGGGGTGGGGAATAGGCCCCAGAGTTCCAGGCTGTCCCAGACCAATTGCTTTGCTGAGAACAGCCCACACAACAGCTCTCACGGCTTGGAGTCAGGTACCGGAGCTCTTTTAGGTTGGCATTGCACACTGGTGTCTCTACAGTTCTAGGGTCTTAGGGCCATACCTGTCCCATGGCTCCACTGGGCATTTCCCTAGTGTGTGCTTACTGAAAGGGCTCAGCCCTTCTGGCAACTGTCTCCCTGGGTCATGTGCCCGAGGCCCCTGGCAGCTCCATTTTTTGAAATCTAGGTGGAGGCAGCTGTAATGGGGTTGACTGCTGAATCGAACGATTCAGCATTTTAACTCTTTGAGGAATTGCCATACGGCTTTCCACAATAGTTGAACTAATTTACACTCCCATCAACAGTGTATAAGTGTTCCTGTTTCTCCACAACCTCACCAGCATCTGTTATTTTTTTACTTTTTAATAATAGTCATTCTGACTTGTGTGAGATAGTACCTCACTGTGGTTTTGATTTGCATTTTTCTAATGATCAGTGATATTGAGCCAAGGCATAGGGGACAGAATGCTATCAAAGAGGGGCTTTGGGCACCTCTTTGACAGAGTTCTGTCCCCTATTCCTTGAATGGGACCTTTGCACTTGTTTCCAGGTGCTGCCTCAAGGTTCTACTCCCTGCATTCTGGTGCCATATTGCTCAGCTGCCCCAGGCATGCTGAAGGCTGCAGTGACCTCCCCTCTGGAAGGCACAGGTGGTAAATCTTGGCAGTGTCCACACATTGCCATCTCCACCAGAAGGCACAGCCCATGAGTTGTGGGGGCACTGGATGCAAGGTTGGTTCAACATACACAAATCAATAAATGTCATTCATCACATAAATAGAACTAAAAACAAAAACCACATGATTATCTCAATAGATGCAGAAAAGTCTTTCAATAAAATTCAACACCCATCATGTTAAAAAATTCTCAATAAACTAAGTATTTAAGGAACATACCTCAAACTAATAAAAACCATCTATGACAAACCCACAGCCAATATTATAGTGAATGGGCAAAAACTGGAAGTACACTCCTTGAAAACTGACACAAGACGAAGATGCCCTCTCTCACCACTTCTATTCAACGTAGTATTGGAAGTCTTAGCCAGAGCAATCAGACAAGAGAAAGAAATAAAGAGCATCCATATAGGAAGAGAGGAAGTCAAACTATCTCTGTTTGCAGATGACATGATTCTATATCTAGAAAACACCATAGTCTTGGCCCAAAAGCTCCTCCAGCTGATAAACAACTTCAGCAAAGTTGCAGGATACAAAATCAGTGTACAAACATCACTAGCATTCCTATACACCATCAACAGCCAAACCAAGGACCAAATCAGAAAGGCAATCCCACTCACAATTGCCACAAAAAGAATAAAATACCTAGGAATACAGCTAACCAGGGAGGTGAAAGATCTCTACAGTAAGAATTACAAAACACTCCTCAAAGAAACCATAGAAGACACAAACAAACGAAAAACATCCTATGCTCATCAATAGAAATAATCAGTATCATTAAAATGACTGAAGAAATTTACAGATTCAATGCTATTCCTATCAAACGACCAATGACATTCTTCACAGAACTAGAAAAAAAGTATTTTAAAATTTACATGGAACAAAAAAGGACCTGAATAGCCAAGGCCATCCTAAGCAAAAAGAACAAAGCTGGGAGCATCACAGTACCCAACTTCAGACTATATACTACAAAGCTGCAGTAACCAAAACAGCATGATACAAAAACAGGCACATAGACCAATGTAACAGAATAGAGAATTCAGAAATAAGGCCACATGTCTACAACCACCTGATCTTCGACAAAGTTAACAAAAACAAGCAATGGGGAAAGGACTCCCTATACAATAAATGGTGCTGGGTTATAACCATATGCAGAAGATTGAAGCTGGGCCCCTTCCTTCCACCATATACAAAAATCAACTAAAGATGGATTAAAGACTGAAATGTAAAATCCAAAACTATAAAAACCCTGGAAGCCAACCTAGGCAATACCATCCTGGACATAGGAATGAGCAAAGAATTCATGGTAAAGACACCAAAACCAATTACCACAAAAGCAAAAATTGTCAAATGGGATTTAATTAAACTTAAGAGCTTCTGCACAGCAAAAGAAACTATCAATAGAGTAAACAGACAACCTACAGAGTGGGAGAAAATATTTGCAAACTATGCACCTGACAAAAGTCCAATATCCAGCATCTCTAAGAAACTTAAACAAATTTACAAGAGAAAAGCAACTCCATTAAAAAGGTGGGTCAAAGATATGAACAGACACTTCTCAAAAGAAGGCATACAGGCAGCCAACAAGCATATGAAAAAAACCTTGAGATCACTTTTGCTTTTGTTGTCTGTGCTTTTGAAGTCTTCTCCATGAAATCTTTTCCCAGACCAATGTCCTGAAGCATTTCCCCTATGTTTTCTTCAGTAGTTTTATAATTTCAGGTCTTATATTTAAGTATTTAATTCATTTTGAGTGATTTTTATATATGGTGAGAGATAAAAATCTAGTTTTATTTTTTGGCATAAGGATATCCAGTTTTCCCAGCACCATATATTGAAGAGACTGTCCCTTTCCCAGTGAATGCTGTCAGTACCTTTCTCAAAACATTCAGTTGGCTGTCAGTATAGCCAACTAATTTTAGATTTATTTCTGCATTCTCTATTCTGTTCCATTGGTCTATGTGTCTGTTTTTATGCCAATACCATGCTGTTTTGGTTATTATAGCTTTGTAAGATATTTTGAAGTTTGGTGGTGTGATGCCTCCAGCTCTTTTTGTTCAAGATTTCTTTGGCTATTTGGGGTCTTTCATGATTCCATACAAATTTCAGAATTTTGTTTCCTATTTATGTTAAGAATATCATTGGCATTTTGATAGGGATTGCATTGAATCAGTCTTTTGAGTAATATGGTCATTTTAACAATATTAATTATTCTAATTCATAAACATAGGATGTCTTTACATTTGTGTCCTATTCAATATCTTTCATCATGTTTCATAGTTTTCTTTGTAGAGATCTCTTATCTCCTTGATTAAATTTATTCCTAGATATTTGTTGTTGTTAGCTATTATAAATAGAACTACTTTCTTGATTTCTTTTTCTGCTAGTTTGTTGCTTTGAATTTTTATCACTAAAGATTATTCACTGACATTTCTACCCCAGGAATTACTTGTCATTACCAAGGTGAGATATTCCTGCCTCAGGATGTTTATCTGTGTTTATCCTGGTTTTTAGAGCAGCATCACTGACTGACTTGGGCCATTCAGTTGACCTATGCCTCACCCAGTCTATCCTTGAAGATGATGGGATATTTTTCCTACAAATGGCCAAAACTATCTTTTGAGGCACCGCCAAAGTTACTCAATTTATTTTTAGTTTCTGAAATTCATGACATCATAGCAACCAAGAGCATATATTACATCTGTGTTGAACTTCTCTTGATCTGAAGTGGAGAGTATGTCTAGTCCTAAAATTTCATGTTTTTAAGTTTATGAATATACCCTCTTATTCAGAAATAAAAAATTAAAAAATCCAATATCACAGCATTTATAAAAATACTAAAAAGTATATTAGATATATAAAAAATATGTGGAGGTCCATAAGTTCCTTAGTAATTAGTTGCAATTCTCATGGAGTGATAAAAGAAAGTTTAAGTGTTCATCTTTAGGGTCTGGCAGGATCGAATTCAAGTTCTGTTTCTGCCACCCCCTATTTCTGTGACCTTGAGCAAGTTAATTAACCTCAGAAACCTCGTGTGTAAAATGGAAAATTAAAAAGCACCTACACAAAATGTTGTATTTGTGTAAAACAGTGCTTCTGAAACTTGCCAGTGATCAAAATCATCTGAAAAACATTAAAAGCACAGATTTCAAGACCTTTCCTCCAGAGATCCAGGTACACAGCTCAAAATGAATGTTTTTAATAAGTTTCCCAAATAATCAGGATCATCACGCAAGTTTAGGAACTATTGCTATACTGCATAGTTCATATTCCATTCAGTAAATGTTAGTGTTATTTACATTTTTTTACATTTGTCAAAATTTATTTTCCTAGAGATCCTTGGAAAGGAGGCTGGCTAGATGTTTACCAAGCCAGTTTCCCTTTCCTAGTCACACTAGTAAACTACAATTCCCAGGATTTGCTCTAGGTGATCCTATGAGATTAACCATGTCAGCAGAAATAGTATCTCTTATTTCTCTTCATCTCCCTCCCTCCAGTTTGATGGTGGTATATAATCTAATGTGAACTTGAAAACTAAGTTAAAAATGTCAAAACAGGCTGGCCACGGTGGGTCATGCCTGCAATCCCAGCACTTTGGGAGGCTGAGGCAGGTGGATTACTTGAGGTCAGGAGTTCAAGGCCAGCCTGACCAGCATGGTGAAAGCCCATATCTATTAAAAATAATAAAAAATTAGCCCAGCATGGAGTCCCAGCTACTTGGGAGGTTGAGGCAGGAGAATCACTTGAACCCGGGAGGCAGAAGCTGCAGTGAGCGGAGATCAAGCCACTGCACTCCAGCCTGAGCAACAGGGAGACTCCATCTCAAAAAAAAAAAAGTCAAAATAGCAGTCTGTAAATTACATAAGATCCTAAGTGATTTTATTGCACCAAACCTCCCACTAATCCATATGGGACTGCAACATGAGAGAGGAATAATACTTTATTGTGTTAAGCCACTGACTTTTGAAGTTGTTTCAGCAATCAGCATTACATATCTTAACACATCCACATTACATCATCTAGGATTGCTGAAACTGCTTTTATTTCCTTCATTCAAACTTCCTATCTGCAGTTCAGCTTGCATACCCACTGCCTGACACTAATCTTAAAACTGCATTTCCATCACCTCACCTGCCTATACAGACGTATATTAGTGGCTTCTTTTATTTTTCTCATCAGGTCAGAATTCCTCACCTTGGTTTTTAAAACCCTAAGTAGCTCATGCCCATTATACAAACTTTACTACCAAAGTGTGAAAAATATAGCTTAAGTATAAAGAAATAGGGAGCTATAAAGAAGATTATTTTTTCTTCCTGGAATTCTTATTTCACGTGGAGTCAGAAGCACATAACATAGCATATAATTTTTCTGGGTTTTAAAAATATATATAAAATAGCTCTATCTCCTCCCCTGGGGTAAGATGCTGTTTAGTGTGCTGCCTTACACTTTTTTTTACCCAGTCCTATCTCTGGCACCATACTATATATACAGCAAGAGTGCAATAAAACCTTGGTGTTTGATTATGGAGCCTGATTTTACACCTCCTTTCTCATGTGGAAAGTGTTTATTTCTTAAGTGCGTTCCCTTACACAAACTGCTAAGATAATGGCAGGTGAGAGCAACTAGACAAAGTGTTCTATTTCATAATAAGCAATGGAATGACTAACAGCTGCATGGTGTTTCCTGGATTGCACAAACATGTTGAGAGCCACTATGCACGAGACCCATTTCAGCTCCATGTGTTCTGATAAACATGTTGAGAGCCACTATGCATGAGACACATTTCAGCTCCATGTGTTCTGATAAGTAGTTTTTGTTCCCAGTTACTTGGAAGTTTACATAAAAATATAGAAACTACCTAAATCATTAGATTTTTAATTGGATAATATTAGAGGAGAAAAGAACCATAAAAATTATGTAGTCCATCTCCTTCATTTTATAGGTGGGGAAAATGCCGTGTTGGAAACAAGACTTGACCAAGAACCAAGTGTCTGAAGTTCTGGTTTCAATTCGACATGTATGGTTTGAGCAAGCCACTCAGTTTTTCTAGGTCTCAATTAGTCACGTATAAATTAAGAGAACAGAATGAACAATTTAAATTTAAGAATGAACGTATAAATTTAAGGCCCCTTCCAGCTCTAGAATTCTAATTCTATATGCTTATTGAGTACTTTTTACTCAAAATTTTAAAAAAACATTAATTTATAAACCCACATAAATAACTATGATTACTTATTTAAAAACTCTGAAAAATTCTTGGGATATACTGAGTTAATACAAGTACTATAATATTCTACTTAGCAAAAATATGGCAACACTAAATTAATGAACCTTTAGTTTAGATCAATATCAATGAATTAAAACAAAACTAAAATTACGGGCTTTTTAAAAATTCTGTTTTTAATAGATTTTGCCTGTGTTGCTTTTTAAAAATCTATTTTTGAGCATATAATGAGTGAATTTTCCCCAGTACTTAGGTTATGACATGGACATAAATTAGGCATATAAAGAAAATGAACTTTTATAAGTCACCACATTACTACTAATGCACAGTAATAAATTACTAAATGGGACCCATAAGGTTTGAGGAAAAAAGTACAGTTTTCATAGTGACTTATTCGAATAATGTTGTCTACAAATCAGATTTGTTCTTATTCACTCCAAACTGTATACAATTCAGATGTCAGCATGAAATCTCTGCCCTTTAAACTCTAAGTAAAATTGTCGCCAAAGTCCCACCTCTATTCCGCAGCATGTGCAAGCTGAAAGCCTTCCTCAGGTTGCCAGTGAACTAATGGAGGCCTCCTCTGCATTCTTAGAGGTGGAGTCTCTGTTTTGCTTCTTAGCAAAACAAATGTAATTTCAACAGCCACTTCTTGCATTTCCACAGAAGCAACATCTGCATTATTAAGAATAGAACACCTTACTGAAGGTCAGGATCATGAGAAGGAGTCACCTAACAATTTTAAGATCCTTTCTAGACATTCCTTTCCTCCAAGGGCCCTTCCACTCTCTGTGCTCACACATATCTCTCCTGGCATCTCCCCTATGTTGCATACTTCCCTTGTCTTTCTTAATATTCCAATGCGACAAAAGCAAAAAAAAAAAAAAAAAAAAAAAAAAAAAAAAAAAAAAAAAAAGCCTTTCCTTGCCTCATAGAAAGCAACTCGATCTTCTTTTCTAAAACTTTCTTCAATGCTCAGAGTCTTGGGGTCTCACCTGTATTTCTAAAGCCTGTTAAGATATTTTTCCTAAATAATCTCCTTGTAAGTCTGGATTCTTTTTGTTGAAAGTTACTGGAACCACGAAAACTACCTTAAGCTATGAAGGGGAAATTTTTGACACCTGTAACTGGGAAGTGTGGAGTGGCCCCTAGAACAGGCACGTGACATCAAGACACTCTCACTGACTCTGCTTCTCTCTGAATGTTGACTCTGTTCTCTCAGACCTGTTCATGTTGTGAGGGATATGGTGACTGGCAGCTCAGGGTCATATCATTAGAGCTCACAATTCAAGTGAAAAAAGAGATCCACATAATATCCATTATTGCCATTTTTCAGAAGCAGGATGGATCCTTACTCAAAGCTTGAATCAGATGTCAAAACTGATGACACCACACATGCACCACGAAGGCATTAAAATGAGTTACTGCTTATATAATGAAGTTTTCTAGGAAAGCAGGATAGACTTTCCAAGCTGGGTTTAGAAAAGAAAAGGCAATCGACCTAAGGCTTGTATTGTGGTTAGGAGGTGGGGGTCTGGGTGAGGATTCCCAAGCGTGGGCAGGGGCTTATGTGGCTTGAATCATCCACCATCACCAAAGGAGAGAATACTGGCTTTTTCATGATCAGCTTTCCCAGAAGCAGAAGGGAAGACAGAGGAGTGAGGCTTAAAAGTGGTTACAGTCAAACCTAAAACATGCAGTCAAACTCTTTATCACAATACCTCAACTTGAGTCACACATCCAACTGTTGGAATCACCACTGCATCCAGGAGGACATAGCCCTATGACAGATCTTATGCTCACATGATCACATCGTGACTATTGGGCCAAGATGCTGAAACCGGCAGTCCCACCAGATCGAATGTAATGGGTTGTGGGAAAGAAATGGGTCTCAAAGAAAAGAGATATGCTCTTGTTAGAAGAAGCTGACACAGTATGCTGAGAAGAAAAAAATACAACAAAATAAAACATTAATACAATATTTCAATGAAAATATTATGAAGCCACCTCATAAGATTTTTTAAAGTGTCCACTTATTTGTTTGTAATTGGTAACACAAGTTACCAAATCTGCAGAATTGCACAATACAAAAAGCACAGGAGTCTGGATTCAAAATATACTAGATAAGAATGTAGGCTGTTTCACCAGCTGTGGGGACTTGGGCAAAAGTAAAAGTAAAAGAAGAAGATAAAAGGGGAAAATGAAGACTTTCCAAGAGTGCTTACTAAGTGCCAATCATCACGCTAAGTGCTTCAGATGAGTTATCCATTTAATCTCCCATTAGAACCTTATGATTTTGAGGCTGTTATAACCTCTACTTTATTCATATAATGATAGAAAACCAGCAAGAGAACTCTAAGTTTGTTAAACTTTAAAGGCTAAATCTTATAGACTGTTTCAATGAGTATTCATCATACTCTTAGTGATCATTGGCATGCCACTAATTTGTTTTGCTTAGCAACCTTACATTTTGTTCCAAAATTCATCATCCATGATTCAGAAACTAGGATGTTTCTTTATTCAGCATCATCTATTCTCAAGCTATAAGATGCTGTTGTCTGTCATGGTAACTTTATATCTTAATTTGGGAAAATCAATAACAGCAATAGGGCAGTATTCCTATCAGTAACAGAAATCAGGAATGAAAATGTGTGAAACAAATAACAGAAGGGCCTCTGAAAGACATACACACAAACCATAAAATACCAGGGGAAGTTCTGAAATGTGCCACCATAAGTTATTGCTATCACAAGGTGTAAAATCAGTAATGACAACAGCAATGATTCAAGTTAATTGAATTCTGAACTCCCTTATTCTTATCTTCACACCCAAATTGGTGCCCAGGCCTCTGTTTCTGACTAAAATAATCTATATAAAGCCTTTCACTCTCTCCTTCCATATTTTGCATACTGTGTAAGAAATAAAACTAAATTTCTCTTTCTGTAAGCAATTCGCAAAATGGTTATGTACTACATCCTTTTCTCATTTTTTCTGCAAAAGTATCCTCAGTTTGAAATGGTCTTTTTTTTATGCTATGTGCCACACATTGTTCTAAGCTCTGGAATACAAAAGAGACAGTTCATTACTTTGCAGAATTCATATTATAGAAGATAAATGCAGACAATAAAAATAAACAAATGAAAGATTGTTTCATATGGTGATAATTGCTTTGAATTATATGATGATGACTGAAAAGAGGCTAGCAATTTTAGACTGGGCATAAGGAAATATCTTTCTACGAATGAATATCAATTAGACAGTCAGTATTCTGCTCTGGTAATAAATGATCCCAAAATCTCAGTAAGGCTGTCTGCTCCGTGTCAGACACCCTCCAGGGTAATTGATGTTTGTACAGTGACTGAGCAGCACAGGACAGTGGGGTCTCTACCTTCCTGCAGCTGTACCATCTGATACCCACATCCTTACTTGATATGGCAGTTGAAGAAAGACTGAAAAATAGCATAGTCAATGACTTTTCACTGTCAGTCACCCTCAAAGCCCATTGGCCAGAACCAGTCACACAGCCCTGCCTCATGCCAACCATTCACTGATGTTCTTCCCTCAAGATGTATACTCTTTAACTGGATACACAAGGACTATCTTGACATGTGCAGTACCCTGTTCATGTCCCCACTTCTTTCCCTGTTAAAGAAAGGGTGGGGTGGGGGTGTATTCAGATCTTCACATATTTCTCCTACTCCTTGAAAAGCTCTTCTTGCCACCATTCACTGCCCTCACCTTCTCTGGAAATAATTTTTACTTGTGTTTTGTAACTTGAGATACTAGAGATACTAGTCATCTCTAGGGAATCTTCTGTGACTCTCCCATGCTGGGTAAGTGTCCTCTTCTGTGCTCCCATAGTACCCTGTGCTAACCTTTGTTACTCTAGTACTTGTTTCTCTGCCAGTATCTCCACTAAACAGCAAAGTTATGGAGAGCATAACTGTGACCTCCTAAGTATAGAATCCCAACATTTCTTCTTAAAACAGAAGATGCAGTTAAATATTTGTTCAAAAAAATGGGGAAAAAATACAAATTGTATGCTGGATTTATTTATTAATGATACCATGTATCATTCACAAAATAATGGTATCATTCACAAAATAATGAAGACAATAGTGGGAACAAGTATGTTTGATGTAAGAAGAAAGAGAACTGGAATTCTCTACCTTGTCAAGTACTCAGCTGAAAGTATTATGGATATTCACTTAAAGTTTGGACATAATAAATTTGAGATACTATTAGAATAACTATGTAAACATATCCAAAAGATAGGTTAGACTGATATCCAGTTGTCATGGATGAAGACACAGATTTGACATTCATCCACCAGCTGATAAATGGTGCCATAGACTCCCTGTGTGAAAATACTTGAATGGAAATACAATAATAGGGCAAGGCTGAGTCAACAGCCAAGAGCAGGCTGAAGCCAGATATTGTTAGAAATCCTAAAGGGTATAGTCTATATAAACAGGAGAAAATGGAAAAAGTGTGAGGTTCAAATTAATTCTATTACACTTTTTATTTGTGTTCGGCTTAATTTTACTGTTCCAACTATGCCCCACATCATGTTTACATCCCTCACAATTCCATGATGCATAAAAGCTAATACTATTTCTGAAAAGTAGGAGTCAAAGAGATATTTATAATAAAGAGGAAAAGAACAATGTGGATTGAAAGGGACAAGGAAGGCATGAAATAGAAGAGAGAAAGAGAGGGTAGGAGAGGAGATTTAGCATAAAATCTAAAGGGGCAAATATATTTTGAAGGAGAAGAAAAATAGCTGAAGGGTTAGAGAAGGAACAGTTATACAGATGTGAGTATAATCGTGGTTTATTCCTAGTGATTAATTCCAAATTCATTAAATGAAGGAAAGAGCCAGAGGGAAAGAAAGAGAAGAGGGAAAGCCAATAGGAATTAATGTAAATTAGTTATTACTTAATGATGAAACAATTTTCAATTTACTATTAGCTACTGGGAATTCTCTGAAAAGAAAATTGTTTTATTTACCAGTTGAAATGCTGCTTCCATCTAATTTTATTTCTCATATCATTCTTCTTTGATGCAAGGGCTAGTTAATTATCAACATCAGTCTGGCAAATGCAACATATTTGCTGGGGCTACCTGACTGCAAAAAAGAGCATGTAGCTGAAATAGGCTGTTCACTATACAATACTTCAGCTCATGAGGACAGTCCCTTGAAATCAGTACTTAAAACCTTCCTGTTTTGTGCAATTTCCGGAGCTATACAGAATGCAGTAAACTGGAGGCAGAAAATCTTTTGTCCATGTCAGCTTAACTCTAGTCCTGCAAATATTGCTGGAATGGAGTTGTCCTTCAAGCCTCTTTGATTTTGATTTCACTCATCCAGAATTTGTAATATATAGACTTATTCTGGGATGAAGTTTGTTTTTCCTAAAACTGAAAAATTCTCTGAGTTTCCATTTCTAGAAAATATCTAACCAAATGATTTTTGAAGTATATTCTGCAGAATTAATATTTATCTTTTAAATGTTAAACTCAGGAATAAGCAAAGTCAAGCAGCTTTGTTTAATATGGAATTTCTAAGTTTTAAATATATGTTATTGTCTATTGTGATTTTCCCCAAGGCAGTTATACTATGAAGTTTTTCCAAAGGTTATCTCAACTTAGAACATCTTTGTCATAGAACACATTTTAGAAAATATTAGTCTAGCTTAAAGCATGTCAGTGCAGATTATATTTATTTTTGGAACATCTACTACGTGACTGGCATTGTGCTGGCACAATCTTGAGAAGCAGACTGAATTCCTGTCTGGATAAGACAGACATTAAATTATAATTAATTTCATAATTCTAAGTGTGCAAATTACTGTAAGAGAAAAATTCAGGGGAATCTAACCTAGTCTGGGAGGTGAAGGAAGGCTTCACTATGAAATGATGTTTAGTCTGAGATCTGCAAGATGAGTGTGAGTTTGTTAAATGAAGAGAAACAACAAGAGCATTCCAGGTATAGGAAATAGCAAATACAATGGATCTGAGCCAGGAGAAAGTCTGGCCAATCTGAACAATAGCTAACAATCTAGTAGAGCTGAAGGACAGAAGTACAGCCCTCATGGAGCATCCTTTCTGTTTGGAGAAGACAGGTTCTATACATCACCCTTCTAATTCCAACCCATAGGGAATCTCTTTTCCCAGCCAGTAATGAACTAGCTGTTCAAGACGACACGCTCAACAAAAATAATCTGAAAGGCAAGAATAAACATAAAAGTCATCTCTTTGAAGTCACTGGAGAGCTACCAAAGCAATTACAACCTAAAGAAACATGATTCCAGAGAAAAAGCGAAGCCCAGAGAGGTGAGGCAAATGTTGGGAACCTCTCTTACCCTGCAGGCATTAGCTACTTTGAAAGCTTTAGATGAGAAAAAAAGAAGCTAAGCAGAGCACTCAGCAGTTTCACAGGGGGTAAAGACACAAAAACTACATTCAGGGCCTGCCAAGAAGAAACACAGGTTAAAATACTGAAGTCCTTCAGTTGGGAAAACTAAAGGACCAAAGGAAAACCTTGAGGTGGGAAAATCAAAAAAACAACCTCTGACTAAAGAGTGTTCACAAAGGCAAAACTCCAGCTTTAAATCAACTTGATCTCTGTTTAAAATGCCCTATCCTACCCTAACTTCCTGCAAGACGCAAAAGTAAATTCTTTCAGGAGAAAGAGGTCATCATTTCAAACCTCAGGTTACCTCTACAAATTGTAATTCACAATGGAAGTCTATGTAAGTCAAAAGAAAGCACCCATATTAAAGAAGAAAACTAAAAAATAATGGAAAATACAGGATATTGCTTAAGAAACATTTGGGGCTTGGTAAAAGTGTCTAACATATCTTGAAATCTCAGCAAGAGGAGTGAGGAATGGAGCAGAGCAATATTTTAAGAGCTAATGACCAGAAGTTTTCTAAACTAATGAAAAATATTAAGGCACAGGTACAAGATGCACTGTAATTCCCAAACAGGAAAAATACAAAGAAAACCACATCCAGACATACAGTAACAAAACTGTAAAAAATAAAAGATAAAGAGACAATCTTTAAAACAGCATGAGAGAATAGGAAGTATTACTTCTTCTTTTTGTTTTTTAATGCTTCAAGTCGTGGGATACATATGCAGAATGTGCAAGTTTGTTACATAGGTATACACATGCCATGGTGGTTTGCTGCACCCATCAACCCACCATCTACATTAAGTATTTCTCCTAATGCTATCCCTCCCCTAGGCCCCCAACCCCCAAAAGGCTCCAGTGTGTGATGTCCCCTCCCTATGTCCATGTGTTCTCATTGTTCAACTCCCACTTATGAGTGAGAACGTGTGGTGTTCAGTTTTCTGTTCGTGTGTTAGTTTTCTGAGAATGATGGTTTCCAGCTTTATCCATGTCCCTGCAAAGGACATGGACTTTTTTATGGCTGCATAGTATTCCACGATACATATGTGCCACATTTTCTTAATCCAGTCTCTCATTGATGGGCATTTGGGTTGGTTCCAAGTCTTTGCTATTGTGAACAGTGCTGCAAGAAACATATGTGTGCATGTGTCTTTCTAGTAGAATGATTTATAATCCTTTAGAAATATACCCAGTAATGAGATTGCTGGGTCAAATGGTATTTCTGGTTCTAGGTCCTTGAGGAATCACCATACTGTCTTCCACAATGGTTGAACTAGTTTACACTCCCACCAACAGTGTAAAAGCATTCCTATTTCTCCACATCCTCTCCAGCATCTGTTGTTTCCTGACTTTTTAATGATCTCCATTCTAACTGGCATGAGAATGGTATCTCATTGTGATTTTGATTTGCATTTCTTTAATGACCAGTGATGATGAGCTTTTTCGCATATGTTTGTTGGCCACATAAATGTCTTCTTTTGAGAAGTGTCTGTTCATAACCTTCACCCACTTTTTTGATGGGGTTGTTTTGTTCTTGTAAATTGTATAAGTTCCTTGTAGATTCTGAACGTCACAGAATTAGAAAAAAACTACTTTAAATTTCATATGGAACCAAAAAAGAGCCCATATAGCCAAGCACAAAGAACAATGCTGGAGGCATCACACTACCTGACTTCAAACTATACTACAAGGCTAAAGTAACCAAAACAGCATGGTACTGGTACCAAAACAGATATATAGACCAATGGAACAGAACAGAGGCCTCAGAAATAATGCCACACATCTACAACCATCTGATCTTTGACAAACCTGACAAAAACAGCAATGGGGAAAGGATTCCTTATTTTATAAATGGTGTTGGGAAAACTGGCTAGCCATATGCAGAAAACTCAAACTGGATCCCTTCCTTGCACCTTTTACAAAAGTTAACTCAAGATGGATTAAAGACTTAAAACATAAGACCTAAAACCATAAAAACCCTAGAAGAAAACCTAGGCAATACCATTCAGGACATAGGCTTGGGCAAACACTTCAGGACTAAAACACCAAAAGCAATGGCAACAAAAACCAAAATTGACAAATGGGATCTAATTAAACTAAAGAGCTTCTGCACAGCAAAAGAAACTATCTTCAGAGTGAACAGGCAACCTACAGAATGGGAGACAATTTTTGCAATCTGTCCATCTGACAAAAGAAGCATTACTTCTAAAGAATCAAAAATAAGATTGAATGAAAGCTGGCTTCTCAACAACAACAAAAAAGCAGAAGCCAAAAAATATCTTCAAAATGTTGAAAAAAAAAACTGCCAAGCTAGAATTTCTATATCCAGTCAAAAATTTATGCAAAAAAATGAAGGTGAAATAAAAACATATTCAAATAAATAAAAACAGAGGATTATACTCCAGCAGACCTATACTAAAGAGATACCAACATGAGGTTTTCAGGCAGAAGAATCATAATCGTAGATGGAAGCATGGCAATAAAAAAAAAGAAGACTGATGGAAAAAGTAAATATGTAAACAAATCTAAATAAAAGTTGACTGTATTTTAAAAAATGAGGTCTTGACATTGTGTGTGTATGTGCATATGTGTGTTATATAAACACAGAATAGAAATAGCACAAAAGCCTAGTAGAGACTACATTAAATGTTCTAAGATTCTTGCATTTCCCGAGAAGTAATAAAACAACAAATTTATATTGTATTTTATAAGCCAAGGTTGCAGGCTATAAAATATATAGCAACTACTAAAGAAAAATAAAAGGATGTAAAACTAACAATTAACAAGGAAATATTGAATTAAAATTCTTAATTGAACTTCTGCTTGTACCATGATGGATTAGGTACTGAACTTTCCCTGTTACCACAAAACAACTAGAAACCTGGACAAATTATATGAAACAGATATTTCCAGAGATTAGAATAAAGGCAACAGAGGACTGTGAGTCCAGGAGAAAGAAAAATAAATGACATAGGACTGACTATTGCCACAGCTTTCCATGTAGAGTCATTTTCAAGGCTACAACACAAGAATGATTTAACCAAACAGAGCATGGATGTCTCACTGAATTGAGAATCTAGAAATCAGAGTTTGAGGAGAGTGTGGTGGTTGGAATTTGTGGTACAAACTCCCATAGAGAAGAAAGATTTGCAGTAAAAGAGATCCAGTAATCTGCACAGGAATTCCTTGAGTTCACTACTAAATAACCAGCTGTGCATGGATAGGGTAATGTAAAAAGCTATCAAGATCCAACTGAACAAGTTTCAAGGCTCAGGCAGGGCTGGGAGACATTCTAGTTCCGAACAGTTAGTGTGGAGAAGTGTTTTTAAACATCCAGAGGATTAGATAAGGTTCCAGAAGAGTGATGCCTTAGTAGTAGGGCTAAACCAGTTGTAGCATAAAGGCTACCTTCAATCTGCTCTTCAGAAAATGATAAAGAGGAAAAAAAAAAAACCTTGAAAGGAGTAAGCTGATCCACAAAAGCAAACACAAGAGAAAGGCATAAATCTTACTCAAAGAGTCTTACCTCTATCAAGGCTCTCTGCTGAACATGTAGTATGGGTCTGTGTTCAGGACAGTGACTTCTATTGCTTTCTTTTCTTGTAGGACAAGGTGAGAGCAATATTATTGATAAAAACTAAACAGACTACATATAGCACCACTATCCAATAGAAACTTAACACAAGCCACAAACATGACTTTAAATTTTCTAGTAGCCACACTTTAAAAGAAGATAAAATTAATTTTAATAATCTATTTTATTTAACCCAATATATTCAAATATAATCATTTTAACATGTAGCCAATTTTAAATAATTATTGAGATACTTTATGTTTTTCATGCAAAGTCTTTGAAATACAGTGTGTATTTTACACTTTCAGCAATCTCAGTTTAGACTAGCTTCAGTTCAAGTGCTCTACAGTCATATGTGGCTAGTGGCTACCATATTGAACAGCACAGGGCTGAAGCACAGGAGTCCAGATTGGAGGTTCCAGCTGTGTATGCAGTTGTCTAAGAAAGCAAGAAGCTGGAGACCTTCAGCTCATAGGAAGCTGGGGATAGAAGTCATCAATCCCTTGGGAAACTAACCATAGAAAGCTGAGTTTGGGTATAGTCACTTATAATCTGCCAGGGTTATTTTGAGGCAATCCTGCTTGTCACATCATAGAAAGATATTGGTAATATCCAAAGCAATTAATTAATGTGTCTGCCACTTTTCATAGCTCTTCTAAGAGCTTAATTAGACCGTAAGATAAACAGGAGCAACCCACTTCAAGACTGTTCAATCTTTCATTGACTGGCCTCCAGATGGGAGGACATAATATGCAAAATGGGAATAATATGCAAACTGACAAAGATCCATTCTGTAATGGATTAATCATATTTAATAAAAGCATGTCATTTATTGGAAAATAATCCACCTACCTTATTCCTAGTAGTAAAATAGCAGTCTATCTAAGACCTATAAATAGAGAAAGGGAGTAGCTCTTGCTCATTGAGAAAATCCAGTAGGCCAAAGGGCATATATATCTAGACCTTACACATATTAGATACCATGTCATTTGTTTATGGTTCCAGATTTTTCATGCTGCTCAGTGATATAAAATACTTAGTTTTCCCAGATAGTCTGCATAGTGTAATTCACACTGTAACTCATAATGTAATTCCCAGTGTAGTCACATTGTAATTCATAGGTCTTAATCACAGAAGGAAGATGTATCTCCTTTGGTCCCTTAAACAGTAATTGGCCACATTTCAGCTAAAAGTGACAAAACCAGAAATACTCAGAAAGCTTGTTTTGGGTAACTGAGTACAAGGTGAATTTTGTCTGGCTCAGTGATTGTAAATGTCCTGAAGGCAACATATGGTCAAGTCTCACTTAGTAAATGTGCTTGCTGAGTCTCTGAATTTCTCCAATTTTGCATTCAAGCCCTATTTAGTAATTTTCAGATTCTTTAGAATACTTCTTTAATCCCTCTATTTAAGGAGTATGCAATAAAAACAACATAGCATTTCTTTCAAATTCACATGTAAAACCTTTCCAGTCAGTCTTATAGGATTCTTGCCTGTAGCCAGGATTCTCAGCTGAATTCTGTGGCAAATGCTCCTTTCTAAATGGCTTTCCTTTGGAAAAACTGCGCAGCTGAAAACATAAACACGCATGCAGGCACAACCCTAAATAGGACTATGCAACTGAGCTTGGGGACTTATCTGAACATCGATTTTGATTTGGGTGCAATAGCAGCAGATATTTACTATATCCTTTTAGAATAAATCTTTTTGAGAGAATTTCTGGAAGGTTATTAACAACAATGACAACAACAATAATAATATCTATTCAATAGCTATTGAGTGCTCATTACATGTGGTGAGCTAAGTACATCACATGGTTCTTTAATTCCATTTGTGCAACAAACTCTGAGGGAGATATTCTAATTTTCTGATGGAATATTAGGGGAAAAAGTAACTTGTCCAAATTTATCCAGCTAGAAATGGAGCTGAGTTTGAATCCAGATAGTTTGATTTCAGGCTTCATTCTGCTTCTTGTTACGTATACTGATTCCCATTTGTGAAAGACCTAAATCTCTCTTACACTTCAAAATCAATTCATACTCCTCCGATAACCCTCTCTGCATTCCATCCTGGATCTAAAACAGTTAATTATTTTTTATCCCTCTTCTTCTCTCCCAAAGCACATTTGCATTCCCCATTCACCACACTTTTTGCATTATTTAAATTATTTGTTTACTCCTCAGTGTCTTCCGCTTGATTTAACTTTCTTTAAGGCAACGGTTCTCAACCGAGGATTATTTTGCCCTCTGGGGCACATTTGGCAATGTCTAGAGATACTTTTGGTTGTCACAACTAGCAGGAAAGTGCTATTAGAATTTACTGGGTAGAGGCCTGTGATGCTGCTCAACATTTTACAGTGCTCTGGACAGCCTCCCACTAGAAAGAAATATTTGGCCCAAAGTTTCAATAATATCGAGGCTGAGAAACCATTCTTCAAGGTACACCCAACCATAAATTATTAGTTTTTGTATGCAGCACAAAATACAATATCTGGTACATAATAAATGCTCAATAGATGTTTGCTGAACAAGACTCTATTGATATAGTAGGTTAGAAAATTATGCTCCATCTTTTATTGATAACACGTTTCTTAAACTTCAGGTTGTATTGGCCTCTCCATTCATCATAATCTATTATTAGCTTAAGTCACCCACCAGACTGGAGAAAATCTCTCCATATTTACATGCTTGTTAGATGGTAATCAGTCTCACATATCTTTGCATCTCAGTCCCTGCATATACAAAGCAGTATTTAAAGATACTATTAAAAGCTACATGCAGAAATACTTATCATAATTAGGTGACTTACTGGCATCTCCCTCCTGCAAAAGCATAACTCCCCTTAGTCCCAAAGCCTGTAGGACATGCAGCCTCAGGGGATCTACAGCCAGCAGAGAGTAGAATGGTCTGGGGGTTATGAAGGCTGGCCCTGATGTACATTATTGTTTTCTATTTTCTGTTTCTCTGTTATGTAAGTCTGTATTATTCCATTATATATATATATATATATATAAGCTATAACAGCTGACCCTGTTCAAATTTCTCTCAAACTTACATTGCTCCTCATTGAGGTTGTGATTTTATTTTTATCTGTTCTTCACGGGTCTGAAAACGCATGTTACCCAAACTGGTGTCAGGACACTCTATAGTAGGAACTTTCTTGCTTTTCTTGCACTTATAAACATGCATTACCCTGACAACTCACTACAGAAAAAGTTGTGATTTTTTTCCACTAAAATAAAATCAACAGTCATAATTGGTAGCTCTTGTTCAAGAGCAAGAAAATGAAAGCCTTTCTCACAAAAGACTTTGGGAAAAAAAAGTCTGTTAAATTTGATTAGATCATTAACAAACTACTCAACCTCTTTTGTTAATGTTTATATTTGATAGCAGTCTAATATTCTCATATTGGAAGAATATAATCTTCATCTCCTCCATACTTTTGTGAATTATGACCTATATTACACTTTCTTTGGCTTAATATCTCAGTCTTTCTTCAGCTATTCAATCCTTTATTTTTAATTTTGTTTAAGATTTAATTAAGATATTTCTCTGGTATTTTTTCTAAGTACTAGATTAATGACCATCTGTCATTAGATCATTTTTCTATAAAGAAAATGCCACTACAACTTCCATTTTTAGCTATGACAAAATAGCTACTAGCAAATCAACACTCATACCAAAAACAACTAGAAAAGCTGAATAAAACATAAAATGAAAATCATTTTCAAGGTATTGGAGAGATTCAAATCAGCCAAGACTCAAGGGGACAATAAGCTAAAGAAACAAGAAGCTTCTTAGAGTGAACTCAACATTTTAAAAAAAATTTTTTTAACTTTTATTTGAGGTTTAGGGGTACATGTGAAGGTTTGTTACATAGGTAAACTCATGTCATAGAGGTTTATTGCACAGATTACTTCATATTTCAGGTATGGAGCCTAATATCTAATAGTTATTTTTTCTGCTCCTCTCCCTCCTCCCACCCTTCACCCTCAAGTAGACCCCAGTGTCTGTTGGTACTTTGTGTTCATGAACTTGACATCTTGTGTATCAATTTTCCCCTTTAGGCATTTGCCAAATCTTTAGGACACTGGGGCTGGTCAATAAAAGAAGAAAACATTAGTGGATGAGTAAAGTTTTCAATGGTCTCAAGGAGGTGGGGCAATAAAGAATTTGAGTTTAGGCCTGATCAGGCAGCCAGGACTTAAGAGAACAAGAATCTGAGGAGAAGAAATGAGCCCCACATGCTACACTAATTCTCCCCTCAAGATATCTGACAAATCTTGGGCCGAGCATGGTGGTTCATGCCTGTAATCCCAGCACTTTGGAAGGCCAAGGCGGGCGGATCACCTGAGGTTGGGAATTCGAGACCAGCCTGACCAACATGGAGAAACCCTGTCTCTACTAAAAATACAAAATTAGCCGGGCATGGTGGTACATGTTTGTAATCCCAGCTACTCCGGAGGCTGAGGCAGGAGAATCACTTGAACCCGGGAGGCAGAGGCTGCAGTGAGCCCAGATCGCACCATTGCACTCTAGCCTGAGCAGCAAGAGCAAAACTCAGTCTCAAAAAAAAAAAAGATATTTGCCAAATCTTAAGCTGTGCATGGTAAGAAGCTAAAAAGCTAAGTAGAAAATCACCATAAACTAGAGCAAAGTTTTTTGTAGATTGCCCTAAGAAAGAAAGGCCAGCAAACATCACAGACTTTATCTGGGGACCCCTAGAGAGATACGTCCCAGAAGTAAACAGAGTTTTACAAATGTTGAACTTACCTTAAGACACCTTGTTCTCTTATTAAATTGAGGTGATTTGCTTCTACCTAGCTGTTTTCCAGAGGACAAGTTAAGTCCTATTTAGAGAAATATAGTATCACCCAAATCTTTACTTTTTGTTGTTGTTGTTGAGATGGAGTCTTGCTCTGTCACCAGGCTGGAGTGCAGTGGCACAGTCTCGGCTCACTACAACCTCCACCTCCCAGGTTCAAGCAATTCTTCTGCCTCAGCCTCCCAAGTAGCTGGGACTACAGCACGCGCCACCACACCCGGCTAATTTTTGTATTTTTAGTAGGACAGGATTTCACCTTGTTGGCCAGGATGGTCTCAATCTCTTGACCTCGTCATCCACCCGCCTCTGCCTCCCAAAGTGCTGGGATTACAGGCGTGAGCCACTGTGCCCGGCCTTTAAAATTTTAATGCAAAAAATCTAGCAGCCAATCAAAAATTACCAGAACCAAAAGGGAAGACAAAAGAATAGGGAAAGTAATTTAATAGAAAGGGATTCATAGTTGATTCATATTTTGGAGTTATTAATAATTGAATTTAACATAATTGTGGTCAGGTGCAGTGGCTCATGTCTGTAATCACAGCACTTTGGGAGGCCGAGCAGGCAGATCACTTGAGGTCGGGAGTTCAAGGCCAGCCTGGCACACATGGTGAAACCCCCTCTCTACTAGAACTACAAAACCAATTAGCCTGGCATGATGGCATGTGCTTGTAATCCCAGCTACTCGGGAGGCTGAGACACCAGAATCGTTTGAACCCGGAAGGCGGAGGTTGCAGTGAGCCCAGATTGCTCCACTGTACTCCAGCCTGGGAGACAGTAAGACTCTGTGTCAAAAAAAAAACTAAAATTAAAATGTTTAAAAATAAATAAATAAAATAATTGTAATTAATATGCTCAAGAAGATCAAGAACAGGAGGTAGAGTTTTACCAGAGAACAGATGGCACAAATGAAAAATAGTAAGAGAGTATATATATATGTATATTTATATTTGTATATCCAAATATATCAGTAATTACATTAAATGTAAACAGACTAAATAATCTCACAAAAAGATTAAAATTGACAGACTGGATTATGAAAACAATATCCAAATCCATACTGCCTACAAAATGTGACAAAGATATTACAAGAAAGGAGAATCATAGTTTTATCACTCATATAAATATGGATGCAAATATCATTAACAAAATATTAGCAATTCAAATCTAAATTATGCAAAAAGCACAATACATTGAGAGCAAGTTGGACTTATTTCAGGAATGAAAGTTCGGTTTTACATTGAAACATCAATGTAATTCCCCACATTAAGAGGGAAAAATGAAGGTGCAATCACATATGATTATCTCAATAAATGCTGAAAAAACATTTCTAGATCTTTTCTTTAAAGTTTGGTAATGTTCTAAATTAATTTTATCTGGTTATATGCTTCTAAAGAAGCCTAAAGGAAACATCATGTTAAACAGTGAAATATTACAGGGTTGATATGGTCTGGCTCTGTGTCCCCACCCAAATCTCATCTTGAATTGTAATCCCCACCTGTTGGGGAAGGGACCTTCTGGAAGGTTACTGGATCATGGGAGTGGTTCCCCCATGCTGTTCTCCTGATAGGAAGTGAGTTCTCAAAAGATCTGTTGGTTTATAAATGGCAGTTTTTCCTGCACTCATTCACTCTCTCCTGCTGCCATGTGAGAAGGCCCAAGCTTGCTTCCCCTTCACCTTCCACCATGATTGTAAATTCCCCGAGGCCTCCCCAGCCATGGGGAACTGAGTCAATTAAACCTCTTTCCTTTATAAATTACTTAGTCTCAGGTATTTATTTATAGCATTGTGAAAACAGACTAATACAAGGCTATAACTACATACTCTAAAGGGCCTAGTATGCTCAATAAGACGTGTAAAAGGAATAAGAACTGGAAAGGAAGAAATGAGATTATATTCATAAATGGCACAATACTATATATAGAAAATCCAGGCTGGGCCCAGTAGGTCACACCTGTAATCCTAGCGCTTTAGGAGGGCGAGGATAGTGGATCACTTGAGACCAGGAGCTAGAGACAAGCCTAGCCAACATAGCAAAACCATGTGTCTACAAAAAATGCAAAAATTAGCCAGGTGTTGGTAGCTCATGTCTGTAGTCCCAGCTACCTGGGAGGCTGAGGCTGGTGAATCACTGGAACCCAGGAGGCAGAGGTTGCAGTGAGCTGAGATCCTGCCACTGCACTCCAGCCCAGGTGACAGAGTGAGACCCATGTCTCAAAAACACAGAACAAAAAAAAACAAACATTAGCTGGGCATGGTGGCACATGCCTGTAATCCCAGCTACTTGAAAGGCTGAGGCATGAGAATCACTTGAACCCAGGAGGTGGAGGTTACAGTGAGCCAACGTCGCATCACTGCACTCCAGCCTGAGTGAGAGAGAAAGACTCTGTCTCTAAATAAATAAATAAATAAAGCCAGTTCAGCATGCGAAAATCAATTGAAATTTGTACAATAGCAATAAACACATAGAAAATAAAAATTTTAAAACAGTATATTTTACAAAAATAGCATTGAAAAACAACTTTAAGACATAGGAAAAAAATCTCATGAAAGATTTGGAGGATGTTTGTACAGAAAACAAAAAAATACTGAGACTGGAAAAAAGGTCTAAATAGTACCCTATTTGTTGATTAGAAGGCTTAATATTGTGAATATGCAGTTCATTCTCAAATTATTTTATAGACTAAATGCAATTGTAATTAAAATTTTAGAGTGCATGGGTGTCTGTCTGTCTGCCTGTACATGTGTGTGCATGTGTATATATACATATATTCACTAGTATTTAAATTTAAATGCAAACACTCATTTTTGAAAAGATCAAAATTGGAGTACTTGCTCCTGCAGAGAGTGTGATATGAACCCAAGGATGGATAAATAGATCAATACAACAGAATAGAGAATACAGAAACAAACAAAACATATATAGTCACTTGATTTATGACAAAGGCCACTACAAGGTAGTAGTAGTACAACATAGTAGAAAAGGGTGCTTTTTAAATAAACTGTAGCTACTAAAATGTAGTAGAAAAGGGTGATTTTTAAATAAAGGATGCTGAGGCCATGACATCCCTACAAGAGAAAAAATGTAAATCTTGACCTTTACATTACACCATCAAGAAAATCTCTTCCAGATGTATTTTAAGTTTAAATGGAGTGTATAACACTAAAAGCCTCTAAAAAATATCATAGGAAATTTATATTATATTTTATTGTACTATGTTATATTATATTAGACATTTTCAACAGAACCTCAAAAGCACTAACCATGAAGGAAAAGATCAATTGAGCTACCTTAAAATTAAGAACACAAGAAAAGACACCTTAAAAAGTAAAAAAATAAATAAATAAAAGAATGAAAGAAAACATTTTATATTTATCTGGCCAACAAAGGACTTGTACCTAAAGCTCCTACAAAACAGTAAGAAAAAATATATAGCAAACTAATGCAGGAACAGAAAACCAAATACCACAAGTTCTCACTTATAAGTGGGAGCTACATGATAAGAACTTATGAACACAAAGAAGGAAACAACAGACACTGGGGTCTACCTGAAGAGGGAGGGTGGGAGGAGGAAGAGGAACAGAAAAGATAGCTATTGGGTACTGGGTTAATACCTGGGTGTTGAAATAATCTGTACAACAAACCCCCATGACACAAGTTTACCTATGTAACAAAGGTTCACATGTATCCCCAAACCTAAAATAAAAGTTAAAAATAAAATAAATAAAATAAAACAATAAAGAAAAAGTGGATAATTCAGTTTTAAAAATAGACAAATGACTCGAATGGACACTTCATAAAAGATGATCTAAAATGGAGAATAAAGGTGAATATGTTCTCATAATCATTACTCCTCATGGAAATGCAAAGTAAAACTTGTGAGATAACACAAGAATAGATAAAATAGAAAAGAATCATACCAAGTGTTCATCAGAATGTGGATAACTAAACTCTCATACCCTGTTCTGAGAGTGTGACTTAGTATAATCACAGTTTGGCAATATCCACTAAAGCTAGATACATGCATAATCTATGATGAAGCACTGCTACTTCTATGTATATACACTGCAAAGATGCAAAAATATGTTCATCAAAAGACATTTATATGGCCATCTGTGATCTTCCCTAGGAAAAAAAAGTAAAATTTTTAAAAAGACGTTTATAAGAATATTATTGTAGCACTATTTGTATTACTCAAAAACTGAAAACAATACAAATGTTTGTTAACAGTAGAATGGATTAATAAATTATAATGTGTTCATACAAGGGAAAGCTAAATAGCAATAAGAATGAAAAACACTGTTGCACACAACAACACTGATAATCTCAATGAAAGAAAGAGAACAAACACAAGAGAACACAGGCAATACAACTTCATCTATTTAAAGTTTAAGAGCATACAGAATTAATTAGTGACATGAAGTAAAAATAGTGGTTGCTTTTGGGAGGTGATGTTAGTGACTGGGAAGAGCTACTGGTAATTATTCTGTTTATTTATCTGAGTAGTGGTTACACCAGTGTGTTCATTAGTGAAAAAAATTCACTGAGCTGGACTTTTATACTTTGTGCCCTCTTCCTATGTATGGTAAATTTTAGCATGAAGTTTATGATAGAAAAATTCCATTACACAACACATGACAAAGCAATGTTCATGTTTTAGGAGTAGCTTATAGAAGTTGTATTTGGTGTATGGTTCTTCCTATGCGTGGTATATTTTAGCAAGAAGTTTATGATCTAAAAATTCCATTATAGAATACATGACAAAGCAATGTTCATGTTTTAGGAGTAGCTTATAGAAGTTGTATTTGGTTGCAAAAAGAAATTTTGACCTCGATATATTACTTATTTTAATTAAGATACCCTTTTCTTCCTTCCACATATATTCACCAGTTGACATTACATTATATATTAACTTGTTTTTTACTTGTCCCCTCTGACTATTATGTAAACAACACAAAGGCAAAGAGTTTGTTTATTTCATTCACTGCTATATATTCAGCATCTAAACTACTATCTTAAAAATTTTTAATAAATATTTACCGAATGAATGAATCAAGCTGATTATGATCATTCTTAGTAATTGAGGCTTTCACTTAAATTTTATTTGAATTTCACACTCACTGAAACCTACAGTAAGCCTTTAATAATTCTAGATCTTTAGCAACTTACATGCAGTGGGCAATAAGTAATTTAAATTTTTAAAATTCTGAAAGATAATTCCTTAAACCTGCTTCCTAGTTACAGTGAAGACGTGTAGGGAGAAGACCAGAAAGCATTATAAAGTAATAGTTTGGTTCAAGGAAGTCGCTTGACAGCTAGATTCTTCTCTACAAATATTTTAGTTTCTTAAAGGGAGAAAATAGTTCTTTCTATAATATCATTCAGAGAGGACAAAAGAGGAAAATATGGATCAATGACCATGGGATAATGTAACGACTGGACCAGTGTCCAGAATGACATGGCTGTCTGCTGGCTAGTAGGTACTCCTACCTAAACTGCAGAGGGAACATGAAGTGTTACGTGGTGGATAACATAAATAAGGACATCACCTTTAGGGAACAAGTGACACAAGCTCTCTCCTTATAGGGTAGCTGGTCCCAAAGCATATGACCTCTGGGCCCAGATGAACAGCACAGAGGGAAAGCCCAGAGAGCTCAAAGCAAATTTGTGCAACTCAACAGGCATGAGGGTGAGCTTGTGAAAGTGGTTCTGAAAGGGTGAGTGCAGATAAAAGGAGCAGGAGAGGCCACAGCATGATGGGGCTCGGGAGCGAGAGTGAGTCATTTAACATAAAGAATAAAGAAGAGAAAAAGTGGAGCAGAAAAGAGAACATTAACAACTAGAGTGACTGCAGGAGAAAGGGAAAATGAACACATAAATACATTTGTATCCAGAAAAGCAAACCCCAGTTACATAACTAGCATTTAGTAAACACTGAACCAGTTCATATAAAAAAGATGTGGGAAGATGGAAAAGGAGAACAAGCAATGAACACACTAGGACAAATGCTGAGGTGGCTCTCTCCATCTAGGGGCAAAGCTAAATTCCTTTTCGTTGTACATTGTAATGTCATTGATGTTTAATTTGGCTATTTAGTAAATTCACATATTTTATTTTTAAAGCCAATTTTAAAGAAAGTGTCCAAAGAGAATTCTAAAAGACCATTTGCTTATTATTTTTAATTATCAATTTATTTTAATTACTAAATTCAGGACTGACACCCAGTAAACCTGTGCATGACAGAGGCATGTACCCTTCCTACACAACAGAAAGGAAATGGCAGTGTTTCGTGGCAAATTCCCTAAAAAAAAGGGTGATTTGAGGGATACTCCTGATCAAGATTGCATTTGAATGGTATTATTTCACTATATCAGAGTAAAACCTGGTACATGAATCTGCTTCTATTATAACCTGAGTCCATGCAGTTAATGGTTTGCTCTTTCTTTAATATATAAATATGGCTCAAACTCAGTATTGAACATTTCAGTGGATCAGTAGACATTATTAAGAATACAAAATTAAAACCAATGTTAAAACCTGTTAGAATCTTTTTTATTAAAAAAATGCAGGCTCACAGAAAATACACACTAGGTAGGTTATTAAAGCTCCAAACTAAAATAATTTATTTCCATATAAGTTAAAATGTTAATGAAATGTCTTTACCAAGGGCAAGAAAAAGAAAAGGATTAAACAAACTACAGTTGTGTAACTCTGACTTAAGGGACAATAGCCATGATGAACCTATTATCTCTTTTTCCAGGCAAGATATTTACTGAATCCACTTTTTAAACCAGCCAAAATTGCAAAATGCAATTCATTCTTTAAATAATTGGAAATCAGTATTGTGAATAGATTTTGATTGCTAGAAAAAACGTTAGCTTTTTCTTATTAGCAAAGTGCAGCTGAAAATGAAGAAGAAAGACAAATAAAATATGGACTTGTTAATGGGCCCTGGAAAAATAAATGAGGTTTTCTTAATTTCTTAGTGACTGTGGAGAGAGTGTTTATGTGACATTGAAAAAGACAGTTCTGTTGCAGCTCTGAAAAGTAAGTAGAGAGTATATAGAAATTGTTATTTAATTAGGCCAGATATTTTTCCTCTAGCAATTTTCTGAAGAATACTTTTAAAAATAAAAAGCTAAATACTAAATCACTTGCTCATTTTTTTTGTTATATTTGTTAAAGTCTTCAATATCCAGGAAATATATAGACTCATTTATTCCAGAGGTAAACGGAATTTCAAGGTACATAATTTCTTAGAAAGAGCTGTCTTAAATCTGGAGATAGATGGAAATAAAAGGTCTCTTCTCCAAAATGTACTTTTTTTTGTTTATTCCCAACTTTTATTTTAAGTTCAGGGGTACATGTGTATGATGTGCACGATTGATACATGGGTAAACATGTGCCATGGTGATTAGCTGCACAGATCATCCTATTTCCTAGGTATTAAGCTCAGCATTCATTAGCTATTCTTCCTGATACTCTCCCTCCTCCCACACCCCATCCTCTGATAGACTCCAGTGTATGTCGTTCCCCTGATGTGTACATGTGTTCTCATCATTCAGCTCCCACTTAACAGTGAGAACATGCACTATTTGATTTCCTATTTCTGTGCTAGTTTGCTGAGAATAATGGCTTCCAGCCCCATCCATGTCCCTGCAAAGGAGATTATCTCATTTCTTTTTATGGCTGCATAGTATTCCATGGTGTACATGTACCACATCTTCTTTATCTAATCTATCATTGATGGGCATTTAGGTTGATTCCATGTTTTTCTTATTGTGAATAGTGCTTCAGTGAACATATGTGTGCATGTAGCTTTATAATAGAATGATTTATATTCCTTTGGGTATATACCCAGTAATGGGATTGCTGTGTCAAATGGTATTACTGCCTCTAGATCTTTAAGGAATCGGCACACTGTCTTCCACAATGGTTGAACTAATTGACACTCCCACCAACAGTGTATAAGGATTTCTTTTTCTCCACAATCTCACCAGCATTTGTTGTTTTTTTTCACTTTTTAGTAATAGCCATTCTGACTGGTATGAGATGGTACTCACTGTGGTTTTGGTTTGCATTCCTCTAATGATCAGTGATAGTGAGCTTTTTTTCATGTTTGTTGGCCATAAGTATTCTTCTTTTACAAAGCATTTGTTTATGTCCTTTGCCCACTTTTTAATGGGTTGTTTATTTCTTATAATTTGTTTAAGTTCCTTGTAGATGCTGGATATTAGACCTTTGTCAGATGGGTAGATTGCAAAAATGTTCTCCTTTTCTATAGATGTCTATTTACTCTGACAATAGCTTTTTAGCCTGTGCAGAAGCTCTTTAGTTTAATTAGATGCCATTTGTCAATTTTTGCTTTTGTCGCAGTTGCTTTTGGCATCTTCATCATGAAATGTTTGCCTGTGCCTATGTCCTAAATTGTATTGCCTAGGTTGTCTTGAGGGTTTTTATAGTTTTGGGTTTTACATTTACGTCTTTAATCCATCTGGAGTTGATTTTTTTATATGGTGTAAGAAAGGGGTCCAGTTTCAATTTTCTGCATATGGCTAGACAGTTCTCCCAGCACCATTTATTAAATAGGCAATCCTTTCCCCATTGCTTGTTTTTGTCAGGTTTGTCAGGGATCAGATGGTTGTAGGTGTGTGGTCTTATTTCCAGTTCTATTCTGTTCCATTGGTCTATGTGTCTGTTCTTGCACCAGTAGCATGCTATTTTGATTACTGTAGCCTTGTAGTATAGTTTGAAGTCGAGTAGTGTGAGGCCTTCAGCTTCCTTCATGTTTAGGATTGTCTTGGCTATTCAGGCTCTTTTCAGGTTCCATATGAATTCTAAAATAGTTTTTCCAAATTCTGTGAAGAATGTCAATGGTAGTTTAATGGGAATAAATCTACAAATTGCTTTGGGCAGTATGGCTATTTTCACAATATTGATTCTTCCTACCTATGAGCATGGAATATATTTCTATTTCTTTGTGCCCTCTCTGATTTATTTGAGCAGTGGTTTGCAGTTCTCCTTGAAAAGGTCCTTCACTTTCCTTGTCACCTGTGTTTCTAGGTATTTTATTCTTTTTGTGACAATTGTGAATGGGATTTCATTCCTGATTTGTCTCTTGGCTTGACTATTGTTGGTGTATAGGAATGCTAGTGACTTTCGCACATTCATTTTGTATCCTAAAACTTTGTGAAAGTTGCTTCTCACATTAAGAAGTTTCAGGCGGTGACAATGGGGTTTTCTAGATATAGGATCATGTCATCTGCAAACAATGATAATTTAACTTCATCTCTTCCTGTCTGAATACACTTTATTTCTTTCTTTCTCTGATTGCCGTGGCCAGAACTTTCAATACTGTGGTGAATAGGAGTGGTGAGATAGGGCATCCTTGTCTTGAGGTGGTTTTCACAGGGAATGCTTCCAGATTTTGCCCATCGTATGATATTGGCTGTGGGTTTGTCATATCTGGCTCTTATAATTTTTAGGTGTGTTCTTTCAATATCTAGTTTACCAAGACTTTTTAGCACAAAAGGATGCCGAATTTTATCAAAGTCCTTTTCTGTATCTATTGAGATAACCATGTAGTTTTTGTCTTTAGTTCTGTTTATGTGATGAATCACATCTATTAATTTGCAATTTTTTTTTTACTTTTTTTATTATTATACTTTAAGTTCTAGGGTACATGTGCAAAACGTGCAGTTTTGTTACATATTTACACATGTGCTGTGCTGGTTTGCTGCATTCATCAACTCGACATTTGCATTAGATATTTCTGCTAATACTATCCCTCCCCCAGCCAGCCCCAGTGTGTCCATATGTTCTTATTGTTCAACTCCCACTTATGAGTGAGAACACGTGGTGTTTGGTTTTCTGTCCTTGTGATAGTTTGCTTAGAATGATGGTTTCCAGCCTCATCCATGTCCCTGCAAAGGACATGAACTCATCCTTTGTTATGGCTGCATAGTATTCCATGGTGTACATGTGCCACATTTTCTTAATGGTGGCACATTAAGAAATGTGCCTCCAGCTTTGTTCTTTTGGCTTAGGATTGTCTTGGCAATGCAGGCTCTTGTCCATATGCCCTGTGTCCATATGTTCTTATTGTTCAACTCCCACTTATGAGTGAGAACACGTGGTGTTGGTTTTCTGTCCTTGTGATAGTTTGCTTAGAATGATGGTTTCCAGCCTCATCCATGTCCCTGCAAAGGACATGAACTCATCCTTTGTTATGGCTGAATAGTATTCCATGGTGTATATGTGCCACATTTTCTTAATCCAGTCTATCATTGATGGACATTTGGGTTGGTTCCAAGTCTTTGCTATTGTGAATAGTGCTGCAATAAACATATGTGTGCAGGTGTCTTTATACTAGTATGATTTATAAACTTTTGGGTATATACCCAGTAATGGATGGCTGGGTCAAATGGTATTTCTATTTCTAGATCCTTGAGGAATCTCCACACTGTCTTCCACAATGATTGAACTAGTTTACACTCCCACCAACAGTGTAAAAGTGTTCATATTTCTCCACAACCTCTCCAGCACCTGTTGTTTCCTGACTTTTTAAGGATCGCCATTCTAATTGGTGTGAGATGGTATCTCATTGTGGTTTTGATTTGCATTTCTCTGATGACCAGTGATGATGAGCATTTTCTCATGTGTCTGTTGGCTGCATAAATGTCTTCTTTTGAAAAGTGTCTGCTTGTATCCTTTGCCCACTTTTTGATGGGGTTGTTTGATTTTTTTCTTGTAAATTTGTTTAAGTTCTTTGTAGATTTTGGATATTAGCCCGTTGTCAGATAGGTAGATTGTAAAAATTTTCTTCCATTCTGTAGGTTGCCTGTTCACTCCGATGATAGTTCCTTTTGCTGTGCAGAAGCTCTTTACTTTAATTAGATCCCATTTGTCTACTTTGGCTTTTGTTGCTATTGCTTTAGGTGTTCCAGTCATGAAGTCCCTGTCCATACCTACCTCCTGAATGGTATTGCCTAGGTTTTCTTCTAGGGTTTTTATGGTTTTAGGTCTAACATTTAAGTCTTTAATCCATCTTGAATTAATTTTTGTATAAGGTGTAAGGAAGGGAGCCAGTTTCAGCTTTCTATGTATGGCTAGCCAGTTTTCCCAGCACCATTTATTAAATAGGGAATCCTTTCCCCATTTCTTGTTTTTGTCAGGTTTGTCAAAGATCAGATGGTTGTAGATATGTGGTATTATTTCTGAGGGCTCTGTTCTGTTCCATTGGTCTATATCTCTGTTTTGGTACCAGTACCATGCTGTTTTGGTTACTGTAGCCTTGTAGTATAGTTTGAAGTCAGGTAGCGTGATGCCTCCAGCTTTGTTCTTTTGGCTTAGGATTGTCTTGGCAATGCAGGCTCTTTTTTGGTTCCATATGAACTTTAAAGTAGTTTTTTCCAATTCTGTGAAGAAAGTCATTCGTAGCTTGATGGGGATGGCATTGAATCTATAAATTACCTTGGGCAGTATGGCCATTATCATGATATTGATTCTTCCTACCCATGAGAATGGAATGTTCTTCCATTTGTTTTTGTCCTCTTTTGTTTCCTTGAGCAGTGGTTTGTAGTTCTCCTTGAAGAGGTCCTTCACATCTCTTGTAAGTTGGATTCCTAGGTATTTTATCCTCTTTGTAGCAATTGTGAATGGGAGTTCACTCATGATTTGGCTCTCTGTTTGTCTGTTATTGGTGTGTAAGAATGCTTGTGATTTTTGCACATTGATTTTGTATCCTGAGACTTTGCTGAAGTTGCTTATCAGCTTAAGGAGATTTGGGGCTGAGATGATGGGGTTTTCTAAGTATACAATCATGTCATCTACAAACAGGGACAATTTGACTTCCTCTTTTCCTAATTGAATACCCTTTATATCTTTCTGTTGCCTGATTGCCCTGGCCAGAACTTCCAGCACTATGTTGAATAGGAGTGGTGAGAGAGGGCATCCTTGTCTTGTGCCAGTTTTCAAAGGGAATGCTTTCAGTTTTTGCCCATTCAGTACGATACTGGCTGTGGGTTTGTCACAAATACCTCTTATTATTTTGAGATACGTTCCATCAATACCTAGTTTATTGAGAGTTTTTAGCATGAAGTGCTGTTGAATTTTGCCGAAGGCCGTTTCTGCATCTATTGAGATAATCACGTGGCTTTTGTCTTTGGTTCTGTTTATGTGATGGATTACATTTATTGATTTGCATATGTTGAACCAGCCTTGCATCCGAGGGATGAAACCAACTTGATCTTGGTGGATAAGCTTTTTGAGGTGCTGCTGGATTTGGTTTGCCAGTATTTTATTGAGGATTTTCACATCGATGTTCATCAGGGATATTGATCTAAAATTCTCTTTTTTTGTTTTGTCTCTGCCAGGCTTTGGTATCAGGACGATGCTGGCCTCATAAAATTAGTTAGGGAGGATTCCCTCTTTTTCTATTGATTGGAATACTTCCAGAAGGAATGGTAGCAGCTCCTCTTTTTACCTCTGGTAGACTTCGGCTGTGAAACCGTCTGGTCCTGCACTTTTTTTACTTGGTAGGCTATTAATTATTGCCTCAATTTCAGAACCTGTTATTGGTCTATTCAGAGATTCAACTTCTTCCTGGTTTAGTCTTAGGAGGGTGTATGTGTCCAGAAACTTATCCATTTTTTCTAGATTTTCTAGTTTATTTGCATAGAGGTGTTTATAGTATTCTCTGATGATAGTTTGTATCTCTGTGGGATTGGTGGCAATATTCCTGTTATCATTTTTTATTGTGTCTATTTGATTCTTCTCTCTTTTCTTCCTTATTAGTCTTGCTAGTGGTCTATCTGTTTTATTGATCTTTTCAAAAAAACTAGCTCCTCAATTCATTGATTTTTTGAAGGGTTTTTTGTGTCTCTATCTCTTTCAGGTCTGCTCTGATCTTAGTTATTTCTTGCCTTCTGCTAGCTTTTGAATGTGTTTGCTCTTGCTTCTCTAGTTCTTTTAATTATGTTAGGGTGGTGATTTTAGATCTTTCCTGATTTCTCTTGTGTGCATTTAATGCTATCAATTTCCCTCTACACACTGCTTTAAATGTGTCCCAGAGATTCTGGTACCTTGTGTCTTTTTTCTCATTGGTTTCAAAGAGCATCTTTATTTCTGCCATCATTTCATTATTTACCCAGTAGTTATTCAGGAGCAAGTTGTTCAGTTTCCATGTAGTTTTGTGGTTTTTAGTGAGTTTCTTAATCAGGAGTTCTAATTTGATTTCACTGTGGTCTGAGAGACACTTTGTTGTGATTTCTGTTCTTTTACATTTGCTGAGGAGTGCTTTACTTCCAACTATGTGGTCAATTTTGGAATAAGTGCGATGTGGTGCTGAGAAGAATGTATATTCTGTTGAGTTGGGGTGGAGAGTTCTGTACTCTGGTGGTGACAAAATCACTCAGTATTTGCTTGTCTGTAAAGGCTTTTATTTCTCCTTCATGTATGAAGCTTAGTTTGGCTGGATATGAAATTCTGAGTTGAAAATTATTTTCTTTAAGAATGTTGAATATTGGCCCCCACTCTCTTCTGGCTTGTAGGGTTTCTGCCGAGAGACAGATGTCTATTAGGTCTGCTTGGTGTAGATCTGAGTTCAAGTCCTGGATATCGTTGTTAATCTACTGTCTCATTGATCTGTCTAATATTGACAGTGGGGTGTTAAAGTCTCCCATTATTATTGTGTGGGAGTCTAAGTCTCTTTGTAGGTCTCTCAGGACTTGCTTTATGAATCTGGGTGCCCTTGTAATGGATGCATATATATTTAGGATAGTTAGCTTTTCTTTTTGAATTGAACCCTTTACCATGATGTAATGGCCTTCTTTGTCTCTTTTTTTTTTTAATTTTTTAAATTATACTTTAAGTTTTAGGGTACATATGCACAATGTGCAGGTTTGTTACATATGTATACATGTGCCACGTTGGTGTGCTGCACCCATTAACTCATCATTTACATTAGGTGTATCTCCTAATGCTATTCCTCCCCACTCCCCCCACCCAACAACAGGCCTTGGTGTGTGATGTTCCCCTTCCTGTGTCCATGTGTTCTCATTGTTCAATTCCCACCTATGAGTGAGAACATGCAGTGTTTCGTTTTTTGTCCTTGCGATAGTTTGCTGAGAATGATGGTTTCCAGCTTCATCCATGTCCCTACAAAGGACATGAACTCATCATTTTTTATGACTGCATAGTATTCCATGGTGTATATGTGCCACATTTTCTTAATCCAGTCTATCATTGTTGGACATTTGGATTGGTTCTAAGCCTTTGCTATTGTGATGAGTGCCTCAATAAACATACATGTGCATGTGTCTTTATAGCAGCATGATTTATAATCCTTTGGGTATATACCCAGTAATGGGATGGCTGGGTCAAATGGTATTTCTAGTTCTAGATCCCTGAGGAATCGCCACACTGTCTTCCACAATGGTTGAACTAGTTTACAGTCCCACCAACAACAGTGTAAAAGTGTTCCTATTTCTCCACATCTTTGTCTCTTTTGATCTTTGTTGGTTTAAAGTCTGTTTTATCAGAGACTAGGATTGCAACCCCCTTTTTTTTTTTTTTTTTTTTTTTGCTTTCTAATTGCTTGGTAGATCTTCCTCCATCCCTTTATTTCGAGCCTATGTGCATCTCTGCCTATGTGCATCTATGAGTCCCCTGAACACAGCACACTGATTGGTCTTGACTCTTTATCCAATTTGCCCGTCTGTGTCTTTTAATTGGGGCATTTAGCTCCAATTACATTAACCTTACTTTTAATGTTAATATTGTTATGTGTGAATTTGATCCTGTCATTATGATGTTAGCTGGTTATTTTGTCCATTACTTGATGCAGTTTCTTCCTAGCATCCATGGTCTTTACAATTTGGCATGTTTTTGCAGTGGCTGGTATCAGTTGTTCCTTTCCATGCTTAGTGCTTCCTTCAGGAGCTTTTGTAAGGCAGGCCTGGTGGTGACAAAATCGCTCAGTATTTGCTTGTCTGTAAAGGCTTTTATTTCTCCTTCACGTATGAAGCTTAGTTTGGCTGGATATGAAATTCTGAGTTGAAAATTCTTTTCTTTAAGAATGTTGAATATTGGCCCCCACTCTCTTCTGGCTTGTAGGGTTTCTGCCGAGAGATCTGCTGTTAGTCTGATGGGCTCCCCTTTGTGGGTAACCTGACCTTTCTTTCTGGCTGCACTTAGCATTTTTTCCTTTGTTTCAACTTTGGTGAATCTGACAATTATGTGTCTTGGAGTTGCTCTTCTCAAGGAGTATCTTTGTGGCATTCTGTGTATTTCCTGAATTTGAATGTTGGCCTGCCTTGCTAGGTTGGGGAAGTTCTCCTGGATAGTATCCTGAAGAGTGTTTTCCAGCTTGGTTCCATTCTCCCCATCACTTTCAGGTACACTAATCAAACATAGATTTGGTTCACATAGTCCCATATTTGTTGGAGGCTTTGTTTGTTTCTTTTTACTCTTTTTTCTCTAACCTTGTCTTCTTGCTTTACTTCATTAATTTGATCTTCAGTCACTGATACCCTTTCTTCCACTTGATCAAAATCGGGTATCGAAGCTTGTGAATGCTTCACGAAGTTCTCGTGCCATGGTTTTCAGCTCCTTCAGGTCTTTAAAGTCTTCTCTACACTGTTTATTCTAGTTAGCCATTAATCTAAGCTTTTTTCAAGGTTTTTAGCTTCCTAGCTATGAGTTCAAACATCCTCCTTTAGCTTGGAGAAGTTTGTTATTGCTGACCTTCTGAAGCCTACTTTTGTCAACTCGTCAAAGTCATTCTCCATCTGGCTTTGTTCCATTGCTGGAGTGGAGCTGCAATCCTTTGGAGGAGAAGAGGCACTTTGATTTTTAGAATTTTCAGCTTTTCTGCTCTGGTTTCTCCTCCTCTTTGTGGTTTTTATCTGCCTTTGGTCTTTGACATTGGTGACCTACAGATGGGGTTTTGGTGTGGATGTCCTTTTTGTTGATGTTGATTCTGTTCCTTTCTGCTTGTTAGTCTTCCTTCTAACAGTCAGGTCCCTTAGCTGCAGGTATACTGGAGTTTCCTGGAGGTCCACTCCAGGCCCTGTTTGCCTGGGTATCAACAGCGGAGGCTGCAAAATAGCAAATATTGCAGAACAGCAAATATTGTTGCCTGATCTTCCTCTGGAAGCTTTGTTCCAGAGGGGCACCCACCTGTTTGAGGTGTCTGTTGGCCCCTACTGGGAGGTGTCTCCCAGTTAGGCTACACAGGGGTCAGGAACCCACTTGAGGAGGCAGTCTGTCCATTCTCAGAGCACAAATGTCATGCTGGGAGAACCACTGCTCTCTTCAGAGCTGTCAGACAGGGACGTTTAAGTCTGCAGAAGTTGTCTGCTGCCTTTTGTTTAGCTATGCCCTGCACACAGAGGTGGAGTCCTGAGGCAGCAGGCCTTGTTGAGCTGCGGTGGGCTCCACCCAGTTTGAGCTTCCCCAGCTGCTTGTTTACCTACTTAAGACTCAGCAATGGTGGACGCCCCTCCCCCAGCCAGGCTGCCACCTAGCGGTTCAATCTCAGACTGCTGTGCTAGCAGTGAGCAAGGCTCCATGGGCGTGGGATCCACTGAGCCCAGCAAGGGAGAGAATCTCTTTGTCCGCCGGTTGCTAAGACCTTAGGAAAAGTGCAGTATTTGGGCAGAAGTGTCCCCTTGTTCCAGGTAGTCTGTCACGGCTTCCCTTGGCTATGAAAGGGAAATCCCCCGACCCCTTGTGCTTCCCAGGTGAGGCGACGCCCCACCCTGCTTCAGCTTGCCCTCCGTGGGCTGCACCCACTGTCCAACCAGTCCCAATGAGAGGAACCAGGTACCTCAGTTGGAAATGCAGAAATCACCTGTCTTCTGTATCAATCATGCTGGGAGCTGCAAACTGGAGCTGTTCCTATTCGGCCATCTTACCACACCTCTTCTGGATTCATTCACTTTTTAAGGGTTTTATATGTCTCTATCTCAACCTTCAATTCAGCCCTGATCTTGGTTACTTCTTGTCTTCTGCTGGCTTTAGGGTTTGTTTCTCTTGGTTCTCTAGCTCTTTTAGTTGAGATATTAGCTTGTAAACTTGAGATTTTTCTAGCTTTTTGGTATGGGCATTCAGTGCTATAAATTTCCCTCATAACACTGCTTTTGCCATGTCCCAGAGATTCAGGTACATTGTCTCTTTGTTCTCATAATTTTCAGAGAACTTCTTGATTTCTGCCTTATTTACCCGAGATTTATTCAGGAGCAGGTTGTCCAATTTCGATGTAGTTGTGTGGTTTTGAGTGAATTTCTTAATCTTGAGTTCTAATTTGATTGCACTGTGGTCTGAAAGCCTGTTTATTATTATTTCAGTTTTTATGCATTTCCTGAGGAGTGTTTTACTTCCAATTAGGTGATCAATTTTAGAGTAAGTGCCATGTAGTGATGACAGGAATGTATATTCTGTTGTTTTTGGGTGGAGCGTTCTGTAGATATCTAGCAGGTCCACTTGATCCAAAGCTGGGTTTGGCTCCTGCATATCTTTTTTAGTTTTCTATCTTGATGATCTGCCTAATATTGTCAGTGGGGATTTAAAGTCTCTCACTATTATTGTGTTAGAGTCTAAGTCTCTTCAAAGGTCTCAAAGAACTTGCTTTATGAATCTGGGTGTTTTTGTATTGGACATGTATATATTGAAGAAAGTTACCTCTTCTTGCTGAATTGAACCCTTTACCATTATGTAATGCCCTTCTTTGTCTTTTTTTATCTTTGTTGATGTAAAGTCTGTTTTGTCTGAAACTAAGGTTGTAATCCTGCTTTTTTCTGTTTTCCATGAAATACTAATCCACTTTTTACATTGTCTAATTTATTAACTTTTTCTTAAACATTGATATCAAGAAGTATAATTGTTGCATTTCTTGTGCTTTGCACTTCTTTAAAAAAGAGATGATTAATATTTTTTCTCTATTTTCCATTTATTAAATGCAAAAGTAAAACCTCCATATTTAACAATCAGTGTTCTCTGGCCTTTCTTAGTTAATAACATAAACCTCCCACTTTATGAAAATTAAATACCCTCCTTATTTTCATTCAATGATAAATCTCATTGACACCTGGAATCATAATCTAATGGATATACATACTTCCTTTCACCACCCGAACTGTCTTTAGGCTCAGGTAAGAAGGAACACTGACCTGGGCTCTGCACTTTTTAGAGCCAGTTTCTAAGGCCTGCAAAAGCCTCTGCCTCAGTTCAATTCTCCTGAGGGTGGATTGTACTGCAGGTGTGCATTTCATAGGTCTAAGAGGTGGCTGGTTGTAGGAGATGTGGAAAGAGTTTGGACAGGTGGACCAAGTTGAGCACATATGTGGACATAAGTCCCTCACAGAGCCAGCAGTAGAAAGAAAAATGGGTAAGCCATCACATTTGAGCATAGAACTTCATGGAGTCTGAGATCCCTAACTTTAAATCTGGCCATTCAAATAATTATGAAGGTCAATTTGTAAAAGAAATAGGATAAAACATATTTTATTCAACAATCTGTTGGTTTGATTTGTAACTTAAAATATTTAGACATCTGGGCCTCCATTTTACTCGTCCCCTGTCCCCATGATGTAAGGAGTAGACAGGAGAGCCACCATCCTCCATGTCATGTGCCAGACATGAGGCTAAGGGGACACATGGAAAGATGATCAGTGAAAATGTGTGTAAGTCACTTTAAAAATAAATTGATTAGGAAATTAATTAACAGGTATTCTCTACTTTGTTTTTACATTCCTTCTGTTAAATTTTTAAGTCCATCTTGAAAACAGAGCTAACCAGTACTTGCTAGTCAATTTCCCTGTTAGTCAATGCCTGTTCCAGGAGTAGTGGGCCCCAAACCCCCTTCTGAATGGACAGGGGGCTGTCTTATCCCTCCTCTTGGCATAGTTTACTAGATGATTGTGGGTAACTGGTCTTAGCTGGACAAATTATGATTTCTCCCAAAATCAGTTATAAGGATACAAGAACTCTAGTTTATCTCTGATGGGCAGTTCACTTAAGGGATACAGTGCCAAGCTGAGGTAGCTAAGTCAGGCTCATGAGCAAATGGAGAAGAGGAGGAGTATCTGGAAAAACAGAGAATCATAAAGCAGACTTACACAGAAAGATGCTTAGCAGAGAGTCCTTACAGCCCACAATAAAGAGGGAAAGAGAGGGAGAGAAGCTGCCTTGATTTCTGCTGCTTTCCAAATCCTGCTTCCAGACCTAGTGAATGGCAGCTGTATTTTCTCCTCTGAATTCTAAAAGGATTCCCTTGTATACTTATAACTTAGGCATTTTACTTATGCTAACTTAAGTAGTACTTAAGAATAGTCATCTTTCAATAAAGAGCAAATAGGTTTTCCTATGTCTAATTCTGTAATTCTATGATGACATTTTGCATACAACTCATATGCAGAAATAAAGTTAAACCAAACTTTTACCTTCATGAGAATCCTATAATGTAGGTACTATTATTATCACTGTTGTACAAATGAGAAAGCTGAGGCACCAGAGAAGTTAAGTAACTTGCCCAATGTCATCCAATTAATGTTTAATGTCATTCAGTTAGGATTCAAACACAGTTTGTGTGGCTCCAAAGATCCCTACTCTTAAGAATGATAGTTCACAGCACATCAATCATTTTTCTATGATTCAAAATCATCATATTTTAGAAAAAGCTTATGATAACTATAATTTATTTAGAAGTTACATTAAGCAGAGTAAATAAAACAATAGAGCCATTAGAAGGAACTTGAGAAAAGCATAAGCATTTCGAATTATGAGCTTAATATGCAGATTTAAAATAACAAAACCTTTAACCTTCTTTTACAGAATGCCTCATTGACCATCCTTTCTCAGAGGAGTTATAAAGAAGATTGATATATTATAAAATCATTATGAAAGTTAGGAGATTTATTTTAATTTTCCAATGGATAAGCAAACATGAACTAGACACTAATAAGACAAAATATTTATTAAGCACTCAAGAAACTCCGAGTAACAATTCTTGCACAGCTGAGAATCTTTTTGCAATTTAAAATAATTTCATATATAGTCTTCATTCCTCTGTAATATATATTTAGTTAAAACATAAGAAGCTAAGACTATTATGTGATTAAATTAAAATTTTAATGGTTTTTTAAACTAAAATTGATATCATTTTAAGATAAAACCAAATATAATCCATAAAATTAAGCTTTAAAATTTTAATGACCAACAACATAGGAATCATTAGCAGTTCTGTGTTTTGGATCATTAAGAATTAGACAATAATAGTCTGCCATTTCTACTCTGAACCTAACTCTGTGAGGCACAGCAGAAAACAAGGGAAAAACATCTGTGACAAAGAGTGTACAACCTGGCTTGAAAAACAAAAGGTACTCACATGAAACAAGTGCAGGGTAAAAATAAAAGTATTCTTTGTTACTTATTTGTGCCTTAAACCTATCAAAAATTAGCTAAGTCAACTTTAAATGGCAGCATATAATCTAGCTGTATATTATATGGTGTAAAATGTAAGTCCAACAGAGAAAACAGATAATGAGGATTAAGAGTCAAGGAAGGTGTTTTGTAGCAAGAAAATAAATCTTTAACTTATCCTTACAAGATGAGAAGCATTTCAATAAACAGAAAGAAGAGAAAGGTCAACATTTAATTATAGAGAAGCATCACAGACATCAGTCTGGAGACAGGCAGTATTATGTTGTGATTGTTCTCCCAACATCCATTCCTGGCACCATTAGCTCCATGGATAGGAGCTAATGATCCCAGTTCTAGGAATGAGTCCTACATTGGCCCCAGTCAATTGGTAATTCCCTTCTTCATTCTACGGTCACTGGACCAGATTATCTAGGCCTAAGCCAATTAGCACACTGTGTCAACTCATCTGAGTGGTTCAAAAGGAAGACTTTTGATCCTGATGTGGGAAGGAAGGCTTTCTGTCACATTGATCATGAATGAAGCAGTATGTGGCCCTACTAGGATCAAGCAACCATTCTATGACATGACAGGATAGAAGGCAGAATAAACAAACATTTTTTAAAAAAAAGCTTGAGTTGCTGGTTATTATAATTATTCTCAAGTATTGAAACATAAAAAGTGTGATTCTTCATAATCATGGCAAACAGAGATGCTTTCTACCGAAGAAGTATTGTCAGCATATGGTACCACTGATTTGTGATTCTGTTTACAGTCCCTAAAATGTGGCATCTATAAAGAGGAATTTTGCTTTCCAGGTGCATAATACTCTTGTTGATAACATATATCAACAATGAAGAAAATACAGAGAGGGATTTGCAAAACACTTCTATTGTATATAATATGTACAACCTATTGACTTCAATGATAATCACTTCATTAAAAGTGTAGCAAGTTATCTCTATCTCAAAGATATTTTGAGAGTCAGAGATTATAAAAGTGGTATGTTATGATAATACCCAATAATCTTTCAGGAAGAATATAAGCATAATTGCACTAAAATGAAAATCACTGCTAAGCCAGTAAATGACCAAATTTATATTTTTTTCAAAAAATAAGTTTTACTAATGTGTTTTAGTTTCTAAAACACCCAAAATACTACTCATAATGCTGCTTTAGTCAATCAGAGTTTCTCTGAATCATTTTCTTTCCTAACACAGTCAGAACATTTGGAATGGCACAGCGTAGACAAAATCAAAATAAAAGAGTACGTTTATATAACTCCTATTTCAAATAAGAATAAGTACAATGTAACTAATCCATATTCTTTTGATTCAAAGTCAGTTACAGTATTAATTCACCTAGCTAAATTCCTTATTTTTCCTTTGAAATCTAAATAGTCCCTTTATTCCTTGCAGTCAGTAGTATCTAACTGAAATTTAGGTCACCCTACAGCCCTCTTTTGTTCCCCTATTCTAGTTTCCAAATCTCTAAGTTTCATCATTTTAATTTCAGTCAGCACAATATATACGTGCACAAAATCAATACTCAATTTGACAGATAGAGGACAAATTTTAACCAACTTTATCTCAATCAAACCTTTTCCCAAATGTTATCTTTCTTTTAAATGCTCTCCAATGCTCAATGTTTTAAAGTTCTTTTCATTTGGCTCCCAATACCTCTCTTCACATTGTCAACAATAGCTTGCACATTTTTTCTTATTTTTCATTTGGAAATTTAGGGCATTGAATAAGCCACAGCAATTGATTCTTTTTTCACCTAAATTACAACTTGAAACTTTTTTTAATGTATAGAAATAACGTCTTACCACTACAAACAATGCTACTTAACCCTCATACGCCAACAGTTCTGGTTTATTCAACTTTCATAATATACTTGCTTTTTGAATAAATTTTAAAGAGAAATTTTAAAAATTCAATAATAATTTTTTTTCAATATCTAAAATCAGTAGTTTTTCTAAACTTCTGAAGTAATCTCAACATATTAAATCTAAACATTATAAGAAATGGTAACGTTATTTTTTCTAAAGATGTTTATAGAGATTTTTGCTAAACTTCCAAAAATGTCACCCAACAACTTGTTAATATAGCAAAACCAACTTTATTTGGAATTTCTGCACTAAAGGAGAACACCATCTTGAGAAAGTTTTAGCAGTATCTCAAAAGAAGGCTATCAGCACTGAGATAGTTATAAGATGGTGAGGTCTGAACCCAGGTGATTTAAGTTAGGTCTTTCAAGACAGGGAACTGATTAGGATTGGATAAAAGTTTTTGGTATATTCATTTAGGATTGGTAGACATAGCACAGTGAGGGTCTTGAAGCAAATCTTTAAAAATAAGCCCCTGTTTGATATGTGAGCAATTTTCCCAGGTCACCAGATTCCCAGGTCACCAGATTATGCCCAATAAATTGGTCTGTAGGAAAGTTCTGAAACAAACAGTGAATTTATATATTGGTTTATAGTTTTATCTCTCCCAGACAAAATTTTCCTGGAACAAACAACTAGGTCAGATCGACATAGTCTAAAATCTTACCAAATTCCTGTTGACGCAAATGGTCTTGTTTCTCAATTCTCCATCATGGTCATTCTTCATCCTGATCTGGAAAACAGATGGTTATTACATGGGGGAGATGATTACATAGATGTTTGTACAGTCATCATTACATATCTGAATTCTGTTGGTGGTCATTTCAACCACTGCATACACCAGGTTTCCTTGTTCTTTTTGTTAAATTATCATTTGATGGAACAGTGGTTATGAAAAGCATTTAAGATGCTAGAGATTACACATTTGAACATTATAGTACCACTGTAAAATACCAAGAATACTATGATCAGATTCTGTAATCTACACATAAGCCAAGAGCCAAGGGTGGCCAAACTAAACTAAATCAAGAAAACAGACTGCATCCACCAGAAAGCCTATGACTAAATATGGGCATTTTAGTCAAATTACCTAATTTTATAATGTTCTTATTGGTTTCCTGGACCTTCTTAGTAATATCAAAATTATCAGAAATATCTATGGGGGTAAAAAGAATATTCTTTTTCCTAAAATGGTACATATAATACCTCTACAGTCCATTTATTATGTCTATGGACTCTATTTTTGAACAGAGAAGGTGTTCTATTGATTTCTATAAACTTACTGACATTGTCTAACTCTCCTTTCAATATCTGAACTATAACATGTTAATATTTTCCCCATCATCCATGCCTCTATTAAAAAGTGATATAAAGAGGCTTGAAGGCAGAAGAAAACCATCTATAATTTCCCTGTGTAGTTACAGTTTCATATCTTAGTAAAGACATAGCTATTTTCTTCTTTGAAAAAAGCTATGTAGTTACCTTTTTTCTGAGAAGGAAAAATAGCAATCAAAATGTAGCCAGAGTGATAGCAAAGACTACCTGAGTAGCCTGACACAAGCATTAATTTACAAACATAAGTTCCTGTCTAAGTTACTGATAACATTCAAAAGACTTTTGTGCCACAAATTCAATACCTGTGGTAGGGGGCTTCCCAAATAACAAGCTCTTGGCCAAAATACCCCTTCGTTGATGCTAAGTTGTATTGTATGGTTTTGACACTCTTTAGAGATAATTAGGTGCCAGATAGGAGAACATGCAGTAAGGATGTCATGAAATAGATGAAATGCTATATTTTATAAAGAATCCAAAGATTTACCTACATAGTAAACCTTGTTGGTAAAGTCTGTAAACATGAGAGACAGGTATTAAATGCATTCCACATTTTCCTTTTCTGAGTCTAGCTGATTTCTGAGTCCAATTAATTTTAGATGTGTATCTGAAGTACAGTCCAAAATTAGTAAAGAAATAGCCAGTCTCATAGTATGACCTTTTAAAAGTCCATGTGGTAAGAGGCAATGAGTGCCGGAAGATGTTAACTTCATTGTCTTAAGGGCCAGAGTGAATAACCTTGGGCAAGGAAGACAAAAAATGTCAGATAATTTTGCAAGTTCAAGTTTTAAAATATGATTAGCTCTACCTAATTTACCTAAGGATTGAGAGTGATAGGCACGATGGAGTTTCTGAGTAAGTACAAAGCTTTACAAAATCTTCTAACAGTGCTAGTAAGGTGAGTGTTGTATCACTGGAGGGATTGGAATTCCAGGTTGAGAACACAGTAATGTGTTTGATACTCTCAGAACCACAGCTCTCTAGCAAGTAAATACTTCACCTCACTCTGAATTAGCAAATACCGATCAGGACATATTCAAAACCCATAGAAGAAAGTAGGTTATATAGACTCTTTGAATACGTTGACAGGAAGTTCTTGTCCATGTTGGTATGGGTTCTTGTCCATATCGTACATTTACAGACATCTACCAGAGATACCCTCAGCAATCCTAGTAAAAATTTCTTCACTTACATTGACTGACTATAGTGATCAATTTGTCCTTGTAGTAGTAGATGATTTCATGTAAAATTTTTGGCAAGGTTTCAGTTGAGGTCCTCTAGTATCATCAAGTATCTACTCTAAAGTGTCAGAGAATATCCTTGTGAAATTTACAACCAGATTTTTTCCAGTAACTCTTTTCAGTTTCTGGGGTCAATCATTGGCATTCTACAATAGCTTATTTCAACCTTTCAAAAGAATTGGTTTCTAGGATTATCATGGGGCCCAGAATCTTAGTGACGGCTATCTGCCTGCCATACTGATTATGTAGGCATTTCCTTTAGCTCCATGTTATATGTTTTTGCATAGCTTCAACTTTTATGATAGCCAACTGTTAGGAAGTTCTAGAATATTTAAAATTTATGTAATCTGTTAACCATTTCTAACTGGGGTCTTAGTCAGCTCATGCTACCATGACAAAATACCACAGACGAAGTGGATTAAACAATAGAAATTTATTTTCTCACAGTTCTGGAGCCTGGAAATCCAAAATCAGGCTGCCAGCATAGAAAGGTTCTGGTGAGAGCTCTTTTATTGGCATGTTCATGGAGCCATATAACTGTGTGCTCACATGGCCTTCCTCAGTGGAGAAGAGAGAGCAAGGTCTCTGGTGTCTCTTTTTATAAGGGCATGAATCCCATCAAAAAGTCTCCCCCCTCATGATCTCATCTAAACGTAATTTCCTCCCAAAGGCTCTACCTCCAAAAACCATCATATTAGGCATTGGAACTTCAATATTTGAATTTTGGAGGGACACAATTCCATAGCGATGGTTAATTGCTAAGATTAAAAACATTTATTAATACGTTGCACCCATTAGGATAGCTGTTGTCAAAAGTATGGAAAATAACAAGTGTTGGTGGGGTTGTAGAGAAATTAGAACCCCTATGCATTGCTGGTGGGAATGTAAATGGTGCTGTCACTCTGGAAAATTGTTTGGCTGTTCCTCAAAAAGTTAAGCATAGAATTGCCATATGACCCAGAAATTCCACTCCAAGGTATATGCTCCAAAGAATTGAAAGTAGGGACTCAAACAGATACTTGTACACCAATGTTCATGGCCGCATTATTCCCAATAGCCAAAAGGTGGAAACAACCCAAGTGTCCATCAACAGGGGAATGGATAAACAAAATGTTGTATAGACATATAATGAAATACTAATCAGACATAAAAAAAATGAAATTCTGATACATGTGACCTTGAAAACATTATGCTTAGTGAGATAAGCCAAACACAAAAGAACAAATGCCGTGTAATTCCTCTTATATGAGTTACTTAGAATAAGGAAATTGATAGCGATAGAAAGTAGAATACAGGTTACAAGAGCTGGGAGTAGTGGGGAACAGTTAGTGGGTACAGAGTTCCTGTTTGGGATGATGACAAAGTTCTAGAAATAGATAGTGGTAATTGTTGCACAACATTGTGTGTGTACTTAATGCCACGGTTATATATACAGATATAGAGTAATATATAGACAGAACACTACAATTTTTAAAATGTTGTTTCCAAAGCATTCCAAAATTGTAGACTTATCCAGTGGCTTACCTGCTCTGAGGCTATAAATCAACCTTGTCTTTATCTATTGTCAAGCTCTGGCAAGTGCAAAAAATTCTACCATTAAGGCTAAATTTACTTCTGATTAGGTATATTTTAGGAGTGAATTGATATTTGTCATGGAATACACTGCTTGACATTTTCCAGTTTCAGAGGTAAGAGATGACCCATCAACAAACATTACTGAATCAGAATATTCTAGGGCAATTTATAATAAACCTGTTCAAACAGTCAGTTATTGAACAGAAGCTAAACAATTGTGGGATTACCTTTCTTAGGGTAATGAAAGAGGTTAGTAGGATTTAAAATATTACAAAAATGGACAGAATTGGTGAAGGAGAAAGTAATAAAATTTCAGGAGTTAAGCCTGCTTGCTGAGAAATGGAATGTATTTTCAGTAAGTAACACAGATTACAGCACAAAAAAAACATCAAGCTTAAGGAAGACCCTAAAACCCAGTCAGTGAAGCCTCCACTTGTTTGGCTGCTGCTGCTGCTTACACAAGATTATGGATCTAGGGAAAGGCTGAAATAAGTAATTTGTCTGTGATGATTCCCATGGCTTTGGATCAGAACACTAAGGGATTTCCCAGAACATTCATACACAAATAGGTAGAGAGTTTATAATTAGAAAGGCCCACAGTCTGAGGCTTTTGAAGAGATAATTTTATGTCACAAAATGCCTGTTAATATTTAGATTCCCAGAAAACAGTTTCAGCTACCAAGGACTAAATAATTAATATGAAGATGAGATGATTTTTTAAAAGCTAGGAATCCATTGCTTGCAGGTGCCAGTGAAAACCAGAAAACCTTTTAATTATTTCTTAGTAATCAGTCTAGGAAAATTTTGAGTGGCTTGTAACCTATCAGTGGTGAAGAATGTACTCCCCTTAGGATAAATTGTGTCCCAGATAATGCACTGTGTTTTGACAAAATTGTAATTTTGGGGGGCAGAAAATGATATAACCATTCTGAGCTAGAACATTAAGTAAATCAAAGTCAGCCTTCAAGCTCAACTTGTCTTTAGAACATAGCAAAAGTTAGTCAACATACTAAGAAAAATTTGCAATACTGAAGTTCCTTGTTAAGCACCTGGGAAAAATGGGAGGGTGACTCCATAAACCTTCAACTGCCCAGGTAAATATTTCAACTGTCCTAGGAGAAAACAAACAAATAAACAGGTATTGACTATTTTTAATCTAAAGGGACACTAAAGAAAGCAGAACAAAGTTTATAATGATGGCATTGAAGATTAAGTAGTATTGGGATTTGGTACCACACGAAAGCAGAGGTTGACTTTTATTTGGGCTTAAGGTCCTGAACAATCTATATCCTCACCCATTCATTTTCTTGGCTAAATGAATTGGAGTGGTACAAAGATCAGTATAATGTATGACTAATATTCTTTGCCTACTTGGCTTTTAGCTATTGACTTGAGAACTTTCGTAGCTTCTGGTTTTGGAGGATATTATAAAAGCCTTGGATCAATCTGAACCTTAACGAGTTCATCCCCAACAATTCTGCCAATATCAGTAGAATTTTTGCCCATAAAGAATCCAGCACAAAGATCTTCAACCTGGGCTTCATGTAGATACAAAAATACTGGAAAGTCAAAGTTTAGTTTAGCTAAAAATCTATAATCTGATTATCAATAGGGGAATTCTGAAAGACTTGAAGAAAAAGATAATTGGGAGAGTTTTGTTTGTTTGTTTTACTTTCTACTTAATTTTGCTGTGAACATAAAACTGCTCTAAAAGGGAGAATTTTAAATTTAGCAATTCCACAGCTTTTGTAAATCCTTCTGGTTTCCTATGCAATTCAGGGTCTTCTTAAGTAGTAATTCTTATGGCCCATTTAGTCCTTTTTTAATCCAATTTTTGTATATAAGATTACTCTTAACATATAAACCAATTGATATTGATCCAGAAACCTGGGTTTTATGTTTTTAAAGCTATTCTAAATGCTTTTGTAAATTTCTATCTCATCTACAGGTATGAAAGTCTTTGACAATGGCTTTCATCTAATACTAGTCTTTTTTTTTCCATCAGACTGGTATTGTGTTGATGTCCTAACAATGTTTGAGGGAGGCTCAGCTCACATATGAGCATTAAATCCTAACCATGATGCTTATAAATTACAAAAGGATCTAATGCTAGTCTTTTTATGAGTCTTGGGGCTTAAAGTCAACCAGAAGAGATTTGCCTTTTCTAAAGGGAATTTAACTTTCACAGATGGGTCAGCTTTGGGGGTTTCTGGACACCCAAAAGATAAGAAAACCAGATCAGAAAGAGGAGTAGCGGTAGAGTATAATGGAAAAGCAAAAGATGAACCAAGACAGTAAGACAAAAGCCATTAAGTTCAAGTTCTGACTGGGACTATCTAAAAGAAAGATAATTTCAAGTTTTTCACATTTATTAGCCAAAGAAACTTTTAAGGAAGCAATTTTGGAATCAGAGTTTCTTTTGGGAGTTTCATTATCAAAATAAAATCAATGTCCACCATGGGATGTTTGGGATTTTTTTTCCCTTTCTGTTCCAAAGTGCTTCTCAAATAAACAGTTTTGTTCATATTGAAAGTTTCTCAAAGTGACCACTATGACCTAATTTATCCAAGGTGAAATCAAGTCATTTAGAAAGATATTTACAGAAATTGATGTGTAAAAATATGTAAGAATTAGGAGAATTGACCAGAATGAGGCACAGACTTAGTTTAAAATGAGATAAACTCATGAGAATTCTAGCATCAACCCATCAACAGTATTGTTGATGCACCTTTTGTCTTGGGCCCTCAAATGGTTGGCCTTTACCCTGCTACATCACACAACCTCTCCCTTAGAATCAGTCAACTATACAGACTTTAAAGTCTGTGTAGATGGAAACTTTGGATGAGAGATATCTTCCAGAATCAAGTTCTCATGGGAAGCAAACAAGACAAAACTAAGGAAAATTCTCATAAGATACTAATTGATAATAATGTAAGGCAAAATTTCTCCAAAAGAAACTGATTTAAGTGAAAACTTTCTGCAGTCCTCAGTCCCTGGGTCTGTTCTGAGAAACAGACTTATTGGGGCTTATGCTTATTCACTTTCTTCTTACAGAGTCACACACAGACACAAACACACACACACACACACAGAGCAAGGACAAAGATAAAGAGTAGAGTTACAAATAACAAAGCTGATTTTTCAACAAAGATAACAGCTTTCAAATCAGATCAGAAAATAATAAAAGCATTATTATACAATCTCCTCCAAAATTGTATTTCCTGGAAGGGAATATAAACTTAGCATTTCACGACAAAAGGAAAAAAAAAAATAGATCAAAATCTTCCTCTCCCCCATCACAGTCAGCGAGATTACTAAGCAGGAAGGAGAAAGAAGCTTAATGGAAGTACTGTTTCTGACTCAAAAATCTCAACCATAGCAGTGAGGTGAGAACTCAACTGAATGTCAGTGGAACCTCCAGATCTGCTCTGTCTAATATGAGAGACCTTAGCTGTGTATGTATATTTCAATTTAAATTTAAAGCAGTTAGAATTAAATAAAATTAAAATTGAGGTCCTTAGTTAACTAGTCATATTTTAAGTGCACATGTGACTAATGACTACCATATTGGATGTTTCTACGATTGCATGAAGTTCTGTTAGACATTACTGTTTCTGATTGTTGAACCCACCAATATCTCACCAAGCAACTTGGTAATCAACTAAATTTATTTGAACTCACTATAATAGGGAAAGCATCCCTTTGAAAGAATCTTAGCAGTGTCTCAGAAAAGAGAAATCAAAAGTGTTTCTGGGATTAGGTGGTTTAGGGCAAGATTTTTGAGGCAGGAAATTGGTTCAAAATGAACATAGCTTGTGATAGAATAGTTTCAATTTGGTAGACAGCAATGTGAGGGGTTTTGTTTTGTTTCGTTTTGTTTTGAGAAGGAGTCTCGCTCTGTCACCCAGGTGGGAATGCAATGGCAAGATCTCAGCTCACTGCAACCTTCGCCTCCCGGGTTCAAGTGATTTTCCTACCTCAGCCTTCCTAGTAGCTGGGATTACAGGTGCCTGCCACCACACCTGATTAATTTTTGTTTTTTGTTTGTTTGTTTTTTGAGAAGGAGTCTTGCTCTGTCACCAAGCTGGAGCCCAATGGTGTGATCTCAGCTTACTGCAACCTCCGCCTCCCGGGTTCAAGCGATTCTCCTGCCTCAGCCTCCCAAGTAGCTGGGACTACTGGTGTATGCCACCACACTCAGCTAATTTTTGTATTTTTAGTAGAGACGGGGTTTCACCATGTTGGCCAGGATGGTCTCGATCTCTTGACCTCATGAACCACCCACCTCAGCCTCCCAAAGTGCTGGGATTACAGGCATGAGTCACCGCACCCAGCCTAATTTTTGTATTTTTAGTAGAGACCAGGTTTCACCATGTTGGCCAGACTGGTCTTGAACTCCTAACCTCAAGTGATCTGCCCACCTGGGCCACCCAAAGTGCCGGGATTACAGGCATGAGCCACTGCACCTGGCCAATGTGAGCATTTTTAAATGAACTTTGATGAGTAAGCTCTTATTTAACAAACTGTTTCTTCCCAGGTAAGCAGACTATTGTTTCTGATAAAACTGACCTACAGGAATATCCTGAAATAAACACTGACATTATTTCTGGTTTGCAGTCTTATTTTTAGAAAGCAAAATAAACTGAATCAAGATTAATTAATTCATGTTCACAGCACTCTCATATTAAACACAAAGATAACATTTTCAAAAGTATATTAAAACATTAAAACTGCACCCCAAAACATTTTCACATTTTAATTTGTAAAATTAATTAATAAAAGAGTATCATGAAAGCATCAAGAGAAGAAAAAATCTATAATAAAATCTAAAATACTAACAATAAGAATATTTAAGCCTCTTACGAGAGTAGAGAGTTTGGACTTTCTGCAGACTCTAATTCTAATGGGTCACGACTAAGAAAGATCCATATAAACTAAAATTGTGCATTTAAGGGAATTCCAATCAACTTGATCCACTTTTTATAATTTAGGCAAACTAAATGAAAGCTTCCCCAGACTAGCAGATCTTTAACAACATGATTTTAAGAGATGTATTTGTAACTCAGAGTGCAATCTGCAAGCAAAAGTCAGCTGGAAAGGATTTTTAAAACAGCATCCTCTAAGACAAATTCTCCACAGATCAGTAAATAATCTGAATAAGATATAGAAAAATATTTTAAATAATAATTAAATGACAATATTGAGAAAACTGGAAAAGATGAAGGTAAAAAGAGGGAAGTAAATCTCACCCCAGAATAGATCTTACAGGTATATGAAGATATTACCTCTTATCAAGGAGAATCTTTTGTCATTTTACTTATTGAGGTATCGTAGAATGAAGAAGCAAAACAGAAAAATTTAAGAAACTTTTAAGTGTGGCACACAAAAGATCAGATATGATGGAGCACTGCAAAAAATGGTGAAGACCAATGGACTAGATGAATAAGAGGAGTAATAACAGATATAATATAATGTATTAAGATTCTCCAAAGGAACAGGACTGATAGGATATACATAGAACATGAGGGGATTTATTATAGGTATTGACTCACATGATTCTGGAGGCTAAGTCTCATGATCTGTCTACAGGCTTCAGACCCAGGAAAGCCAGGGGTATAATTCACTTTAAAGGCCAAAGAACCAGGAGCACTGCTGTCTAACAGCATCAAAGGGAGGAGATGCATATCCCACCTCAAGAAGAGAGAATGAATTCAGTTTCTCCACCTTTTTGTCCTATCCAGGGCTTCAACAGATTTGGTGAGGGAGGATCTTCTTTACTCAGTTTACCAATTCAATTGCTAATATCTTCAGCAAACACCCTCACAGACACACCCAGAAATAAGGTGTTTTGGTTTTTTTGTTTGTTTGTTTGTTTTGAGACACAGACTTGCTCTGTTGCCCAGGCTAGGGTTCAGTGGCACAATCTCAGCTTACTGCGACCTCTGCCACCTAGGTTCAAGCAATTCTCATGCCTCAGCCACCGAGTAGCTGGGATTATAGGCATGCACCATCACGCCTGGCTAATTTTTGTATTTTTAGTAGAGACGGGGTTTCGTCATGTTGGCCAGGCTGGTCTCAAACTCCTGGCCTCAAGTGATCTGCCCACCTTGGCCTCCCAAAGTGCTGGAGCCACCACACGTAGCCAGAAATAAGGTTTTACCAGCTATGTGGGCAGCCCCTAATCAAGTTGACACATAAAATTAAACATCACATATACCTTGAAAATAAATATTTTGTTTTACAGTCATATGATGTTCTTAAGAGAAGTTTTGCATCTAGTATGAGAAGAAAAGTGGACAGAGGAATTTCCTTTGGCTGGGGATCTAACTGTATTTAGAGAAAAGCTGGTTTAAAAAAAATATTATATAGAAAGAAAAACCAGATATGATTTTGAGCCTTGTCCTAGCTTCAGAGGAGGTGGTCAATATAGTTACAGTTACATAAGGATGAAGTGCTGTAAAGCAATATGCACAGCCTAAGGTATGTAAGTAAATATTCAAATTTGGCTGTGTCAAGTCTTTCTCTGCAATATCCAGAGATCCAAACCAGTAGTTTTAGAGTGGATCTCAGTGATATTAGCAACTATTAAGTAAGAGTGAAAAGATAAACTGAAGAACTATTTAAATCATTATTTGAATAATATAAATCTTTCAATACTATTCAATGGACAGAAGCAATACATTATTGAAATATTACAGAAAAAATTGATCAGTGAAACAAGTGATAAACTTGAGGAATACACATAGAATAACGAAGAAAATGAATATGAATGTGATTTATGAAAGAGATAACATGGTACAAATTTAAAATTAATGGAATCAAAAATAAAACTGAACAATGATACCTATAAATGTTTTTTAAAGAACTGCCGGGTCTGACACGCAGACCCTGGTTGAGTGACGGATGAAAAAATGTATGCAGACACAGGTTTTTTGCCTGGCCGCGTAGCTAGGGCACAGGGCCACTCACAGACTTCCAAGAGGATGCCGTGAAGAGTCACAGCGGCTGCAGCCTCGACAAGCCGGCACTGCGGGCATTTATGCAGTATAAATTTAATGACAAAGGCCTTGAGTTAACACACTTGTGGGTAATTAACATGGTCGCCCCCCCACCTTCCGGAGAGAGTAGTCCTGCACATGGATGATTAAAGGCCAGGTTCTGAGGCCCAACTAAACTAACTTATCTAGATCAATTTCCTTACACTTCCTTGTTATCTACTCTGACAGAATTCAGTTGCCTTCAGCCAAATCCTTACCCAAAGCTTTTGCAAAACCTCCCGGCCTTCCAAGAAGGTTTGCGTCTTTTCCTTATAATTTTTATAACTTTTCCCACAACCCTGACCGAACTCCTACGTCTCCCCCTTTTCTGTTTTTTGCATCAAGTTTAGTTAATTGAAGAGAGCAGATGTGTGAAACAACAGGTTTGTCAGGTGCAGTGGTTATAACTCGTACTGCAGCTTTGCAGGCCAGAATTAGCAAAAACATAAGACAAACATGAGTATAATTAGCAACATTCTTTTCCAATCAAGGAGTGACCACCCCCCCACAGGAATAGGGGTCTATCCAGGAGAGATGATCTCACACACCCTTCCATATGCCTGTTTGTTGGGCATGTAGATCTATGGCGTTTACGGATTCTAGAATTTTAGTTTTAAGTTACTTTACATCTGCTGTTAAATTATCATGAAAGGATCCCCAGAGGTGTTGTTTCACCTTATCCCAAGTATGTATTGATTGATTCCAAAGTAGAGAGGTGACACAGATGTGCTTAAGCTCCCAGTCACAGTTTAATTGCTGTCAGAAGGCCAGTGCATCTCGTTGCTCCCACACATATTCCAAGGCAGCCTTGAGGGCTTGCAGACATGTGAGAATCTTTTGATCTATACCCCGCTGTAAGAGAAGTTCATTAGACACATTTCTGACCAAACTATCTACAAAAGTAGTTGTTTGTACTGATTCAGTAATAGATGCTACAACAACACTGGCAGTTGCTAGGATGACTATGGCTGAGACTATAAAGGCTGTAAGTGTAACTATGAATCTTTTGTGTCTGACCTGGGACAAGGCACATTCTAAGGTGGCAAGGGCAGAGGAGCCTTGCCATTCACATGTTAAATTGACTGGTAGGAAAGCCTCAGATTGTCTCTTCAATACCATGACACTAGAAATATTTAAATTAGATATATTATAATTACTGATATAAGAGGCGTACCAAGCCTGTCCCTGAACTTGGGTCACAAACATGGAGTTTTGGGGTGTAATGGAAATATTGGTCCCCACAAGGAAAACATATGAGTGGGTGGTGCAAATCAGGCACTGATCAGTGTGATTATGAAAAAAGGTCATAGTATAATTGGGACTGGAATTATGATATGTCCCATCCCAGGTGTTAAGGGGGGTGCTAAGAAGTCCCAGCTGCCATAAAATGTCTTGGGGTGGCATGGACTCTACTTGGGGTCCGGGATATCCCATCCCCCTATCTGCCCAAATTATAGGGGAATGGGACATGGATATGGAACTATCATTGATGCCATAATAGATGCGGACATCAGTGAGATCGCCCTGCAAATGGCTGTGGGGGCTCCAGTCTAAGATGTTATAATTGCCTAGCTGGAGGCTATGGGCATGTCCCCTGTGACAGACCTCCCAGCTAAAGTGGAATCCATTGTTTTCCCAGCTTTGTTCTTTAGCACAGGAAGGAATATTTGGGAAAGTAGCATTGATTGCATTGCCCAGTTTGAGGACTCCTGCAAATAAGACTGCTAAAGCATTTCCTTTGCCATGATGTAGCCATAATTATGTTTGGGTAGGTACATAATAAAAGTTAGAATTTTTATAACTTACACACCGTGGGAGGATAGTGGAGTGATATGTAGTGTTACTAACACCTTAGTCCAATGTGTGCCATTAATGAGGGATCCCACTGGGGGTAAATCTATCCCGCCCAGCCAAGCAGTTACATTATTAGAGGCTGGGAAGGGGGTGTCCGCCCAGGTGACGGGGCGGAAGAAAGGCGGATCTAAGAGATGAGCCCAAAAGAGTGTAGCAGGTACAGGTTGCAGACAAAGCAAGGGGTCCTAGCCACGCCGTGGTAAGGTTTGATGCATCATTCTGGAATCCAAAGAGGATCTGAGGGGGTGTGAACACAAGCATATCCTCTTCCCCACGTTAACAATTTATTTGGACCACACCATACATTACTGTTTGCATTTTTCCATGAAACTGCAGGTTTTATGTTTGAGAGGTTTTAGCAAAGTGCTTTTCTACAGCTGATTGAAATTTATCATCTAAATTTTAAAAATTAAGGGTAAATAAGGCTTGTGCTAGTAGTGATGCAGGGTCCTTACTCACATTACCACTTTTTTGTTTTCTGAGCATATTTTTAAGGATGGATTGGGTACGTTCTACTATGGCATGTCCTTGGGGGTTATACGGGATGCCTGTGGAATGTTGGATGTTCCATGTGTGACAAAATTGTTGAAATTGTGAGCTGGCATAAGCCGGACCATTATCAGTTTTAATTTTTGTGGGCTGCCCCATAAATGCAAACGTTAAAAGATGTCTAATGACATATCAGGTGGACTCTTCAAGAAAGGTATGAGCGCTAATTAAGTGGGAATTGGTATCAATGGATACACGTACACATCTACGTTTTCCAAATTCAGGGACATGTGTAACATCTGTTTGCCATAAGTGATTAGGTTCTAGTCCCCTAGGATTAACACCTGTTGAAGGAGGGGATGTGCCTGTGAGCTGGCAATCTGGGCACTGCAGGATAATTTGTTTAGCTAGTCTCTAGGTAAGTTGAAATTGTTTAGATAAGTTTCTCCAGTTTTGGTGGAAAAATTGATGCAATTTGGTGGCTTGGTCAAGCAGTGATGTCATAACCTGTAGGTCTGCTTGATCATTGCCATAAGCCAATGGGCCAGGCAGTGAGCTGTGGGTCCAAATGTGTGTAATAAAAACAGGATGTATACATTGATCTAGCAATTGCTAAAGTTGAAGAAAAAGTGCACACAGGGTGAGATCCAGAGTGGACTTAATGAGGGCTGTCTCAAGGTTCTGTAATAAACAGAATAAGCAGAGTCACTAACAATATTGATGGGCTGAGTGGAAAAAGTTTCCAAGGCCAATATTAAGGCTCCAACCTCAGCTCTCTGAGTGCTAGTAAATCCAGAACAAGTGAGGGAATTATGTAATCTCTACCAGACAGCTGCTTTTCTGTGTATACCAGAGTCATCAGTAAACAGCATTAAAGCTTTAGGTATGGGGGAGTGAACTATTTTTGTAGGCAAAACCACAGAAGTATGAGATAAGAACTGAGGTAGTTTATCAACAGGAAGGGCATGCTCTATATGGCTTGTGTAATCAGAGAGTGCTATTTGCAGGCCTAAAGGGCAATACTGCTTCGTATTGCTTTATACTCAAAGGAATTCTGATGACATCAGGGTCATAACCTAGCAACTGATTGCATCGTCTGTGGCCTGAATAGATGACTTTACTAACCAGCTGGACATAGGGAGAGAGTGTTTTAGTCCTGGTATGTGAGCAAAATTCCCATTCTAGGAAGCATAGGCCTGGGGCCATCTGTCCTATTAACCCTGTAAGGGAGTGTTTAGTGGGAAAAACAAACAACTGAACTGAATATCATTGATCTATGCAATCTAGTTGCCTCTGAGAAATAGCTTGCTCTACTTCCTCAATTTCCCTTTGTGCTGCAGGAGTTAAATACCTTGGAGAGTCTAGGGCAGCATTGCCTTTTAAGACAGAAAACAGGTTCTGTAACTTATCAGTAGTTATGCCCAAGGTGGGGTGAAGCCAGTTAATATCACCTAGTAATTTCTGATAATCATTTGAGGTGTGTGAGTTGCTAGTATTTAATTTAACTTTTTGAGGTCTTACTGACCAGGAAGTTAGTATGTACCCAAGACATTTCCAAGGAGAGGACATTTGTACTTTTTCAGGTACTATGATTAAACCTCTTAAATGTGTATTCTTTACAACAGAGGCATATAAACTTAAAAGTACTGGCTCCATTGGGGCTGCTAGTAAAATATCATCTGTAAAATGAATAATCTTACAATTAGGAAATTCTTTTCTACTGGGGAGTAAAGCCTGATTTACATGATATTGACACATGGTAGGACTGTTTAGCATCCCTTGAGAAAGGGCTTTCCAATGAAATCGGTAAGCTGGCCTTTCATTATTAATAGCTGGTATTGTAATCACAAATTTTTCTCTGTCTTGTTCTGCAAGGGGAATATTATAAAAGCAGTCTTTTAAGTCAATAATGATTATAGGTCAATCTTGAGGAATTACCACGGGGGAAGGGAGCCTCTATTGAAGGGGCCTCATAGGTTGCAAATTAGCATTAATAGCACATAAGTCATGCAAAAGTCTCCATTTACCAGACTTTTTGGGAATGACGAAAATGGGCAAATTCCAAGGGCTGTTTGATGGTTCTATATGGCCAGCTTTTAATTGCTTCTCAACTAATTTATGGGCTCCTTGTAATTTAGCTCCCTTTAAAGACCACTGTTCTACCCAGATTGGATCTTGAGAGAGCCATGTCAGGGGTAGGGGAAGGATAATAACAGTGGCCATTACTAGAAAGGGGTTGCAGAGTGACCCCCTATTGGGCTAATAGGTCCCATCCCCAAAGATTAACAGGGATGGGCATGATTAGAGGTTGTATAACTGTTTTTCTCCTCTCCGAATCACAACATGTTAGGGGGCACGTGTTCTGCTTGGCTGTGTGCACTTCCCCAGTGCTGACAATTTTTTGTTTCTGAGTGACCCAAGGCCAAGCTTCTGGCCAGTTTTGATCACTAATAATCAAAATATCTGCTCCTGTGTCCAATAGCCAGTAAAATTCTTATTTCCAATTTTTAAGGTGATCATGATCAGTGATTAATTGATTCCAATATACTCCTGTGGCTCCTGTGCTTCCAAAACTTCCCTTTCCCCATTCCTTTCCATGGGCATTGGGGACCCAGTATGGTAAAAGTAGTAATTGAGCTATCTTTGATCCGGGGGAAGAATATGCAGACCTTTACATTCCATCATAACTAATATTTCACCTTAATAATCACTATCAATTACCCCTGTGAACACATTAATTCCTTTACTGGATAGGCTTGATCGCCCTAGGACTAATCCCATTGTTCCTGGAGGCGGTGGGCTCCAGATACCAGTTGCAGCCCTTTTAGGGTCTTCTCCTTCTTTTAGCACTAATTCACTGGGGCAAAGTAAGTCTAGTCCTGTGCTCCCAGTGGTGGCTGCTCTGAGAGAGAGGACCGTGGGCTTTCCATCTGACCGAGGAAAGCTGCTGGCATTGCTCCAGTTTGAAGCAGGGCCTGGGGCCGGCCCCCTCATGAAGTTTCCTACCTGGTTACTTATGGGGTTGCTGTTTTTATTAAATTTGGACCTGCATTGATTTGCCCTATGTTTCCCCTTTTTACATTGGGGGCATATAGAAGGGGGTTCTTTCCCTGAGTTACCTTGGTCTCTATTATTGGTGTATTCCCTCTTCATATGACCTGGCTCTCTGCATAGAAAACAATTTGGGTTTCTCTCCCTTTTCACTCTAGGAGGCCTTAATGCCATAGCCAATAATTTGGCTTTGTGTGTTTCAGTCCCCACCAGTTGACATGCTCATATAAGTTCCTCAACTGTGGCTGTCTTTCCTCTGATTGCCTGCATTACTTGCTGGCAGTCAACATTAGCATTTTGATAAGCCAACTGCAACAATAAGATATCAGCAGCCTTGGCATGACTAATTTGTCTCTTAATTGCCTGGGTTAACTGATTGATAAATTCAACAAATGGCCCCTGAGGCCCTTGTCAAACGTTTATAAACTGTTGAACTCCGCTTTTGGGAATTCAGTCCAAAGCCCTGAGAGAGCATGAAGACACTTGTGCATAGGCCTGGGAATGAAAATTTAGTTGTTGTTGTACATCAGAATGGGGACCCCTCCCCTGGAGCATAGCAGCTGTTATGTCTTGCCCGGCCACTTGATTCTGGTTGGCTTCTTGTTCACACAGCTCATCATATTCTGCCCTCCAAAGGAGGTATTGGCTGGGCTCCAAAGTTGTTTTAGCTAGCACTGACCAGTCCCATGGGGTCATACGGAAGTTGTCTGCCATGGCTTAATCATTCCTTTCATAAATGGGCTAGCAGCTCTGTTTTCTGTAATGCTCTTTCTTAGCTCTTTATAAGTGTTAAAAGAAATAGGTTTGGCCAGGCACAGTGGCTCATGCCTGTAATCCCAGCACTTTGAGAAGCTGAGGCGGGCGGATCACGAGGTCAGGAGATCAAGACCATCCTGGCTAACACAGCGAAACCCTGTCTCTACTGAAAATACAAAAAAATTAGCTGGGCATGGTGGCGGGTGCCTGTAGTCCCAGCTACTCGGCAGGCTGAGGCAGGAGAATGGCGTGAACGGAGCTTGCAGTGAGCCAAGATCATACCACTGCACTCCAGCTTGGGTGACAGAGCGAGACTCTGTCTCAAGAAAAAAAAAAAAGGAAATGGGTTCATGTACCTGATTCCCTTGTCAATCTTGCATTACTGGGCAGGCTAAGAGCTCCCCTTCTAATGCCGCTTGCCTAAGACAGGGTCCCATAGATGTAGCATATCTCTTGTCTTTTTTCTAACTTATTGGAGGAGGGGGCTCCGGCAAAACCTCCATTTTCTCTTTGGTATTTTTGCCCAGAAACAGCAGGGCTGAGGGAGAAGGAGGAGGTGCTAAGGTAGCTGATGGTTCCTCCTCCCTTCCCTTTTTAGGCTCTTCTGTGTAGAGTGGGACCAGATCCATCCTAACTAGAGCCCATAACATTAGAGATGTTACTGGGACCTGTTACCCTTGTGCATGATGTTGTTTAAGATTTCTCTCCACTTGTTTCCAGAGCTCTAGGTCTAGCGTACCTTCTTCCAGGAACCATTAGTTATGGGAAACAAGTTTGCATTAGGTCCCTTAATTGAGCCTGCAAAACCGGGGCTCCACTAGCTTTGAGGTGCTGTTTCAATACTTTTATATACTGTTGCTGTTGAGCTGGTAACTGTTGTCCCATGATGAAACCCTAGCCTGAACAATTCCCTTGAACTTGGAAATCCCGAGTGAGTACCAATGCTTACTGATTTACTGACTTAGCAGTCTCTTCATTTTTGAGGGTTCTGTTGTGATCCGTTGCAGAGTTCCTCACACGGGGGACCACCTGCTGAGTCTGACCCAGTGGTCAAGTGACGGATGAAAAAATGTATGCAGACACAGGTTTTTTGCCTGGCTGTGCAGCTAGGGAACTGGGCTGCTCACAGACATGGAGGAGGATGCCATGAAGAGTCACAATGGCTGCAGCCTCGAAAAGCCAGCCCTGCGGGCATTTATTCAGTACAGATTTAATGACAAAGGCCTTGAGTCAACACACTTGTGGGTAATTAACATGGTCACGCCACCCCCCACCTCCTTCCCAGAGAGCAGTCCTGCGTGCAGATGATTAAAGGCCTTGTTCCAAGGCCTAAGTAAACTAACTAATCTAGATCAATTCCTTTACTCTTCCTTGTTACCTACTCTGAGAGAATTCAGCTGCCTTCAGCCAAATCCTTTCCCAAAGCTTTTGCAAAACCTCCCAGCATTCCAAGAAGGTTTATGTCTTTTCCTTATAATTTTTATAATTTTTCCCAGCAAGCTGACCAAACTCCTACAAAGAACCTGAAACCTGGAAGGTCTTAGGATATCTTCAAGTAAAAATAAAAAGCACACTGTCATTTTAAGACACAGCCTAAAGAATTCAGAATCATGAAGGCTAGGATACTGTCAGATTTCTCAATTATAATAAAGCAACTTATAGGCTATGGAGTTGTATTTTCAGAATTATCAAGCCAGTGTTCTCATCCTGACCATGTTTGTAAATGTTCTTAAAAATCTGTATGCAAAATGCATTTGCATTGCATTTGTACCTTTTCTACTAAAGAATCCATAGCTTTCATCAGATAAAACTACATGACCATTACCCTTTTCTTGTTTCTTTTGAGGAACACCCATTTTGTAACTTTCTGGTGAAAATAGCAAAGTGCCCTGTCTTTGATGAGCACCTAACCTGCCAAAAGATGAGCACGTAACCCAACCTAAACGAATAGGTTTTTCTCTCCTCACCTCTCCTTCCCTCTCTCTCCCTGTCTCCCTACCTATCTTCTCTCTTTCTCTTTCTGTCTTTCCTCCTTCTCTTCCTCTTTCTCTCTTTCTTTCTCATTCTCTCCCTTGCTCCTTTTAATTTTAACTAAAGTTATGCAAATGCAGCAAATATAGTATAATAGTAGCCTCTGCAAAAGGTGCTATTAAAAGAATAAAAAGAAAAGCCACAAACTGGGAAAACACTTGCAAATCACATATTTGATAAAGGACTTATATTCAGTATATATAAAGAACTCTTAAAATGTAATAATAAAGAAAAGCAGTCCAATTTTTAGGAAATAGGCAAAACATATAAAACTATAACCAAAGAAATGCAGAGTACAATTACAATAAAATAATATTTTCACCATCAAATGACAAAGTTTTTGTTCCATGTTTCCAAGAACATGTGAGGACATGCACTCATACTTTCTTGTAGAGACCTACAAAGAGACTTAGACTCCCACTCAATAATAATGAGAGACATTAACACCCCACTGTCAACATTACACAGATCAACGAGACAGAAAGTTAACAAAGATATCTAGGAATTGAACTCAGCTCTGCACCAAGCGGACCTAATAGACATCTACAGAACTCTCCACCCCAAATCAACAGATTATACATTTTTCTCAGCACCACATCACACTTATTCCAAAATTGACCACATAGTTGGAAGTAAAGCACTCCTCAGCAAATGTAAAAGAACAGAAATTATAACAAACTGTCTCTCAGACCACAGTGCAATCAAACTAGAACTCAGGATTAAGAAACTCACTCAAAACTGCTCAACTACATGGAAACTGAACAACCTGCTCCTGAATGACTATTGGGTACATAATGAAATGAAGGCAGAAATAAAGATGTTCTTTGAAACCAACGAGAACAAAGACACAACATACCAAAATCTCTGGGACACGTTCAAAGCAGTGTGTAGAGGGAAATTTATAGCACTAAATGCCCACAAGAGAAAGCAGGAAAGATCCAAAATTGACACCCTAACATCACAATTAAAAGAACTAGAAAAGCAAGAGCAAACACATTCAAAAGCTAGCAGAAGGCTAGAAATAACTAAAATCAGAGCAGAACTGAAGGAAATAGAGACACAAAAAACCCTTCAAAAAATTAATGAATCCAGGAGCTGGTTTTTTGAAAGGATCAACAAAATTGATGGACCGCTAGCAAGACTAATAAAGAAGAAAAGAGAGAAGAATCAAATAGATGCAATAAAAAACGAAAAAGGGGATATCACCACCGATCCCACAGAAATACAATCTACCATCAGAGAATACTACAAACACCTCTATGCAAATAAACTAGAAAATATAGAAGAAATGGATAAATTCCTTGACAAATACACCCTCCCAAGACTAAACCAGGAAGAAGTTGAATCTCTGAATAGACCAATAACAGGTTCTGAAATTGTGGCAATAATCAATAGCTTACCAACCAAAAAGAGTCCAGGACCTGATGGATTCACAGCTGAATTCTACCAGAGGTACAAGGAGGAACTGGTACCATTCCTTCTGAAACTATTCCAATCGATAGAAAAAGAGGGAATCCTCCCTAACACATTTTACGAAGCCAGCATCGTCCTGATACCAAAGCCTGGCAGAGACTTAACCAAAAAAGAGAATTTCAGACCAATATCCTTGATGAACATTGATGCAAAAATCCTCAATAAAATACTGGCAAACTGAATCCAGCAACACATCAAAAAGCTTATCCACCATGATCAAGTGGGCTTCATCCCTGGGATGCAAGGCTGGTTCAACATACGCAAATCAATAAATGTAATCCAGCATATAAACAGAACCAAAGACAAAAACCACATGATTATCTCAATAGATGCAGAAAAGGCCTTTGACAAAATTCAACAACCCTTCATGCTAAAAACTCTCAATAAATTAGGTATTGATGGGACGTATCTCAAAATAATAAGAGCTATCTATGACAAACCCACAGCCAATATCATACTGAATGGGCAAAAACTGGAAGCATTCCCTCTGAAAACTGGCACAAGAGAGGGATGCCCTCTCTCACCGCTCCTATTCAACATAGTGCTGGAAGTTCTGGCCAGAGCAATCAGGCAGGAGAAGGAAATAAAGGGTATTCAATTAGGAAAAGAGGAAGTCAAATTGTCCCTGTTTGCAGATGACATGATTGTATATCTACAAACCCCATTGTCTCAGCCCAAAATCTCCTTAAGCTGATTAGCAACTTCAGCAAAGTCTCAGGATACAAAATTAATGTACAAAAATCACAAGCATTCTTGTACACCAATCACAGACAAACAGAGAGCCAAATCATGAGTGAACTCCCATTCACAATTGCTTCAAAGAGAATAAAATACCTAGGAATCCAACATACAAGGGGTGTGAAGGACCTCTTCAAGGAGAACTACAAACCACTGCTCAGTGAAATAAAAGAGGATACAAACAAATGGAAGAACATTCCATGCTCATGGGTTGGAAGAATCAATATCGTGAAAATGGCCATACTGCCCAAGGTAATTTATAGATTCAATGCCATCCCCATCAAGCTACCAATGACTTTCTTCACAGAATTGGAAAAAACTACTTTAAAGTTCATATGGAACCAAAAAAGAGCCCGCATCGCCAAGTCAATCCTGGAACAAAGCTGGAGGCATCACGCTACCTGACTTTAAACTATACTACAAGGCTACAGTAACCAAAACAGCATGGTACTGGTACCACAACAGAGACATAGATCAATGGAACAGAACAGAGCCCTCAGAAATGATGCCGCATAGCTACAACTATCTGATCTTTGACAAACCTGACAAAAACAAGAAATGGGGAAAGGATTCCCTATTTAATAAATGGTGCTGGGAAAACTGGCTAGCCATATGTAGAAAGCTGCAACTGGATCCCTTCCTTACACCTTATACAAAAATTAATTCAAAATGGATTAAAGACTTATATGTTAGACCTAAAACCATTAAAATCCCACAAGAAAACCTAGGCAATACCATTCAGGACATAGGCATGGGCAAGGACTTCATGTCTAAAACACCAAAAGCAATGGCAACAAAAGCCAAAATCGACAAATGGGATCTCATTAAACTAAAGAGCTTCTGCACAGCAAAAGAAACTATCATCAGAGTGAACAGGCAACCTACAGAATGGGAGAAAATTATTACAACCTACTCATCTGACAAAGGGCTAATATCCAGAATCTACAATGAACTCAAACAAATTTACAAGAAAAAAACAAACAACCCCATCAAAAAGTGGGCAGAGGACATGAACAGACACTTCTCAAAAGAAGACATTTATGCAGCCAAAAAACACATGAAGAAATGCTCATCATCACTGGCCATCAGAGAAATGCAAATCAAAACCACAGTGAGATACCATCTCACACCAGTTAGAATGGCCATCATTAAAAAATCAGGAAACAACAGGTGCCGGAGAGGATGTGGAGAAATAGGAACACTTTTACACTGTTGGTGGGACTGTAAACTAGTTCAACCATTGTGGAAGTCAGTGTGGCGATTCCTCAGGGATCTAGAACTAGAAATACCATTTGACCCAGCCATCCCATTATTGGGTATATACCCAAAGGACTATAAATCATGCTGCTTTAAAGACACATGCACATGTATGTTTATTGCGGCACTATTCACAATAGCAAAGAGTTGGAACCAACCCAAATGTCCAACAACGATAGATTGGATTAAGAAAATGTGGCACATATACACCATGGAATACTATGCAGCCATAAAAAATGATGAGTTCGTGTCCTTTGTAGGGACATGGATGAAACTGGAAAACATCATTCTCAGTAAACTATCGCAAGGACAAAAAACCAAACACCGCATGTTCTCACTCATAGGTGGGAATTGAACAATGAGAACTCATGGACACAGGAAGGGGATCATCACACTCCGGGGACTGTTGTGGGGTGGGGGGAGGGGGGAGGGACAGCATTAGGAGATACACCTAATGCTAAATGACGAGTTAATGGGTGCAGGAAATCAACATGGCACATGGATACATATGTAACAAACCTGCACATTGTGCACATGTACCCTAAAACCCTAAAGTATAATAAAAAAAATAAATAAATAAATAAACAAAATAAAAAAATAAAATAAAAATATATCAATGGGTAAAAAAATAAATAAATAAATAAACTGGTAAAACTTCTAGAACAAAAATCTCACATGATTCATCCTAGAGTTTTAAACACGTTCATACTTTTTTGGCTCATTTAGTTTCCTTTTGTGTAGCTAAAATAAGGAAATAATTAAATATGTGGTCAAATATCTATATTTAAAAATATTCTTTATAGGTTTTTTATGATAGCAGAGAATGGAAATAACTAAAAGCACAATAATAGGAAAATTATTGTATAAAATATGGTACACAGACACATTACACAGCAGCCACCAAAACTTCTGCCTAACCAGAGAAAACGCTTCAGTTTTAATATTGAGTAAAATGATCATATTTCTTTAAGGATGTTAATATACTCTATCTACCTCAGCATAAGAAACTATCAAGACTGAAATGTAAAAAAGAAGTTACCTCTTGTTACTTAAAAAACATGAGATTCTGGGTAATGTTTTTAAATGTAGATAGTTTTTGTCTCCATATTTTATTTTACTATGTTTTTTATAAAAAACATTATAAAAATAAACATTGTAGAAACAAACATTTCTTTTATGTGAGAAAATAAATGTTTCATTTATTTTAAGTAGTAAAGCAACTTTCACAGGGAAAAATGAAATTAAACTGTAAATCTTCTGAGAATACTATAAATACCTATATGCAAATAAACTAGAAAATATAGAAGAAATGGATAAATTCCTGGACATATACACCCTCCCAAGACTAAACTAGCAAGAATTTGAATCTCTGAATAGACCAATAACAGGTTCTGAAATTGGAGCAATAATTAATAGCGTACCAACCAAAAAAAGTCCAGGACCAGACAGATTCACAGCTGAATTCTACCAGAGCTACAAAGATGAGCTGGTACCATTCCTTCTGAAAGTATTCCAATCAGTAGAAAAAGAGGGAATCCTCCCTAACTCATTTTATGAGGCCAGCATCATCCTGATACCAAACACACACAGAAAAGAGAATTTTAGGCCAATATCCCTGATGAACATCAATGGGAAAATCCTCAATAAAATACTGGCAAACTGAATCCAGCAGCACCTCAAAAAGCTTGCCCACCACAATCAAGTCGGCTTCATCCCTGGGATGCAAGGCTGGTTCAACATATGCAAATCAATAAATGTAATTCATCGCATAAACAGAACCAACAAGAAAAACCACATGATTATCTCAATAGATGCAGAAAAGGCCTTTGACAAAATTCAACAGCCCTTCATGCTAAAAACTCTCAATAAACTAGGTATTGATGGAACCTATCTCAAAATAATAAGAGCTATTTATGACTAACCCACAGCCAATGTCATACTGAATGGGCAAAAACTGGAAGCATTCCCTTTGAAAACCGGCACAAGACAAGGATGCCCTCTATCACCACTCCTATTCAATACAGTGTTGGAAGTTCTGGCTAGGGCAATCAGGCAATAGAAAGAAATAAAGGGTATTCAATTAGGAAAAGAGGAAGTTAAATTTTCTCTGTTTGCAGATGACATGATTGTATATTTCAAAAACCCCATCATCTCAGCCTCAAATCTCCTTAAGCTGATAAGCAACTTCAGCAAAGTCTCAGGATACAAAATCAATGTGCAAAAATCACAAACATTCCAATACACCAATAATAGACAAAGAGAGAGCCAAATCATGAGTGAACTCCCATTCACAATTACTACAGACAGAATGAAATACCTAGGAATCCAACTTACAAGGGATGTGAAGGACCTCTTCAAGGAGGACTGCAAAACACTGCTCAACAAAATAAAAGAGGACACAAACAAATGGAAGAACATTCCATGCTCACAGATAGGAAGAATCAATATTGTGAAAATGGCCATACTGCCCAAAGTAATTTACAGATTCAGTGCTATCCCCATCAAGCTACCACTGACTTTCTTCACAGAATTGCAAAAAACTACTTTAAAATTCAAATGAAACCAAAAAAGAGGCCACATAGCCAAGACAATCCTAAGCAAAAAGAACAAAGCTGGAGGCATCAAGCTACCTGACTTCAAACTACACTACAAGTCTACAGTAACCAAAACAGCATGGTATTGGTACCAAAACAGATATATAAACCAATGGAAAAGAACAGAGCCCTCAGAAATAACACCACACATTTACAACCATCTGATCTTTGACAAACCTGACAAAAACAAGCAATGGGGAAAGGATTCCCTATTTAACAAATGGTGCTCAGAAAACTGGCTAGCCATATGTAGAAAGCTAAACTGGATCCCTTCCTTACATTGTATACAAAAATTAACTCAAGATGGATTAAAGACTTAAATGTAAGACCTAACACCATAAAAACCCTAGAAGAAAACCTAGGCAATATCATTCAGGACATAGGCATGGGCAAAGACTTCATGACTAAAACATCGAAAGCAATGGCAACAAAAGCTAAAATAGACAAACGGGATCTAAGTAAAGAGCTCCTGCACAGCAAAAGAAACTATCATCAGAGTGAACAGGCAACCTACAGAATGGAATAAAATTTTTGCAATCTACCCATCTGACAAATGACTAATATCCAGAAACTACAAAGAACTTAAACAAATTTACAAGAAAAAAACACAACCCCATCTAAAAGTGGGCAAAGGATATGAACAAACACTTCTCAAAAGAAGACATCTGTGCAGCCAACAGATATATGCAGAAATGTTCATCATCATTCATCACTAGAGATATGAAAATCAAAACCACAATGAGATACCATCTTATGCCAGTTACAATGGCGATTATTAAAAAGTCGAAAAACAACAGATGCTGGAGAAGATGTGGAGAAATAGGAATACTTTTACACTGTTGGTGGGAGTGTAAACTAGTTCAACCATTGTGGAAGACAGTGTGACAATTCCTCAAAGATCTAGAACTAGAAATACATTTGACCGAGCAATCCCATTACTGGGCATATACCCAAAGGATTATAAATCATTCTACGATAAAGACACATGCACACGCATGTTTATTGTGGCACTATTTACAACAGCAAAGACTTAGAACCTAACCCAAATGTCCATCAATCATAGACTGGATTAAGAAAATGTGGCACATATACACCATAGAATACTATGCAGCCATAACAAAGGATTAGTTCATGTCCTTTGCAGGGACATGGATGAAGCTGGAAACCGTCATTCTCAGCAAATTATCACAAGAACGGAAAACCAAACACCGCATATTCTCACTCATAAGTGGGAGTTGAACAATAAGAACATACGGACACAGGGCAGGGAACATCACACACCGGGGCTGGCTGGAGGAAGGATAGCATTAGCAGAAATACCTAATGTAAATGTCGAGTTGATGAATGCAGCAAACCAACATGGCACATGTATACCTTTGTAACAAACCTTCACGTTGTGCACATGTACCCTGGAACTTCAAGTATAATAAAAAAAAGTAAAAAACAGAAAGTACATCTTGATTTGTATTAATCAATTTAACACAAAGATTAAGAATAGTAAGCTCAAATCAGCATGTTCTCCCAGAGAACTGAGTTAAGTGACTTAATTTCCAGTTTCGTGTGAATACACTTTTTTTTTTTTTTTTTTATGACAGGGTCTCACTCTGTCACCCAGGCTAGCATGCAGTGGCACAATCTCAGCTTACTGCAACCTCTGCTTCCCAGGTTCAAGTGATCTGCCCTGCTCAGCCTCCCCAGTAGCTGAGACTATCAGCAGACACCACCACACCCAGCTAATTTTTGTATTTTTTGTAGAGACGGGGTTTCACCATGTTGCTCAGGCTGGTCACAAACTCCTGAGCTCAAGTGATCTGCCCACCTTGGCCTCCCAAAGTGCTGGGATTACAGGCATCAGACACCACGCCTGGCTGTGAATACATTTTTAAAGTTGAGTTTGGGAATACAGAGCAGACAGGTATAGTGAACCAAAGATCTTGCCTTAGCATTGGAGGATGGATGGAAAACATATATGGCGAAGTGAGGGTAGGCTAAGATTTTTATAAGAAAGAAAATTAGAGGTTGTTTTGTCTAATCTTCTCATTGTGTAGATGTGCATCTGAGCCCTTGCTACTATTCTCATGTTTAAGAATATATTAGTTAACTAATGTATTAATTCAAATATTAATTCTGGTTAATATTTTGTATCCCCAAAATTCAGAATACTAACCACTCCTCAGAATATCACTGGGACCTGAGACACCTAATAGCTTTCTCATTTGTTGTGGGAAAAAAAAAAGCAAGCAGGGATGCAAAGGAAACCTGTAGAATAATAAATGATATTCACAAATGTGGCCCAAAATATGTTGGAATGAGGCTCTGCTGGATTTATTGTTAGAAAGCAGCTCCCTTTCAAACTGTGCCTGAGTGATTTCTGATAATGCCACCAAGTACTCCTTCCCATGTGCTCTCATGTTCTAGCATCAGCTTCTTCCTCAGCCTGGCACTGTTACCTTTGTGCTAACAACCCTCCACCAATTGTCCTACCACTGACCATAACTGTCCTTGTTCAGTGGCTGCTTCTGATACCACCATCTGGCTTCAGAAGAACAAATCCTGCCCATTCATTGTCTGTCATAAAGATTAGATAGATACTTCTCTTTAATTCCCCACAGCACATCATCCCAGCTCTGTAGCTAAAGAGGAAATTGAAATTTGTAACATATCTTTATTGAAGGACCAGGGATAACAGAAAGGAAACATAAGGGAACTTACAATCACCCATCACCATCATTTCAGGATATCATACAAAAGTAGGGCCCATGAGTTTTCAACACACACACACAAAAGCTGCTAATTACACAACTGTGTTTGCACCACCATGTACTCTAAACAGCAAGTAAGAAGTCATTCTCTTTCCAAATGTCCAAATTCTTGCTTTCTCCTGGATGCACATTTCCTTCTCAGTAATTAATCTAAACCTTATAATCTCTTTAAGCCTGAGATAAAAATGCTTTACCCATCACCAAGCTGTACAATTTTGATTCATCTTGATATTTATCATTTCGGAATTGTTAGAATATGTACATTTTCAACACTGAAATATAGGTATTGTATTGCAAATTATTATCTTGCATTTGTTTATTTCTCTGAATGGTGTCTCCACAGCTAGATAGCTCACATTCCAAGGACAGGAACTACTATTTCTTTTGTCTTGCCCATAATACTTTGCATTAAACTGGACATAGAGTAGCCTTTTGATACTCAAAGATTTGAGTGAATTTGACTTAAAGCAGTAGAATAATTTGAGATTTGAGATATGAAGGTAATGGTCTTCAAATATTCTTTCTCCTTTCTTTGGTGATTTAATTTAAATGCCTCAGCCCAAAATATAAGTACAAACATAAATCATCATAAGCACTATCAGGAAACAATAAGGAATGGGATTCAGGATTAGAGAGAAAATAACTATGTACACATATGATTCGTTATTTGAATTTTACAATCTTGTGTTATTTTCTTCCTTTATGTAACTTGCTTCAGCTCTTAAGGACAAAAATTGTCTTCGAAAATTCATTCTATTTTAATATCAGTCCAAGGAAACACTTGGATCAGTACTATCCTAAGCATATTAACCTGCTGACTAGGGACTATCTTAAAAAACAACAATCTAACATTCATTCGCTGGAACAAGGACAAATAGAACAGAAAAACTGTTCACCTCCAGACTCAGGCAATTAGTTTTAAGTATGTCTAGATGAGTGCTGCTACGAGAAGTAAATGCACTGAATAGTCACTATGAAAAAAGATAAATTGCAAAGGAAGCCAAGGTAAAAGCAAATATCCTAACAGAAGGCACTTGAAAATAAATCCCCACTACTATTATTTGAGGGCTCAAAATATAAAGATCTATTAAATTTTATTTTTGAACTTTCATAACTGTCCCTCATGGTAATATTCCAGGGCAATTCAGATGGAAAATTTAAATTAAGACCCATAGGTTGGATAGAAAGTACAAATGTTCACAAAACCCTAACCTAATTGAGCAAATGAATCTAGCATTCTTTTTTTAAAAAAACAGTAATAAGCCTTCTATTATGATTAGACAATGGGTAATCTGAAGATAATCAGATATTTTAAGGATGTGGATATAGAACTACAACATGACAAATATTCTGAAGATAATGATGTTTATCTTTCTCCAGACTGACAGAAATTTCTTTTTAAAAAAAAAAACTATTTTATTTGTGTCATAAGAGTAATAGTTACATATACACAGAAACAAATCTTTTTTTTTTTTTGAGACGGAGTCTCGATCTGCCGCCCAAGCTGGAGTGCAGTGGCACGATCTCGGCTCACTGCAAGCTCCACCTCCCAGATTCACGCCATTCTCCTGCCTCAGCCTCCCGAGTAGCCGGGACTACAGGCACCCACCACCACGCCTGCCTAAATTTTTGTATTTTTTTAGTAGAGACGGGGTTTCACCATGTTAGCCAGGATGGTCTCCATCTCCTGACCTCGTGATCCACCCGCCTCGGCCTCCCAAAGTGCTGGGTTATAGGCGTGAGCCACCGTGCCCGGCCAGAAACAAATCTTTTAAAAGGGTAGAAAAGTTTAAAATGAAAAACAAGCCTTTCTTCTTGTCTCCCAAGCCCAATTTTACCCCTCATGTATAACCATTTTATTATTACTATTTCCGGATTTAGTTCTTCTTGAGGTTATCTTTATGACTACAAACAATATGCTTAAATCTTTACACTTCTATTTATTTTATCAGCTGTCCTCTTTACCAGAAAAGATAAAAAAATTAGTTCATTTCCTCTGACACTCTCCGCCCCCCCATTCAATCTTTACTGCATTATTATTTTGGTTAGATTACTCTAAAACTTCAAGTAATATGCATAAACATAATTTTAACTTGATTTTTAACTTTTCTGTTTTTTCAGGTTTTTTAAATTTTACTTTTTAAATTGACAAATAATTGTGCATATACATAAGGTACACAGTAGTGTTTTGATACATCATAATGTATAGTGATCAGGTCATGGTAAATAGCATATCCACCATCTCAAACTTATTTTTTTAAACTCTGAATAGCACTTTCTAACTCTTCACTACAAATATGAAAGAATTAGTTCTTCTGTACCTCATTCTACATCTCCTTCCTCCTTCCACTTCCCAATTTCAGTCAGATACACTATTATTTTACTGCCGATGATTATGGAATTTGCATTTTATTCTCTAACAATGATTAGTTCTTTCATTTTTTGCCTATAGTTGATTCTGAAAACTGAAAGCTAATAGAAAGTATTTACATTATTATTCATTACAGAATCACACTGTATGATTGAATTTAAGGAAAAGGAAATCTAGCCTATAAAATTGAACCATGTGAATACAATATTCCAAGAGTGAGGGTCAATGACTTCTCACTATTTACTTGACCATCTCTCAAGGCCCTTGAATAGAAGGAAATAATTAAAGAAAGAATGAAGTTATATTTTCCAGAATTGTTTTAAATGTAAAATACTTTAGATTGAAAAGGCCCAAAAAGTGCCAGCATAGAAATAAAGATAAAACCCACCCTGAGACACATTACAGTGGCATTTATGAATATACAGGATAAAGAGAACCTCTTTTGTTATTTACAAGGAGAAAGAACAGATCACATACAAAAAAATAGAATTACACTGATTTGAGATTTTTCAATAGCAATATAAGCATACAATAGAGCAGTCTTCAAAATACTGAAGAACTTAAAATCTAGAATTTTCCATGGCCGGGCGCAGTGGCTCATGCCAATAATCCCAGCATTTTGGGAGGCTGAGGCAGGCAGATCACGAGATCAGGGGATCAAGACCATCCTGGCTAACACGGTGAAACCCCGTCTCTACTGAAAATACAAAAAATTAGACGGGCGTGGTGGTGGGCACCTGTAGTCCCAGCTACTCAGGAGGCTGAGGCAGGAGAATGGTGTGAACCCAGAGGCAGAGCTTGCAGTGAGCCACTGCACTCCAGCCTGGGCGACAAAGCAAGGCACCGTCGAAAAACAAAAATCTAGAATTTTCCATATTGCTATTAAAATGTGAAGACATAATAAAGTACTCTCAAATATCTCAGAAGCTTTGCTGCTCTAGATTTTCTCTTGAATTCTCAGTTAGTACCACATAGCTGATACAAGGCAGACACTCAATAAACATACATTGAAGAAAGGAAGGAAAAATGGGAGGGAGAAAGGGAGTGAGAAAGGAAGGAAGAAAAGAAATCCTAAAGTAAATCCAGTATCAAGTTTCATGAAAACACAAAAACAGAGACACTATTTCATATGTGGTTAATAACACAGTATTTGCTATGCTAAGGCATACTTCGAAAACAATTTTGAATACTTGAGTAAGAAGAGAAACAAATTCAAAAAATCATGTACATGAAATATGAAGTAAGGGTGAGCAAATATTTTGTTGCCTTTATAAAAATATCTGAAACTAATTATTTGGCCTTTAAAAAACCTATGCTATAATATTGAGGATATGGTGCTAAGTGAAATAAGCTAGTTACAAAAAGACAAATGCTACATGATGTCACTTACATGAGGTATCGAAAGTACTCAAACTCTCAGAACTGAAAGTAGAATGGTGGTCGCCAGGGGCTGAGCAGAGGAAGAGAAGGGGAGTTGTTGCTCAAAGGTATAGAGTTTTAGTTTTACAAGATAAAAAATGTTATAGGCTGACTCTGGGCATACTGCCTGTGGGTTAGCCCTGCTCTACAAGGAGCCATTAAAAAAAAGAAAAAAAAAAAAAAACATGGTCTAGAGGCCTGTTGCACAACAGTGGGCATATAGTTAATGGTACTGTACTATATACTTAAAATGTTTATGATGGTAAATTTTGTTATGGACTTTTTGCCACAATAAACAAAATACCTAAAACTAGACGTTCCGTCTCTGCAATTAACTAGCAACATAAGATAGCTGCCTTTTAATTTCTCCTCAGGGAACACATGGTAACTATTAGGCTTTTAAAATACCTTCAATCTATTCTACTGTTTTCTGGGTTCCTGTTTCCTCAGTACTCTTCTTACTTCTATGGCTAGAGGCCTAAACTAAGCCAATCAGACCTCCTTTTTTAGTTTATTGACTGAGTCATGCCTCACCCCTTCAAACTCATATGTTGAAGCCCTGACGTTAGTACCTCAGATGTGAATATATTTAGAGATAGGGCCTTTAAGGGGTAATTGTTAAAATAGGACTTTAGGATATGCAAATCCAATATGACTGGTGTTTTTACAAGAGAAAGAGAAATGAGGCATGTGCATGCACAATGGCTTTGTGAAGACACAGTGAGAAGGAAGCCATCTGCAAGGCAAGGAGAGAGGCCTCAAGAAAAATCACACTTCTCAACACGTCATTCTTGGACTTCTAGCCTCCAGAACTTAGAGAAAATTAATTTTTGTCATTTAAGGCACCCATTCTGTGGTATTTTGTTATGGCAGCCCTAGTAAAGTAGTACACTCAGAAAAGTTATTTTGAATAAAGATACAAAAAAATCCAAGATGGTTGGTGTGGTGGTGCACTGTGAAGCAGTTCCACAAACGGCTAACATTTTGGTCAGAAAACAGAAAATATATATATATAAAATTCAATGTCAAGAAACAGTTGGTCCAATTAAAAAACTCTAAATGAGGGTAACAGAATATACTGATGGAGGATGAAGGCCCATTTTAGGGTAGTTAGAAAGGTAAATATTGAGAATTTTGTTCATTATATGCTTTTCTATAATGACTCAGGGAAAATATTTTCTGTGTCCATAAGATATCCATGTACGTTTATCGGCAACTGGTTTATTTTCACCATGTTAAAGCCATGACACTTGTAAATGTTCAGGTTACCTACATAACGTTTGTAATTTACACTTAGAAACCAGAAAGAAAAGATAGGTTACCAATGAAGAAAAGAAAATTGGACAGATAGCTGATATCCTAACAGGAACAACAGAAGAGACAAAAGAAAGGGAAAAACTGTAATCACATTTTAAACCTGGTCCTAATACCAGGTATATCCCTGTTAAAGTGATAGTTATATTAGGTTACTGATGTTGAACATTTGAATCAGGGTAATAGCTAACAAAAATACCATTTGTTTCCCTAGGAAATAGATTCTGAAAAAAGTACCATTTGTAATGTACAAACAATACATATACAATCTCTACTCTTCAAAACAATCCTAAAAGTAGGCATTATCATACCTATTTTGTAAAACAGAACTAGAGACTCAGAGAAGTTAAATTACCTAAAACCACACAACTAATAAAAATCAGAGCTCAAACTCAGATCCACTGTTAGATTCCAAAGTCCATATTCTATATATTACAACACAGGTCTTCTGATTCTTCTTGCTCCAGATGTATGCTCATCAAGAAAATGTTGTAGCCCTACTGGTGCCCTGCCCCAGTCTGCAGTACTGCCATGTCTGCAGGCATGCATGAGTGAGCACAGATCCTGCTGACACTGCCCTGACGAAGCACTTTGGCCAGTGCCACCCATCAGGGAGTTGTGGTGAGTGGACCAGGAATACCTCAGCCCCTCCAGCACAGCAGGTTTCTAAACTTGAGGGGCCAGAGAACAAAGGCTTGGTACGAGGGGGTACCAGGGGTACTTCTGGGCTATGTACTATAACTCTAGTGGAGGCTGGTACCAGGCCCCCCAGAGTTATAGCACATAGCCCAGCAGTGCTGAGCTGAGCCTTGGCCCGTTAAAATCTTCCAGAAACTAAGCCAATTGACTAAACCCACCTTATACCACAATCAAACCCAAGGGAATCAAATCAGATAAAAGCAATAAAACCCATCTAAAGGACAGTGAATGCAAACACTGAAGGAACATCAGCCCACACAGATGAGAAAGAACCAGTGCAAGAACTCTGGCAACTCAAAACGCCGGAGTGTCCTCTTGCCTTCAAATGACTGCACTAGTTCCCCAGTGATGGTCTTAATCAGCCTGAAATGGCTGAAATGACAAACATAGAATTCAGAATACGGATAGGAATGAAGATCACTGAACTTAAGGAAGAAGTCAAAACCCAATCCAAGGAATCCAAGAAATACGATAAAATGATACAGGAGCTGAAAGACAAAAAGGTCACTTTAAGAAACAACCAAACTGATCCAATAGAACTGAAAAACAAACTTAAAGAATTTCATAATACAATCACAAGTATTAACAACAGAATCAACCAAGCTAAGAAAGGAATCTCAGACCTTGAAGAACAATTCTCTGAAATAACTCATTCAGACAAAAAAAAAAAGAAAAAAGAAGAAAGAAGAATAAATAAAGCCTCTGAGAAATATAAGATTATGTAAGGAGACCAAATCTATGACTCACTGGCATCCCTAAAAGAGAGAGAGAGAAAGCAAGCAACTTGGCAAATATATTTGAAGATATCATCCATGAAAATTTCCCCAACCTCACTAGAGAGGAAACATTTAAATTCGGAAAATGCTGAGAACCTAAGATAGTATACAAGACGACCATCTCCAAAACACATAGTCATCAGATTCTCCAATATCAAAATGAAAGAAAAAAATGTTAAATGCGGGTAGAGATAAGGGGCAGATCACCTAATAAAGCAACCCTATCAGGCTAACAATGAAATTTTCAGCAGAAACCTAAAAAGCCAGAAGACATTAGGGAGCCTATATTCAGCATTCTTAAAGAAATTCCAGCTAATAATTTTATAGCTAGCCAAACTAGCCTTATAAGCAAAAGAGAAATAAGATCCTTTTCAGATAAGCAAGGAATTTGTTACCACCACACCTGCTTTACAAGAGGTCCTTGAGGGAGTGCAAAATATGGAAAGGAAAGACTATTACTGGCCATCATGAAAATATGCTAAGTACATTGACTATTGACTCTATAAAGTATGTACACAATCAAGTCTGCATAATAACCAGCTAACAATGCAATGAGTGGATCAAATATGCATACATTCATATGAACCTCGAATGTAAATGGAATAAATGCCCCAATTAAAAGGCACTGAGTCGCAAGTTGGATGAAGAAGCAATACCTAACAGTATGCTGTCTTCAAGACACCCATTTCACATGCAGTGACACCCATAGCCTCAAAGTAAAGGGCTGGAGAAAAATTTACCAAGCAAATAGAAAACAGAAAAAAGCAGGGGTTGCTATTCTAATTTCAAACAAAACAGACTTTAAACCAACAATGATCAAAAAAGACAAAGAAGGGCATTACATGTTAGTAGAGGGTTCAATTCAACAAGAAGGCCTAACTATCTCAAATACATATGTGTCCAACACAGGAGCACCCAAATTCGTAAACCAAGTTCTTAGAGACCTTCAAAGAGACTGAGACTCCTGCACAATAATAGTGGGAGATTTCAACACCCCACTGACAGAATTAGACAGATCATTGAGGTAGAAAACTAACAAAGATACTCAGGACCTTAACTTGACACTTAACCAAATGAACCTAACAGAGATCAACAGAAATCGCCACCCCAAAACAGCAGAATATACATTATTCTTACCAGCACATGGCACATACTTTAAAAATGACCACGCCATTGGTCATAAAACAATTTGCAGCAAATTAAAAATAAGCAAAATCCTACCAACCACACTCTTGGACCACAGCAAAATAAAAATTGAAATCAGCACTAAGATCACCCAACTAGGCCTTAAGGGAACATACCTCAAAATAATAAGAGCCATATATGACAAACCCACAGCCAACATCATATTGAAACTGGATCCTTTCCTTACACCATATACAAAAATCAACTCAAGATGGATTAAAGACTTAAGTGTAAAACCTAAAACTATAAAAACCCTGAAAGATAACCTAGGCAATATTATCTAGATGTAGGCCCTGGAAAGATTTCACGATGAAGACACCAAAAGCAATTGCAACAAAAACAAAAATTGACAAATGGGATGTAATTCAACCAAAGAGTTTCTGCTAAAAAATAATGTATTATCAGAGTATACAGACAACCTAAAGAATGGAAGAAAATATTTGCAAACTATACATCTAACAAAGGTCTAATATCCAGAATCTATAAGGAACTTAAACTAACCAGTAAATGCCAACCAAAATCCCATTAAAAAGTCGACAAAGGACATGAACAGATACTTTTCAAAAGAAGACATACATGTGGCCAACAAGCATATGAAATAATGTTCATTATCACTAATCATTACAGAAATGCAAATCAAAACCACAGTTAGATACCATCTCACACCAGTCAGAATGGCTATTACTAAAAAGTCAAAAAAAAAACAGATACTGGCGAAGTTGCAGAGAAAAGAGAATGTTCATACACTGTTGGTTAGGGTGTAAATTAGTTTAGTCATTGTGAAAAGCAGTGTGGCAATTCTTTAAAAAACTTAAAACAGAAATACCATTCAACCCAGCAATCCCTTTATTGGATATATACCCAAAGGAATATCAATCATTCTACCATAAAGACACATGCACGTGTATGTTCCTCACAGCACTATTCACAATGGCAGAGACATGGAATCAACCTAAATGCACAACAATTGATGGGACCTATGCACAATGGAATACTACACAACAATGAGATCGTGTCCTTTGGAGCCATATGGATGAAGCTGATGGCCATTATCCTAAGTGAACTAATGCAGGAACAGAAAACCAAATATCACAAGTTCTCACTTATAAGTTGGAGCTAAACATTGAGTACACATGGACACAAAGAAGGGAACAATAGATACCAGGACCTACTTGAGGGTACGGGGTGGAAGGAGGGTAAGGACCGAGAAACTACCTATTGAATACTACACTTGCTACTTGGGTAATGAAATAATCTGTGCACCAAATCCTAATGACATGCAATGTACCTGTATAACAAACCTGCACATGGCCTTTTGCACCTAAAAGTTTTTCAAAAATAGAAAAAAAGAAAACTTTGTATTATAATCCTAATTTCCATATAAATTTTGTTTTTAGGAAATAAAATTGCATACACTTTTTTATATAGTTTCTAAAAGATATATTTGAAATATTAGGAAACTTACATGAATTTTATTTACACAAATATTTAGAAGCATGCCTATGATTTTAAAAATTGAATGTACTTGTCACAAACGTATGCATTTTATAAAACCTAATTATGTCTAATTATATGAGTAAAATACCATATTTAATATATAAAGTACTAATCTATCATCAGAAGGACATAAACATTGAAATTGTTTTAGTACAGATGAAATGTTAGTACTAGTCTACCTTTCTTTCTTGATTTTCTTTGTACCTCTTCTATCCTTCCAATTGCAAAATAATTAGTTGTGATTAAGTGTTTAACACCCGGAATATTCTGACCCACACACACACAAAAAAAAATCAAATTCATGTCCTTGGCCTCTTTAGAGCAGTTTCACTGATCATCATTATCCTAATTTACTTTAAAAAATTATAAGAGTAATTATTGTCTGTAGAGTTCTTTTAGCAATTAATCATGTACTGCTTTGTGGCATACCTTTTGTTCTCTTGAGCTGTTATTTAACTATTTTGATATTTATTTTATGTTATAATTCATCTTATATATTATCACAAAATTATCTTCCTAAAGCACAGATATTATTATATCATTGCACTACTCAAAAACTGTGAAAGGCACATTCTCATAACCCCCTCTGGCTTCAAGCTCCTTGCTTCCACTAAATGGTGCATTGTAGAGATCATCACACTGTTCCACTGCATTCTCTATTCTCCCTCTCAGGGACCTTGCAGTGACAGAATAGTAGACTTCCAAAGATGTCCACACACTATGCCCCAAAACCTGTGTATATTGCCTTCCATGTCAAAGGGGCCTTTGCATATGTGCTTAGGAATCTTCAGATGGAAAAATTATTCTAGATTACTTAGTTGGGCCATATAAGAGTACTCACACCACATAAGAGTATTTATAAGGGAAAGAGGGAAGCAGGAGAGCCAGAATCAGACAAGATGTGATGATAGAAGCAGGGGTCAGACAGGGAGATGATTTGAAGAGGTTATGCTGCTAGCTTTGAAGATGGAGGAAGGAGCCACAAACCAGAGAATGTGGGAAACCTCTAGAACCTGGAAAAGACAGAAATAGATTCTCCCATAGAGCCTCCAGAAGGAACTAGCCCTGCTGGCACCTTGACTTTAGCCCCATAGGACCCATTTTCAGACTTCTGACCTCCAGAAATGAAAGATAATATGCTTGTAGCTGGGTGCTGTGGTGTATGCCTGTAGTCCCAGATACTCAGGAGGCTGAGGCAGAATTGCTTGCATCCCGGAGTTCCAGTTCAGCCTGGGTAACATAGCAAGACCACAACTCGAAAAGAAAAGAAAAAGTAAAGAGAAGAGAAGAGAAAAAGAGAAGAGAAGAGAAGAGAAGAGAAGAGAAGAGAAGAGAAGAGAAAGGAAAAGAAGAAATGCTATAACCTGAATTTAATATGTAAGAAAGTGTTACACTGTCCTTTTGCTGAAGGTTCCTGTGGTTGCTTTTGAATCTTCTGTCAGAAAGACATCAATGGGTCTAAACTTAGTAGGACATGATTTTTATTTGCTCTTCTTTAATGATGATAGTTTACAAAGAACTACATGCAACTGTACCAGATATTCTCTGTAACCTATTGTATGTATTTTCAACATGTTTGTCCATAATTTTTTTCTCTGTTTTCTTTGTTTTTCTCACAATCTGAAATGAGCAGAGGTCTTTGAATTAGAATTACGACCGTAGCCTAGGTTTTCAGAGGAAGAGATATACCAGAGACCAAGAGGTCACATTAGATTGTACCAACCAACAGGTCTAGGAATACAGACAACTAGAAAGCCAGCAACAAAGTGAGTGGTCAAAAATCAAGCAGAAATCTTGACAAAGGAATACCAGAAATATTACAGAATGCTATTATTAACCCAATTACTTGTCCCCATTTCCTAACTTCTCAGAAAGGTAAGAGAAAGATCATTGAATGTAGTCAATATGAGAAAAGTCTAGGCCGTCTGGAGTTTTTCTTATCTTTTGTACTGAGAAAAAAAGTGGATAATTGGCTTGACAAGAAGAAACCAAAAGTGTGATATTAAATGCCAAATAAAAAATTTACTTCATAAATATCATGCTTGAATCCAAAATTTTAAAAACTGGCACATAGCCATAATCTGCATTTGATTTTATGCTACCTGAGTAAGAGCACTCTATATCCAGAAAATAATGTTTCTGGTGTTTGATGTTAGCATGCCCCATTCAGAACAGAGTTTTATTTTTAAGATTTAAAGATTGTTCAGCAAAGTCTCAGGATACAAAATCAATGTACAAAAATCATAAGCATTCTTGTACACCAATAACAGACAAACAGAGAGCCAAATCATGAGTGAACTCCCATTCACAATTGCTTCAAAGAGAATAAAATACCTAGGAATCCAACTTACAAGAGACATGAAGGACCTCTTCAAGGAGAACTAGAAACCACTGCTCAATGAAATAAAAGAGGATACAAACAAATGGAAGAACATTCCATGCTCATGGGTTGGAAGAATCAATATCGTGAAAATGGCCATACTGCCCAAGGTAATTTATAGATTCAATGCCATCCCCATCAAGCTACCAATGACTTTCTTCACAGAATTGGAAAAAACTACTTTAAAGTTCATATGGAACCAAAAAAGAGCCCGCATCGCCAAGTCAATCCTAAGCCAAAAGAATAAAGCTGGAGGCATCACGCTACCTGACTTCAAACTATACTACAAGGCTACAGTAACCAAAACAGCATGGTACTGGTACCACAACAGAGACATAGATCAATGGAACAGAACAGAGCCCTCAGAAATAATGCCACATATCTACAACTATCTGATCTTTGACAAACCTGACAAAAACAAGCAATGGGGAAAGGATTCCCTATTTAATAAATGGTGCTGGGAAAACTGGCTAGCCATATGTAGAAAGCTGAAACTGGCTCCTTTCCTTACACCTTATACAAAAATGAATTCAAGATGGATTAAAGACTTACATGTTAGACCTAAAACCATAAAAACCCTAGAAGAAAACCTAGGCAATACCATTCAGGACATAGGCATGGGCAAGGACTTCATGTCTAAAACACCAAAAGCAACGGCAACAAAAGCCAAAATTGACAAATGGGATCTAGTTAAACTAAAGAGCTTCTGCACAGCAAAAGAAACTACCATCAGAGTGAACAGGCAACCTACAAAATGGGAGAAAATTTTTGCAACCTACTCATCTGACAAAGGGCTAATATCCAGAATCTACAATGAACTCAAACAAATTGACAAGAAAAAAACAAACAACCCCATCAAAAAGTGGGTGAAGGACATGAACAGACACTTCTCAAAAGAAGACATTTATGCAGCCAAAAAACACATGAAACAATGCTCATCATCATTGGCCATCAGAGAAATGCGAATCAAAACCACAGTGAGATACCATCTCACACCAGTTAGAATGGCCATCATTAAAAAGTCAGGAAACAACAGGTGCTGGAGAGGATGTGGAGAAATAGGAACACTTTTACACTGTTGGTGGGACTGTAAACTAGTTCAACCATTGTGGAAGTCAGTGTGGCGATTCCTCAGGGATCTAGAACTAGAAATACCATTTGACCCAGCCATCCCATTACTGGGTATATACCCAAAGGACTATAAATCATGCTGCTCTAAAGACACATGCACACGTATGTTTATTGCGGCACTATTCACAATAGCAAAGAGTTGGAAGCAACCCAAATGTCCAACAACGATAGACTGGATTAAGAAAATGTGGCACATATACACCATGGAATACTATGCAGCCATAAAAAATGATGAGTTCATGTCCTTTGTAGGGACATGGATGAAACTGGAAACCATCATTCTCAGTAAACTATCGCAAGGACAGGAAACCAAACACCACATGTTCTCACTCATAGGTGGGAATTGAACAATGAGAACACATGGACACAGGAAGGGGAACATCACACTCCGGGGACTGTTGTGGGTTGGGGGGAGGGAGGAGGGACAGCATTAGGAGATATTCCTAATGCTAAATGACAAATGACAAGTTAAGGGGTGCAGCACACCAACATGGCACATGGATACATATGTAACAAACCTCCACATTGTGCACATGTACCCTAAAACTTAAAGTATAATAATTAAAAAAAAAAAAAAAGATTGTTGGCTATTTAAAAAGTAAAAAAACAACAGATGCTGGCGAGGTTGCAGAGAAAAGGGAACACTTATACATTGCTGGTGGAAGTGTAAATTAGTTCAGCCATTGTGGAAAGCAGTATGGCGATTCCTCAAAGACCCAAAAGCAGAACTATCATTTGACCCGGCAATATCCCATGACTGGGTATATAGCCAGAGAAATATAAATCATTCCACCATAAAGACATATCCACGTGAATGTTCTTTGCAGCACTATTCACAATAGCAAAAACATAGAATCAACCTAAATGCCCATCAATGACAGACTAGAGAAAGAAAATGTGGTGCACATACACTATGGAATATTATGCAGCCATAAAACAGAATGAGATCATGTCTTTTGCAGGAACATGGATGAAGCTTGAGGCCATTAACCTTAGCAAACTATTGCAGGAACAGAAAACCAAATATGACATGTTCTCACTTACAAGTGGGAGCTGAATGATAAGAACTTATGAACACAAGGAAGGAAACAACAGATACTGGCATCTAGTTGACAGTGAAGGGTGGGAGGAGGGAGAGGGGCAGAAAAGATAACTGTTGTGTACTGGACTTAATGCCTGGGTTATGAGATAATCTGTACAACAAACTCCCATGACACGAGTTTACCTACAACTATTGTGTACTGGACTTAATACCCGGGTTATGAAATAATCTATACAACAAACTCCCATGACACATGTTTACCTATGTAACAAACCTTCACATGTACCCCCAAACCTAAAATAAAAGTTAAAAAAAAAAGATTGGAATAGTTGAAGCATGATTAATAGTGATTAATTATATAATCAAAATTCAAAAGACAGAGGTTATATTTGATTATTTACTTACGATCCCATAGCTCAAGTAAATAGCCAACTGTGACTTAAAAAAATTATTTATTTCCAACTGATTTCCACCACTGAAGGCTTAAATTTCTGATAATGGGTATCGCTCTTTTAAAGTCCTCGCCTGAAAAAGTGGCAAATCTCCCCACAAACTCCTTAAATGTAAGCTCAGGGGCCACAATATAGAAACATGGGATTATTATTTTTTAAAAAAAGAAAAGCCAATAACACCACATAAAATTCAATAGAAAAGTGACAGTAGTCAAAATTCTGCCAAATGAACAAAGCTCAATTTCACATATTTTTTAATGGAAGTATATTTCATGGTAAAGGCCTGGTCTCAGTTACATGGCTCTCCACTGGCATTCTCCCTCTGTGCCACAGGAGTAGCCTCCTGGGGCTACTCAAAACCTTCTGTGGGCATAAGCTGCTCTGAAAAGATGTTCTATTTTGTTTATTTGTCTTGTACTAGGTCTTTATCTACTATCTCCTGTAGCTTCCTCTGCTTTAGAAGGAGATATCACCAAGTGTAATCTCAAGTGTATTACTGAGAAGCATTCCACTGTAATATCTTCCATAATTTGTTTATCCATTCGCCTTTTAATAGACATTTGAGTGGTTTGTAGGTCTTATCTATTGCAAATAACACTACTATAAACATTTGTGTCCCTGTATTTGTGTGGACACTTGCTTTTCTTTTTTTAAGAGATAAGGTCTCCCTATGTTGCCCAGGCTAGAGGGCAGTGGCCATTCACATGCACAATCATATGACACTATGGAACTCCATGGCTCAAGTGATTCCCCCACCTCAGCCTCCCAAGTAGCTGGGACTACAGGCTTGCACCACCATGCTTGGCTATTTCCCTTGAGTGAATAGCTAGAAATGAAATTGTTGGATCACATGAAGGATGTATGTTCAGCTTCTTAAGAAACTGTCAAACTGCTGTCAAAAGTGGTTATACCATGTTATATTCCCATCAACAGTGTATATGAGTTCCGTTTCCTAAACATCTTTGCCAAAATCAGTCTTTTTAAATTTCAGCCATTCCAGTAGATGTGTAATGGAATCACGTTGTGAATTTAATTTGCGCATCCCTTATTACTAAAGATGTTGAGCATTTTTCATGTGCTTATTGGCCATTTGAATATCTTCTTTAGTGAAGTGTCTTTTCAAATGTTTTTGCTCATTTCTGGGAATTTTTTTTTACTGTTAAGTTTTGAAAGATTTTTATATATTCTGGCCAAGAGTCATGTATCAAATACATGATTTGGAAATATTGTCTACCCAATTCATGTATTTCATTTTCCAAGCTGCTTCCTCTGCAGAGCAAAAGTTGTTAATTTTGATGAAGTCCAATTTATCAATTTATGTTAATGAATGGTGATTTTGGTGTCATATCCAAGAAAGTATTAGGTAACCCAGTGTTATCTCCTATATTTTTCTGTGCCTATTTAGATGAATCATGTAATGTTTCTTTTTAGTTTGTTAATGTGGTGAATTACATCAATTATTTTTCAAATGTTTACTCAATCTTGCATTCCTGGAATAAACCTCACCTAGTCATTCTGCATTATCTTTTTTACATAGTTTTTATTAGATTTGCAAAAAAAAAGTTTTATTTAACAATTGCTATGTATGAATATAAGAAATAGTGATCTGTAGTTTTATTTCCTTGTAATATCTTTTTTTTTTTTTGTCTTTTTAATTAAGACAGGGTCTCACTCTGTCACCCAGAGGGCAGTTGCACAATCATGGCTCAGCTCACTGCAACTCAACCTCCCAAGCTTGGGTGATCTTTCCACATCAGCCTACATGGGCATGCCACCACGCCCAATTTTTTGTATTTTTTGTAGAGATGGGATTTTGCCATGTTGCCCAGGCTGGTCTCAAATTCTGGGATTCAAGCCATCTACCCACCGTAACCTCCCAAAGAGGCTTCCTAATTTATTCTGTAAGGCCAAAAAGTACTCTTATTCCTAAACAACAACAACAACAAAAGGTATTAATACCCAAAGTACTCATATACACAAACAAAAATTAAATATCTTTTTCTTTGTTTGAGTATAAGAGTACTTTTGGCCTCATAGAATGAATTAGGAAGTATCCCCCATTTTCAATTTTCTGGAAGAGTTTGTGGGGAATTGGTATTATTTATTCCTTAAATGTTTGTTGGAATTCACCAATGAAACCAGCTGGAACTGAAGTTTTCATTGTAGTAAGGTTGTTCACTACAAATTCTATGTCTTTCATAGACATAGGGCTATTCAGTTTATTTCTTCTTTAATGAGCTTGGTGGTCTGTGTCTTTGAAGGAATTTGTTCATTTGATCTGAGTTGTCTAATTTATTGGTGTAATGTTCATAATTGTTAAGTCAGAAACTGTCAAAGGTCAGAGATCTTATCCTGCTTACAAGCCAGTAAGTTAGCCTGCCACAGTTTTATAGATATATAGATTTAGCTACCTTGACAGGAGAAAAAATGCTTTTTGGATATGACAAATAAGTTATTATTTACAGCAAAAACAGCCAGAGCAGCTTCTTTCCGGAAAGAAAGAAGCTTTCTGGAACAATTTCCCCAGCTCCAGTCTCCATGGGCCAACATGATTGAGAGTGAGATATTACTTGTGCATGTAACAGAAATGCATCCAAGGAGAGGAATTCTAAACTTATGAGGTTCAGAGCTTATATAGGGACTGCTGTATATATGCCTATTTTCATTTCCAGAAAGAAAAAAGAGAGAGTATGTTTTCTTCTGAAATGTAAACAAATCCTCTCCAGGAAAGAAGGGGAAGATCTTTATCTTTATTATTTTGGAATGTAAGCAAATGTCTCCAGAGGAGACAAATCTCTAAATTTCTAGCTTTCAAGTCCTTTGCTATTCAGACATTACCCCTCGCTTTGAACATATGAATCATAAAGAAATGTGAAAATGTTCATGGAGAATTGTCTGCCAACACCAAATACCATACATCCTATTATAAACACAACAAACTCCTGTCCTCAGGGGAGGTCACTCAAAAAACCATCTGGCTACTACATCAAGAGGCAATGTCATAAGACCACTATTATTTAGAGGATGTCCAGGACCCTGTAATTTGAGTAGAGGAATCTGATTCAAATATATACATTCATTCCATCTTATGGCCATGCAAGCCCTAGGGCCCCATTATCTCTACAACTAGGATGAGGTTCCACATCCAGTTTCCAATCAGAAGAAGAAAAAGAATGTCGGAAAGGCCTAGCTTCTCTCTTAAAGGACTGTGGTAGGCAGCCTCCAAGATGCACCCCTACCACCAGTGAATTCCAACTCTGGGTATCCACGCTTCTTCTATAGTACTCTCCCACACTGAAAGGAGCTGACCTGTATAACCAATCTGATATTGTGGCAATGACCACATATAACTTTTGAGGCCAGGTCACAAAAGATACTGCAGCTTCTGCCTTCCTCTCTTGGGTCACTTGCTATGGGCAAAGACAGTTGTCATGTTATAAAGACACTCAGGTAGTATTTTCAGGAGATGCATGTGGAGAAAAAAAAAAAACTGAGGTATCCTGCCAAAGGCCACGTAAATAAGCCATTTTGGAAGTGAAATCTCAAGTCCCAGCAAAGTCTTCAGATGACTGCAGCCCCATTGCCATCTTGACTACAACCAAGACCGTGATCTAGAACCATTCAGCAAAGCCAATTCTGAATTTGCAACTCCATAGAAACTGTATGAAATAATGTTTATTGTTATTTTAGGCTATCATTTGTATATCAAGAGATAACTAATATAATGGTATTCATTACTTCCATTCACATTTCACTGGTAAAAATTTACTTGGACCACATATGACCGAGAGAGTGTAAGAAATGTAGGCTAGCCATATACCCAGTAAGAAAAGGAGAAAAGCTTTTGGTGGACAGCTGGTATTATCTGCAAAACACATTCTAATATCTGGACATTAGCTAACCTGTGCCTCAGTTTCTCCTTTATTTTAGGTTCAGGGGTACATGTGAAGGTTTATTACATAGGTAAACTTACGTCACAGAGGTTTGATATACAGATTATTGAATCACCTAGGTATTAAGCCCATATACAATAGTTATCTTTTCTGCTCCTCTCCCTCCTGCTACCCTCCACCCTCAAGTAGACTCCCTCCTCCTACCCTCCACTCTCAAGAAAGTTGTTTCTTTCTTTGTGTTTATAAGTTCTTATCATTTAGCGCCCACTTATAAGTGAGAACATGTGGTATTTGGTTGTCTGTTCTTGCATCAGTTTGCTAAGGATAATAGCCTCCAGCTCCATCCATGTTCCTGCAAAAGACTTGCTCTCATTCTTTTTTATGGCTGCATAGTTTTCCATGGTGTATGTATACTACATGTTCTTCATGCAGTCTACTACTGATGGGCATTTAGGTTGATTTCATGTCTTTTATATTGTGAACAATGCTGCAATGAACATTCATGTGGATGTGTTTTTATGGTAGAATGATTTATATTCCTTTAGGTGTTTGAGGAATCACCATACTGTTTTCCACAATAGCTAAACTAATTTACACTCCCACCTGCAGTGTATAAATGTTCCCTTCTCCACAACCTTGCGAGCATCTGTTATGTTTTTGACTTTTTAATAATATCAATTCTGACTGATGTGAGATGGAATCTCATTATAGTTTTGATTTACATTTCTCTAATGATAAGTCATATTGAGCTTTTTTCATATGCTTGTTGGTCACCTGTATGTCTGTTTGGAGAAGTGTCTGTTCATGTTCTTTACCCACTTTTTAATGGGGTTGTTTGTTTTTCTCTTGTAAATTTGTTTAACTTCCTTAGAGATGCTGGATATTAGACGGCTGTCAGGTGTATAGTTTGCAAATATTTTCTCCTGTTCTGTAGGTTGTTTATTCTGTTGATAGTTACTTTTGCTGTGCAGAAGTGCTTAGGTTTAATTAGATCCCACGTGCCAATTTTTGCTTTTTGTTGCAATTGTTTTTGGTGTCTTTGTCAAGAAATCATTCTCCATTCCCATGTGCAAGATGGTATTGCGTAGGTTGTCAGAAAGCCTAAATTTTAGTGATGATTAGCCATTTCTGCATAGCTGACTTGTGTTAAATCCCCACACTTGAACCAAAGAATAGAGGCCAGGAAGCAGAATTAAATTCTACTAGTATGATGGCCATCATGGTATACAAATGGATGGGGATAGCAGTCCTCAGAAGATTCGTGTGGTGGGGTACTCGGTAGACAGTTTCATAGATGTGCACTTCATTGCCCAATAAATAGCTGAAGAATAAATAAATAATTAAATTAAACTTCCCTACAAAGGAAAGTCTACAACATAAAACTGTTAATGGGCATGAGACAGATCTGTATGTCATGACATGAAAAGAAGTCTGTGCTATAGTGTTAAGTGATAAATACAGATTATAGAATAGTCTGAATAAAATGATCCCATTTATAAAACAAAACAAATGAATATGAATAAATATATTTTCATGAAAACATCTTGAAAAATGTTCAAACTCTTAACAATGGTTGCCTCTGAGAACATTCACCTTCTCTTTATATTAATACAGTTTTGCTATTTGAGTTTTTACTATTTTATATACACTGCATTATTTAAATTATTTACAATAAATAGCTATTACTTTTATAGGGATATGTAGTAATAAAAAGCAAAAAAATTAAATATACTTTAAGGAAAAAACTCTCTTTAAAATGCTTCACAAATTCTTTTTCCTCCAATGCATACTACTTCCTTAGTTCAGGTCTTTGTCATTTATAACCTAGACCAGAATTCAGCAAACTTTTCATGTAAAAGGTCATATCATAAACATGTTATGCAACTCTTTCACAGCTACTCAATTCTACTGTTGCAGCTTGAAAGCATTCGTGGGTAATACCTAAACTAATGGGTGTGTCTGTGTTCAGTAAAACCTTATGTAATAAAACAGGTGATGGGCCAGCCCCTCGGCCATTGTTTTTTGACCCCTCAATTAGACGATTGAAGTCCCCCAATTCAGCTTCCAATCCTTTTCCACTCACTCTCATGTATCTTACGCTTTTCCTACATATGCCATGTAATTTCTTTCCACCCTATGTTTTTGCTTAAGTCTTAATGGTCTAGAAAATTCCTAGATATTTGGTGACTTCAAGATTATATTTAAGACCCTGAATAGATTTCATACCCAAATAAGTAAAATGGACTGCACTTTGTTCAGTGCTTCCACAGCCTTTGTACATATCTTGATTAGCACCTTGTAATGATTTCCATATGTGGCTCCCATTTAGACACGGGGACTGAGACTACACCTTCGAATTCCTGGAGCCTATAACAAGACAGGGCAAAGAGTGGGCATTCAAAAATGTTTGCTGAGTGAATAGAGAAGTATCTCTTTGGCTTCTTAGGCTTTCAAATTAGGTGCAGAAAATTGCTTCTCCTGGCAGTTTTCCTTTTCCTTTCTTGATCAGAACAATCAATACCTGGAAGTGGGATCTTTCTCTCTTACTTTCCACATTTCTGCATGATTTAATGCCTACAGCAAATAAGATCATATAGCTAATACCAAATTTTTGAATCTCATTTGTCATCTGATCCAAAGCAATGCTTTAAGCAGCATTTACAAGTAAAGACATTCAGGATATAGTTCACTTTTGCTCTCTGGTCCCATTTATAAGGATTTCCTCATAGCCCAGGTTTACTACAACAGGGTTTACTAGATGATGAGCTACTTGACTATAGGGACTTTATTTTTTAAAAGCTAAGAGATATTTAGTGCATAAGTGAATGTGTCACTAGGTTACAACCTGAAAACTCAAAATATGTTCCATCTATGCTTGGGACTGTTTCACAGGTTTTGTACATAGGAGACATCTTATTTTATATAAAATAATCAATTACCTTATATTAAAAAAAAGTTATTATGGGCCCCCTATATGTTATATACCTTCATTTATATTATTCAATTTAATTCTCCCTCAGACCTTTAGATGGCTATTGTCATTAATTTGCTAATGAGGAAACTGAGGCTCAGAGATGTTGGGTAGCTTGTCCAGTGTCATAGTAAACAAGGGGATACAGGCTAGGCACAATGGCTCATACCTGTAATTCCAACACTTTGGGAGGCTGAGGTGAGTGGATTACTTTAGCCCAGGAGTTCAAGATCAGCCTGGGCAACATGTGAGACCTTGTCTCTATAAAAAATAAGAAATTAGCCAGGTGTGGTGGTGTGTGCCTGTAGTCCCAGCCACTTGGGAGGCTGAGGTGGGATGATGGCTTGAGTCCACGAGTTTGAGGTTGGAGTGAGCTGTGATTGCATCACTGTACTCCAGCCTGCGCAACAGAACAAGACTTTGTCTCAAAAACAAACAAATAAAAATCCAAGAGGGGATACACCTGGGTCTACAACTTTGTTCGTCAGATTGTAAGTCCTGTAGTCTTTTCTCATACATAGCTTGCTTTCATCTTCCTTTGATTCTTAACATTTGTCGAAAGCCATTTGTATATAATTTATAATTAGTTATTGAACTATCCTATCAAGTCCTGGAGCTTTTGCACCTGACTTTCTGCTAAACAATATGGTTAATATATCAAGCCATTGCTAAAAGGGGTTCAAAAATTTGCATGCTGAACATTTTAAAAATATTTAGAATAGTCAATTAAAAGTTTTAAGTACTACTATTTACAAAGTTTTGTTGGGTGGTCCCTGGATTTTGACCACCAGTCAGATGGACCAAACTGAGATGACCTACATCTGAACTGAATAAATATCCATCCATAGGCAAGGCAAGTGAGTGGACTAGACCTGTGCAGCTCAGACATGGTCAGCAAAGGTCAATGTCAGTTACAATATCAGGAAAGTTCAACAGTAGGTGAGATCTCCAGTAGATGTACAAAACATAGCAATAGAAGGACCAGAGGTATACTCATCATTTAAAAGATCCAGAAGCTGATAATTGAAAACCCTCATAGGGGTAAGGACTGAATGGTGAACAAACAAACAAGCAAACAAAAAAGAAGCTAAGCTCCATAAGAGGTAGAATACTCTGTCTTAGATGCAAGGCAGAGACTCATGCACAGGAAAACCAGACAATATGTCAGAGACAAGAACTGGGATGCAAAGTCAAAGTGATACCAGCTAATTCATGACTTAGGTCCCTCCCATTCTCTCTGCCCAAAGGGCAAAATGTTCCAAGCAGTCATACACGTCAGAATCTCTCAGTGACATATACAATCCTCCAGCTATGAAGAGACAGGAAAAACAAGCAGAGATTACAATACCTATCTGTATAAATTTCTCTTCCAGTGTGTCCATTTTCTTACACATGTCTCACTATCTCATCTCTCTCCTGCCTGCCTCTCCTTTTTCTTTGCTCCTTAATATTCAAAGGATTTACATAACCTAAGTATACTTTGAGATATTGTTCTTAATTATTAAATAACGTTTATTTTTCTTATTTTTTTAAATAATTGAATGGTTTATATTTCACTATGAAAAGAATATAAATTCAATTTATTTTGTTGCTTTGGTTCAATAGCCCTCTATAGAATTTCCAACTCTGCCTTATTATTTTTAATAATAAAATAAAACTGCTTTATTTTATTCACTAAACTAAAAATTACAATTAATCCAAACCACACAAATTGAATTTTTTAAAAATCTCTACACTCCAAAAAAAAAATCAAGCATATACATGCTCCTAAATATTCACAAATGATGAAACAGCAATTATCGTGCATTCACTTGATGAAATATTATGCACTGATTAAAATGATATTTTAAAATGCTAAGAAGCCAGGTAAAGAAATGCTTACACTTGAAAATATAAATCTGAACCCATGACTACAACTAAGTAAAATTTTTGTAATCATCTAGGCAAAAATATTTAGAGAGTATTAAAAAAATACGGTTCATAGGGATGCAGAAAGAAAGATGAATGGTAAATTATATATATATTTTTGGTATTATAATGTTACTTGGGCAATTAATTACATTTCTTGAAATGAAATGTGTATTTCACACATATATTCTTATTCTTTTATATATTTATCAAAATGGTGCATGAGCTCACTGGACATACAGCCAATTTCATGGAGCTACTACCCTAAAAATGCTCAACTGTTCAGCTGTGATACTTTTAAAATAAAGTATTTTAAATAACCTAGTATCTTTAGGAAATGAAACCGTAACGTTATGTATCTAAAAAAAAAGTTCATCCACGATAGATATGATAAAGTAAGGCATCATTCAAATGGTTACATTAGAATGAATTGAGTTCCAGGTAAATCTCTATCTTTGAGTCCCTGATTACTCCTGTTTCCCAACTCTAACTTTCCTCATCCTCCTGAAATAGCAAAGAGCCATTGTTTATATTTGGGGTTTGAAATTTGTCTATAATCCTCAATATTCCTGCAGAAAACACCAAAAGACTAACTTTTTGCCCTTAATCTGCTTTCTGATATGTCATTTTTTGTTTCTAATTTAAATGCACTTAAATCCTGCAGAAAATTAAATTCTGATTGCACATTCACTTACCTTTTATTTCTTAAAAGTAGTTTTCCTTCCTTTGAGTTTATAGTAGCAGTTTGATAAAGGCCTGCTTACATGTGCAATTTTACTAAATTAATATACATTCAATGAAAACTTTCAGATATGATTATTTTACTATTCATAACATATAATTTGTTTCCTTTGAGAAAACACTTATTCTTCCAACAAATAACTTCAATAAAATACAATAGCATAATATTGAATATATGGATAGACTCTTTTCATTGTGAAGAAATAAAAATGCTTATTAAAAATATGAACCATTCCCATAAGAACTTCTTAAAAATCAGTTCTAAAAAGATGAAGTAAAAGGGATTTTTATAATAGTATTAAAATTTGTGGCAGCTTAAACTGAAATAAGATACTATATGAAAACGGTTGCTTATTGTTTATATCTTCAAACTCATTGCCACTATATTGTTTTGGCTGCTAGCTATGACCTAGTTTTCATTTGTTTTTATGCTTTTTTTAATCTTATGGCAAAATACAAAATACTGAAAGAAATGTTTCAATAACCTCAAGGATGTTTATGTCAACCATACTAGAAAAAACTGAGTTTTAGTGAGTATAAATTTGGGGTGGTAACTGTAAGGCAGTAGCATGCTGGGTATATTCAGCAACAGCAAGGAGGCAGGATGGTTGGAGCAAAGAGTTAGATTGAGGGGGTGAGTATAGCAGATAAGATCAAAAGATAACCAAGGGGCAGGACATAGCTCTGTAGAGGTCTTTGGATTTTATTACACGTGTTTGATGGTAAGCCGTCTGGGGATTTTGAGCAGGAGTGACATGATCATATTTACATATCCAAAGGCTCAGTCTGGCTGCTGTGTGGCGAAGAGACTGTAGATTGGGCAAGAGTGGAATCAGGATGGTGGCTTGAGAAAGGTTGTTTTGTACGGGGTGATAAGGTGCGGTCAGATTCTGGAGCTGTGCACACCTACAGACAGACCCATTATCTAGTTTCACCTGCTGCTAACCGTGTACCCTGTCTGCTTTATCAGTTCCTCCTTTCTCTCTTTCAATATATATGTATATATTTACAAACTTATATTTATATAAATATGTATTAATATAAAATATAAAGAATATATTAATATGTCAAATATATTAATATATCATATAGTATGTAATATATAAATATATAATATGTAATATAATATATATAAATTTATATACAAATAGTGTTTTTCTTTCATTTTAGCTATTGGAAGATAAGTTATTTTCATCTTACATTATGACCCTTTACTTCTAAATTTGGCAGGGTGTATTTCCGTGTTTCCTAAGAATAAGGACCATCTCTTACATAACCACAGCACAATGATCAGCTCCAGTAAATTTAACATAATAAAATACCTTCATGTAATTTACCATTTGTGTCCCAATCTTGTCAGTTAACCAGTAATGTCCTTTTTCTTTCCTCTAGTACAGGATTCAGTATTATATTTAGTTGCGTGTCTCTTTAGGTTCCTTTAATATGGAACATTTCAACAAACTTTCTTGGTCTTTTATGAATACATTTTTAAGGTGAGCCAACTGACAGGACTGTATATTGATACAAATGGATTTGATGTGGGCTTTGAGGGAACTGAGGAAGACTACAAGATTTCTGGCTTGAGAAAAGGAACGGGCCTCATTTATTGTGATAACCAATAAAAGAAATACCTGGTACAGGTATTAGGAATAGGATTCACTAAAGAAGTGACTTTCTGTGAAAGAGATGTCTAGTGCTTACTGGTATCTGGTTTTATTATCTTAAACATGCTGGATGATTATATTTCTCTACCACTTTATGTGGGACTATGAGACCAATTTTGGTTAATGAGCTGTAAGCTGAAGTCATAGAATTACCCTGAAGAATTGCACAGACCCATAGCTGACTTTGCATAAATGAATAAACATTTTGTTAATCCACCCAGATTTTGGAGTTAATTGCTACTTAGTCTGTCCTAAGTCACCATTAGATGTTCAAACAGAAATGATTTATAGACATTTGGATATAAAATCCTGGAGTTGGGGCCAGGTTAGATCTGGAATGTTTAGGGGTCATCAACTTACAAATAATATTTAGAGCAATAAGATCCTCCATCCAGTGAGATGAAGTGTACATAATTGATAGGTGATGATGGATGGATGAAATGAATAGACAGATAGATAGATAGACAGATAGATAGATGATAGATAGAGAGATAGATAGATAGATAGATAGATAGATAGATAGATAGATAGACAGACAACCAAGCCCTCAGCTGCCTGCCATAGATGCCCAATCCAGGAAGGAAAAGACGTCTGACCTAAGCCAGCCACCAAAAGTCTTTTGTAAGGTTTTTCAAACTACAACTAAGGAAAGCGAGCCAGTCTCTCTTAGCTGGTTGAAATCATAGACCATAGAAGTCATAATCTAAGCTATGTGGAGTGATTTATTTGGTGAATGCTCTCAGAAAAGGAGTGAGGGGAACAGAATAGGGAAGGGAAAGGAAGCTAAACAAATGGTCTTAGCTGGAGGCAAGCATCAGACTGGTCACACAAGGAAACTAAAGGTGTTTGTTTATTTGTTTAAACGAATGTCTTTAAAATTCAGGAAAGTTATTCCATTTGAAAACAACTAAAAATATTTAGCAATTCAAAGGTTCAGAAGATATACCATCCATGTACCATAATTTACTTAAATATTAAACCCCAGCAGTAAAATAATGAACCAAAATAAAGACCTTAAAACAGTATATCATTGCCCGGTCACTTGCAAGATGGCTGAATAGGAACAGCTCCAGTCCGCAGCTTCCAGCGAGATTGACACAGAAGATGGGTGATTTCTGCATTTCCAACTGAGGTACCTGGTTCATCTCATTGGGACGGGTTAGACAGTGGGTGCAGCCAACAGAAGGCGAGCTGAAGCAGGGCGGGGCATCACCTCACCCGGGAAGTGCAAAGGGTTGGGGGATTTCCCTTTCCTAGCCAAGGGAAGCCATGACAGACTGTACGTGGAGAAATGGTACACTCCTGCCCAAATGCTGCGCTTTTCCCATGGTCTTAGCAACCAGCAGACCAGGAGATACCATTCTATGACTGGCTCGGCAGGTCCCACGCCCACAGAGCCTTGCTCACTGCTAGCACAGGAGTCTCAGATCAACCTGCAATGCTGCAGCTTGACAGGGGGAGGGGCGTCCACCACTGCTGAGGATTGAGTAGCTCACAGTGTGAACAAAGCAGCCAGGAAGCTCGAACTTGGCAGAGCCCACTGCAGCTCAGCAAGGCCTACTGCCTCTCTAGATTCCACCTCTGGGGGCAGGGCATAGCAGAACAAAAGGCAGCAGACAGCTTCTGCAGACTTAAATGTCCCTGTCTGACAGCTCTGAAGAGAACAGTAGTTCTCCTGGCATGGCTTTCGAGCTCCAAGAACACACAGACTGCCTCCTCAAGCGAGTCCCTGACCCCTGTGTAGCCTGACTGGGAGACACCTCCCAGTAGGGGCCAACACACACCTCAAACAGGTGGGTGCCCCTCTGGAACAAAGCTTCCAGAGGAAGGATCAGGCAGCAATATTTGCTGTTCTGTAGCCTCCAATGGTGATACCTAGGCAAATAGGGTCTGGAGTGGACCTCCAGAAAACTCCAACAGACCTGCAGCTGAGAGGCCTGACTGTTAGAAGGAAAACTCAGAAACAGAAAGGAATAGCATCAACATCAACAAAAATGACATTCACACAAAAACCCCATCTGTAGGTCAGCAACATCAAGGACCAAAGGTAGATAAGACCACAAAGATGGGGAGAAACCAGAGCAGAAAAGCAGAAAATTCCAAAAACCAGAGCGCCTCTTCTCCTCCAAAGGATCTCAGCTCCTTGCCAGCAACAGAACAAAACTGGATGGACAATGACTTCAACAAGTTGACAGAAGTAGGCTTCATAAGGTCGGTAATAACAAACTTCTCCAAGCTATAGGAGCATGTTCTAACCCATCGCAAAAAAAGCTAAAAACCTTGAAAAAAGGTTAGAAAAATGGCTAACTAGAATAAACAGTGTAGAGAAGACCTTAAATTATCTGATGGAGCTGAAACCCGTAGCACGAGAAATTCGTGACCCATGCAAAAGCCCCAATAGCCAATTCAATCAAGTGGAAGAAATGATATCAGTGATTGAAGATCAAATTAATGAAATAAAGAGAGAAGACAAGATAAGAGAAAAAAGAGGGAAAAGAAACAAGCCTCCAAGAAATACAGGACTATGTGAAAATACCAAATATACATTTGATTGGTGTACCGGAAGGTGACGGGGAGAATGGAACCAAGTTAGAAAACACTCTTCAAGATATTATCCAGCAGAACTTCCCTAACCTAGAAAGGCAGTCCAGCATTCAAATTCAGGAAATACAGAGAACACCACAAAGATACTCCTCGAGAAGAGCAACTCCAAGACACATAATTGTCAGACTCACCAAGGTTGAAATGAAGGGAAAAATGTTAAGGGCAGCCAGAGACAAAGGTTGGATTACCCACAAAGGGAAGCCCATCAGACTAACAGCGGATCTCTCAGCAGAAATCCTACAAACCAGAAGAGAGTAGGGCCAATATTCAACCTTCTTCAAGAAAAGAATTTTCAACCCAGAATCTCATATCCAGCCAAACTAAGCTTCATAAGTGATGGAGAAATAAAATCCTTTACAGACAAGCAAATGCTGGGAGATTTTGTCACCACCAGGACTGCCTTACAAGAGCTCCTGAAGAAAGCACTAAACATGGAAAAGAACAACTGGTACCAGCCACGGCAAAAACATACTAAATGGCAAAGACCATCAATGCTACAAAGAAACTGCATCAATTAATGGGCAAAATAAACAGCTAACATCATAATGACAGAATCAAATTCAAACATAACAATATTCACCTTAAATGTAAATGGGCTAAATGCCCGGATTAAAAGACACAGACTAGCAAATTGGATAAAGAGTAAAGACCCATCGGTTTGCTTCATTCAGGAGAACCATCTCACATGCAAAGACACACATAGGCTCAAAATAAACGGATGGAGGAAGATCTACCAAGCAAATGGAAAGCAAAAAAAAAACGGGTTGCAATCCTAGTCTCTGATAAAACAGACTTTAAACCAACAAAGATCAAAAGAGACAAAGAAGGCCATTACATAATGGTAAAGGGATCAATTCAACAAGAAGAACTAACTATCCTAAATATGTATGCACCCAATACAGGGGCACCCAGATTCATAAAACAAGTCCTGAGAGACCTAAAAAGAGACTTAGACTCCCACACAATAATAATGGAAGACTTTAATACCCCACTGTCAACATTAGACAGATCAACAAGAGAGAAGGTTAACAAGGATATCCAGGACTTGAACTCAGCTCTGGACCAAGCAGACCTAATAGACATTTACAGAAATCTCCACCCCAAATCAACAGAATATACATTCTTCTCAGCACCACATCACACTTATTCTAAAATTGACCACATAATTGGAAGTAAAGCACTCCTCAGCAAATGTAAAAGAACAGAAATCACAACAAACTGTCTCTCAGACCATAGTGCAATCAAATTAGTATTCAGGATTAAGAAACTCACTGAAAACCACACAACTACATGGAAACTGAAAAACCTACTCCTGAATGACTACTGGGTAAATAACGAAATGAAGGCAAAAATAAAGATGTTCTTTGAAACCAGAGAGATCAAAGACACAACATACCAGAATCTCTGGGACACATTTAAAGCAGTGTGTAGAGGGAAATTTATAGCACTAAATGCCCACAAGAGAAAGCAGGAAAGATCTAAAATTGACACCCTCACATCACAATTAAAAGAACTAGAGAAGCAAGAGCAAACAAATTCAAAAGTTAGCAGAAGGCAAGAAATAACTAAGATCAGAGCAGAACTGAAGGAGATAGAGACATAAAAAACCCTTCAAAAAAATCAATGAATCCAGGAGCTGATTTTTTGAAAAGATCAACAAAATAGACTGCTAGCAAGACTAATAAAGAAGAAAAGAGGGAAGAATCAAATAGATGCAATAAAAAATGATAAAGGAGATATCACCACTGATCCCAAAGTAATACAAACTACCATCAGAGAATACTATAAACACCTCTGTGCAAATAAACTAGAAAATCTAGAAGAAATCGATAAATTCCTGGACACATACAACCTCCCAAGACTAAACCAGGAAGAAGTTGAAACTCTGAATATACCAATAACAGGTTCTGAAATTGGGGCAATAATTAATAGCCTACCAATCAAAAAAAGTCCAGGACCAGACAGATTCACAGCTAAATTCTACCAGAGCTACAAAGAGGAGCTGGTACCTTTCCTTCTGAAAGTATTCCAATCAATAGAAAAAGAGGGAATCCTCCCTAACTCATTTTATGAGGCCAGCACCATCCTGATACTAAAGCCTGGTAGAGACATAACAAAAAAATGCAATTTTAGGCCAATAACCCTGATGAACATCAATGCAAAAATCCTCAATGAAATACTGGCAAACCGAATCCAGCAGCACATCAAAAAGCTTATCCACCACGATCAAGTCGGCTTCATCCCTGGGATGCAAGGCTGATTCAACATATGCAAATCAATAAATGTAATCCACTACATAAACAGAAGCAACAAGAAAAACCACATGATAATCTCAAAGATGCAGAAAAGGCCATCGACAAAATTCAACAGCCCTTCATGCTAAAAACTCTCAACAAACTAGGTATTAATGGAACGTATCTCAAAATAATAAGAGCCATTTATGACTAACCCACAGCCAATATCATACTGAATGGGCAAAAACTGGAAGCATTCCCTTTGAAAACTGACACAAGACAAGGATGCCCTCTCTCACCACTCCTATTCAACATAGTGTTGGAAGTTCTGGCTAGGGCAATCAGGCAACAGAAAGAAATAAAGGGTATTCAGTTAGGAAAAGAGGAAGTCAAATTGTCTCTGCAGATGACATGATTGTATATTTGGAAAACCTCATTTTCTCAGCCCAAAATCTCCTTAAGCTGATAAGCAACTTCAGCAAAGTCTCAGGATACAAAATGAATGTGCAAAACTCACAAGCATTCCTATACACCAATAATAGACAAAAAGAGCCCACATAGCCAAGACAATCCCAAGTGAAAAGAACAAAGCTGGAGGCATTATGCTACTTGGCTTCAAACTATACTACAAGGCTACAGTAACCAAAATAGCATGGCACTGGTACTGGTACCAAAACAGATATATAGACCAATGGAACAGAACAGAGGCCTCAGAAATAACACCACATACCTACAACCATCTGATCTTTGACAAACCTGACAAAAACAAGCAATGGAAAAAGGATTCCCTATTTAATAAATGACACTGGGAAAACTGGCTAGCCATATGTAGAAAGCTGAAACTGGATCCCTTCCTTACACCTTATACAAAAAGTAACTCAAGATGGATTAAAGACTTAAATGTAAGACCTAACATCATAAAAACTCTAGAAGAAAACCTAGGCAATACCATTCAGGACACAGGCATGGGCAAAGACTTCATGAGTAAAACACCAAAAACAATGGCAACAAAAGCCAAAATAGACAAATGGGATCTAATTAAACTAAAGAGCTTCTGCACAGCAAAAGAAACTATCATCAGAGTGAACAGGCAACCTACAGAAAGGGAAAAAATTTTTGCAATATACCCATCTGACAAAAGGCTAACATCCAGAATCTAAAAGGAACTTAAACAAATTTACAAGAAGAAAACAAACGATCCCATCAAAAAGTGAGCAAAGGATATGAACAGACACTTCTCAAAAGAAGACATTTATGCAGCCAACAGACATATGAAAAAATGCTCATCATCACTGGTCATCAGAGAAATGCAAATCAAAACCACAATGAGATACTATCTCACGCCAGTTAGAATGGTGATCATTAAAAAATCAGGAAACAACAGATGCTGGAGAGGATGTGGAGAAATAGAAACGCTTTTACACTGTTGGTGGGAGTGTAAACTAGTTCAAACGTTGTGGAAGACAGTGTCATGATTCCTCAAGGATGTTGAACTAGAAATACCATCTGACCCAGCCATCCCATTACTGGTTATATACCCAAAGGGGTATAAATCATGCTACTATAAAGACACATGCACACATATGTTTATTGTGGCCCTATTCACAATAACAAAGACTTGGAACCAACCCAAATGTTCATCAATGATAGACTGGATTAAGAAAATATGGCACATATACACCACGGAATACTATGCAGCCATAAAAAAGGATGAGTTCATGTCCTTTGCAGGGTCATGGATGAAGCTGGAAACCATCATTCTAAGCAAACTGTCACAAGGACAGAAAACCAAACACCGCATGTTCTCCCTTATAGCTGGGAGTTGAACAATCAGAACACATGGACACAGAGCAGGGAACATCACACACCAGGGCCTGTTGGGGGGGTGGGGGGCTGGGGGAGGGATAGCATTAGGACAAATACCTAATATAAATGACAAGTTGATGGGTGCAGCAAACAAACATGGCACATGTACACCTATGTAACAAACCTGCATGTTGTGCACATGTATCTTAGAACTTAAAGTATAATAATAATTTAAAAAACAGTATATCACTGTATGGAAGGTTTGGAGGGTCTTCCCATACTCATTCTCAATCCCAAACTATGAAATATAATTAAATTCAGAGCAGGTTATGTTCTATTAGAAGAAGGGATGTGGCAGTGGGGAGAGCTTGAATCTGAAATGCTTCATTTAGCTCTGTTTCTTAAAGTTCTTTCCCAATGAAATGTGTTGTTTCTTGAATTATGAATTGTATTCCACAATTTAGGGGTGTATCAGCCAAGGTTCTCCAGAAAAACAGAATCAATAGGAGAAAACTGTTCACTACTTATTTGTTTGTTTATTATGAGGAATTGGCTTACCCAATTATAGAGACTGACAAGTCTCATTTTCTGCCGCCTGCAAGCTGGAGGCACAGTGGTGTCATTCAGTCCATGTCCCAAAGGCCTAAAACCAGGGGAGCTGATGGTGTAAATCCCAGTCCATGGCAGGAAAAGATATGAGATGTCCCAGCTCAGCAATGAGGTGGAATAAAAAAGGAGGTAATTCCTCCTTCTGCTGCTTTTTATTTTATTCACGTGCTCAATGGATTTGATGATGCCCGCTCACAGAGGAGAGGACCACTTATTTACAGAGTTTGTAGGTTCAAAGGGAAGCATCCTTGCAGATGCACCCAGAAATAATAATTAATCTGGGTACTCAGAAATAATAATTAACATTAATATTAATAAATAATAATTATTAAAAATAATAATTAATCTGAGCACTCAGAAATAATAATTAATCTGGGCCCTGTCAAGTTGACATAAAATTAACCATCACAAGGAGGCTCCACGCAGTCAGTTTATCACTAATTTTTCTCCTATGGAGGCGGTAATTACTGAAAACTGTTGTTTCCTCATCTAGAACATTTGACCAGAGTTTTTCTGCAGACCCATCCTCTTATAAGTAATTTGTTAGTGGAAAAAGAAGGTGAATGCCCTTTGGATAAATCTTTATCTGGAGTCAGGGTCATTCAACAGCATAAATATCACAAAGGTCCAAGCTCTAAAGCTGTCTGAAGGTTCACTTAGATTTAATACCATGCAAGCGCAAGACATTGCTAGATTTCCAAGTAGTCTAGTTACCTGTAAGTTTTCTGTTCTGGTTTCTTCTAAATCTTACATCTAAAGCCACTTAATCTTCATATAAATATTCATCTCCACCTCAGATTCTGAAAGGATTATTTATGAAGGGTATTAAAAGGAGTCCTCAGTCAGATTGTTTTAACTCAACAAACTTATTTGTATACATACTCTAAGCTTGACACTGTACAAGTTAGTAGTAAGATAAATAACCACAAAGATAAATAAGCCATAGGGTTTACTACTGACGTGATTATAGTCAAATACAGTGGTCCCTTAAATGCTCATCTGTATAAGAATTATCAAGGATGTTGTTAAAAATATGGAATCTGACCCTACTCCTAGAAGATTCTGATTCATTAATACATTTAGGTGATCCTGAATGAGAGACTTCTCCTTGGCAACATTCACCTAAGGACCAAGCACAGAATTGACAGTATAATACAATACAATGTCAAAGCACTATGTTTAAATAATGGTTAAAATGGGCTAAATGCTCCAATTAAAAGACACAGACTGGCAAATTGGATAAAGAGTCAAGACCCATCAGTGTGCTGTATTCAGGAAACCCATCTCACGTGCAGAGACACACATAGGCTCAAAATAAAGGGATGGGGGAAGATCTACCAAGCAAATGGAAAGCAAAAAAAGGGAGGGATTGCAATCCTAGTCTCTGATAAAACAGACTTTAAACCAACAAAGATCAAAAGAGACAAAGAAGGCCATTACATAATGGTAAAGGGATCAATTCAACAAGAAGAGATAACTATCCTAAATACATATGCACTCAATATAGGAGCACCCAGATTCATAAAACAAGTCCTTAGAGACCTACAAAGAGACTTAGACTCCCACACAATAATAATGGGAGACTGTAACACCCCACTGTCAACATTAGACAGATCAACGAGACAGAAAGTTAACAAGGATATCCAGGAATTGAACTCAGCTCTGCACCAAGCGGACCTAATAGACATCTACAGAACTCTCCACTGCAAATCAACAGAATATACATTCTTTACAGCACCACACCACACCTATTCCAAAATTGACCATATAATTGGAAGTAAAGCTCTCCTCAGCAAATGTAAAAGAACAGAAATTATAACAAACTGTCTCTCATACCACAGTGCAATCAAACTAGAACTCAGGATTAAGAAACTCACTCAAAACCACACAACTACATGGAAACTGAACAACCAGCTCCTGAATGACTACTGGGTACATAACGAAATGGAGGCAGAAATAAAAATGTTCTTTGAAACCAATGAGAACAAAGACACAACATACCAGAATCTCTGGGACACATTTAAAGCAGTGTGTAGAGGGAAATTTATAGCACTAAATGCCCACAAGAGAAAGCAGGAAAGATCTAAAATTGACACCCTCACATCACAATTAAAAGAACTAGAGAAGCAAGAGCAAACACATTCAAAAGCTAGCAGAAGGCAAGAAATAACTAAGATCAGAGCAGAACTGAAGGAAATAGAGACCCAAAAAACCCTTCAAAAGAATCAATGAATCCAGGTCCTGGTTTTTTGGAAAGATCAACAAAATTGATAGACTGCTAGCAAGACTAATAAAGAAGAAAAGAGAGAAGAATCAAAAGACACAATAAAAAATGATAAAGGGGATATCACCACCGATCCCACAGAGATACAAACTACCATCCGAGAATACTATAAACACCTCTACGCAAATAAACTAGAAAATCTAGAAGAAATGGATAAATTCCTCGACACATATGCCCTCCCAAGACTAAACCAGGAAGAAGTTGAATCTCTGAATATATCAATGACAGGTTCTGAAATTGAGGCAATAATTAATAGCTTACCAACCAAAAAAAGTCCCGGACCAGATGGATTCACAGCCGAACTCTACCAGAGGTACAAGGAGGAACTGGTACCATTCCTTCTGAAACTATTGCAATCAATAGAAAAAGAGGGAATCCTCCCTAACTCATTTTATGAGGCCAGCATCATCCTGATACCAAAGCCTAGCAGAGACACACCAAAAAAATGAATTTTAGACCAATATCCCTGATGAACATCGATGCAAAAATCCTCAATAAAATACTGGCAAACCGAATCCAGTAGCACATCAAAAAGCTTATCCACCATGATCAAGTGGGCTTCATCCCTGGGATGCAAGGCTGGTTCAACATACACAAATCAATAAACATAATCCAGCATATAAACAGAACCAATGACAAAAACCACATGATTATCTCAATAGATGCAGAAAAGGCCTTTGACAAAATTCAACAACGCTTCATGCTAAAAACTCTCAATAAATTAGGTATTGATGGGACTTATCTCAAAATAATAAGAGCTATTTATGACAAACCCACAGCCAATATCATACTAAATGGGCAAAAATTGGAAGCATTCCCTTTGAAAACTGGCACAAGACAGGAGGCCCTCTCTCAACACTCCTATTCAACATAGTGTTGGAAGTTCTGGCCAGGGCAATCAGGCAGGAGAAGGAAATAAAGGGTATTCAATTAGGAAAAGAGGAAGTCAAGTTGTCCCTGTTTGCAGATGACATGATGTATATCTAGAAAAATCCATCGTCTCAGTCCAAAATCTCCTTAAGCTGATAGGCAACTTCAGCAAAGTCTCAGGATACAAAATCAATGTGCAAAAATCACAAGCATTTTTATACACCAATAACAGACAAACAGAGAGCCAAATCATGAGTGAACTCCCATTCACAATTGCTTCAAAGAGAATAAAATACCTAGGAATCCAACTTACAAGGGATGTGAAGGATCTCTTCAAGGAGAACTACAAACCACTGCTCAACGAAATAAAAGAGGATACAAACAAATGGAAGAACATTCCATGCTCATGAGTAGGAAGAATCAATATCGTGAAAATGGCCATACTGCCCAAGGTAATTTATAGATTCAATGCCATGCCCATCAAGCTACCAATGACTTTCTTTACAGAATTGAAAAAACTACTTTAAAGTTCATATAGAACCAAAAGGGAGCCTGCATTGCCAGGTCAATCTTAAGCCAAAAGAACAAAGCTGGAGGCATTATGCTACCTGACTTCAAACTATACTACAAGGCTACAGTAACCAAAACAGCATGGCAGTGGTACCAAAACAGACATATAGACCAAAGGAACAGAACAGAGCCCTCAGAAATAATGCCGAATATCTACAACTATCTGATCTTTGACAAACCTGACAAAAACAAGAAATGGGGAAAGGATTCCCTATTTAATAAATGACACTGGGAAAACTGGCTAGCCATATGTAGAAAGCTGAAACTGGATCCCTTCCTTACACTTTATACAAAAATTAATTCAAATGGATTACAGACTTAAATGTTAGATCTAAAACCATAAAACCCTAGAAGAAAACCTAGGCAATATCATTCAGGACATAGGCATGGGCAAGGACTTCATGTCTAAAACACCAAAAGCAATGGCAACAAAAGCCAAAATTGACAAATGGGATCTAATTAAGCTAATGAGCTTCTGCACAGCAAAAGAAACTACCATCACAGTGAACAGCCAACCTACAGAATGGGAGAAAATTTTTGCAATCTACTCATCTGACAAAGGGCTAATATCCAGAATCTACAATGAACTCAAACAAATTTACCAGAAAAAAACAACCCCATCAACAAGTGGACGAAGGACATGAACAAACACTTCTCAAAAGAAGACATTTATGCAGCCAAAAAACACATGAAAAAATGCTCATCATCACTGGCCATCAGAGAAATGCAAATCAAAACCACAATGAGATACCATCTCACACCAGTTAGAATAGGGATCATTAAAAAGTCAGGAAACAACAGGTGCTGGAGAGGATGTGGAGAAATAGGAACACTTTTACACTGTTGGTGGGACTGTAAACTAGTTCAACCATTGTGAAAGTCAGTGTGGTGATTCCTCAGGGATCTAGAACTAGAAATACTGTTTGACCCAGCCATCCCATTACTGGGTATATACCCAAAGGATTATAAAACATGCTGCTATAAAGACACATGCACAGGTATGTTTATTTTGGCACTATTCACAATAGTGAAGACTTGGAGCAAACCCAAATGTCCAACAATGATAGACTGGATTAAGAAAATGTGGCACATATACACTATGGAATACTATGCAGCCATAAAAAATGATGAGTTCATGTCCTTTGTAGGGACATGGATAAAGCTAGAAACCATCATTCTCAGCAAACTATCGTAAGGACAAAAAACCAAACACTGCATGTTGTCACTCATAGGTGGGAATTGAACAATGAGAACACATGGACACCGGAAGGGGAACATCACACACCAAGGCCTGTTGTGGGGTGAGGGCAGAGGGGATGGATAGCATTAGGAGATATACCTAATGTAAATGACAGGTTAATGGGTGCAGCACACCAACATGGCACATGTATACATATGTAACTAACCTGTACGTTGTGCACATGTACCCTAAAACTTAAAGTATAATAAAAAAAAATGGTTAAAATCATAGACTTGGGCACTAGAAGATCTTGGTTTGAACCTAGCACTACTACTTACTACTTGTGTAACACTGGATAAGTTATTTAGTTTATTTCTATCTCTATAAAATGCTACCACCTAAAGTTGTGATGTTTAAAATACATGGGCTAACAAGTGTAAAAGAATGAACTAAAGTTTACTGTCTTACTAATTTTGTTTTACTGTTGCACTGTGGCAAAATACAAAATGGGATTTGAGATCCCGTAGGGATGAAGAAAGAGATTTTTCAAATTAGAAATGGGGCCTCACTATGTTGCCCACGCTGGCTTTGAACTCCTGGTTGCAAATGATCCTCCCTCCTCAGTCCTTTGAGTAGCTGGGACTACAGACTCGCACCACCACATCTGGCTGAAGAAAATTTTTTTTTTTAATTTATTATGCTTTAAGTTCTGGGGTACATGTGCAAAATGTGTAGGTTTGTTACATAGGTATACATGTGCCATGTTGGTGTGCTGCACCCATCAACCCGTCATCTACATTAGGTAATTCTCCTAATGGTCTCCCTCCTCCAATCCCCTACCCGCCGACAGGCCCCAGTGTGTGATGTTCCCCTCCCTGTGTCCATGTGTTCTCATTGTCAACTCCCACTTATGAGTGAGAACATGTGGTGTTTGGTTTTCTGTTTTTGTGTTAGTTTGCTGAGAATAATGATTTCCAGCTTCATCCATATCTCTGCAAAGGACATTAACTCATTTTTTTGTGGCTGTACAGTATTCCATGGTGTATATGTGCCACATTTTCTTTATCCAGTCTATCACTGATGGACATTTGAGTTGGTTCCAAGTCTTTGCTACTGTGAACAGTGACACAATAAACATAGGTGTGCATGTGTCTTTATAGTAGAATGATTTATACACCTTTGGGTATATACCCAGTAATAGGATTGCTGGGTCAAATGGTATTTCCGGTTCTAGATCCTTGAGGAATCGCCACACTGTCTTCCACAAAATATTTTTAAATTTATTTAAAAATAATTTTAAATATATTTAAATTTACAGAGACATCTGATAAAGATTACTTATAGTTTGCTTTGTGTGTACAAGTTTCCCCAAGAAAATTCCACAACATTTACATTACTGACCAATGCTTTTGAAGTTGGACTTGCTTTTGCAGAGAATGTCAGAAGTTCTGAGTCTGTTCTCAAAGTGGACTGGGTACAAGAGAAAGGGCTGCTTAAAGGATTTAGTCACATTTTTATTACATAAGTAAAAGGCTATTAGAGGCTGGCACATAATAGGTCCCCAGTACATAGGAGCTATTATTCTAGTGATGCCATGCACTCTAAAAGAGGCATGTAGTTGGCTGAACGGGGGACTGCAGAAAGGCCACATTCTTATCTCCATATCTGTGAATATTGCTTTATATGGTGAAAGATGTGATTAAGTAAAGGGTCTTGCAAGGAGGAATTTATTCTGGATTATCTGGGTGAGCCCTTATGCAATGATATGCTTTTCCAAAAAATAAATATTAGGCAGAGAGTTTTAAGACATATGAGACAGCCACATGACCACGGAGGCAGAGACTGCAGTGATTTGGCCACAAGACAAGGAACTACTGGAGGCAGCAGAAGATGGAAGAGGAAAGGAACAGATTTTCCCTTAAAACCATTAGAGGGAGCATTGCCCTCCTGATACTTCGATTTCATGCTTCTGGCCTTCAGAGATGGGAGAGAATACATTTCTGTTGTTTTAAATCATCCAGTTTGTGGTAATTTGCTACAGATGCTAAAAGAAACAAATATAAAACAGTTAGCTCAGCTTGTGAATACAGGTACTGCTTTCTGAGCTGAGGAAACCTTGAAGGGCAAAAAAGATCTCAGCCAGTTACTACTACATGTAAATCATCAATTTAAAATAAAAAAGAAAAGGAAAAAAGAAACCGTCACAAGACATGAAACAGCATGATTTTTAAAGGTAACATAATGCTAAGAAAGCATGAATTGTGGCCATGGATAAGAGATGAAATCAGAGATATAGACTAGGTCTTCACATAGCACAGCTAAGGGTCAAAACTTCTCTATGTTTTTGGCATCAGTATCACCTCAGAGTTTTTTTTTAAATGCAAAGTTAGGAGCCACACTCCAAACGTTATTCTAATAGAAATCTGCATTTTAACAAGATTCCTGAATCATTTTATACACTCTAAAGTTTGAGAAGCATGCCTCTTCTCAAAGTAAGAGGTAAGGCTATTGAGAAATTTTGAAAGATTTAAAGCAGAGAAGTGACAAGATAATATTTGCATTTCAGATCAACAAATCCAAAGGTATTTTGAAGAACAGATTTAACTGGGATAAAACCCAAATCAGAGACAAGTGACTTCAACAGTACTTGTTACAGATTATGAACTTTTGAACAAAGATATGGGTAAATATAGATGGGGGAAATGACATAAATTTAAGAAATATTTAAACCCTGGTGTGATATATAATAATGCTGCTTTCACCTAGGTTCTATAATGTGTCTGCTTATTCGTGCCTATATTTTTAAAAGGATCTTAGAACAGGCTTCTTTCTGTCTTTCCTAGTTTCTATTGAGGCACCAACAGATGATAAGACACCTGAGTATGAGATACATTCTTCCCTACATATACAGGTTTACTAAAGAAATGGGTCCAAGAAACTGTTATATGATTCTTTGAGCCTTCAACCAGAAATATTTTTTAAAAAGTGTCAGAGTAGAGGAGATATTTTTTAAAAAGTGTCAGAGAAGTAGAGGAGAAACTTCTTGAGAGAGCTGTTATGGTGTTGTGAGTACCCACCCCTCTGGGGAATAGGCATATGTGAGTATTACCTTCTAACCTCAAGGGAAGCAAGGGGTATCACAAGGGGACTATAGAAAAGCTTTGAAATGTGTTTTATGCAATTAGAAAACCCAAGGCTGGATGTGGTAGCTCACGCCTGTAATCCCAGCACTTTGGGAGACTGACATGGGAGCATTGCTTGAGGTGAGGAGTTGGAGACCAGACATAATGAGTCCCTGTCTCTAAAAAAAAAAAAAAAAAAAAAAAATTAATTAAAAAAAAAAAAGAAAACCCAAAGAAGTAGTGCTGCACTGACACTAGAAAAAGCTAAAGTGGACTGCAGATTGGGGTCTAACCTAACCTCAGGTAATTTAGAGGCTAAGAGGATGACTGTCTGCTTGGTGGTAGAGCCAGGAGAGTACTGTTGCTTTAAGACTGGCCTTCATTCTTAAAGCTTATCAGGGCAAGGAATGTAAGCCACCAAAAGGAGAGTTAGGGTGGATAATTCTATTTTGGTTTAAATTTTGTTTATATTTTAAAATTATTTCCCAGGAATATAGATTTAAGTTGTTCTGAATATAAAATCCCTAGTTTGGGTCATTCTGGGTTCTATATTAGTGAAGTTTCTCAGATCTCCAGAGAAACAGAGTCAATATAGATAGATGACTGATAGATTAGATAGATAGATAGACAGACAGACAGACAGATAGATAGGGTGATACAGACATAGATATAGCTGAGGGGATTTATTATGGGAATTAGCTCATGTGATTATGGATACTGTGAAGTCCGAAAACATGCTGTTTGCTAGCTGGAGAACCAGAAAAGCCAGTAGTGTGATTCAGTCTGAGTCCAAAGGCCTGAGGACCAGGGAAGCCGATAGTGTAACTCCCGCTCTGAGGCCAAAAACTGGGAGAAGTGGGGGTGGGAGTGGGGTGCTGGTGTAAGTCCCAGAGTCCAAGGCCCAAAAACCAGGAGCACTGATGTGCAACAGGAGGAGAGGATTGGTGTCCCAGCTCTAGAAGAGAGCAAATTTGCTCTGCTTATGACTTTTTGTTCTATCAGGAAGGTCTACACATTGGATATGCCTGCCCATATTGTCAAGAGTGGATCTTCTTTACTCAGTCTACTAATAAAAATACTAATCTCTTTTGGAGGTACCCCCAAAGACACACCCAGAAATAAGGTTTTACCAGCTATCTGGGCATGCCTTAGGCAAGTCAAGTTGACACGTGAAATTAACCATCACAGGTTCTCTCCAATAAAACCAGCTGGAGGAGTAAGGAATTCCCCTCAATAAAGAGAGTGTAGGTGCATAGCAGATTTCCCAGGAGTGGAGGAAGGAAAGATGCATCAGCCAGAGAAATGCAGGGGTTGGGAGGGTCTAGTTGAGAACCTTCAAAGAGTCCTCAAAAGTGTTTCCCAAGAAAAAGTTTGTTTTAATCCTTTACTGGAACTTGCCAGGAACCCTTGCCTTTAAATCCAGAGAGGGAGACCTCTGGGCTTTGCAACCAAGTAAGAAATTTCCTATATCTGGCCGGACACAGTGGCTCACACCTGTAATCCCAGCACTTGTGGGAGGCAGAGGCAGGCGGATCACTTGAGGCCAGGAGATTGAGACTAGCTTGGCCAACATGGCGAAACCCCTTCTCTACTAAAAATACAAAAATTAGCCAGGCATGGTGATGCAAGCCTGTAATCTCAGCTACTAGGGAGGCTGAGGCATGAGAATTGCTTGAGCCCAGGTGGCAGAGGCTATAGTGAGCCGAGATCACACCAGTGCACTCCAGCCTCGGCAACAGAGTGAGACTCTGTCTTAAATAAATAAATAAATAAATATAGAGAAGCTTCCTATATCTCCTGATTTCCTGATCTTCTCTCAATCCCCCAACTACTAAGGGACATGTGTAGCCTTGGAAATGACAGAGATAAGTGGGGTGGGAGGAAGTCACGATATGGAGAAAGGAGAGAGAAGAAGGTCCACTCTACTTCCTCAGTTCAGGCTCTCAGCCTCAAGTAGGCTTATGCTGGGGGAAAAGGAAAAGAATTAATACTAAATTCAATTCTGAATTTTTATTATTACATAGTACTATAGTCTAATTGCAAGAGTCTAATTGGAATAGTGTTTGTGACCTACAACGATTACGAAATGTTATATTACTTAAAAGCAAACAACAACAGAGCCGTAGATCCCACCAGAGTTTTCATCTAAGTCCAGGAAATCCCCACCAATCAACTCCACCCACCTCCAGCACCAAGTAGAATTTAAAGAAACTGTAAGAGAAAAAAATAAAGTTTAATTTTGGATATGTCAAAAGCTATGCTTACTCAACATAAAAAGTACATTTACATTTTTAGTAAATATTGCTTTTTAAAATGTTATTTTTTAAACTTGTGACATCTGGCAAGTTGAGTTGGTTCCATCAGGTCAGAAGATAGCTAAACAGAAAAAGACAAAATTCTGAGACTGATGTCAGCTGTGGGTATTGGTAACCCCTATTCATATCAGGTGGAAGGTTGTCTCAACACACAAACTTGCTATTCCTAGAATATAGTTGTCCACTTTCAGAGTCTCAAACTACAAGAGGATATTACATTCTTTCTGCTTTCATAAAAGAAAAAACAATAATTAGTGCTACATACATAATAAAATTGCCACTTAATCTTGTTTTGCTTATATATGTATTTATAAGTCCTTGCTGTGTCTTTGTGAAAGTTAAAAAAAGGAGACATTCTCCCAAAGAGCACATATGTCAGAATTATTTGTAAAAATTCACTTTAGTCATTAAATAGCCAAGTCTGTGCAGAGTACTTAAATCTGAGACTTTATGTTCAGGCAAGGACAATTTTTCACTTTGTTCATTAATTAAATGTATTAAGATTTTAAATTTTAAAATGAGATATTAATGAAACCCCTGTCACATTATTAGGGAAGATCTTATTTTAATGCAACCTTGAATATATAGTTTAAATACTGATATGCTAAAATTATCCCTATTTTTCTTTCTTCTGCATAATGGCAAAATAAACAGCAAGTGATAGAGCTGTAACCAAACAGAGCATCTCCTTTTCTAGAAAATACTGATACCCTGGGTGGAAAAAAAACCTTTTTAATAAAGAAGAAAATAAAGTAACCCATAATTGGTTTGTCATCAGTCCTGAGGTTGCCCTTTTTTATGAAATTTCATAGTTTGCCAAAAGATGTGGTTCCTGTATCCAGCACAGAAGCTGAAAGTGATAGAGAAGATAAGGATACTTTTTCTAACACTGAGAAACTGTGACCACCACAACTGGCAAGGGCCTTTGACAGGAAGAAGTTTCCACTTTAGAGCATAGGCCAAGTGGCTCTGAGATGTTTTCTTTCAGCTAAATGGTAAATGTGTCAGAGACTCCATTTCCTTATTTGTTTAACCTAGATAATAATTAATAAACTTAACTATCAGAAAGAAGAGCATAGCACAATGCCTGGCAAACAGCAAGTAAGTGTTCAGCAAGTCAGTGATCATCTGTAAAAGCTGCAACATTGTTTTCTTGTCTTGTTACTTTGCCAACTCATAGTAGTTGCTCTATATATATCAATTGAATGAATGGATGAAACTTCAAATTAACCAAGAGAACTAGCTAAATAAATCTTTTAGTTTCAGCCTCCTGAGCCTATGAAATCCGAATCTTACGCCTGACTTGAGCCTTGCCCTTCCTGACCCATAATTCTGTAAAAGCTGTCTGCCTGGCCTGTAATTTGGTTGACTTCAATTTCCCCAGTACTGCCTGAGCTGCTAAGGTGGCTTTTCAGTCTCCAGCCTGTTTCATCCATTTAAGTTCTGTAGAAACACAGAACTTGTTAAATATCTTAACAAGAAGAAAAAAACTTGGCAACTCATATCTAAACTTGGAAGGATGCTAAATCTATCAAAATAGTCATTGAAAATTACTTTAAACAGAAACTTGACATGAATAATACTAAGTAGCCCCTTAACATTTAAATATTTTAATTTCAGTTTTACTATAATAGTAATAGTTCCATAGTGATGACTCTTCAACATATTTATGTAAAAAAAATTTTCTTCAAAATTTAGATACAATTTTTGAGGAATTTACTGTTTCTTATAGAGCTCTTTAGGAGTTTCACTCTTTCTTGGGGGAGAGTTGTATATTTGCCCAATCCCCAACCCTGAAAATCACTGAAATGCTGCTACTTAGCCTTGTTTTCCATTCATGACAGTTCTGGCATTACAGTCTACTGGGAAACTCTCAATTTTATTTTGTAACTATTGCCCAACTTTAAAAGGAATGCTCAAATTTAGTAATCTTGGTAGAATTCTCATACTTATATATATTAGACAATTGGGGGGGAAGAAAATGTTAGTACTCCTACTTTGATATTAATTCTCTTGTCAAATATGTTGAGATGTTTCATGATCATTCAGAGTTTTTAAAAATAAAAACTCATGGAATTAATCATTGAGGAGACACATTTTGAAAAAAGAATTTAATTTTAGGGTTTAAAAGCAACAAATTCTCCACATAGAGAAGTGAAGATTCAGAAGGCATGTAGTAAGTAAAGAATTTGGGCTTGCTCAAAGAGAAGGCCTAGCCTTATAGGATTGTCTGTTTGTCTGGGGGACTTGGGTCAAACTAGGTATCTAGCAATGTGATTTAGCGTGAGGACTAGCCACACATATACAGTTTTATGTTTGGGGCTAGACAACCAAAAATACCAACAATATAACTTAAGTGGGGAGCTTTGGGTCACACAGTGTCGCAGTATCAGTGGTCCTGGATTCTAAGATTAACCAAATGGGCAACAGTCAATCAATTATGCCTATATGATGAAGCTCCCCCCAGAAAACCACTGGACACTACACTCAGGTAAACTTCCCTGATTTGCAATACTATATGCATACTGTCATACGTAGATGACAGAACAGTGATATCCTGATTTCATGGCTAGAAGTCAAGTGAAATTTCATATTTAAAACTCTCCTGGACAATGTTCCATGTGTGTGTTTCTTTGGCTGATCTTAATCTGTACCCTTTCCCTTTAATAAACCATAACCATGAGTATAACAGCTTTCAGTGAGTTCTTTGAGTCTTTCTAGCAAATTATCAAAACTGATCTGGTTTGGGGGACTCTTTAAACCTGCAGTTGGCTTCAGAAATTAGGGTGGGTACTGTGCTTCTATGTTTGTAATTGGCCCAAACTTCTCAGGGGATTTCCAAGTTTGTTTTAATAAAAAAAAATCACAGCAAATTAACTTGGTTGTCATTTTAGAAGTACCAAGCTGTACTACAATGGTGCAGGATAAAAGTTATGCTGATTTTGGCTTATCCTTAAGGTAAGCACAACCTGTCTTTGAAGTCTAAAGATCAATGACAACTTTAATGTATAAAACTGTATAATAAAAAACATTTTCCACACTGTTATTAGGTTCTCCCATAAGAAAAGTCTTTTAAAATAGAGGGTGGGAAATACCTCTTTCAAGTATCAAAAAGCCTCACAAATTAAGGCCAGGATGGCAACAAATTGAAAAATAGTGAGTGACATATGATTTCCTTCATAAGAAGTTCAAAATCAGGAATACTAGTCTATGTTTATAGAGATCAGAATAGTGGCTAATTTGGGGTGGGTGAGGTGGGGTAGGGATTTAGGTGCTGACTAGGAGGAATCATAAGGGAGTTATATGGACTGTTGGAAATGTTATAAATCCTGATTTGGGTGGTGGTTATGTTGTAGAAAAAAATGGGTTCCTGTCACATGAACAGGAGATGTTAGGCACACAAACAGTTTGAAGAGTGAGGAGAAATGGAATTTACTAGGTGAAAAGGAAAAAACCTCTCAGCAAGCCAGAGGGGTTCCTGTTAACACACCCCCATCTCACAGACTGAATCCCAGGTCACCACATAGGAACTGTAGAGCCCAGGCTTCTCCCCACTGCAAATGGCATGAACTTCACAAGGCTCCACTCCATCCCCCCAGCGCACAGGCTGGTCAGAGATTCTCTGGGGACCCTCCCCCTTATCTTCCTCCTACATCTATCATTCCTTCCACTAAAGAAGTACATCTAAGTGCTGTTAGGATAAAGATAAGGACAAAGACCGATCTTAACTGCTTCCTGTTGACAGGGAGTGCTGTTTTGAGAAAACAGCAGTTACAGCTCCCTCAGAGGACTATCTAAGGGTCCCTAGCAAAAAGAGCCATTGTCCGAGGCCCCAGTTGCATGACCATTTAGAGTCTGATGGCCTGAAAGGGAGAAGAGACAATTTGAGTTATTAGAAAACATGTATCGAAATGAAACAAGGGTGGAGTAAGGACAGCTCACAAATCCCAAGGCCCTTTACCAATTTGCACAGGGAGAGGGAGGCCAAAAGCCCAGATGGTAAAAAAAAACTCTTACTTTTGCCAGCATGTCAGGCTTCTGGGTTCCCTTCCCCTGAGCCCAATCCTAAGCCAACCAGTCTAAGGTTTGGGAAATTAACTCTGGCAAGATTGGAGTATGCATGTGAGGAGAGTGTCCTGTAGTACAGAGACACAATTACCTATCTAAGAGAGGACAGAGGAGGAAAAAGGAAAAAGGACTCCTGTTTCAAAGGAGCCCAAGGGGTTTGGGATGCATTTGAAAGGGGTACAGACTGAAGATGAATGCCTAATGATCTAGAAAGAGGGGAGCAGGCATCCCTGGTTCACATCTCTTCCTAGCAAATAACTGGGGTACATGAGAGAGAGAAAGCAAGGCATTGCTCTTTCTTTCCTCCGTTATTGTATCCCCAAGTCCTGGCAACTGCGACAGGGTGCCACCCATGAGTGTCAAAGTGGCTTTCACCCATGTTAACAGGGTGGGGGGGAAGGGAATGGAAGTATCTGCTCTTACCCACTTACGCCCTATCTCCCCTGCTGTCAGTAGCCTTTGAATTCCCTAGACCTCATTTATGCCATGGATACTAGCATGACCTTTATCCATGAAATAGCAGACTTGGCCTAATTGGCAGGAAATTAGTCATGCTCACCTGAACTATGCCTTTTAACTTTTTTTTTTTTTTTTTTGAGACAGAGTCTCGCTCTGTCGCCCAGGCTGGAGTGCAGTGGCGCAATCTCGGCTCACTGCAAGCTCTGCCTCCCAGGTTCACGCCATTCTCCTGCCTCAGCCTCCCAAGTAGCTGGGACTACAGGTGCCCGCCACCACACCTGGCTAATTTTTTGTATTTTTAGTAGAGACAGGGTTTCACCGTGTTACCCAGGATGGTCTCGATCTCCTGACCTTGTGGTCCGCCCTCCTCGGCCTCCCAAAGTGCTGGGATTACAGGCGTGAACCACCATGCCCAGCTGCCCTTTAACTTCTGTTATCCTTTGCCTCTGGATCCCTCAGATCCATTTTTTCTTTCTAGGGCTTTGAACCAAAGCTTGGAATTGAATTTGGGACAAAATATATCTCAGGGGGAGTTGCATGGACTCCTTATCATGAGCCAAATGCTAGGGTATAGCTGTGGAATGGAGTACTCCTCCAACAAGGGAAGGAAAAAGATGTCTTGTGATGTGCCTAGATAACTTGTCGCTATAGTTATGCTTGTTAAGATTCGGGTGCATGGTGCTTGGCTCTGGTTAGCTCCCTTGGTCTTACTTTCCCAAAAAGGAAACCTGCAAGTGATAGACATCCTATTTATTTCCATGACTTGGAAGGATTTGCAGGATAATTATTCAGAACTAGAATATTGATCTAGATTTTTACATTATCCATCCCTCTTGTTCCTTCTGAACTGCAGCTGGAGGTTGCTGATCAGTTCACAGGAACAAGAAGGGTTAGTCTAAATTGTAGGCAAAGTCTTAAAAACAACTAATGAGTATAGAATCTAATGGCAAATGTATGATAAGTTTTGAAACATGAGGATCCTCAGTTTTGTAAAGAAAACAAATCATGATAGGACCAAGTTTGCAAAATAGATTTTAGTCTTATACTTGGCCTGATTATTTGCATAAAATGCAGCAAGAATAATTATTTCTTTTAGAAACAGGGCTTTTACATTGGCTTTGATGGAACTCTGTTCCACAAGGAATCTCAGATAAGACCTTTTAAAGCCGAGCCCAGCCATGGGTTTGTGCCCTCAAATACCTGTGAGTTGGGTAATCCTCTCCTCTTAAGGTCCCAAGATAAACTTGGAGCTCCTGGGCCTGTCAGGAAGCGACATTCTTTACTTACTACATGTCAGAAAACCTAAAAGGACTGCATAGACAAGGGTATGAGGCCAGTTTTCCCAAGGGGCTTTTATCAGCTCTGCAAGTTGAACTTGACTCCTTAAAGGAAAGAATATACCCTTCCACTCAAAGCCTTGTTAAAACAACCAGTTTCTCCAATTGCATCCTGTTGCAAAAGAAAACAGATTCTTATTGCACTGATGTAAACAACTATATTGCCATGAGTTAAGAATACTCATAACAGCCGGGCATGGTGGCTCACGCCTGGAATCCCAGCACTTTGGGAGGCTGAGGTGGGAGGATCACCTGAGGTCCAGAGTTCAAGACCAGCCTGGCCAACATGGTGAAACCCAATCTCTACTAAATATATAAAAATTAGCCGGGCACGGTGGTGCGCATCTGTAATCCCAACTACTCAGGAGGCTGAGGCAGGAGAATTGCTTGAACCCGGGAGGTGGAGGTTTCAGTGAGCCAAGATTGCACTATTACACTCCAGCCTTAGAGTGAGACTCTGACTCAAAAAAAAAAAAAAAAAAAGAATACTCATAACTAGTTTCCATATTCTGGAAAAGCCAAGCAGAAAGACAGACAAACATGCTCCAGATTTTGTTCAGAGGAGTATACTTTACTCAATTATTAAAGGCCGTAAATAGTTCAAAATAAATTTCCTTGACTTTGAAAAACAAAACAAGGATCAGCAATATTCCAAGCAAAAGTCAAAAAGATTGCTTCAGTTTTCTATGAGTTCAGTCCATTTAGTTAACTCTTGTGTTGCTTGGTATCAGTGAACATTTTGGCTTTTCATGAGTCCTGTGCATTTTTCCTTTATTCCAATGTCACATTTCCAAAGTTATCAGAAACCTGTATTGGAGAGCACCTGTCAGAGTACAATAGCTTCTTATAAACCATCTTTTGAAAGGGATTGAAACAAGACAATTGTCTGTGAATAACAAAATGTCCATAGAAGTTTCATTATCTCTGTGTTTTAAAATAACATAGCTACCTTAATTATGATTGATAGCATATACTTTAGACATTAGAACTTTAGAAATGTCATACAATTTTGGAAGATATATTAGTATTATCCACCAAAATATAACCTAAAGAAGATTGAACACCATTCTGGCAATCCCATGCAGCTAAATATGTCAAATAATCCTGTTTACCTCTCTTTTAAATACTCCAGGGGCCCTCTGTAGCATCCAAAAGCCAGGCATCAGCAAAGACAATTTTGAAACTGAAGTTTGGTTTTGGGAAGCCTTTTAAATATGAAGAGGTTTAAAATACTTGATGTTATGAATCAAAACTCCAGATTACCATAAGTTATTCATTTTACCAAAATGACTCAGAAATGTAAAAAAGTAAAAACCTTTTATAACTCTTCATAAATTTTGCTAAAGAGCAGATTAGTGCCTTAAGAGTACCTTGTTGTGCTTTTATTTCAATGCTCAATTTACAGAAAAACCATATAACACCCTTTTGAATTTAGGCAATATGTTCACACATGGAATTTTTGCAAGATTAATTTTTACAATCCTTCCACCACTTGTTTGAACTTTAGCTTTATCTTATCTGATTTAAAACAATTCTTTAACCCTAGGCAAGAATTTACATTTCCATGCCTTTTTATAATCTTTTACTAAAAAAAGTTACTATTCTTACACACCAAACATGTAAATCTATTTCTAGTAGTTTCATGTTTTAATGTTATAATGGTATAATGGTAACACCCAGCAATTTTTAACTTTAATATAAAACCTAGCAAGTAGCTTTAATTATGTGGTAGGTGCAGCCAAGGTTTGATTCCTTCCAGCATACTTAAGGGCATAGTCAATTTTATATGTCCCTGGGCCTTACCAATTGTGGAGCAGGCAATTCAAAGAGTTCTTAAAACCCAAAAAGCAGTTATAACTTTAAAACATTTAGCAAACCTAGTATCAGACCTGCATAATTTAGTTCACTTACATTTTGACGACATCTGGGATTTTACCAATAATCTTTTTTTTTTTTTTTTTTTTTGAGATGGAGTTTAGCTCTTGTTGCCCAGTCTGGGGTGCAATGGTGTGATCTTGGCTCACTGCAACCTCTTCCTCCCGGGTGCAAGTGATTGTCCTGCCCCAGTCTCCCAAGTAGTTGGGATTACAGGCATGCACCACCACACCCAGCTAATTTTGTATTTTTTTTAGTAGATATGGGGTTTCACCATGTTGGTCATGCTGGTCTTGAACTCCTGACCTCAAGTGATCCACCTGCCTCGGCCTCCCAAAATGTTGGGATTACAGGCGTGAGCCACCGCACCTGGCCCCTATAATCTTTAAGGCTGTTTTTATTTCTCAAAGATTAAAGTCACATGAATTAAAAAGTATCACAGCTTTTATCTTCCCTTTGAAAAATATTTGATGCAAGCACTCATCTTCCTTTAGGCCAATTAATTTGAGCTATTTTTATAGACATCACAAACACAACACATACATAAAACTACACAGACAGGCAGAAGAAAACCCAGTTGCCATAAGATCTTTTGCTTGCCAGTCTCCTACTTGGATTATTGGCCTCCTGGTGGAGTCCTTTAAGAGACAGGGCCAGGAAAACACATAGCCTCTAAGGCCTAATAAACAGGCATAATTGGGGGCAAAAACAGATTTTGAGAGGAATCTCTATCCACTTTTAATTCCTGGGGTTCCATTAGGAAAACAGAGGTCTCTCCTTTCTCATGCATGCATTGAAAGTGGCAAGGCAAAATGGAGAAAAAGAATTCCATTCACTGAGAATAAAACTTTTTCCACTGGGAGGCCGAGGCAGGTGGATCACAAGGTCAGGAGTTCAAGACCAGCCTGGCCAAGATGGTGAAACCCCGTCTCTACTAAAAATACAAAAATTAGCTGGGCGCAGTGGCAGGTGCCTGTAATTCCAGCTACTTGGGAGGCTGAGGCAGGAGAATTACTTGAACCTGGGAGGCAAAGGTTACAGTGAGCCGAGATTGTGCCACTGTACTTCACCCTGGGCAACAGAGTGAGACTCCGTCTCAAAACAAAACAAAACAAAACAAAAAAACACTTTTTCCAGCCAAACAAGATCCTAGAAGAGAAAAACATTAAGATCTTTTAAATATACCTATAATTTGGATATCCACTTTTAATTAAGCTGAATGCTCTTTAAGAAAATCCTTTTAACACCCTGATTACCTGACTTTAGCTGTGCCAAGCAGCCAATATTTCTGGCTTTCAAACTTTACTGAAAGCTCAGGGAAAGGAAAATCCAAGGTGGTTCATGTAGAGGAAGAGAATCAATAAATGACAAAGGTCGCACAGATATCAAAGCAGAAAGGAGTCATTTCTTAAGCCAGGATTGAATCTTGGCTGTGCAGACGCTAAACAAAGCATTGCCACGGGGTTACACATCATGCCCTCAAGGACCTAAAACAAGAGGGAGGCCTGTAGCAAAGTTTGTTGCTGATCATTCAGAAAGTCATGCAAAGCACACCGGATTGGCTATCGCTTAAGACCAATCTCACAAATCCTTTTTCATAACTAAAACTTTACAGAGAATATAAACAGTGATCACTGGGGTCCTGGCCTGGTTAAAATGTTTTCCAAAAAGAAAAAAAAAAAAAAACCTCTCACATAAAAATTAACTGCTGACTACATAGAGAAAAGGAAACAAAAGTTAAAGTGCAGGGTTGGAAAGATGCCTGGGGGAAGAACTTCATATTCTTTTGCAAATTGGTTCCTTTCCCCTGGGCATGGACCCAGCGGGAGTCTGGCCAGCCAGCTGTGCAGGGCCCAAGCCCCCAAGGCGGCCCTGGGGCCTGGGTAGTGGCTGTGGTTCATTCCTGCCATGCAGCTGGACACTGCACACACTTGGCAGTCAGGGCCATGCACCCCACCCAGCTGGGAGAGAAGGCAGGTGGGGAGCCACTGCTTGCCCAACCATCCCGCAGGCATGCTTGTGGCTGTTGTGGTGGGTGTGGACCACCTCCCATATTGTAAGAGAAAAGAAAAGAAAAAAGAAAAGAGAAGAGAAGAGAAGAGAAAAGAAAAGAAAAGAAAAGAAAAGAAAAGAAAAGAAAAGAAAAGAAAAGAAAAAAGATAGGTGCTGTTACTGTCCTCAAAAAAAGAAGAAAAATGTCATAGGAACAAAATACTCCGAAATGAAAGTGAGAGGTTTTCGGTCCACATTTCACTCACCCTTCTTCATGTCCCAAGTTCTGGGTGCCAAAACTGTTGAGAAAAAAAACCAAGTTATTGCCATGTGACCAGGTAAAATTAGGCATGCAGACACTTTGCAGGGTGAGGGGGAATAGAATTTACTGGGCAAAAAGGAAAAAAATACTTTGCAAAGCAAGAGGGGTTCCTGTTAACAGGCCTCACAGATTGAATCCCAGGTCACCACACAGGAACTGATGAGCCCAGGCTCCTGCCCCCTGCAAATGGCGTGAATTTCCTGAGACTCCACCCCATCATCCCCATGCCCAGGCCAGTGGGAGCTTCTCTCGGGACCCTCTCTTATCGTCCTCCTGCATCTATCAGTTGTATGAAGTGGTGTATAGCACTGTTCACTTAAGGTTTCTATACTGTGGAACACTTCAATGTTTAAAAAAGCTATAGCTCAATTTTTAAAAGTTCTTGGTCAAACAATAAAGGAAACACTATTATAAAAAGAAAATTATTTAACAAATACTTACTTATGTCTACTATGTGTCAGGCACTCTGCTGGTACTTGTGGATACAACCTAAAGCAAAAACACAGAAATAAAACTGGCTTATACACTGAATCAGCCACTTTTATCCTTTAAACTATCACCAGCAACAAATTAGAATTTTAAAATTCAGTATCTTTATACTCCAGAATGAATCCTACAAATGCACCTTTTAAGAGTTTACATATGAAAGGTTTTATAAATAAATTCTACCTATACTTATATGATCAATTCAAGTTTCAGTTTTCCACAAAGGCTTTTAATCTCCTGCAGCCAACAGGGGCCTATCTTTAATTTAGACTCCTTTTGTATTCATAAAAGAAGTACCACACAACTCAGCACCTAATTGTTCTTGAAAAGTCTTGTGAATGTTAAATTTGTCTCCTACCCAAACTGTAAGTTCTTGTAAATTCCTTGAGAATAGAGATCATATCATATTTTTCTTTGGAATGTTTCACAATGCTTAGCAAAGTGTGGATGATGAGATATATGCTTAATTAGTTGTGGGCAGAGTGAATGAAAATTTCACTTAATCATAAAAATGCTTAAGAATAGTTTAAGTTTCAGGAAAAATTAATTTTTAAAATAATTAATATCCAGCATTTTATTTAGCCATCTTCTACTAGTTCAATTTTCATATGCTTGAAAGAGATAAAAGTTATTATTGACATTCCATTCCATTCTGTTCCCTGAGGTTCAGTTCTGATAAGAACTGAAGAGAGGCTACCCTTATCTGCTTAATACCAGTATGTTTGCTTTCACTGAGGAAAAACTTTATGGGTGAAACATTTATCTCTAAGTATCTCTTTATCTCTTACAGTAATAGAACCCATGCTTTTTAACTAAGTATATAGTTGCTTAAAATGAGGACTGTATGTTCTAGCTTTCCTTGCAACTGGATGTCACCATGTGACTTAAGTCTGGTAAATAAAATGTGACTGTAAGTGATAGGTGTACTTTTTTTTTAATCAATTAGCTAAAAATTTAATTTACATACATGTTGGCCTGGATTAAAAACAAAAAAGTTAGTTTCCATAAATAGCAGACTTTAGTGCTGTATGACCCAATGACTAAAAATAAAACCAGGAAGTTTTTACTAAAAGCTCAAGGATAAAAATGAACACTGGCTGGCTATTGAACTCCACATCCGACAATAATTACTGACAGTTTAAAAATGATATCCAAAATATAACCTCAAGAGGACTAGGTTTATTTGTCCGACAGAGCAGCTCAAAATGGTGAAGCATCATTTGTTTGGATTATGATGGGTTATTCTCAAAGTTTATTTATTTAGAAGGGGAAAGTGATGATAGAAAAATACTTGAAATAATTTGCCAATGAAGTCACAGATTCTAACAACAATCCACATCTTAGATTTTTAAGTGTGTAGTTTCATAGTTTAAACAAATTCTGTCAAAGAGCTAGTGAATATACTTTATCACTTTAACTTTCCAAGAAAACCAAATAAAAATCACAACTGAATGATTTACTTCTATGCTTTTATCTGATTGTATACATATGATGTACTACACATCCGAGTACAAGAGGCAGTTATCTTCTCTGAGAGGTGCAAGAGTTGTTCCTTCATGAATGCCCTCTAATAGTGAAACCAGCAATTTTTATATATGCATTCATGTGCATATATATGTACTTCAAGAAGCAAAGCGTCATCTCTTTGTCCATTGTTAACTTAATGGTAAGAATGGGGGCCACCAGGCATCGGTGGAGTACCAGAAGGTCCTGAAGGCACTTGGAAAGGATTACTGGGAGTAGGATAGAGTCCTGGTGTGGGATATGATCCTGTAGGGGCAGGATATGGTGCTGGTGGTCCCCAGGCTCCTAGTGGAACGGTGCCCCATGGAACAGGTGGTGCTGCCCCAGAGGCTTGGGGAGGAGGAGGAACGGGATATGGCCCTGGAGATGGATATGGCATATTAGGGGTAGGATACTGCCCTCCCATTCCTGGCACCCAAGGTCCAGAAGACATGGATCCCCAGGGACCTAAAGGACCAGCTGCAGCTGGATCTGTGGGTGCACCATATGGTCTGGGTAGCTCTGGAAAGCGCATATTTGGTGTAGAATATGGCCCTATAGGGCCAGGGCCTGGCACAGTTGGGGCTGGATAAGGACCACCAGGTGGGCGGCATGATGGTCCAGAAGGAGTAAAGGGTGCTGGGGGTTCTGGAGGTGGTCCGGTGGGAGGCACGGAGAGATATATTCCTGTTGGTACTGGTCCAAAAGGCACAGTGGAGGGTGTTACACTTGATGGGAGTCCAGATGGCACCGAAGGTGGAGCACTCGGATTATTCCAATGGTTGGAGCCTGGTCAGCTTTGAGGAGGTTGGCCAGGTTTTGTATTGCTCACAGAAGAGGTTTTGGCAGGGGAGTGTTCAGGTAGTGCATCTGCCAACGAAAATTCATCAGACATTTTCCCGGCAATATCCAAGACTGCAGTAGGGTCTAGAAGCAGCGATGGGTCCAAGGGACTGGGCCCTGAAGAAGCGGGCGCAGCCTGAGTGACCGCAGCGAGAGCAGCGGCGGCAACAGCACCAGCAGCGCGCGGCTCCTCAATAGGTGCACTTTCAACTCATGTTCCCAAATATATGTCCTTTTCTTCTCCTCTTCCTTTAGACTGCTGCTTGAAATATATATGATCATGACTGTGAGCCATTTTGAACTATTAGATGAAAACAACACTCTAGAAATGGCAAAGTGACAAGAAAGAAAGTACTCTCGTCCCGGGTTGACTAAATTGAGAAAGCAACCACACGATTTCAGGAGTACCCATCACTAGAGTATTATATGAGAAGAAAACTCCATTAAGTTGCTGGTTTGGGGTCTCATTAAATACTGTCTTACTAATATCCTAACTTATCTCTTGGAGGAATAATAGAAAGACAACAGTTGGCAAGGAATGATTCTTCCCTTTTCACACAATGCTTTAAGGATAAATATATTTCAGCCCCAAACTTTGGTGGATTATTTGCTTGTATAAGAAAGTCAAATCTAGTTTCAGATATTAAAGGCTAGATAAAAATCATTATTTTGAAGCTAATTACTTCCAATTTTCTTTTCTCCAAGTCCCATGCACACACACTAACATATGGTCATAGGCATACCCACATTTATCATAGGGTATCACCTGGCATTTAGGGAACCAATTGGACACCAAGTTAAATTAGCCAGTGACAACTGTGACTTGTAGTTTTTATTTCATATGTTTATATTGACTGAGAATGATGTTGCTTTTTACAACCTATGACTGCATTCTTGAAATTGGATTTTTTCTAAATTTTATAATATTTTATAAAAATGTAATATCTCACTACCTTATTGGAAGTAGTTTAAAATATTTTTGCAATGAACAATTCATAATTTCAAGGACACCAAAAGAAACATGGCTTTCATATTGCATATTCACTTCAAAATTTGTATAGCTATACATTCCTCAACACATTAAATATTCCCTGTATATTCAAACATCCTCTACTTCTTCCCTCCTGTGTCCCAGGAAAACTTCTCTCTACCAAGGTTAAGAATAGCTTCATCCACAGACTTGAATGGATTCTTGTCTGCCGTTACTTTATTATTTCCTTACTTGACTCACTTCTTATAGGTTCTTTCCTTCTATTTATATCTGTTTTTTTTTCTATCCTAAAAACAACATGCAGGTAACAGTTTTTTTCTGGACCTTGATATTTCCTCCGTGTATTGCCCTGCTTTTTTCATTCATTTATTACACAAAAACAATTAACAACACTGTTTTCACTTTCTCACTTCTCATTTACTCTCTTACACTTGACATCTAATGCCATTCCTACCATGTTACTAAATTGCTTCAAATCATCAATCACTTAAATTTCCAAAGACATTTACTCAATCTTCACCCTCCCTAACTCTGAAACAGGAATTACCTTGGTGATTGAAGAAAACTTTTAAAATATACTCTTTGTTTACCTTATAACTCTTTAGCCACTTTTTCTTTTTCTCCTTCATTGGCTCTCTTTCTTCCTTTCAGTACTAATTTTCCTGGATATGTACTGTTTTTTACCCTTTCCATGGTAATATTTTTTAAAAATTTCTTTTGAGGAACTACTCTTTCCTCCCTTTTATTCTGGCACTATTTGGTTTACTATATCTTCATTTTTTTGTTTTCCTTTTTTAAAATTTTGATTATTATTATTATTTGAAATTTTTTCTTTTCATAGGTTATTGGGACACAGGTAGTGTTTGGTTACATGGGTAAGTTCTTTACTGGTGATTTGTGAGATTTTGGTGCACCCATCACCTGAGCAGTATACACCGCAGGCAATTAGTAGTCTTTTATTCCTCACCCCCTTCCCACCCTTTCCCCCTGAGTCCCCAAAGTCCACTGTGTCATTCTTATGCCTTTACATCCTAATAGCTTACCTCCCACTTATGAGTTGAGAATATATGATGTTTGGTTTTCCATTCCTGAGTTACTTCACTTAGAATAATAGTCTTCAATCTCATCCAGGTTGCTGTGAATGTCATTAATTCATTCCTTTATATGGCTGAGTAGTATTCCATCGTATATATATACCACAGTTTCATTTTTTTGTTTTTCAAATTTCCTATCTTACCATCTAGTCTACTGAATTCCTTCTTTTTTTCTCTCTCTTTTGTGACCTCACTTCTTGAATCCTCCATGCTCTTCTCCAATGTATACTGCTTGCTCTCTAGACTTGCTGCACAGCCATCTTGCAGAGATTTGTCCTTGCCTTTCTCTAGCATCAGCATAACTTTTTGTCCTTATTTTGTTGGATTGTATGGCCTAGTGACTTTCCAAAAGATCACCCAGGAGAAAAATATTCTAGATCCTTGTGAGTCTGAAAATATCTTTATTTTACTCTCATAGTTAATTGATAATTTGAATGAGTATAGACTTGTAGACTGAAAAACATCTACAGTTATAATTTTGAAAATATTCTGTCATTGTCTTCAGGTATGCAGTGATGTTGATAGCACCAGTCCCTATTCCTTTGTTGATAATATGTCTTATATGTTTAGGAACTTTGGAGATTTCTTCTTCTTCATAATTTTTATTTGTGGCATTACATGATAATGTCTCCAGGCATGAGTCTTTTAAAATCTATTTTTCAATACCCTGAGTCTACTCAAATCTGAAAAGTTATTTTCTTCTCTGCTCTAAAAAAAAAACTTCTAATTTTCTCACTCCCCCTCCCCTTTTTCTTAAAAAATCTTTCTCATATACTGGTTGAGCCTATTGGATTGGCTGTCCATGACATTCTTATGTTTTCTTTCTTATTTTCTCTCTGCTATGTATACTATATTCTTACAAGATTTCTTTGATTTAGTCTCCAGTACTTCTCTTGAGTTTTTAAGTTAACAAATTTTTAATGTCTGGTAGCTCTTTTTCTCTATCATTGCTCATTTTTCAAAGTATCTTATTCATATCTTGTAGACATAATATGTTCTGAATTCCATATTAATTGGGGTGCTTCTTTAAAATCTTTTATTTATGCTTCCTTGCCTTCTTTAGAGTTAGTTTTTCTATGTTTTTCTTTGTATTTTTCTCTCATGATGCTGATTTTCCTTATTTACCTGTTAATTCTTCATTGTTTGTTCATATATATATATATATATATATATATAAAATTGGTAGTTGATGCAGTTTTCTTTTTGTAGGTAAGAGATCTGCCAGTTCTCTCTTTCTCCTATGTAGGAATTGTGAATACGTGGCTGGGTTAGGTAGGACAGGGCCAGGAATGCCAAATATGAAGTTTCACTTTAGATGACTAGGCAATTAGCTTACTCTCAGGATGCTGGCCCTGAATGCTAGAATGAGAATGTTTTTCCTTTGTGTCATCAATATAAAAGTTTTCACTTTTCTGTACTCGTTATTCAATTAATTTGGAGAAGATTTGGGGGGTCAGTTTTGGTCTTTTTGTCTGGTGGCAGATATTAGTATCTTTTGCTTGCTCTCAGTCTATATGGATGAGAAACAGAAATGTGTGTGGTGATAGATTCAATTGTGCCATATTTTATCCCCATTTTCAGCCCTTATTCTCAATTCTGCCCTATCCTGTGTAGCTTCTCCACTATTTTTTAGGCTATGGTTTTGGTCAAATCACTACTATTTGCTTTGTATCCCAACACATTTTTGAAATTTCATTTGCTTTTCTTGACATCATCTACTTTTTTCTACTCATATAAGTGCATGCATACAGGCACACATCATCTTTACTCCTTTACTTATTCTTCATTTTTTCTGTTTCTTCATTTTTATTTCTATAGTGTGTAGAAAAGGATAGTAGGCAAATGATATGCCAAGTTCACCATCTTGAACAGTAATTCAAGAAAAACCCTTTATATATTGTAAGCATGTATTTTGAAACCTGGGTAAAACATATTGCAGGATTCTCCGAAGCTGATTGTCCCTTGGCCCACATGACCACCTCTACAACATTCTTATTCAAAGGGAAATGAAATTACTCTGGGAGAAGCTCACATTTTTTGAGTTGTTTGGTACTTTTAAAAAATCATCTTATTAGTTAAGAAAGAGGAAAGAAATGGTGGTTGAGGAGGCAAACAACAGTGTCTGCCATGGTAGTAATCTAACTTTTTTCTTTTCTAATATCATTTATTTAAAAGAGTGGAATAACATTTTAGAAATGAGTCTTTTATTAATCAGCATTCCCCAAAGGTTAAGCATCAACTTCAGAGCAGGAACTGCACTGGAGTGCAGTAAAGACGGAATTTTAAGACTCAGTGTTGCAGGATGAGGCAGGGGTGAAAAAGGGCAGGGAAGAACTGACTGACAATAGATAAAACAAGAAAGGTCTAGAAGCTGAGGCTATGGCACACTGGTGAGCTAGGCAGACCTAGTGGACACACATACTGAAAGAGGTATCCAGAGACTGATGGGCTGGAAATGGTTCTGAAACTTGGCAGCCCATCCTCACAATCCACGAAGTGACAAGTCTGAGAATGAAAGGCTAACATACTAAGGATAATGAAACATAGAAATGAAAAAAGTCAAAAGCATGAATGATTTTGTTAAGCTGTAAGAAATAGGTTGGAAACACTTCCACATTGAAATTTTCTGTTTTGAAGACAATTTTGAGATAATTTGAGGCACTCTTTGCAGAATGATCATGTTACACACATACATAAGACACACACAAACATATATAATTTTACCTAAATGTGTTCATATTATGTATAGATTGTGTTGCAAGCTCTTTCATACAACTGTACATCTTGGACATATTACCATATCAAGCAATACAGATTCACATTATACTTTTTTAATGCCTCTATATTTAGAGATGTATTACAATTTATGTAAATCAATCCAATATTGAGCCTTTTTTGGTATGATACTTTTTTTTTTTTTAAGACAGTGTTTCACTCTGTTACCCAGGCTAGAGTGCAGGGGTGCGATAAATGTTGCGCAGGCTGGTCTCAAACTCCTGGGCTCAAGCAATTCACCTGCTTCAGCCTCCCAAAGTACTGGGATTACAGCTGTGAGCCACCACACCCAGCCATATGATATATTTTTAAATGCAATGTGGAGTTTTGTTTTGTTTTTCAATTAGAGATAGGGTCTTGCTCTGTTGCCCAGACTGGAGCTGAATGGCATGATCATAGCTCACTGTAGCCTCAAACTCCTGGCCTCAAGAGAGCCTCCAAATTCAGTCTCCTTAGTAACTAGGACTACAGGTATGTGCCATCAAGTCTGACTATTTTTTTCTATTTTTTGTAGAGATGGGGGTCTTCCTATGTTGCCCAGGCTGCTTTTGAACTTCTGGCTTTAAGTGATCCTCCTGCCTCAGCTTCCCAAAGCACTGGGATTACAGGTGTGAGCCACTGCGCCTAGCCCACTGCAATAAGTTTTAATTGGTTTCCCAGCCATGCGCTAATTTCAACCCATCCTATCCAATATTGCCAAAATAATCTCCCAATCCCATTTTGTGACTGCCAAACACTGACTGCCTATTATACTCAATTCTTTAAATTTAAAATTGAGTCTCCTTATAGGCTAGTTTGTTTACATTTTAATTTTGTCACTACCTTCTATTAACAATGTTCCATTACAGATAAATAGGTTACTCATTATCTGGAATGCAGTTATAGTCTTGTTTCTTGGCTTTGCTCATGGCATACTTTCTGGACAGTCTTTCTCTGTCATCAGGGCGCATTTTCATTAGGTTGTCTTTCCACTAACATTTGGGGAAGCTGGGCTTGATGGCAGGTACCTGTAGTCCTAGCTACTTGCGAGGGTGAAGCAGAAGAATCATTGAGCCCAGGAATTCAGGGCTGTTGTGCACAATGCTCATGCTTGTGAACAGCCAGTGCACTTCAGCTTGCGTAATACAGCAAGACCCCATCTCTTGAAAAAAAAATTGAGGAAACCCCGGGGACTATAAAGAGGACAAAGATAGTTCTTAGAGTTCAGTGAAGTAAGACCATCCCTCAGTGTCCACAGGGGATTGGTTCCAGGACACTCCCACATACCAAAACCCCAGGGTGCTCAAGTCCTTATACAAAATGGTATAGTATTTGCATATAACCTATGCACATTGTCCCATATACTTTAAACCATCTCTAGGTTACTTATAATACCTAATACAATGGGAAGTGCTATGTAAACAGTTGTTACATCCATATCGTTTAGGAAATAATGACAAGAAAAAAAGTCTGTGCATGTTCAGTGCAGACATAACCATTCTTTTTTTTTTTTTTTTCAATTGTTTTTGTTCCAAAGTTGGTTGACACATATACAGAAGCCATGGATACAGAAGGCTAACTGAATTTCCTTCCAGGCCAGGACTATTTAATAGAAATATGATGCAAGCCACCTATGTAATTAAAAATTTTCTATAAGTCACATAAAAAGTAAAAATAAACAGTTGAAATTAATTTTAACATATTTTATTTGATCCATTATATATTATTTCAACATGTAATCGATATAAGAATTACAATATTTTACATTTGTTTTCTAAGTCTTTGAAATCTGGTGTACATTTTTAACTCATTGCATGTCTCAGTTTGGACAAGCCACATTTCAAATGTCAAGAGACATATTTAGCTGGTGGCTAACCTAATGGATAGGGCAGTCCTAGATAGTCTATTTTCAGTTCCTCTTTTCTCCCTTAAGCCTCTGGAACTGTGATGGGAATAATCTGTCATGTGAATTCCTAGCACTTATCAGCACCTCTCATTATCACATGGCCTCCTTGCATTATTTATTTTTGTGATGCATTTGTCTTGTCTCATGAACTAACTTGTAAACTCTATGAAGTCCAGGACCAAAGACACATGTAATCTCAAGATTAGAAATACCTTTAACAAAACCATCAACTAATTCTTCTGTTGATGTGTGGCTCCCCTGTACCAAGTCCCTATTAAGTGAGCTTCAGAATCTCCTTGAAGCAAAATTCTGTGGTTGAGGTATTCACACACGCTAAGGTAGGCAATTCTTTGGGTTGTGCTACAAGGGCATCTTCTTTTCAGGATCTTAAATCTGTTCCCTGAAGTTTGCATCACATGAAACAAATCAACTTCACATGATAAGTCACTTCATATTTGGAGAGAGTCCAGTAGTTTTCTCTCTTCTAGGTGAGTCCTGGAAGGTTTAATCAATACTTCTTCACTTGCCCTGTTTTTGAGTTCTCTTCATCATTTAGCTCTTCCCTGATATAATGCCAACTTGATTGAAGTCTTCTTCAAATGCTGAACACAGCACTTCAGAGGTGTCTGACCAGTAAAGAGAATAACCGGATCACTATTGGCTGCCTCTACAAAACAGTTCTACCAGGCATCGGGGCACATTACCTTATGAGGAAGCAGGAATGGCAGAAGACAGCCCCAACAAACACATTAACTCATACTATCTTTGCATTGTTGGTTTTTAGTCTAGAACTCTTTGCAGATAAACCACACAGTTCTTTAGGTTAGTTTTTCTTCGTATCTTCCTATCTTTTCAATCGAGTTAGGGAATCTTCGGGCTTTCTGTTTTTGGAGGAGGTCTTCTGACCGAAGGGCCGACTTGCAGTGATCACTTTGAGGGAACTAAGCTGAGAATCCAGAAAGCTTATGGAAAACAGGCCTTGACACCAGAGAACCATGTATACTCTCCAGCAGCCAGAGGGCTTTGGCTGAAGACAACGACAGCAACTACCTGTTTCTTCATTCAAATTGCTCTCCTTTCCTTTACCTTTAATAGGAATTATTTCCTCCACATATTTACCTTACGGAGAAGGGCGGGGAGAAGACGCGGCCGACTGAAGTAAATGCAGGGGAAAAACTCACAGGTAGAGAGGTCGAGATGGCAGGCCTGGCCCGGTGCGGGCAGCCAGGGTAAAGCAGAGCGTCCCGGCACGCGCGCAGGCGCGCGCGCGCTCCCGCCCGGGGGCGCATCCTCGCCGCCGCAGGGACCTTCCGCCTCTGCTCCTCCGAGCCCAGCGGACGAGAGGCTGGAGGCGGGTGGCGGGGCGGCGCGCGCACGCGGGCGGGGCGGAGGGCCAGGAGTCGACGAGTCGACGTGCCGACGTTGGCGCTGCAGCGGGGCGGTGACGTGTAGGCCGGCGCCAGCTCTACTCTGTCCCTCCTCGTCGGGTCTGTGCGTCTGTCTGTGTGGCTGATGGTCCTCGCACGCGGTTCCCTGTGACTGGGCGCGACCCCGGCAAGCGCGGCGTGGAGGGCGGACGGGGCGCGGCGGTACATCTGCCCGCTCGCATCTTTGGCCCTGCGCTCAGCTCCTCACCCGGCGTGGGAAGTTAAAGTAAAACCGAAAGGGAAGGAGGCGCGGTGGCAGGAGCTGACAGAGTGATGGGAAACGCGTGAGCCGGGCCGAGAGGTGAGGAGGTGGAGGTGGGAGGACGAGAAGGGTCGCCGCGGCCAGGGGAGCTAGCTGGAGGCGGGGACGGCGGGGCGGGCTACGCGACCCGCCAGAGATTCTCTTCCTGCCTCCGGGGCAAGTCCCGACCTGTCATCCTTTTCGGTAGCTTGAGGTCGAGTCCGCGATCTCGCAACAATACCGCCCATTCTTAGAGTTTGTAGGTGGGGTTGGGGATAGAAAACTTAACCTAAGCCACATATTGTCCAAGTGTTAAGCCACAACGTGACCAGATGAGGTGGTTTTTCTGTCCCATGCATGGGTAATTTGTTTTCTTTCTTTTTTTTTCTGTTACAAAGCCTTGATAACTTCGTTTTCTTCACGTAGATTTGGGGAAAGAAATCTTCCTCGTATTTTTCCCCCAACACACTGGAAAGTAAATAGGTAGCTGACCGTGGTGGATTGTGGGTGAATTTCGCAATCAAGGAGCCTAGAATTTCATTTTGAAATAAATACATGTGTATGTGGGTGCTAGGGAAGTTTTATGAGTACTGGGCAGTTATTTCAAATAGGTTTCTTATCATAAATTAACTTATTCATGGAATGCAGTGTGCTAATGGTATTTGCTATTCTTTGGTTTAAAAGAAGCATAATTCTAGGGGCTGGTAAAAGTTTGATGTGTTGTCACTTGTGCATTCAAACTCATACTTACGATGTCTTTCTTTCCCTAAGTTAGGTTAGATTGATAGCCATTTTCTCTATCACCAGATTTTATGTTTCATAGATTGAAATCCTTTTTCTGATTCTCAAAGTTCTCAAAAGTTGAGAATTCAGCTTTTGGTTTTACTATGGGTTGTGCTCCAGTTTATGTTGTCTCTTTTTTTTAATGATGGCTATAATAGTCTTACATGAGAAAAATGATCTTTAAAAGATGCTGTTAAGCTTAGGCTAAATCTTATTTATATGAGTAAATTAATTTTTCATGGTTCAGCTTTCTTGATCCCTGCTTAACAGTTTTTTGTCATTCATTCATTCAAGTCTTCCTATGTGTCAAACGCTGGGCTAGGCCTAGGAGAACAAGAGAGGGACAATCTCTGTGCTCATGAACTTTCTATAATCCAGCAGCCTCCTTTTAGGAGAGAATCTTGACTAGGGTTCTTTCTCATGCCATGGATCTGTAGTTGACCAAACCAAAGCTTTTAAAATAAAAAGTTACTGTCAATGTATATATGTAATTGGCATTGAAAGAGGAGCAGGTGATCTTGCTTTAACAGCATGATTTGATACTGCCTTTGATCAAAAAGATAGTATTATATGTACCAGTGGTTTGCCATTTCAGAAGAGTTTTTCTTTTGCAAAGCTGGTTTAAATATAAAGTTCACAGTTCTACCTGAGTTTCTACCTCAAAAAAAATAATTAAATAAAAAGCTTTTTCTTTCTTTTTTTTTTTTTTTTTTTTTTGAGATGGAGTCTCGCTCTGTCGCCCAGGCTGGAGTGCAGTGGCGCCATCTCCGCTCACTGCAAGCTCCACCTCCCGGGTTCATGCCATTCTCCTGCCGCAGCCTCCCAAGTAGCTGGGACTACAGGCGCCCGCCACCGCGCCCGGCTAATTTTTTGCATTTTTAGTAGAGACGGAGTTTCACCGTGCTAGCTAGGATGGTCTCGATCTGCTGACCTCGTGATCCACCCACTTCGGCTTCCGAAAGTGCTGGGATTACAGGCGTGAGCCACCGCGCCCGGCCAAGCTTTTTCTTTTGAGGTAGAAATCAGTTTCTTTCCAGTCTTCACATTTGTCTGATTGATCTCCTGTGTATCTCTGGAACTCCCAGGCTCAAGCAGTGCCCCTGCATTGGCCTCCCAAAGTGCTGGGATTACAGGCCCCATTTTGCCTTTTTGTATGCTAATGAATTGACTAAGAATTTTGTCTTTGCTAGCTGGCTGCTCCTAGTAGCCTCAGGATGGGGGCTGGTTACCAGAAAGATCAAGGAATTGTTAGAAGGTTGGGACTTTCATCCCCACCCCCTAACTGCTTGGGGAGGTGAGAGAGGGGCTGAAGATTTAAATTGATCACCAATGGCCAAAGGGTTTAATCAATTATGCCTATGTACTGAAGCCTCCATAAAAACTCAAAATGACAGGGTTCAGAGAGCTTCTGAAAGCTGAACATGTAGAGATTCCTTGAGGTGGTATGCCCAGGAAGTACTTGGAAGTTCTGCATGGAAATTCCCTTCCCTTATAAATTACCCTATTCTATGTATCTATTCATCTGTATCCTTTGTAATATCCTTTATAATAAATTGGTAAACGTGTTTCCCTGAGTTCCGTGAACCACTCTAGCAAATTAACCGAACCCAAGGAGGGGGTCATGTAATCCCCAATTTATAGCTGGTCAGTCAGAAGTACAGATAAAAAAGCCTGGAGCTTGTAATTGGCATCAGAGGTGGTGGGCAGTCTTGTGGGACTGGGCCTTCAATCTGTGGGATATGACAGTATCTCTAGATAGTGTCAGAAATGAATGGGAGAACCCCACATGATGTCTGCTGCAGAAGTGATTGCTTGCTTGGTGCGTGGGGAGAAACTCATGCACGTTTTGTCACAGACATCTTCTGTGTTGATGGTTGTGGTGTGAGAGCAGGGGAAAAACGGTTTTTTTTCCACTCACAAGAGGGCAGGCGTAAATTCCTTGAGTCTGCCTTCCAGAGGCTCCATGGATTAGGGTGGAATGAGAATTTTGTCTTTCAGACATAATCTGTGCTAGGCCCTTTTCCACTGGACTTTTGTGGGAAGAGTTATAATATATACTGCCTAATATGTGCTGGGTCTGTTCCACATTTTCTTGAGAGTAATGGGTGTGCTCGTTTCATCTTTGTGGGATGTTCTGGAATTTTCTTTTTGACTATGCTTGTCCTTATCTGGTGCTAAAATATTTTTTTTATTTGTTTTCCCAAGGACATTTAAAGGAAAAGCCTTCCTTATCCTGTGCTAAAAGTAAAATTAACACAACTTTGGGGGGAATATTCTGAATATAAAGGCTAATCTGCTTTATAGTTATGACCCTGTCCAGGATTTTTTTTCCCCCACCTTTGAATGGGAAACCAAGTTAGAGAATAAGTTAGAGAATAAGAGCCCCATAGAAATTTTATTGTCTTTAACCATTATATATTTTGTATTGTGTGAAAAGTGTTTATGTATTTTATTATTTTTGTCATGCTTTCCATATTCTGCATGCTTCAGATGTGTTTCCTAACTTGATTGGGAACTATTCAAGAGCAATTGCTTCTTGCTTAAGAATGAGTTAGCATCTAAAGTGAACTTGTTAGGTAGAAACTGTGAATAGCTAAGATTACCTTTGAGAATCCCTTAAGAGGACATCAAGTTGGCATAACATGCTGTCTCTCAGCATGTCCTACACAGCCCTGTTTTTCATCCTGACTTGGAATGTATCACAGTTTCTTTAGATGAACTCCCAGTGAAAAAGTTGGTCTGTGTAAAAGTTGGTCTGTGTTTGGTCACCACCTTGTATGTTTTTTTAAAAAAGAGAGAAAGTGTTAAAAACTAGAGTCATGCAATGCAGCAAGATGCTCACATTTTGAGATGCATGTGGTGATTGAAACAGACTAAAAGAGCAAGATTCTTGTTGCCCATCCCCCATTCACTCCGGAGCAGGTATTCAATACCTGAAATGGTAAGCAGAATCTCTAGTAATTATTGTTTTTGTCTGTCTCTGCCTTCCTTTTTTTGGCCTACAGTGTTTGGTAGATTCAAGAAAGTTAAATGTGCCTAGACTTCGCTGTATGAACCAATTGATGGTAATAAGTTTTAATACAAGTAAGAAATAAAAGGTTAAAATTATCTTTAGGATTTACCATGAAAAAATCACCCCCTTTTGAAGTCGCATAATGGAGGATTATAAATATGTGTCGATGATGGCTATTTTCTGAGTTCTGATCTTGCTAATGTTAACAATATCACAACTCAATTTTTAAAAAAGGCACAATAAAATATAAATATTCTTATTCACTGTTTATTTAATCTTTATTCACTGTTCATTTTTCAAGGTATGGTTTGTGGGTACAAGATTCTATTTTAAGTATTGAAATCTTAAATTCTAATTTTACTCCATTTACAACCTACTCCTTCATGTCAGTGTTTTTATCCCTTAATCTGCACTGTATCACTTTGACTATTTTTGTCCCTTTAATAATTCCCTAGTATCCATAATTGCCAGTAACTAATTGCTGACTTTAAACTTATTAGGAAATATAGTTTGTTTGGCTGTTTAGATTTTTTCATTTGTCTATAATGAAAAAATACAGTAACTATCTTTTCCTAAAGTTGCTATCAAGCAGTCAGACCATCTTTAGAGTTTAGAAACACAGGTTTGGTTTAAGAAGAATAAACATTACAATTTTTATATGTAGTACTTCAGAATAGTGTGTACTGGAATTCTAGCTCACTGATTATTGGTTAATATCATCTCGCAAAAGGAAATATGCTACCATTAGTTTAGTTTTCTCCTTATTTGGAATGTAAAAAAGGGCAGTTAAACTTTCAAGACTTTCTTTTTACCTGTACGTATGTTTAATAATTTAAAGATTTGTTCAGATAGCCACAGCCAGTACTTCTGATGAACAGAAATAGGCTTTTAGAGTTTCAATCCTTTAGAAATTATATTTGTTCTGGGGCATTAAATATTTATTATTAACAGAATTTTTCATTTATATATTTGTCATTTAGTGGGCCATATTAAATGTGGAGTAAAAATTAGTGTGGTAAAAATTGGTATGTAGGCCAGTTTTTCTTAATCCTTATTCACTGTGATCTTACCAGAAATTTTAACTATGAATGTTATGATTCATCTTTAAGACCTCCTAGTTGAACATCTTTTCCTTTCATCTAGGCCTAAAGTTAAGCACTTAATAACCCTCATCATTTAGGTTTCATTGTCCCACTGCCCCTGTATTACAAAACCTTAACCCTGGTTCACACCAGCCTTTGTTCCTATGCCAGATTATTGCCACCTTAAATTGTTTGCAGTATGAGCTGAGCATTCATTGCTACCTGAAAAATATTTCTTCTATTATTGTGGGTGGTAAGTTCAGACTTTTGCTTCTGTATTAGAAAAAATCCCACCTCATCACCTGTTTGAACGGTCTCAGCATATCTCAAATAAAATCGGAGTCATTTTGGTGGAACTCGCTTTTACCATGTTTTTCTCTCCTCATTCACCCTCTGCTTAACCATGTTATAACCATATGCACTTCCACTCATCCTTCCTTCCATACTCCTTCATCTCTCCAAGTCTCTCTACACCTATGCTTTCGTTGTCATTCTCGCCTGCATTCTCAGAGACCCTACTCCATCAGTCATAGTCTTTCTCCTGATTGCTCAACTTTTCCTTCTCTCTTTGCTCTCCCCTGATTATGATAAAATCATGATCAACTCTATCCTGTATTTTCAGAAACTCTTAGACCACATTATTTCAGTATTTCCTGCTTTTTCTCCTTTTCTTTCTCAGTTTCTTGAAAGAATAGCATGTACCCATTTGTAGGGTTGTTTTTTTTTCCCCCATTTTCTCCCTTTGCGTTTATCCTTCAACTCACTGAGATTTACCTTCTACCATTTTTGGAAACTAGGTGTGCTAGTCATCTAGGACCTCAGAGTGGCTGAGTACAGTGGACTGTATCATGTCATTTGAAACTCTTTTCTCTTGTCATATCACTCTTTCCATATGACAACTAATTTGTAGATCACTTTCTTAGAACTCTGTTCTTAACTCTCTACTGTCTACTTCCAAGAGGCCTTTAGGGGTGGAGTGCATGAATGGGCATTCATGCAGCTTTTGAAATGGAGTACAAAATGTTGTTTATATGTATGTATGTCTGTTTTCTTAGGAAGAGGGTCCATGGGCTTATGTATATTTGACTTAAATGAATATTATGTTCATCCATGGTTTTAACTATGATGAAGTGATAACATGAAATTCTGGATTTCCAGCCCAGACCTCTGATAGGAAATCCAAAACCATATGCCCCACTTGATAGCCCATAATTGAAGTTTTCCAAAATAGAATTATCATTCCTCTTCCTGATGCCCTCTATACATATAGACTCCTCCACTCTTCAACATTTCCTTAGCCAGAAATTTGAGTGTCCTACTCCTTTCTCCTTCTTTAAATCCTATTCCACATAGATTCTGTGTTCCAAGTATACTGATCTCCTGAATCCATCCTTTTATGCATTTCCCTGGCTGAATTCTATCCTCTTTATCTTTCAGTTGGTTTATTGAAATAACTTTCCAACTGGTTTGCCTGTGTCCTGTTTGACCCCACCTTGACAGTGCACCACATGTAAATCTGAGTAATTTTTCTATAACATGTTGGTATTTTTTCAGTGATTCTGATTATCAGAATGAAAAGTGCTTAATTTGAGACATGTTGTTTGGTCTCTGCTTACATTTTTAGGTCTTATATCATCAGTTTCCAAATGCACATTCTGTAGGTGTTTTAAAAGTAATTAAGTCTGTTATTTTGGCTTTCCCCCTCATAGTTTACCCCTTGTAATAACCTTGTCTAGGTCCTTTAAGTCTCAGCTCAAGCTCAGCTTCCTTCCTTTATATCTAGTGCCCTCCTACCCCTTTAGATGCTCCTTCCCTGTCTTCCTACAGTTATAGCTGCATAATTATTGCAACTATTTTTCTTTCTTTCCAACCGTACTGTAAACTCATCATTGAGGGCAAGTGCAATCATATCAAAATGTTTTTCTTCTTTTAATCTCTAGAGCTTCATAAAATATCTAATATATGGTGGGTGATCTATAAATATTTGCTTAGTAAATGAATAACATAAGATTTAAAATTTGTTTTCTCAATTTGACCTTTATACATTTCAAATACAACTTAAAGGGAATCTTTTTCCTGGTATAAAATACAATGAGTTTTGAGGAACTGTAAACTTTATAATAAACATCCAGTGCCTAGCCCAGATTCTAGTAGATAGGAGAAAATCAAATATTTGTGTATAAATGATTTATAGGTAACGGTGAGCTAATGAGCTGTTAGATTTTTTGCGTTGGTCATTCAACCTGGGGAAGAAAACACATCAAATAAAAATAGCAAATCTGGTAATGTGCTTTGCTTCATTCCCTTGACAAGCATAATTCATGCTGATAATTTTGATAAGATCTCAGGGAGCTTTATTTGATGTGTTTCCAGGATTTGTTTCAAGATTTGGAGCTCTTTTTAGCAGTTTTTATAGTGCTGGCTTGGTAGTGGTGAGTTCTGAGCATTTGTTTGCCTAAAAAAGACTACCATTCCTTCGTTTAGGAAGCTTAGTTTTGCTGGATACTAAATTCTTGGCTGATAATTGTTTTGTTTAAGGAGGCTGAAGATAGGGCTCCAATCCCTTCTAGCTTGTAGAGTTTCTGCTGAGAAATCTGCTGTTAATGTGATAGGTTTTCCTTTATAAGTTACCTGGTGCTTTTGCCTCACAGCTCATAAGATTCCTTCCTTCATCTTAACTTTAGATAACCTGATGGCAGTGTGCCTAGGCGATGATCTTTTTGTGATGAATTTCCCAGGTATTCTTTGAGTGTCTTGTATTTGGATGTCTAGGTCTCTAGCAAGGCTGGCGAAGTTTTCTTAGATTATTCCCCCAAATATGTTTTCCAAACTTTCAGATTTCTCTTCTTCCTCAGGAACACTGATTATTCTTAGGTTTGGTAATGTAACGTAATCCCAGACCTCTTGGGGGCTTTGTTCATATTTTCTTATTCTTTTTCATTTGCCTTCGTTGGATTGGGTTAATTAGAAAACCTTGTCTTCGAGCTCTGAAGATCTGCTTGTTCAATTCTGTTGCTGAGACTTTCCAGAGGATTTTGCATTTCTATAAATGTTTCCATTGTTTTCCTGAGGTTTCGTTTCTTATTTATGTTGTCTATGTCACTGAAGATTTCTCCCTTCATTCCTTGTTTCTTTCTTTTTTTTTTTTTTTTAATTTCCGTAAATTGGGCCTTGCCTTTCTCTGGTGCCTCCTTGATTAGCTTAATAACTGGCCTTCTGAATTCTTTTTCAGGTAAATCATGGATTTCTTCTTGGTTTGGATCCATTGTTGGTGAGCTAGTGTGATTTCTTGAGGGGTGTTAAAGAACCATGTTTTGTCATATTACCAGTGTTAGTTTTCTAGTTCTTCTCATTTGGGTACGGTCTGCCAGAGGGAAGGTGTAGGACTCAAGGCTATTGTTCAGATTATTTTGTCTCACAAGGTGTTCCCTTGATGTAATATTCTCCCCTTTTCCTAGGGATGTGGCTTCCTGAGAGCTAAGCTGTAGTGATTGTTATCTCTCTTATGGATCTAGCCACTCAGCAGGTCTACCAGGCTTTGGGCTGGTACTGGGGGTTGTCTACACAGAGTCCTGTGATGTGAACCATCTGTGGGTCTCTCAGTCATGGATACCAGCACAGTATTTGGGGTGTATCCTGGGTCCTGCAGGAGCAATCTGCTTCCTTCAGAAGATCTGTGGGTTTTCTTAGCTTTCCTGATTTATTCCTGCCCTCATTCTGGAGCGAGAGTTTATGATGCAAGACTCCACACGCTGCTGTGTCAGAGTGGGAGCTGCAGTCTAGTCCTGCTTCATGTCTGCCATGATCCCCCACCACCCCCTTTTTTTTTTTTTTCTACTCAGGTCTCAGGGAGCTTTAAAGTTTTCAGTTACTGTAGTTTGTAACAATGTGACCTCATTACCGAATCCTAATATTAGATCTCTTCTTAGAGGTTGAGTGTATTATCTTGTTAGAATTTGCTAGGTTTGTGAGTTAGAATGAAAATGAAGTCTTGCTTTCTACTTTTTAAAAAAGAAAGGCACAGAGGATTCAGGACATTACTGTGATGTATATAAAAATGGTGAAAGTAGTGGTCCCAAGTACCCTATTAATTTGTTAAGACCATGCCTGAGGCACAGTATTAACACATCATGTTTCTTGTTCTGATGCTACATTTTGAAAGCACTAACTTGTGTGGTAAAAGGTAGGTTCTGAGGCAGAGTATGTTTAGTTTACTATCAGGGCCTTTCTTTAAAGACTTGACTAAATTTAGTCGTCTTGAATACATTTTTGCAATGTCTCAGTGTGGGTAGAAAATAAAAACTCCAATGCTTTGGCATCCATTGTATACCTTACTTCGTCTCTATGGATGACGTGTACAGTATACATAGATACTGTGTACAATTCTTGGGAGAATTGAGAAAAAGTCAAGTCACTTTCAGTAAGAGAGTTGTATTCTCTTACAGACCCCAGTTGAGAAAGGCTGGTAGGAGCCAGGCTATGCACTGAATTCAGGCCATGGATTTCTGTCACCCAGGCTGACTGCAATGGCATGATCATGGCTTACTGCAGCCTTGACCTTCCGGGCTCAAGCAATTCTCCCACCTCAGCTTCCTGACTAGCTGGGACTACAGGCGCATGCCACTTGCCTGGCTTTTAAAAAATTTTTTTGTAGAGTTGGGCGGTCTCACTATGTTGCCCAGGCTGGTCTCAAACTCCTGGCCTCAAGCGATTCACCTGGCTTGGCCTCCCAAAGTGCTGGGATTACAGGTGTGAACCACTGTGCCTGGCCCCCAGTCCATGGATTTCTTAATAGATGAATTTCTTCCTTGGCCATTATTGGCTTGAGACAAAATTAAGCGGTGATTTAAGAATAAAAGGCATTGGCTAGGCCCGGTGGCTCACATCTGTAATCCCAGCATTTTAGGAGGCCAAGGTGGGCAGATCATGAGGTAAGGAGTTTGAAGCCAGCCTGACTAACATGGGGAAGCCCCATTTCTGCTAAAAATACCAAAATTAGCTGGGCGTAGTGCTGCGTACCTGTAATCCCAGCTACTTGGGAGGCTGAGGCAGGAGAATTGCTTGAATCTGGGAGGTGGAGGTTGCAGTGAGCCGAGATCACGCCACTGCACTCCACCCTTGGCGACAAAGTGAGACTCTGTCTCAAAAGAAAAAAATAAAAGACATCATTTCTAAGACAGTGGTTCTCAACTATGATCCTTGACCTGCTGCATCATCTACAAAGTTGTTGGAATTGTAAATTCTCAAACCTCATCTCAGTGCCATCCGATCTGCTGAATTGGAATATTGGGGTGAAGAGAGTAAGGTGGTAGGTAGGGCTCAGCCAGTTTGTTTTTCAGGAAGCCCTCCAGGTAGTTTCAATATATAATAAAGTTTGAGAATCTCTGCTCTGTACTGTCCACTGACTCTTGCTTTCATTTTTTTCTTCCAAATGCTCCAGGAAGTATGTTATCTAGTGTTAGAAAAATCCAAATGTGATTCCCTGAATCATCTTATTTCCAGGCTGTCCTGAATTCACTCCCAACAGGTAGTTGAAATCTGAAGTCAGCTAACTTAGAAGTTTATTTGTAAGTTGGATCATTTGACTTCTCTGTTTAAAATTCTCCAATGTAATGTAAAGTCCAACTGTTTTTTCCCCAGCTGTCCTTATACCATTCTTTACTGATTTGCAGTGCAATCATGTTTATTTTTAATACCTCATTTTTTTGTTTTTGATTTGTAATCTTAACTATTTTGCTCAAAGAATGTGACCTCTATCAGGGATCAGTTAACAGATTTGGTCACCCTGAGCCCCAGAATGGGTTTTACACTCCTAAAGTGTCATTTTTTTAAAAAGGAACAAATATATGGCAGAGACTGCACTTGCCAAACCTAATTTTTCTTTTTGAGACCGACTTTCACTCTGTCACCCTGTCTGGAGTGCAGTGGCGCCATCTTGGCTCACTGCTACCTCTGCCTCCCGGGTTCAAGTGATTCTCATGCGTCAGCCTCCTGAGTAGCTGGGATTACAGGTGCCTGCCACCATGCCTGACTAATTTTTGTATTTTTATAGAGATGGGGTTTTGCCATGTTGGCCAGGTTGTTCTCAAACTCCTGACCTCAGCTGATCTGCCCGCCTCGGCCTCCCAAAGTGGGGGGATTAGGCATGAGCCACCACACCCAGCCTAAACCTAAATTTTTTACTACTCTCTTTTTGCAGAAAACTTTACTAACTTCTGACTTATATGACACTTATTCTTTGTAATTTGTTGAGACTTGCTTTATGGCCGAGTATACATAGACGATTTTTGAAACTGTTCAAGTGTACTTCAGAAGAATATGCATTTTTTAAAATCAGGTTTCTGTATTTGTTCATTAAATGAGACTTAGTAATTGTACTCTTCAGGTTCTCTATATCTTTATTGATTTTTTATTTTGGAGGGAAGGTTGGCTTGACCTGTCAATAATTGAAGTCTTTAAACTTTTACTTTGATGTTAGACTCGTCACTTTCTCCTTGAGGTCTATTTGTTTTATTTTGAGACTATCCTAGCAGTGCATACAAATTCAGAACTTTTGTCCTCTTAGTGAGCTTTATCTTATATTATTATGTAGAGAGGTTTTTTTTTAATCCCTCCCTAATACCTTTTGTTTTGAAGCCAATTTTGTCTGATCTGATATTTTTGATATAGCCACCAGCTACGTTTGGTTATTTGCAGGAAGATCTTATCCTATACTTTCAGCCTTTCCTTTCCTATGTTTTTGGTGTAGCACTAGTGTTTTACTTCTTTGTTATTTTGCAGTTCATTCTGTCAATCTTTTGAGGGGTAAGTTTAATTTGTATTTATTATGATTATTGATATATTTCAATTTGTTTTTATTTATCCTGCATTATCTATACTTAGTCTGTTGGTGACAGCATGCATGGGTTATTTCTTCAAGTCTTTTCCATGTTATCACTTTTATTTTTAGCTGTTGCTTAACCCATCTGTTGATTGTTTTTAAATTTAACAAGTATATAATTTTATTTCTAAAAGTTATATTTTCAAATCATCCTACTTGTGTTTTATTATTCATTATTTAAAAAATTCTATTATAGTTGTTATAGATAGGTATTTTGATCTGATTATTCTAATATATAGGTCATAGATTTTTTCCAAGTATTACCCTGTTTGATAACTTCAGGAATACGGTAATCAAGAGGAACAGCAGAAGCAGAGAATAGTTTGAGACATTCTGTATGTCTTCCCTTTCCCAGTTCTTTCCTTCCCACATTGGACATTTTGGCATAGATAATTCTTAGTTGTTGGGGAGCTGTCCTCTACATTGTATGTTTAGTAGCATCATTGAAACCAGTAGTCCCCTTCCACCTTCCTGATAGTTGTGACACCCAAAATAACTAAAATATTGCCAGATGTCCTATGTGGGGCAAAATCATTCCTAGCTGGGATGTTTTAAAGACTTAAATAGCTTATGTGACATTCTTCAAGGAGCCATGCCTTATAAATCTGTAGATAGTAGTGTTCTAATAAGCAATCTTAAACCAGTACAGTCCTCCAAGAGTCTTTCGTAGATCAGGGCTCTCCTAATAGTAAATATTACTGATCTTTTTGCCTGGAAATTGTTTAGTCATCAGCCTGTTAAGGAGGAGATTAGACCAGGCCATCTGAATTCTCTCTTTCCCTGTATGTTCTTCCCCCTCATCAGCTGTTTTCTTTTCTGGCCTGTTGTCCAGTCTCTTACCATTTTTGCCTTTTCTTCCATTTATTCATTAACAGATAATTATTGAGTACCAAAAATATTCTGGTTCTGTTGTCTATTTGCTGGGGAGATTAGTAAAATGGAGGTCCTTCTGTCATGAAGCTTACTTTTTGTGGGGTGAAACAACACATATGTTAGAAAATAAACAAGAAAGTGTCAAATATTACTGAGTGCTATAAAGAGAATTAAAATTTTGGGCTTTGATAGACAGTGACTGGATCGTCTGTTTTAGATGGGGTGGTCAGGAAAGGCTCCATCTTATGAGGCATCTTTTAAGCCAAGAGTTCAGTGTGAAGCCAGCTATACGAACATCAAGGGAAACCATTCCAAGCAGAGGAAACCACTGGAAAGTGGTGTAATTTGAAATCAGTGAGCATAAAACAAAATTAGGGAAAAAGATGAACAAGTGGTTTCATCTCTTTCAATATTATTGGCAGTAGTAATGTAGTATTTGATGCCTGTACTTGGGAATCTACAGAACCCAATTTTGAGGAAATGTTTGTTTCTTTTTCCTTTTTCCAACCTTAGCTAATGCTTTATAAAAACAAACAAAAAAACTTCGTGGATAGAAAATATGTCAGGAGAATTTTTCAATGTTGGTAACAATTGCTTTTTAACAATTTTTTTTTCTTTTTTCTCTTGTATAGGCTAATTTGTTGCCACCTCTTCCGAACAGATAAATATCATCTTGTTTTGTTTCAGTTTCAGGTTTCTTGTTGTATGGATCACTGATTGAATAATAGATGGCTTTACCTCGTCTCACAGGAGCCTTGCGTTCCTTTTCAAATGTCACCAAGCAAGATAATTATAATGAAGAAGTGGCTGACTTAAAGGTAGATTTGTTAAAGGTAGAAATGTTGAACATTATTATAAACACAGACTATGGACAACTATTTGACATTCTTTTTCTCCATTCTATGTGGTTAACATGGAAGTTTTATCTTGTTTGGTGTGAGGCAAAGATGGAGAATGTGTATGCTGCTGTTTACTATGGGAATACTTACGTTCAGCACCTAAAACCATATTGTCAAGGGGAATAATCAACTATGATAATTGAATCCTTTGTTAATTTTTCTTTTGTTCAGCTCCCTACCACAGTTAGTTTGTAACTTAATCCAGTAATCTACCTCTGGATTATCTGAGTAAGTTTTTAGGTCTCTGGTAAAATTCTTATCAAATGAACACAAGCAGTGTCTGTACCTTATGAGAAATATGAATATTAATCTCTTGAACTCAGAGGCTGATCTCATAATTGATTTGTCATTATAATTGGTAAGAGGCATTTAAGACTTAAGAAACACTGTTATTTTAAAAGCTACTTTATGACTAAAACTTCAGAAATACATTTTAGTAAGAAACAAAAATTAAATGTACATGGACTGCTTTGACAGACTGACCCCTGCTTTAGTAATTATGGTATGGAAAAGTTTCCTCATGTGAGTTAATATTATAATAAATAATGCTAATGTTACCCTTCCTACAAATATAGGTAAATCTCACTAGGTCAAAAATGGGCAATTATCACTTTGGAAGATCATTTTTGTTTTATCAAGGGAACTTCTTCAGCGTCTTGTCTTCCCTTGTGGGCATTTAGTGCTATACATTCCCTCTACACACTGCTTTGAATGTGTCCCAGAGATTCTGGTATGTTGTGTCTTTGTTCTCGCTGGTTTCAAAGAACATGTTTATTTCTGCCTTAATTTCATTATTTACCCAGTAGTCATTCAGGAGCAGGTTGTTCAGTTTCCATGTAGTTGAGCGGTTTTGAGTGAGTTTCTTAATCCTGAGTTCTAGTTTGATTGCACTGTGGTCTGAGAGACAGTTTGTTATAATTTCTGTTCTTTTACATTTGCTGAGGAGTGCTTTACTTCCAACTATGTGGTCAGTTTTGCAGTAGGTGTGGTGAGGTGCTGAAAAAAATGTATATTCTGTTGATTTGGGGTGGAGAGTTCTGTAGATGTCTATTAGGTCCGCTTGGTGCAGAGCTGAGTTCAATTCCTGGGTATCCTTGTTAACTTTCTGTCTCGTTGATCTGTGTAATGTTGACAGTAGGGTGTTAAAGTCTCCCATTATTATTGTGTGGGAGTCTAAGTCTCTTTGTAGGTCACTCAGGACTTGCTTTATGAATCTGGGTGCTCCTCTATTGGGTGCATATTTATTTAGGATAGTTATCTCTTCTTGTTGAATTGATCCCTTTACCATTATGTAATGGCCTTCTTTGTTTCTTTTGATCTTTGTTGGTTTAAAGTCTGTTTTATCAGAGACTAGGATTGCAATCCCTGCCTTTTTTTGTTTTCCATTTGCTTGGTAGATCTTCCTCCATCCCTTTATTTTGAGCCTGTGTGTGTCTCTGCACGTGAGATGGGTTTCCTGAATACAGCACCCTGATGGGTCTTGACTCTTTATCCAATTTGCCAGTCTGTGTCTTTTAATTGGAGCATTTAGCCCATTTACATTTAAAGTTAATATTGTTATGTATGAATTTGATCCCGTCATTGTGATGTTAGCTGGTTATTTCGCTCGTTAGTTGATGCAGTTTCTTCCTAGCCTTGATGGTCTTTACTATTTGTCATGTTTTTGCAGTGGCTGGTACCAGTTGTTCCTTTCCATGTTTAGTGCTTCCTTCAGGAGCTCTTTTAGGGCAGGCCTGGTGGTGACAAAATCTCTCAGCATTTGCTTGTCTGTAAAGCATTTTATTTCTCCTTCACTTGTGAAGCTTAGTTTGGTTGGATATGAAATTATGGGTTGAAAATTCTTTTCTTTAGGAATGTTGAATATTGGTCCCTACTCTCTTCTGACTTGTAGGGTTTCTGCCGAGAGATCAGCTGTTAGTCTGATGGGCTTCCCTTTGTGGGTAACCTGACCTTTCTCTCTGGCTGCCCTTAACATTTTTTCCTTCATTTCAACTTTGGTGAGTCTGACAATTATGTGTTTTGGAGTTGCTCTTCTCGAGGAGTATCCTTGTGGCGTTCTCTGTATTTCCTGAATTTGAATGTTGGCCTGCCTTGCTAGATTGGGGAAGTTCTCCTGGATAATATCTTGCAGAGTGTTTTCCAACTTGGTTCCATTCTCCCTGTCACTTTCAGGTACACCAATCAGACGTAGATTTCGTCTTTTCACATAGTCCCATATTTCTTGGAGGCTTTGTTCGTTTCTTTTTATTCTTTTTTCTCTAAACTTCTCTTCTCACTTCATTTCATTCATTTCATCTTCCATCACTGATACCCATTCTTGCAGTTGATCACATCGGCTCCTGAGGCTTCTGCATTCATCACGTGGCTCTCGTGCCTTGGTTTTCAGCTCCATCAGGTCCTTTAAAGACTTCTCTGTATTGGTTATTCTAGTTATCCATTCATCTAATTTTTTTTCAAAGCTTTTAACTTCTTTGCCATTGGTTCAGATTTACTCCTGTAGCTTTGAGTAGTTTGATCGTCTGAAGCCTTCTTCTCTCAACTCGTCAAAGTCATTCTCCGTCAAGCTTTGTTTCGTTGCTGGTGAGGATCTGCGTTCCTTTGGAGGAGGAGAGGCACTCTGATTTTTAGAGTTTCCAGTTTTTCTGCTCTGTTTTTTTCCCATCTTTGTGGTTTTATCTACCTTTGGTCTTTGATGATGGTGATGTACAGATGGGTTTTTGGTGTGGATGTCCTTTCTGTTTGTTAGTTTTCATTCTAACAGACAGGACCCTCAGCTGCAGGTCTGTTGGAGTTTGCTAGAGGTCCACTCCAGACCCTGTTTGCCTGGGTGTCAGCAGCGGTGGCTGCAGAACAGTGATGGCTGTAGAACAGCAGATATCGGTGACCCGCAAATGCTGCTGCCTGATCGTTCCTCTGGAAGTTTTGTCTCAGAGGAGTACCCGTCCGTGTGAGGTGTCAGTCTGCCCCTACTAGGGGGTGCCTCCCAGTTAGGCTGCTCGGGGGTCAGGGACCCACTTGAGGAGGCAGTCTGCCCGTTCTCAGATCTCCAGTTGCGTGCTGGGAGAACTACTACTCTTCAAAGCTGTCAGACAGGGACATTTAAGTCTGCAGAGGTTACTGCTGTCTTTTTGTTTGTCTGTGCCCTGCTCCCAGAGGTGGAGCCTACAGAAACAGGCAGGCCTCCTTGAGCTGTGGTGGGCTCCACCCAGTTTGAGCTTCCTGGCAGCTTTGTTTACCTAATCAAGCAACTAACTCGGCAATGGTGGGCGTCCCTCCCCCAGCCTCGCTGCCGCCTTTCAGTTTGATCTGGGACTGCTGTGCTAGCAATGAGTGAGACTCTATGGGCATAGGCCCCTCCAAGCCAGGTGTGGGATATAATCTCCTGGTGTGCCATTTTTTAAGCCCATTGGAAAAGCACAGTATTAGGGTGGGAGTGACCCGATTTTCCAGGTGCAGTCTGTCACCCCTTTCTTTGACTAGGAAAGGGAATTCCCTGACCCCTTGTGCTTCCCGGGTGAGGTGATGCCTCGCCCTGCTTTGGCTTGCGCACGGTGTGCTTCACCCACTGTCCTGCATCTGCTGTCTGGCACTCCCCAGTAAGATGAACCCGGTACCTCAGTTGGAAATGCAGAAATCACCCGTCTTCTGCGTCGCTCATGCTGGGAGCTGTAGACCGGAGCTGTTCTTATTTGGCCCTCTTGGCTCCTCCCTCAGTGTCTTTCCTGTGTAGGTTCAATGACTACATTTTCTGAATCGCAAATTAGGGCATGAGGTTTGGCAGGTAATTTCTTCTGATGGATAAACCTATATAAGTCTTATAAAGGTATAAAATAAATTACATATATAGTTACAAGTTTAATATTATGGAAAAATTAAAAGTATATGATGTCAAGACTTCCAGAAAATTCTAGACATATACTTATAAGATACTTAAAGGAAAGATTCTTAGAAATGTCTCCGAATGTGGTATATTAGTTTGCACAGAATAACAAAATACCACAGATTAGGTGGCTTAAGCAACAAAGATTTATTTTCTCATAGTTCTGGAGCTAGAAGTCCAAGATCAAGGTGTTGGCAGGCTTGGTTTCTTCTGAGGCTTCTCTGTGTGGCTTGCAGGTGAGGCAGCCTTCCTGCTCTGTCCTCACATGATTTGTCCTCTGTACAAGCACATCCCTGGTGTCTCTTTATGTGTCTAAATTTTGTTACAAGATCCATCAGATAATTAAGTCCCACCCTAATGGCTTTATTTTAACTTAATCACCCCCTTTAAGGCCCAATTTTCAAAGATAGTCACATTCTGAGGTACTGAAGGTTAGGGAATCCACATATGAATTTTGAGGGTATATGTGCAGCCAATAACATGCCAATTCTGATCAATTAGTAGATGTGATGATTTCACTACTATGATGAACAAATGAACTTTTAATCTTTAAATTACTGTAGTTTCTTCCTGAATGTGATTTTTAAGTGTATAAATCTTCTGTTTCAAAAGGCACAAGAAACAAGAGAGTAAAAGCTGTAGCCATTCATGTCATTTGAATGTATTTTGGACATCTTTGAAATTATTTATCTCTAGGGCCAGGTGCTCACGCCTGTAATCCCAGCACTTTGGAAGGCCTAGGCGGGTGGATCACTTGAGGTCATGACTTCGTGACCAGCCTGGCCAACGTGGTGAAACCCCATCTCTACTAAAAATACAAAAATTAGCCGGGCATGGTGGTGGGCACCTGTAATCCCAGCTACTCAGGAGGCTGAGGCAGGAGAATTGCTTGCACCTGGAAGACAGAGGTTTCAGTGAGCTGAGATTGTGCCACTGGACTCCAGCCCGGGTGACAGAGCGAGACTCCATCTCAAAAATAAATAAATAAATAAATAAATGAAATTATTTATCTCTAGGTTGCTGAAACTTGCAAAAAATATAATAACAGGTTTCATATAAATGTCACCGGGAAAGGGCAAATGTTTTAGAAGCTTAGCCATAATGTTGTGAATTTTATAGGCCTGAAGCTCTATCAGTTGAACATATGAAGAAATGAACCACGTAATATAGTATATGAAGTAACTGGCCCTTTTCTATTTTTTTGAAAAACAACATTCACTTTAATTGCTGACTCATTTGAATCTATTGTAGAATGATAACATTGTTTCCTAGTAGATTAGAATTTTATTGCTAAAAGTCCTTATGCAGTTTTATAACTAATAGTTTCACTCAAAGATTGATACCGGGAAGAAGAGTTTTGTGACGAGTCTTTGATAGATTTTTTTTTCTGTAATGATACAAAATTTGGTTAGATACAAAACAGTTAACCTTCTTTACAATGGTAGCTGTTTTACATTGTTCACAGCAGTTAAAACAAGAGTATTAATATTGCTATGTTAAACCTGAATTATTTCCTCTCCTCACCTCCCCAAGGCCCTTTGCAAGTTATTCTGTATTAGAGATACAACAGAAGATTTTAAAATTTAAAAGTGTGTAAGGACTACAAGCTTACCCCATCTTATTTATTCCTATAAACTTTTAAACATTTTTTTCTTCCCTGAGGAAGGAAAATGGTATATATGATGAGCTTCATTTTAATATAACTTTTTATGTCAGAAGCTGTTCAACATATACAAAAGTAAAGAGACAAATAAGATAAACCTTAATGTGCTTATGACTCCATTGTAACAACTTAATTCATTTTATGGCCAATCTTATTTCATCTCTACCTTTGCCCATTCTCCTCTCTCTAAACTCAGATTGACTAGTCACATTTGAAATTAAAAAATGGAGGCAGGGTAGTAATGGTGAATTATGTATTTTCTTCATTCTAACCAACAGTAAAATTACTGCTTTCTACCTGACCCACTACTTTTTCATTTGGTTTGAAAGCTTCATGAGTTTTCTCTATGGATCAAAGCCAGAGATCTGAAATAAAATTTTTATTGTGTTCTGTGGTCAGTTCTTGAGAGTGGAAAGATTTGTAGTCTCAAATATACAAAAACCTCAGAAGAACCCAAACCTGCCAACACATTGATCTTGAACTTGTAGCTCCAGAACTGTGAGAAAATAAATTTCTCTTGTTTAAGCCACCTAATAGAAAAGAGTGTGTATAGAAAAGAATCTTCCAAATGCCTCACCTGGTTTAGGATCACGGTTAAGAAAGTAATGCTGACTTGAATATATCTGAACCTATCATGGGAGTCTAATTTTCTATAAATGTGTTTCATTAAAAAGCATGACATAAAGCTCTTATTTATATATACTATAGTCTAAGCTATATTAAAAACAAGCAGTTAGAAAAATGGCAAGACGTGATGTTGTCAATAACAATAATAATATTGTTATTATCTGGATGTTGAACTTTTTACTTTGCTGTATGAAATGATTTTATGAGTATGCAGTGTAATTAAAACTGTAAAAAGAAACTTTTATTAAACATATCTTTTAAACAAATGAGAATCTACGAAAACCCATTTAAGTAAAATTGTTTTGTGAGTAGTCAGTTTAGATATGAATAGATACAACTTTGAATTCTTGTGGGTGGTACCAAGTTGTATAATGTAATGCAAAATATATGTAATCAGTGTTGGAGTTGAGAAGAACTTTAAGCAGTATTTTTCTACAGTATGATCTCTATTTCAGATAAAGCGATCTAAACTTCATGAACAAGTTTTAGATTTGGGCCTGACATGGAAGAAGATAATAAAATTTTTGAATGAAAAACTGGAGAAGAGTAAAATGCAAAGTATAAATGAAGACTTAAAAGATATATTACATGCTGCAAAACAGATAGGTATAGTTTTCTTTTTTCTTTTTTTTTTTAAAGAGAACCAGTAAGGTTCAAAAACAGATTCCTTGTAAACAACATACTATATAAAGGAAAGCTAAAATTTCCTGGCGTAAGTATTCATAATTATGAAAGACAGTCCTGGCTGGGCACGGTGGCTCATGCGTGTAACCCCAGCGCCTTGGGAGGTCGAGGCAGGCAGAACGCTTGAGTCCAGGAGTTCGAGACCAGGCTGGGCAACATGGCAAAACCTTGTCTCTACTAAAAATACAAATAAAATAAACTAGCTAGGTGTGGTGGTGCACACTTGTGGTCCCAGCTACTCTGGAGGCTGATGTGGGAAAATTACCTGAGCCTGGGAGGTTGAGGCTGTGGTAAGGCAAGATCACGCCACTGCACTTCAGTCTGGGCAACTCGAGTGAGACCCTGTCTCAAACAGAAAAAAAAAAGACAGTCCTTATCTATCAACGATCGTGCTTCAGATAGAGGGTGACAGGCTGGGGATAGGCAGAAGTAAATTAGTAATTATATTACTATCTAGCATGAAGGATTTGTAGGAATTCAGTGTTTGAAAACCACCGTCTTGATTAAAATAAGGATAAAGTAAATTAAAATTTTAACGTAGCTCTAAGGAAGCTTAAAAGCCATGTAGCTCAGTCACTTATTATAGATGCCCACCTAGTACACAGTGAATAACAGCACTTAAACTATACTTTGACTGCTTCACTTCCCTTCCCACACTAATATTCTTATCAATTGATTATATTTGAAGGAAAATGTAATTTGAAATTATAATATTGTATACTAACTCAGGTTACTTTCCCAAGGTTAAAGTGGATCACGAGGTCAGGAGATCGAGACCATCCTGGTTAACATGGTGAAACCCCATCTCTAGTAAAAATACAAAAAATTAGCCGGGAGAGGTGGTGGGCGCCTGTAGTCCCAGCTACGCAGGAGGCTGAGGCAGGAGAATGGCGTGAACTCCCGGGGGCGGAGCCTGTAGTGAGCCGAGATCGCGCCACTGCACTCCAGCCTGGTTGAAAGAGCGAGATTCCGTCTCAAAAAAAAAAAAATCAAACTAAATGAAACAAATGACTGGTAAAATCCCTGTGTTTGTACATTGAAATTCATCATATTCCAAATTCTGATAACTAAAAAGCATAATTAACACTATTATAGTTCTAGGTTTTCCAGATATAGCAGGTTTGCAACTATAAAATGTCCATACTCCTATTCTGGTCTTACATGATCTGGCCTTCCCCTCTCTCTGACCTCACTTTATTCTTGCCTTCATTACTGTGTCAAACACATGTCTGTCTTCAACTTCCTCAAACCTACCAAGCTAGTACCTGATTTAGGTCTTCGCACATGCTGCTCTCTGTGTTGGGAATGCTCTGTTCTAATCTTAATGACGGTAGATCCCTTTTTGTCATTTTAAACTCAGCTAAAAAATTACTTCCTTAATGAGATCTTCATGCCAGTAAGTTGTTACCCCAATCACTCTTTATCTTATAATCATTCATAACATTTTCTCCATATTTATTATTTTCTCCAAATGTACATTTTCTGCAGAGGTATTATTGTCTGACATTTTACTTGTTTATTATCACTCTGATGTAAGTTTCATGAGAATAGGATCTTACTCTTGTTAAACTCTCCATCCCCAGTGCTTATACTAGAACCCAGGATATTTTAGGGTCTTAATAAAAATTCGTTTGTTAAATAAATGAAAGAAATGTTCTCAGGTGATTCCTTGGTGGAGAGAGAATTTGGATCCTTACCTTACCATATGCTTGCTGGTTGGCAATTTTATTCCGTGTACCAGCTCTGGATTGTGTTTCTGTTACATCTCATAGACTTGAAAGCTTTCTTATGGTCATCAAATCCACAATTTTTTTTTCAAATATGTCAACTTTTAAAAATATGTCATTTAACTATCATTGGTCTATAACCTACTATGATATTTAATTGAATGTCCTTATTGATTTAAGTTGTGAAAGTATAAAATGTCTCATGTTTGTACAGTTAGATCTTCAGAAGTTCAAGGACATTAGTAAAAATTGAGTTTGCTTAAGCCTAGGGGCAATATAGCACACTTTGATGAGGTTTGTAATGGCATTTGGCATAGAATTAGACTTTATATTTTAAGAATACAGAGGCAGGTTGTTTGAAAAATAGTGGCAAAAATACAGTCTTCCACATCACCTTGACTAGGATCTTAACCCTCCTGGTCTTCATCACATCTTCATTTGTAAGATGCTGAGGCCTCCAGAATCTGACTAAAGTACTTTTCAAAAACTATACAGAGTGTCCTTCCTCTTCTTTAGTTCTATTATAAAAATGCCTCAGAGTACTGAGTAAAAATGTAATGACATACTGAGCTTATTCAATGCCATGACTAAGTTATTTCTTTACATAAATGATGTGGAATTTAAGATTTAAAAAAAGAAAACCCTTTAGATTGCTTTCTCCAGATATCTCTGGCCACAAGTCAAAAAAGATTGTTTTAAACACCAGTCATTAAATATAATTCTGGGGATTGTACCTGTGGTGAAGTAAATATCTGATTCATACTTAGGGACTGATCACCTGGCCTGTGTATTTAAGGGATTATTTTGAGATTAATGTCTCAAAAGAATATTTCTCAGACAAATAAAATCTTAAGTTGGATGTAGGCAAATTCTAAATCTGTTATACCCATTTTTAAATGCTGTGCTTAAGTTGAATAACTATTAGCCTTAGTGAAATTTAAGTTGAATAGTAGTCAGCTGTCCCTTCTGGATGAAAATACTGATACAGGAAATGTAATTGAAGCTACCAGCTTTGAAAGGATTAGTCTCGTGGAAAATGTCCCTGTCATTTCTCTTATATTTATCTTCTAGCATAGATAATTTTGGTATAATTGAATTAAAAAAGGTTAAGCAAGAGAATAAAGAAAAAATATTTCACTTGAGTATAATATTATGAGACACTTAAGGCTATGCGTATTGTTTAATCTGGACAATTGACATTAAGCTGGAGGAAATATCAGAGGACATCTTGTCTAATGCCTTGATTTTGTATGTGAAGAAAAAGGGCCCATTAAAGTTAAGTGAATCCTGTGGTTTGAATGTGTTGAAAGTAGGCCTAGATCTAAATTCTGAAATAGAAATATGATAGAAATCCTAGATTTTTACCTTTCCTTTCCTTGTAGTTAGAGGTCATATCCTAATAAGTCTACTTTTCAGCTGTTCTTAAATTTACTCTGTATATTTACCATTGCCCCATTTCAGCCTTTTACCACCTTATGTCTGTACTACTTCAGTAGTCATTTGCTTTAGCCTTCCTTTCTCATCCACCTTCTTCACTGTCACTGGACTGATCTTTGTCAAAAGCAAAGCTCATTTTTAATCCCAGCTTACCTTTTAGATCAGATTCTTTAGAATGATACATAAAACTCCTTTATGAGTTGACACGATTTACTTTTTTATCTCTTTGCCATTGAATCACATGCAACCTTTATGCCAACATATGCAGTGTTTACTGTCTGAATTTCCTGAACAGTGCATATTGCTTTTCCTCTCTCTTTTGTGTGTTAAAATAACTTTCCCCATCGTGTTCTGTTATACATATTTTTTTAGAGTACTTTGTGTTTCATAATTATTTTCCTGTCTTCTCCCTTCACAGTAGTGAAGTCTCTGATAGACTGAATGCTTTAATGAAACAGGTATTACAGGAATCACAGCATCTTTCTACTCCATTGCCTAATATGCTGCAAGGGATCCAGTAGATGTTCAATAAACAAATGAAGTATTGAGAATCCAACTCAAAGTTCTCTATGGTCTTCACTACCTGTAATGCTGACGATGTCTTACAAGTGGCAGTTTCTCTTTTTTGTTATTTTTAAGTATTCCTCCTCTCACCCCCAACCCTGCAATTTACATGTGGTATATTCCCATACCTTTTTACAATTTGATTCTTCCCTTAAGATTATTTTAATAATAAAATTTAGTTTTATGGAGAAAATATATAAATTATTTAAAAATAGTATTCTTGGTCCTTAATCTTAGTGTATTCAAATACTCATCGTAGGCATAGCTGTCTCCTTCATGAATGTTGAAGGATATAGTCTATATTCTGTTGGCAATGAAACTTTGTCAGTATATTTTATGTGCTCTAAGTATAAACATTTTTTAAAATAAAGAAGTCAAGATTGAGACTAGTAATCAATAAAATGCAATATGTATTAGGCATATATCTGTTACTGAAGAATTTAAATTATTTCATGAGTCTAGTAAGATTTGCACAGTGCAGACAGAAACTAAGATGGGGGCCAAGAGTAGTGGACAAGTGGGTAGAAAGACCTTACCATTCCCTAATCAGCTCTCTAACTGTCAAACTGAATATCTCGTCAAGAGCCAGAACAGAATGTTTGAAGTTGTCCCAGAGTGCATTGATCTAATGATTTTACTATAGTATGGATGCAAATCAAGACTCAGCCAGAAATGAACTAGTTTATTTCACTGTTCAACTTGTTTTGTCATACAAAGACCTGTTTGTTTTGCTTTTTCTAATTTATAATCCCTGATTTATATGAGTTTTGACTTTTATGTATCTTACCTTTAATAACTTCATCTTTAAGAAAAGTAGGAATCAAAAGGTAGGTTGGACAGGAGTGGCTTACAAAGTATGGTTTAGGGCATTTGTGAATCCATTGTAGTTTGTGAGTTATCAAGGAAGTAAGATTTTGCTGTTAAAAAATGAGGAATCAAAATCTAGGATGGAAAGCCATTTATAAAGCAATGACTGGAATAGGAAGTATAAAAAGATAGTAGCAGAATCTGGCAATTTTGTGTGTGGACATAATGGTAGACATTTAGAATTATAAAGGCCTGTTAAAGGGATATAGCAGTATTTGTGACAGTTATTTTGAAAATTGCAGATTGCAAAAGAGTTCAGAGAGTTTTACTTCCCACAAAGTGGCAGACAGGGTAATGTGGAACAACCCTCTACAGAGAATACCTAGAAAAACTGCAGAATACAAAATTTGTTTGACTATATCAGAGAAGTTATCAAAGCAGTGAAGATTTTTGGGGCCAAGATGTGGAAGCAGAAACTAACCTAGAAAATGTGATCCTGGCATTTGGGCTACTTTTTCCTAGAAGTGGATTGTCCATTCCAGAAGAGGAGGCTGGATGGAAAAGAAGAGAATCAGAAGATGAGTAGGGTTTCTGACAGATTCAGAGGACTAAGATGACAAAAATGACTAAAATGGACAAAAGAAGAAATAGAAAATCTGAATATTTGACTATTAAAGGAATTTAATCTGTAATTAAAAACCTTAACTACAAAGAAATCTATATGCTATGATGGCTTTAATGGAGAATGTCATAATGTCATTTAAAAAGGTATGAGAGTACTATTGTAGATTAAAAGAGGTTAAAGGCATATAATAATCAAAATGTAATGTATGATCCTTGATTGACTCTTGAATCAGAAAAAAATTACATATTTTTGGGGCCATTGGAGAAATCTGAATATGGGCTGGACATCATTAGGTAATATTAGATCTCAGGTGTGATAGTGTTGTGGCTATGTAAGAGGATATCCTAAATCTCAGGAGAAGCATACCGCGGTATATATAGTGATATCTCATGAAGATTAAAATGTGCTGTCAAATGTGTCCGCAAAAGAAATACACATGATGTGTGTGTGTGATCAAATGTTTATAATGAGTGGATTAATAAATATGAGAAGTTAGGGTGATTTGTTGTAAAGTAATAAAGGTTTAAAAATTACATGATTATTCAGTAGAGAAAAAGCATTTTGTGATTATCTAACATTACTTATGAGAAAAAAAACTCAGCAAACTAGGAATAGAAGGGGATTTTGTTAATCTGATAAGCAGTAGCTATAAAAAACTTGGAATAAACATACTTAATGGTACAAAGCTAGAAGCTTTCCTGAGGTACAGAATTAGACACAAAGGCCTATTACCACTTCTGTTTCTCACTGTATTAAAAATCCTTGCTAACATAATATGGCAAGAAAAAGTAAGGGCATAAAGACTGGAAAAAAAAACTCTTCCATTTTTCACATGACTGTACCTGTAGAAAATGAATTTAACAAGGTTAATATAAAAATCAATTTTATTTCTACTTACTAGAAGCACATTAAAAATTATACTTATCTTTATGTAACTTAATACATTTTACCTTAAATTTTATAAACTTTATTTTACATTTACAAAAGCATCAAAAACATCAAATACGTAGGAATAAATTTAACAAAAAATAAGCAAGACTTCTTCATGGAAAACTAAAATATTGAGAGAATTTAAAGAAGATCTAAATAAACAGAGGGATATACCAAGGATTGGAATACTCACTATTATAATGATATATTTTTTACCCAAATTGATCTGTAGATTCAGTGCTATCCCAGGCACAGTCTTATGTTTGAGGGTGTGTGTGTGTGTGTGTGTGTGTGTGTGTGTGTATGTGTGTATGTATGGAAATTGACAAGGTAATATGTAAGTTATATGGAAATTCAAAGGCAAAGAGCAGCCTGGTTAACTTTGAAAAATAAAGAGAGTTAACTTACTCTAGTAGATATTAAAACTTATTATAAAGATAAGTAGACAGTGTGGTGTTGGTCCAAGAATAGGCAGATGGACTGCTATGACAGAATATAGCCCAGAAACAAACCTACAGATAGAAGTATACTTGATTTGTAATGAAGGCCAAACAATAGTGAGACAAGGCTATTTTTTCAGTATATGGTGCTGAGTCAACTGCATATACAGAGGAAAAAAAGTACCTATTTTATAAATAATTTTAAACAGCCTACAGAATTAAGCATGATACACAAAACAATACATCTTCTAAAAGATGTAAAAGAGTATCTTCAGGATCTTGGTATGTGCGAAAATTTATCAAACAGAGAATAAAAAGTACAAAGGGAATGATTAAGTTGGACTGTAGTAAAATTAGTACCTTCTATTTATTAAGAGTAAAAAGGCAAAACATAGAGTGGGAGAATATAGCTTCAAGGTATATAACCAAAAAGAGAGCTTGTATCCAGATTAAATATGAGCTCCTACAAATCAATAAGGAAAGGACAGATAATCCTATATAAACATGAGTAAGAGCTTTGAACAAGGACTTCACAGGAGATAATTGACCAGTAAACATGAAAAAGGCTTCAGCTTCATTGGTAGTCAAGGAGATGCCACTGCATGCCCATTAGAATGGTTAAAATGAAAAAGACTGACATACCTATTGTTAGGATCAAGAATGTGAAACTAGAATTTTTGTCCACTGCTGCTAGAGTTTACAATTGGTACAACCACTTTGAGTAACTGTTTGACAGTGTCTGCTATTACCTACTATGGTTGGACAAGTGAAATTTTAAATCTTAGAACATAAATATCCAATAAAAATGCTTGTACATACATGTATATCAAAAATAGGTGCATTCATGGCAACATTATTTGTGTTAGCCTTAATGTAGAAACAACCCAGTTCATTGTTAAAAAGCTTAAGTTGTAGTATGTAGACTGCCTTATAGCAGTAACGGATTACAGCTATGTATAACATTGTAAGTGAATCTTATAATGTTGACAAAAGAAGCCATATAACACATTATGATTCCATTAATATGAAATTGAAAACTAGGCATGACCAGTCTCTGGTTTTAGAAGTCAGGATAGTGGCTACTCTTGAGGAAGGAGGTAGTGACTAGGAGTGAATATGAGGGAGGTTTCTGGGAGCTGATAATGTTCTGATTCTTGAAGTAGTTAACCAGATTACAAAAGTGTGTTCATTTTTTGATAATTCTTTGAGCTGTATGTGTACTGTATATTTTCTTGTTATATTCAATAAAAAGAATGACTGTGCCTTTTATATTACATAGATTAAAAATGAAATATTTCAGATTGATAAGTAACACATGCTTGTGTATTTATTTAGCTTAAGGTTTGGCTGTCATGGTGAGAACTCCTATGTACCCTGCTCAGGCCCTGGTAACCAGTATCATAAGTATAATAAATTGGTGTTTTTCATTCTCATGCCTGTTTTTATATTTGTGTTACATATTTATACATCCATAAATATATGTATTAGGAATATATTCAGCTCAAATATCAAAACCTATTGTAGTGATAAAGACACCAAGTGGGTTAATTTGTTTTATCTGACAAGTTCCCTATGTAGGTCAGCAGCTTGATAATGGTAGGGCTCAAGTCTGTGCTAATGATTTGGCCTTTTCTTCACATTTGTTGCCTTTTATTCACCAGATATCTGCTCCACATCTAGGCATTATATCTGTGTACTTGATGCAACTGTATTTCTTGTACTGTCTTTATTTGCTTTTCAGGTTCCTGACTTTTTTATAGTTTGGGATAATTTCACAGTATCAGTTAATATATGTGGGTACAAATTCAGTTCTGTCAGTTACTAGTGGGTGGCTAATTAATATTACTAAACCTCTTTTCTCTTCTATAGTATGGTGATAACAGTTCTCACCCTCTCTAGTTGTTGTGATGTTAAGTAGTAGTATAAAGTGCCTAGGTTTAAACTGATAAGTGGCTGTCAATTAATAATTTTATTATAACTTAGATGTTCTAATAACCATTAGTAAACAAATAGTTGCTTCTATGGGTTAAATGTTATGACAGATGTAATCTGTCCAGTGATGTACTCGTTCAAAGGGCAGGAAACTGCTTAGATAAGTCAGGAAAGAATTCATAGAGAAGGTAACATTGGACAGCATTATATTGTGTTTTGAATGTTTCAAAGACAGAGGTGTTATATTTATGTCCATTTTACAAGAGAAATTTTAAAAAGCTGGATAACTTTATAAAAATCAAGAGGACTTTGCAAATGTATCAGCTGTTTAAATAGGCAATTCAGATTACCTGGGAATATAGCTAAACAATTGTAAACAGAATGGATACTGGCTGGGTACAGTGGCTTACGCCTGTAATCCCAGAATTTTGGGAGGCCGAGGCGGGTGGATTGCTTGAGCTCAGGAGTTTGAGACTAGCCTGGACAACATGGTGAAACCCCATCTCTACAAAAAAATACAAAAACAATTAGCCAGGCATGGTAGTGCACGTCTGTAGTCCCAGCTACTCGGGAGGCTGAGTTTGGAGGATGGCTTGAGTCCAGGAGGCAGAGGCTGCAGTGAGCCAAGATTGTGCCACTGCACTCCAGACTGGGTGACAGAGCCAGACCCTGTCTCTAAAAAAGAAAAAAAATAAAAGGTTCTTGACAATTTGCTTTAGTTTATTAGTAGATTCATTTTCCTTAACAAATTATGATTCCTTAAATATAAGAAAATTTAAAACTGCATTCCTTAGTAGAGGCATTTTAAAAGTGATACTTTTAAGTAGTATTACGAGTATAATATTAATAAGCATCTGATATACTGATGCAATACTGAAGTGTTGCACTGAAGTGAAAATAATCTTTTTTGTTTGTTTTTCCTTGGATGTTAAAACAATCTGAAATGGAAGTTAAATCTCAAGTGAGCTATATGATTTGTTTTAATTTCCTTAGTGATGCTCAAAATGATGGTTTTATTATAGGAAGCTTTTATATGAAATCTAATTCAAACTTTTATGTTAGCTATTTGGTTGCTTGGGAAGTTACACTGTAATTTGCTGCAGGATTTTATACTACTGGAAAGGTAATATAGTGGCTGGTTGCTGCCTTAAAGTTGCAAGTTGAATATTCACATTTTGTAATGAATGTACATAAAATTAAATGGCTGTTTCTAAAACATGGGGAAATGCCTTGAACTATTTTTAATCTTTTGTACTACTACTCTTTTTTTCTAACAGATATCTTTGTTTGCTTTCCTTTATTTGCTCATCCCAAAGGCAACAGTTTTTATGTAAATGTAGTAATAATTTTAACATTTAAGTAACTCCTTCAAATCACTATATTGAACATTTCTTGAATACTTTGCCTGTTTAATGCAAGGTATTGCTAAAGGTGCTTTCATGCACGAAAAGAGTTATATACTCTAAAATACATGAGGCTTATTATACTAAATTACATTACTTAGGCAATTTTAAAATTGTATCACAGAAATTGTTCATTTTATTCCCCCAAAAGCCACATGGAAAATGCCTACCTCTGTTATGTCAAAAGTTTGATAATTTTGTGATCATTTGAAAGATGGTTTAATACTCTCCCCCTCAAAAAAAAAAAAAGAAAAAGTACCTGGCTTGTTCTTGTAGCATCAGTATGTTATGTAATCTCTTTGTATCTGAGTTTTTCTGTAAAATTGAGGAAAATACTAGCAAGATTCATGAGACTAGTTTAGATAATGTACTTGTTTAATAATTACACTAATGGGAAATGAACAGGAATATATAGAGGGAAAAATTATGGGGACATGGTATATTTTATATTCAAGTTGAATCATTTTTGTATTTTGTTAAATAATGTACTTTGTTGTATCCAATATTGTAGGTAAGGTCCTGTATTTTACATATTTGTAAAAGAAAACATCATCATACTTGCCAGATTCAAAAAAATCAGCTAATCTCTGAGGATTTAACTGGTCAAAGGACTCATTTGTTGGCAACTTCTAAATTGAATACTTATTGGCTGGGTACAGTGGCTCACGCCTGTAATCCCAGCCCTTTGGGAGGCCAAGATAGGCAGATCACCCGAACTCAGGAGTTTGAGACCAGCCCGGGCCACACTGTGAAATGACTCTACAAAAAAATATAAAAATTAGCTAGGCATAGTGGCGCGTGCCTGTACTCCCAGCTACTCAGGAGGCTGAGACTGGAGAATCACTTGAGCTCAGGAGGTGAAGGTTGCAGGGAGCTGAGATCGCGCCACTGCACTCCAGCCTGGGTGACAGAGCAAGACTCCATCTCAAAACTGCACTTCAACCTGGGTGACAGAGCAAGACTCTGTCTCAAGAAAAAAAAAAAAAAAAGAAATACTTATCAATTATGGATGCAAGTGATTGATATTTTAATTCAATCTTTAATTAAAAATTTCTACTCATCCTTTTTCCAAGATTCTCAACTATTAAAGTAGGCTATAGAAAAAAGTGACAACTTACAACCACTTAATTCTTAATATTTTGAATCAGAAAACAGATGTAAATTGTGTGTTGAAGATGATTGACAATTATAACCATCATTTAACTCTGATTTTAAAAAATTATTTTATAATCTTATAGTAACAATCTACCAAATATATCGTTTTATATGGTAAGGTTCTATATAAGGTTTTTTTTTAATTTGAAGATTATTTATAATAAAAGAGCACCAGTCAGCCAGCCAAGTTGAGTTCTGATCATGCTCTGCTACTTAATGGTGAATTTTGGCAAGCGTCTTTCACTTTTGACTTTTTTTTTTAAATTCTGGGAAGTGCCTTATAGTTTACTGTGCATTTCATATCCCATTTCCTCTCAATATAACTGAAAAGTAGGGTGAGTATTTCTTAATAAAAGCATTGTAGGGACCTTCTAAGTGCATCATTTTAAATATATTACAGTTGAAGTGCCAGGTAGGTAGAGCCAGTTTTCCGGTTTACAGCTTATGTTATTCAGTGTTTTATGGATAGAAAGTTAGATACCCAAGTACGTAGGTTTCTAGAGTAGCTTCTTTAAAAGTTTGGAGTTCTTAAGTTTTATATCTGAAGTTTTATATAAACTTTTCATCAGTTGATTAGTGTATCAATTTATCTGTGGCCAAATCTGAACTTAAAATCCTGATTCCTCTTGGAAAGGTGACCATAGTGAGTGATATGAAGCAGACAGAAAAAGCTTTAAGAATTGGGTGCAAATGTTAACTTACCAAAGATCATAAACCTAATCGTTTGTATTATTACTTAAATTACATATAGAATATAAAGGGAAGTGAACAAAAGGCTATTTGGGAACAGGATTCTCACAGTTAATGTAACATGTTCAATTTTGGATTTAGTGTCAGAAAACAAGAACACGACTAACACCTTTCTACTTTAGAAGTGTACCACACGCGTTGTCCAAAGCCGTTCCGTCTCCCCCTTCTGATGTGGCCAATTGGGTGGTGGTTCAGCCGGCTAATAGAGGATCGCTTAGTGTTTCCCTTCCAGTTACATTTTTGTTGAGGATAAGTTGGGCCTTGGATAGCTTTGGCTAATTAGACAGCTGACTGCATCATTTTCTTCAGGTATTTTGTCTACATTTTACAAACTTTTCATACATTTTAGTCACCCAAAAAACATTGAGTAGACTGTACCAGCAAGTTGTGGTGCATCCTTTGCGGCCGCAGTACCTGGGGTCCTTCGTCTGCTCCAATCTGATCCGGGCTGTCATCCGGGCAGCGTGCTAACAGCCAGTCTCTTATGCCTACATATGTCATCTCATGCGGCTAGTGTGCTGGAAAGCATGTCGGTGCCCCTTAGGGAACACAAGCCAGGGTGGTTGCAGGAAGGTGGTGGAAGTGGAAGTTACCGACTGATGTTTTTGTGCCCTGAAAAAGTTCATTGTTTTCAGAATGCTGTAGTCATTATTTCTGTTGTGTAGCCATCCATGTCAACAAATAGTGTTGGCTAGTGGAACTCCCAGAACAGTAAGGCATATAGAGATTCTCTGTTGAAAAACTGCTCTGTGGTATGAACACGTGTCTGTTTCGCATAGGTTGTGCAGAAGGAGAGTTAGTAATTAGGGTAGAATATTAACATTTATGAAACACCACAACCCAGCTAGGTTTAAATTTTTTTAGGTATTTGTGATTTTTGAAATTATAGATTTAAGTTAATGGTTATTAAAAATTTGAAACTCCAAAAAAGTTGCCTTTGATCTTTGTTGATGCTTCTATGAGTCTACAATTATTTTCTCTTCAAACATGGGCTTATAATTTTTTCACCCACTATTAATGGACTTTTTAAAGGCAAGATATATAAATCTGCTGCACTATATTTAGGGTATGTAATATATGGTTATATCAGAATTCAACCGGTAACCTAATAATGGATATTTAAGTTAATTACACTTTTACATTACATAATAAGGCTGTTCTTCCACTATTTTATTTCTTAAGGTGACCTATTTATTTTTAAAATTTATTTTGTAAACAAGAATTAGAAATAAGTCTACTTTCTAGGAATTTACAGGGAATCAGTGTGACATGGGGAAATAACTTGTTTAGGAGTTAGAAGACTAATGTTAATCTTGTTTAATGACGTAATAGCTGTTTGATCTTTCCCTAATTACTCAAATTCTGTTTCCATTTAACATCTATAAAATGGAGATACTTTTGTTAGGACAAAGTGAGATAATTATGTGAAAGTTTTTAGTAAATTATTATTTAAAAAAAAAATCCCAAGATGCAAAGTGTTAACAATACTATCTTTACCAAGAATGTATATTTACAATGGTAGATAATGTTTGTAAATGTGAATCCCATTATTGCTCAGACTTTAGTATCAGTTCTATCAGCCCTTTTAAATTATCTGTAGAAGTACCATAATCCGCAAATTATCCAAAACCTGTTTTACAAGTTATAAGTAAAATGTATAGAATGAATAAATAAATGTACATAAATCCTATTGAATTAATTTAAAAGCACTGTTTATAGAAGATTTTCATATATTTTCTTAAATACTAAAAGAATAATTGTATGTCAGATAATTGTGTAAATTATAACAGTAAAAGTAGATTTCATACCTGAACAAATTGGAAATATACATTGTAAAATTGCTTATTTTCCTACATATAAACTGTTAATATTCTACACATGACTGAATAGCAGATAAAGTAAAAAGTGACTGAGGCAGTTTGATGTAGAATAAAAATACTAGTCTGGTGTCAGTGAGGCCTGGATCTAGTTTAAATCAGCTAATCTTTGTGGAGCTACCTATTTGGGGCTAAGTAAAGTGAGGAATACTACAGTGGTATTGTCATCAATACCATTGTATTTGTACAATGTACTCAACGTTGTACTCATCTTGAAAGAGGCAGTTGAGCTATATTCTGAAACATGGGTAGGATTTGAACAATCAGAGGCCTTGAAGAAGAATCAGCATGATATAGAAATAGGCATAGAGTGGAGTAGAACGTGGTTTTTGGTTAAGAAATTCTTTTTGGCTGGAGCAGGAAATATATAATGGCCAATAAGACTGGAAAATAAAATGCTGGGGTCAGCTTCTGGCAGTGTAGGAGCTTGGATCAAGCTATAGTAAGTTGTGGAAGATTTGTGAATAATGATACTGGAGTCATGTTTCCTTCTTTTCTTTTTTTTTTTTTTTTTTTTTTTTTTTGATGGAGTCTCAATTCTGTCCCCCAGGCTGGAGTACAGCGATGCTATCTCTTCTTACTGCAACCTCCGCCTCCTAGGTTCAAGCAATCCTCCTGCCTCAGCCTCCCGAGTTCCCGAGTAGCTGGGATTACAGGTGTGCGGCACCACACCCAGCTAATTTTTGTATTTTTAGTAAAGACGGGATTTCGCCATGTTGGCCAGGCTGGTCTTGAACTCCTGACCTCAGGTGATCCACCCACCTCGGCCTCGCAAAGTGCTGGGATTACAGGCAGGAGCAACTGCAGAGTCATGTTTTTTAGAAAGATACCAGTATTCATTACATTATTAACTTTACCAGTATTTAGGTAAGTCACATAGCTTTTGGGGCCTTTTGAAGATTTAAATTCTTCTTTAAGAATATTCTTTGAGAGGTGGGCGGATCACGAGGTCAGGAGATCGAGACCACGGTGAAACCCCGTCTCTACTAAAAATACAAAAAAATTAGCCGGGCGTGGTGGCGGGCGCCTGTAGTCTCAGCTACTCAGAGAGGCTGAGGCAGGAGAATGGCGTAAACCCGGGAGGCGGAGCTTGCAGTGAGCCGAGATCGCACCACTGCACTCCAGCCTGGGCGACAGAGCGAGACTCCGTCTCAAAAAAAAAAAAAAAAATATTCTTTGAAACCCATGTCAGAAATACAGATTCTTTTCTTTTTTTATTTGAGAAAATCGGATATGAGAAAATGCCTTAAATAAATTAGCGGCTGATTCTTCTTATATTTACTTCTAGCCTCTTTTAAACAGGAGCTTTCTTTTTTATTTTATAATATGACTAACTTTATCTTCAGCTTAATAAATATCCTTGATGGTATTAAATGTTTTTGAATGAGAACTATAGAAGCATTTCTTGCCATCTCAGGTTTATGTTAGAAATTGGAAAGAAAATTATAGATTTTTGAGGTTTCCTTGAAGCTCCAAAAGTCTGTAATTCAGATTGTTTTCTGTACCTTACTTTGGTTTATTTAACTAGCTCATCAAATCAATCTTTAAAATTAGTTTTAAAGTGAGTTTTAGCTAGTGTCTCAAGTTGTTTTTAGAAAGAAGCAGTAAGGATTGTTACTAGGTAGTTTCTGTACTTAGATATATAATAATTACTGATGATGATTTATTCACCTAAAGTAGTTCTTTGGGAAATAAATAGTTCTTCAGGAATGGGTTGGTTCCTGCTCCTTAAATTGGCTATCTTTATTGCTATGTTTTTGTTGTTTTTTTTACAAGGTCTCACACTGTTGCCCAGGCTGAGTACAGTGACACAATCATGGCTCGCTGCAGCCCCAACCTTCCAGGCTTGAGCAATCCTTCCACCTCAGCCTCCTGAGTAGCTGGGACTACAGGTGCGCACCACCATGCCTGGCTAATTTTTAAAAATTTTTGTAGAGATGGTTCTCACCATATTGCCCAGGCTGGTCTTGAACTCCTAGACTCAAGTGATCTTCCTGCCTTGACCTTCCAGAGTGTGGGGATTATATGGAGCTATTACACCTGGTTTATTGCTATGATTTGACTGTTAGATTTACTCAGGAGAATATTTGTGGTAATTTTTTGGAAGATCATAACTTGAACCATGATTCAATCGAGCTAATACTGTTTCTTTTGTCTTTGTATAGTTGGAACTGATAATGGGAGAGAAGCAATTGAAAGTGGGGCTGCATTTCTCTTCATGACATTTCACTTGAAGGACTCTGTTGGTCACAAGGAAACAAAGGCTATCAAACAGATGTTTGGCCCCTTTCCATCATCATCTGCCACTGCAGCTTGTAATGCTACTAATCGAATTATTTCTCATTTTAGTCAAGATGATCTTACTGCTCTTGTGCAGATGACAGAAAAAGAACATGGCGATAGGGTTTTTTTTGGTAAAAATTTAGCATTTTCATTTGACATGCATGATTTGGACCACTTTGACGAACTGCCAATAAATGGTGAAACTCAGAAAACTATAAGCCTAGATTATAAGAAGTTTCTGAATGAACATCTCCAAGAGGCTTGCACCCCAGAACTCAAGCCTGTGGAAAAAACAAATGGCTCCTTTTTGTGGTGTGAAGTTGAAAAGTACTTAAATTCAACTTTGAAGGAAATGACTGAAGTGCCAAGAGTAGAAGACCTTTGCTGTACTTTATATGATATGCTTGCTTCTATTAAAAGTGGTGATGAACTTCAGGATGAGGTATAGTTGAAATGATTGATTTTTTTGTATTAATATAAACTATCTTAATGAAATAGTGTTTTTAAACATGGGTGGTTAGACAAGAAAGTTCTTTAATGTTCTGTATAGTAGTTGAATCTATAGCCAAATGGTTTCACATAGCAAGCCTGTATATATGTTCCCAGTGGATAGTTACAGGAGGTCTGAAGGCGTAATGAGTGTAGCAGAGAGTCAGCAGACAATAATTGGGTGTCCACATGCTCTGGTTACTGGGACAGTGCTGGTTTGATGTCAACTTAATTTTAATACTGGACAAATTGAATGAGTAACATATTTCATGAAAGATTAAGAGGGATGGCCTACTGTTGTAGAAAGGACAGGCTTTGAAATCAGTTTGTTCTTCCCTTTCCACTTACTGGTTGTGACACTTTAGGTAACTTAATCTCTCAGAAGCTCAGTTTTCTTGTTGGGCTATCTCAAGGAGGCACCAATATCAAGATAGAGAATTGTTATAAGGATTGAATGTGATATATGCAAAATGGTAAGTAACATATTAAATAATCATTATGTGGTAGCTGTGGTTATTTTTGTTGTTATTATTGGAATTAAGAATTTTTAAATCACATTGAGTATCAGAAATACAGAAAAAATACTAGCTGTATTTTTCAGATAAAAATTAATTTAGAGAATTAGCTAAATAGGTATTGGAGGACTTAACCCATGGTAGTGATAGGTGTTATGCCAACTAACATTAGTTTGGAAGTAAGATATTATATCATTAATTCTGTGATCAGTCTTATTTACCTTGAATGTTTTACACTTGGTTTAATTTTTATCAGATCTGTTCTCACTATTAAATTTTCTCTAACATTCTGAACATAATATTGTTTTAAAAAATGTGATTTATGAAGAAAATTTTCTAATATTTGCTTATCATAATTGAATACATAGCAGTTATCCGATTATGATTATAATAAACTGAAACTTATAAATATCTCATTAATGGATACTTTATTTTCTTAGTAAGCCATAAAACCATTACTTTCACTTCTGAATATCTGTAGTAAGTTTGTATTTCTTAGTCTTTCACCACAATTTTAAAGTATGTAACTGAATCTGATTGTTGGAAGGGGAATATTTGTTCTAGATTTTTTTCATAATAGCTTCATTTGTCATATATTTATTGTATGCTTATTGTATTGCTAGGTACAGTGCTATTTACTGAACATAAAAGGATGAATAAGATAGCAAACTTGTTCTCAGAATTAATTGTCTAGCAGGAGGAGACATGTCAACAAGTAACTGTACTGAAATATCATAGATATTATAATACTACATGCAAAGAAAATGGGTGCATAAAAGAACAAGTCATAGATTTTATCGAGGTGTTAGTATGGTAGGAAAAGTATGCATAGAGAAGGTTAAGCTTGAACCAAGTCTTAAAATATGACTAGATTTAACTCTTTCAAGTGGACCAGAAAGGTAAGGAGCATATTTCAGGCTTGAACACTGTTTTCAGAGAGCCATAGCTCTGTACAGCAAGCATGCAAGATGCAAAGGTGGAGTGCTGAGAAACAAGGGTATGCAGATAGGTAAGAGCCAAATGAGGTGAGGGCTGTGCACCTTGTTAAGGTGTATGAAAAGCCACACTGAAGCCTGCGTAGTCTGGTTCAATGATTTTTTTCAACCAGGGTTAATGGACAGTTTAACATGTAAGTTGATATTTCACATCCTGTCAGTGGCTTGAGTGGTAGTTCTGTATGGTTTTATGTAGTCAGTGTTTTGGCTTTCTTGTTTGTATATGAAAATGGACAATCATTATCATAATTTTTGTTATGCAGTATAGGTTATTCATGCTTTATATTTTAGATACAATTCTTTGCTGTTGTATGTTATATTCTGTTGTTGCAAATTTTCAGTATAATTTCCAAGTGATGCTTCAGTAGTTTTCTACAATTGTTTCCCTACAGTTGTTTCACTACAATTGTTCTTGAACGGTGTTGTTTTCACTTTAGGGTGTGCTATACCTTATGTGTTGTCTATTTACTTCTAAATACTTAAGCCTGGAAAGAGGATAATTAAAAAGGCAATCAGTTCATATGATAACAGTTAATTTCTATTTCTTTTTAAGCTTTTACTTGACTCTTTATTTAAATAGGAATATTTACGTAGCATGCTATGTGCTCTTGCTCCAGAAATGTAGCAGAACCATGGGAATATTTTTACATATAATCTAAGAAAAGCATATAAAGCTACTTCTATGTTGATGGCTAAAATTCTTCTCAACCTGTGGTTTCCCAGCTCTGAATAGTTAATTGACCTAATGACTAATTGATGATAAATCCATTTTTAAGGGCTAGCTATTAAAAGTCTTTTTTAAAAAGACCTTTATGTTATTGTTAAACTAGTGTTAGAAACATGGGAATAAAAAGTATATTCATATGATTACATTTACCACAAAGACTGTGTAAGAGAGGTTTCTGACTGAAACGTGGAGAGGAATAAGACTAATGACAATAGTAATAATAATAACTGACATTAATATATGACATAAGGCATTATGTTAAGTGCTTTATGTGCATGACTTCATTTAATCTTTACAGCAGTGCTTTGAGATATGCAGTGCTGGATTAAGATGTTAGAAGCCCTAAGAACTGAAAAGGTTACACTCTGAGGCATTTCTCCTCCTCTCCCATATATGATTAAAATTTTTTTAAAAATAGTATACTAAAGCAAACATAAGAAAATCTAACAAAATTTCATTTATTACCGTGGTGACAAAGTTGTTGTCTTTTTCAAACATCAAGTTCCGTTTTGAGAAGTTTTTCTAACTTTCCTGGTCTCCTTTGCTGGTACCTTAAGTAAATGCTTTGTCCATCCCATAGATTATTGCTTGCTGGTGGCAGGTATTTTATAGATTAGCAAATTGAGTTTAGAGATGTTGGGAAATTTTTCTGGAGTTACAGAGTAGATAGTGGATCCAGGATGTAAATTCAGACATTCTGACAAAGTACACGGGCGCACTGAAGTTTAAGTAGATTTGTACATATTCCTGTGTTTTGAAGCTAAGCATCTTAAATTTATGTAGGGGAATTATTGACATCTACTCTTAATTCACAATTTTTTTAGAAACAAGATCTTTTCCTTTTACAGTTTCAAGTAAGGAATTGGCTGAAATAAAAAGATGAAACTTTTAGACCCTGTTTAAGATAAGGTTTAATAATTCCTCAGGGAATTTATTACATATAAAGTACATCTATGTTCTCCTGTTTTAGACCAGTTTAAGATGAGTTTTAATTATTCCTCAGGGAATTCATTACATAGAAAGTACATCTGTGTTCTCCTGTGTGTTGTACTAATAAAACAACCCACTTCTTAGCTTTTGCCAATATCATCCCCTTTTCCCTCCCTACCTTGAGCCTCTATATTACTTTCTTCTAAGAGCATTTCTTCTTTTGGCTTCTGTAATTTTCCAGGTAAGACTGTAGGCATTATGATTAAGCTTTAGAATTTGATTGGCTAGAAGTCTTTAAGGTTCTTTATGTTCTTGAATTTTATTCACTTTTAGAAGTGCATTTTAACACCCGAAAGTGAATAAGACTTGAATACTCCATGTTATTTTCTTAATCAAAACCTGTCCATTATTGGTACAGATTATCTTCCTGCTGCTGCTGTTTCAGAACCAGAATTGTAGCAGTAGGGTTCGTTCTACTGGAATGGTATAATTAATGGACGTTCAACAGAAAAATTTCCCCTAGAAAGTAGTAGTATTAACAACAGTAAAGCTACCAGGTTTTAAGTGCCTGTTATGTATGAACCCGAACCAGGCTTTCTTCTTTGACCTAACCAGCTTCTTCACAGTCCTGCAATGTGTAGGAGTGATATCCTCCTAAAAGGTGAAAAAAACTGAGGCTCAGTTGTTTACTAAAGTCACAAAGCAAGAGAGAGGTAGAAATTCTGGGACTTTTTTTCTCTGTATAGATCTACCTAGTATAGATCTATCTAGTATGCCATCAGATGTTTTGAAGAAAAAAACATTAACTGGCAAGGCTCTTTGAAGGAATTTCTTTTCTTATAAAGCCAGGCCAAATTTCGTCTCTGTTTGCTTATGTCTTATTGACTATGGGCAAATTACTAAGCTCTTGTGAACCCCATTTCTCTAATTTGTGAAATATTTGCTTCACAGTGTTGCTGTGAGGATTGGTGAGATAATATATATGAGACATAATGTTTCACAGACCAGGTTCTCAAGTGTTTGCACCATATAGTTGCACAATCAAACTTTTATTTAGGTGTATACCTTATATGTCAGTAAATAAATTTTTATTTATGCCTTCTTATCTATGGATGTTTCAAATAATAAAATGATGTTTAAAAGAGAGGTCTTAATTCAGGGAATTATTTAGTTATTTTTATTTTTTTCCTGCCTGGCTTTTTAATGTCTGACTACCCTAAATAAAATCTTTTGGATTAAGTTTTTGAAGTGAGTTCTGATATTAATAGTTCTTGTTAAGATGGAAAAGATGTTAATAAAAAAACACTTGAGAAATATGTAAAGTGGGATCTGAAAGGCTAGCATATTGGAGATGTATTGAAGTATACATATCTCAGTATTATTTCAATATTACATGCTATTTGCAAAGCTATTAATGCTGATGTAAATATTGATAGAGTTACTGTGTAATCAGTTTTTAGAAAAAGAGAGTTTTGAGTTTTATTGATACAACCGTAGTTTGCTTTTGTGCAGATGGACTGCTTCTTTATAGCATTTGTGATTTGACATTTGCTGTTAGTATTATCTCTTGACTCTATGCAGATGGCGTTACTTGACCCATGCAAGTTCATTTCTGAACCTCCAGATATGTGTCTGATGTCAAGCAGTGTGAGTTATTTGGTTAGATTGTCTTCTGAGGGAAGACTGTGTATTTTTTGGAACTTATTTGCATCAGAAATGATTCTATCATCCTTTGAAAATTTGGTGGAGAATAATTAGCTTGCTTTAATACAATGATTCTCAAGTTTTTTGTCCTCAAAACTCTTGTGCACTTTTAAAAATTACTGAGAACCTCAATTTTTCTTTATGTTATTGAGCTCTATCGATATTTACCATATTTGAAATTAAAACTGAATTTTTACTATATTAATTTAATAAATGTCTATTAAATCATTTGTTTTTTAGTCTTATTATCCTTTCAGAGACAGAGTCTCCTTCTGTCACCCAGGCTGGAGTGTAGTGGCATGATCATAGCTTACTATAACCTGTAACTCCTGGACGCAAGCAATCCTCCCGCCTCAGACTCCCTAGTAGCTAGGACTACAAAGATGCGTCACCACACGCAACTAATTTTTTAAAGAATGTTTTGTAGAGACAGGGTTCTGTGATGTTGTCCTGACTGGTCATGAATTCCTGGCCTCAAATGATCTTCTCGCCACGGCCTCCTGAAGTGCAGGGATTGCAGGCATGAGCCACTGCACCCAGCCCCAAGTCATTTAAAATAATAATAGTAAATCTATCATATTACTATAGTATAAATAACATTTTTATGAAGAATAACTATTTTCTAAAATCAAAAAAAGTATGAAGAGTGGCATTGTATTGTATTTTTATAAATCATTTCAATGTTTGGCTTAATAGAAGACAGCTAGATTCCCATATATACTTTTGCATTCAGTATATTCTGATATCACATATTACATTATGTAGCCTCTGCAAAAGTCCACTACATTACACTCATGGGAACATGAGGATGAAAAAGTAAAATAATATTTTAGTATGATTATGAAAACAATTTTCACCTCATATATCTTCTGAAAGGATCTTAGAGATTCTGGCTCACACTTTGAGACCTCTCATTTAATGTGTGTATTACAATTTGATAAAGAGGGTGTAGTAGTTTTTTTGTAACTAGAATAGGGTATTTAAAATGTTGCTGTACTGAAATATTCACATTAGTGCTTTATGAAAAGGTTCTGCATTCATTAGGTGCTGTACATTGTTTTTGGTAGCCTTAGTACGGCTGAGCTATGATACCACATCAGCCAGATTGGAATTAAAAGTGTCCTTTCAGCTATGAGGACCAATATGTATTGGTTTTTTGTTGTCTTTTCACCAAATAATCAGGAGAGCCTCTACCCCGCTGCCTGAATTGAAAATTATCCTTTACAAGAATGTTTAGAATCATGGAATTTCTCCATCCAGTGTGATATCTGTGTGTTTAGAATTCTATGGAAATGGTGATCCTCATGTAATGAGGTATACTTATTCTAATGAAGAGCTTCTTTTATTCAAATGGTATCCCATCTCTTTCTGGAGTAGTTATCTTGTAAATTATTTCTTTTGCTAACTGATGATACTCCTACTGCCATTCAGTCCTATATGTGTGCAGTGGGGCAACAAAGTCATAGGCATCAACTCCTATATGACTGTCTTTTAGACATATGATGGGTTATGTTTTTCATTCCTTAGTCTTTTTTTTTTTTTAATATGCACAACTTCAGTTTTCTTCTATGTTGACATTAATCCATTATCAACACAATTTGGATACAGCTGTTTAGTGTTCTAAGAGTACTGACATGTAGAATGCTTTTCCCCATCATCTTCAAAGATGTCACACTTCCAGTTGCTTTGCCAATTTAAGAACTGCTAACCTAATAATCTCATAAGAATTAAGATTATTTTGTCATGACTTTTTTTTGTAAATTCACATTGCCATTCGTTGATGTTAAGCTTACAATTAAGTAGTTGTCACAATCCATCACTTTTATCTTTTCTTTTTTCAAATTGGGGACTTTTGCCTTCATCTGACACTTACTATTTTTAAAAAAAATATTTCTCAAGAGGTAGCAGTGATTCTGAGATCAAATGTATAAGTGGTTCTTGAACCTCGTGATATGCTCTGTCAGGGTCTGCATACCTGAACTTATTTGAAGGGCAAGGATGTTCCTTACTACTGTCTCCTTTGCTGTAGCTAGCATTCAATATTTATGGGTTTTGCTCCGCTCTTTTCTGTTTTAAGCTAATATTCTCTGTAGGAGAAGATGCAAGCAAAAGGAGTAGTAAGAGAATGACTCTTTTATCTTTCTGAAGGAAAGAACTTTTTTTATTTGTTTCTTATTGTGATTTTGCCACTATTTTTTCTGTTATGTCCCTCTAATTTTCTCAGTTTATGGCTACTAATGAAGCCATGGTGTTTTATTAGATACCAATCAATTTTTTCTCTTTTATTTTCAGTATAGTGATGGAAATCTCAATTTTTATTGCCACTCATTTTTTATACAACTCGTTTTCTAATTTTGAAAAATATATCCATAATTTTAGAAAATTTAGGTCTTGTATAAGCAGAATGCAGGAACTATATCATCTGTGAACCCACCATTATTCAGTCATAATCACTGCAACTATTTTGGAGTATATGTCTTTTAAAATAAAAACATTTAAAAACTAGGTCACACAGAATATATAATTTTGAACCTGCTTTTATGTTCCTTAACATTTTCAATGAGAATAATCTATAATGTAATAATTTTTAATGGTTGCAGAGTAGTAGTATTATTTGCTATTGAAGATTCAAGTTTTATCTAGTTTTTTGCTATTATAAATAACATTGCAATAAAGACTCTTACACTAAAATAACATTGCAATAAAGACTTGCGCTAAAAAAAAAAAAAAAAATGCCTGGCATGGCACGTGCCTGTAGTCTCAGCTACTTGGGAGGCTGAGGTGGGAGGATTGCTTGAGCCTGGGAGGTTGAGGCTTTAGTGAGTCATGACCGTGCCACTGCCCTCCAGGCTGGTGACAGAGTGAGAGCCTGTCAAAAACAAAAAAAGACTCTTATGCTAAATATTTACTCGTGTATATAAACTTTTTGAATGTACTCCTATCACTAAAAATTTTGCATACAAAAGTATTCACTGGTTTTGGGTGGAAAGTTATTTGGATCAGATGTATCTTTTGTTTGTCTTTAATTTATCGGTATATATCTGAATATGTTCATACTGTATACTCTAAAGTGATATGCCCATTTTCTCCCGTTTCTTTTCACTTCCACATTGTCTGCTATTTTAGGTTATTCATTACTATTTTTACTTTAAAAGGGATAAAATTTTCATGAGGAAAACTCAAGAATCCTGTGTTCTACTTTTAGCTGACTGTAATGTTTAGGAAAGGTCAACATAGTTGAAGTAATTTATCTGCTATTACAGATCTTTTAAGTTTTATAATCTGTATTAGGAAAACCCAAGCCATATACTTTGTTGATCTTGGTTGTATGTTGCTTTTTTAAGAAAAAAACTGCAGTTGGTAGTCCTTTTAAAGAGAAAGCTCCAGTGAGATAGAGAGATGAGCATAATACTCGAAGAGCTGTATATGGAAGAAGGGTGGTCCAAGGGTTACAACTAGGATTTCTGGGTAAAAAATGTCTGAGGACAGATCTCAGCTCAGTCAAACCTTTTCAATTTTCAAAGTCCTTTAAATATACCAACCTCTTTTGGCAAGTAGTGAGACTTGTTATTGAAGATGTAGAAAAACATGCTGAATCGTCACTTTTATTGGGATTTGTGGAAAGTTGGATTTTTATGACTTTTAAGATACCTGCCAACCTGAAGCATTTTCGAGGCCATATATTGTCTTGTTATAGATGTGGGTAAAAATGCATGATTAATATATTAAGCTCGCAATGAGGAGCTTAAATATATGTTTCCAATTTATGGCAATAACAGATTTTGAACTAATTTGCTATTGATTGGAATGGTTGCTCAAGGAGTAAGACAGTTTGACAAATTTCATGCTACTTCTCTGTTTGATACTGTTCACTCATTCATTTATTCAGTCACTAATTCTGTACTCTGTGCCAAGTACTTTTAAGTTTGGGGAGATAAAAGGTAATCTAACAAAGTTTAATCAACTTCCTCCCATTATCCTGCTTTTTTTTTTTTTTTTTTTTTTTTTTTTTGAGACGGAGTCTCGCCCTGTCGCCCAGGCTGGAGTGCAGTGGCGCAATCTCGGCTCACTGCAAGCTCCACCTCCCGGGTTCACGCCATTCTCCTGCCTCAGCCTCTCCGAGTAGCTGGGACTACAGGCGCCCGCCACCACGCCCGGCTAATTTTTTGTATTTTTTAGAAGAGACGGGGTTTCACCGTGGTCTCGATCTCCTGACCTCGTGATCTGCCCGCCTCGGCCTCCCAAAGTGCTGGGATTACAAGCGTGAGCCACCGCGCCCGGCCTATCCTGCTTTCTTAAGTCCTCTCCTTTTGGATCTTTCATACATACTTTTTTTTTTTTTTTTTTTTTTTTTTTTTTTGAGACGGAGTCTTGCTCTGTCGCCCAGGCTGGAGTGCAGTGGCGCAATCTCGGCTCACTGCAAGCTCCGCCTCCTGGGTTCACGCCATTCTCCTGCCTCAGCCTCCCGAGTAGCTGGGACTACAGGCGCCCGCCACCTCGCCTGGCTAATTTTTTGCATTTTTAGTAGAGATGGGGTTTCACTGTGTTAGCCAGGATGGTCTCGATCTCCTGACCTCGTGATCCGCCCGCCTCAGCCTCCCAAAGTGCTGGGATTACAGGCGTGAGCCACCGCGCCCGGCCTCATACATACTTTTAAGAAGAGAATGCTGGAAAATTGTATGTGATATAATGAATGTTGTTAGGAATGATTTGGAAAAGCACATGGATACTTGGATTAGATATATGGAGAGTTACATGTAATATATTGATATGGGGAAGAAATAAGATAAATGCATTTTATTAGTAAAACAAAGATATGTTTCTGTTAATCGTATTTGAGATAAAAACATTTTGGATAATATCAGTTTGTAAACATAAATAAGTATGGTTATTAGATTTAGAAATTGCTGTAGGCATTCACTCAAATATTTAAGATTTAATACATAAATTTTGTTTTATATATATGTGTATGCATGCATGAGCACACACATACATACACACATAATGGTTGAAACTTGTCTTCTGAGACAATATCAGAATATCCTTCTAAGAATCAAGGAAGCTGTCAATTTGCCATATACATGAAAATGTAAAGTAAGCTTTTAAATATGTAGTGGTACCTAGCTTTGACTTATTTACTATGCAGCTAATTATAGTATGTGGGGAATAAATAGTGTTCACATTCCAAGTTGTCTTAATTAAGTTGTAAGTGACTTTGGTTTTAGCTTTGTAAATTGTTATGTAGATTAAGTACCTGTAAATAATGAGCATTAGTTATTCTGTAAATATAATTTATCTAATTCTCTGCAAACAGCCACAGTTTGCATAGAAATTCTTCTTAAGAGATAAGTAAATGCTGTCATAATTTTCATGGTCATTTTCTTATGTTATTTATGACCTTATTTTATAATGTATGAATACTTAATAATTTTCTGTGCCACAATTCAGAGTAAGAATAATTTATAAAGTTTTAAATAACATTATCGGCTTTTTATAATTATCCATATTCAGATCCATATGAACTGTCAATTCAAAACTGTTTTCAGGTTTTAACATTTTCTTCTCTTATTATACTTCATATTGTTAGTTTTCAATATGCACATTTTAAAATTTCACATGCAAATCTAAAATTGCTTCATATCTCAAAGAAAGACATTTCCTAAATTGCATACAGTTTTTCTTTGCATACTATGCTTACTGTAATTTATAATGTATGCTGTTTATTACTTTAATGTATAGAACAACTTTAATTTTTAAAAACTTTTTTGGTCACACTATTTACCATGTTTTAAAATTTTTTTTAATTTTGTTTCTAATGGACGCATAATTATACCTCTTTATGGGGTCTAGTGTGATGTTTCAATACATGTATACATTGTTTAAAAATCAAATCAGAGTGTTTAGCATAACCATCACCTCATACATTTATCATTCCTTTGTTACATTAAAAATCCTCTTTTCCAGCTTTTTTGAAATACACAACACAATATTGTTAGCCCTAGTCATCCTACTGTGCACTAGATAGGCCATAACTTATTCCTCCTCTCTAACTGTAACTTCGTACCCATTGACCAAACTCTCCTTATTCTCCCTCCACCCCCAATCTCCCCAGCCTCTGGTAATCACTATTGTACTCTCTCCTTCTATGAGATCAACTTTTTTAGATTCCACATGTGAGTGAGATCAAACAGTATTTGTCATACTGTGCCCCGCTTATTTTACTTAACATAATGTCCTCCAGGTTCATCCATGTTGTTGGAAGAGACAGGATTCCATTCGTTTTTACAGCTGAATAGTATTCCATTGTGTATATACTATATATTTATTCATCTGTTGGACACTTAGGTTGATTCATATCTTGGTGATTGTGAATAGTACTGCAGTAAATATGGGAGTGCAGGTATCTCTTCATCATACTGATTTGTTTTCCTTTGGATATATACCCAGTAGTGGGATTGCTGGATCATATGATAGTTGTATTTTTAATTTTCTGAGAAACCTTCATACTGTTTTTCATAATGGTTGTACTAATTTACATTTCTACTGACAGTGTATAACAGGTCCCTTTTCTTCACATCTGCGCCAACAGTTGTTTTTTGTTCATTTGTTTTTGTCTTTTTGGTAACAGCAATTCTAATTGGAGTGAAATGGTACGTCATTGTTGTTTTGATTTGCATTTCCCTGATGATTAGTGATATTGAGCATTTTTTTCCTATACCTGTTGGCCTTTTGTATGTTGTCAGAAATGTCTATTCAGATTATTTGCTCATTTTTGATGGATTATTTGTCAGATTATTTTGCAATTGAGTTGTTTAATTTCCTTATTATTCTGGATATTAGCCTTCCTATACACATAAACCCTACCAAAATTGAATCATGAAGAACCAGAAAATCTGAACAGACCAGTAACAAGTAATGAGATGAAATCAGTAATAAAAAGTCTGCCATCAAAGAAAATTCCAGGATCTGATAGCTTTACTTCTGAATTCTGCCAATAAAGGCCTTGTAATGGTTCTACTGAAATTATTCCAAAAACTTGAAGAGGAGTGGATACTTCCAAAGTCATGCTATAGGCTAAGCACTATCCTGATACCAAAACCAGATAAGGACACAACGAGAAAAGAAAACTATAGGCCAGTATTGGTGATAAACATAGATGTAAAACATTCTCAACAAAATACTAGCAATCCAAATTCAACAGCACATTAAAGGGATCATTCACCATGACAAAGTGGGATTCATCCCAGGGATGCAAGGATGGTACAAAATATGCAAATAAACATAATATATCACATGAATAGAATGAAGGACAAAAACTTCATGATCATTTCAGTAGATGCAGAAAAATCACTTGGCAAAATTCAACACCACTTCATGATTAAAACCCCTCAACAAATTAGAAGGAATGTACCTCAACATAACATAGCTAATATATGACAAACCTATAGCTAACATGATATTAAATGGGGAAAAGTTGAAAACTTTTAAGATCTGGAATAAGACGAGGATGCCCACTTTTGCCACTTCTATTCAACATAGTACTTGAAGTCCTAGCCAGAGCAGGTAGGCAAGAGAAAGAAATAAAAGACATCCAATATGGAAAGGAAGGAGTTAAATTGTCTCCGTTTGCAGACAACATGATCCAATCTTATGTATAGGAGACCCTAAAGACTCTTAAAAAACTGTTAGAATAAACAAATTTAGTAAAGTTCCAGGATATAAAATCAATATACAGAAATCAGTATCATTTGTATATTAATGCATTAAAAGCAAACTATCTGAGAAACAAATCAAGAAAACAATTCCATTTAAAATAGCTACACATACACAGAATACCTGAGAATAGATTTAATCAGGGATGGGAAAGATCTCTACATTGAAAACATAAAACATTGATGAAATAAATTGAAGAAGATGCAAATAAATGGAAAGATATTTTGTACTGGTAAATTGGAAGAATTAATGTTGATAACATGTGTATACTCCTAAAGTGATCTATAGGCAGTTCAATCCCTGTCAAAATACCCATAACATTCTTTACAGAAATAGAAAAAACAATCCTAAAATTTGTATGGAACCACAGAAGACCCTGAGTAGCCAAAGTAATCTTGAGGCATCACACTACCAGACCTCAAAATATACTTCAGAACTGTAGTAATCAAAACAGCATGGTACTGGCATAAAAATAGACACAGAGACCAATAGAACAGAATAGAGAATGCAGAAATAAATCCATGGGCTTATAGCCAACTGATTTTTGAGAAATGTCCCAAGAGAACACAATGGATAAAGGACAGTGTCTTCAATAAATGGGGCTGGAAAAGCTGGATATTCATGTGCAGAAGAATGAAACTAGACCTTTATCACAGCGTACAAAAATCAACTCGAAATAGTTTAATGACTTAACCGATATCTGAAATGATAAATCTACTAGACAACAACATAAGAGAAATGCTTCTTGACATTGATCTGTGTAAGGCTTTTTTTGGATAAGACCCCCAAATCATAAGCAATAAAAGCAAAAATAGACAAATTGTATTACATCAATCTAAAAAGCATCTGTACATCAAAGGGAACAATAAACAGAATGAAAATACAGCCTAAGGAATGGGAGAAAATATTTGCAAACTATTTCTGAGAATAACTCTAATTTTTAAAATGCATGTTCTGTGTAATTAAAGAGGAAATGTATGGGTTTTCTTCAATTGGTAAGAATCAGAATGTCTTTTTTTTTTTCCTTGAAGGCTTATTGGGTGGGCACTGATGCATTATATGGTTTTTAGATGCTTATACTATGCCTAGAAACTCAGCCAGATTCGAGAATTTGTAAATTATTCTGTGTTAATAGTTAACATTATTCTAGTTTCATAAAATAAACTTCTGGAGCTTTCTCTTCTGTTTTCGAAAAAGTTTCTGTAAGAAAGCAGTTATCGATCCATGAAAATTTAATACTAGTATGCCTCTGAAATTATACAGCCTGATCTCTTTTGGAGGACCAACTTCAATTACCAGTTTGAATTTTCCAGTAGTTATTTGTTTATTCAGACTTTCTCTTGCTAAGTTGTTTGATAATTATATTTTTTTGAAATTAGCCATTTCTTCTGAGTACTTAGCTTTTTGCTATAAAGTTGTTTATAATGTGCTGTTATTTTAAAAAAAATTATGCTAGCTTTTAGTTATATTGCCTCTTTCTTATATCTGTCTATACTTATCTCCTTTTTGCTAGCGTAGTGTTTGCCTTGTTTTCAGAAAACCAGCTTTTGCTTTTGTTGCTCTTTTCTTTTTTTTATTTTTCCCACATATGTTTTGGGATTTAACCATACAGCATGTGTTCCTTTTAAATAATAAGATATCTGACAGTTTTCCAGTTTTTAAATACTGAAGAGGTTGGGATAAGCCTAAAGGTCTTCTAATTAAACCCAGTGATGACAAATATACTTCTTTCACAATGACAGTGGGTTTCTTTAAAAATGTTAGACTATTTACAAATACTTGTTTTCTTATGCTATCAATAATAATTGTGCTAACATTTGAAATATTCTAAGCATTTTTATTGTATGTGAAAAATAAAATAAATTCTAATGTGAAATTCCAAAAGAGATTTATATTTTATGACCTAATAACAAAAACTCATAGAAAACAACCTTGTATTAGTCACTGATTCCCTCCTTTTATTACTTATTCATTTTCTCCACAAAGATTTGATAAGCATCTTTTATATATAAGACATTTAGCTAGATAATTTTTGTTTAAACCACACTGACTCGCACTGTCACCCAGGCTATCTCGGCTCACTGCAAGGTGCTATCTCGGCTCACTGCAACCTCTGCCTCCCGGGTTCCAGCGATTCTTCTTCAGTAACTGGGATTACAGGCACGCACCACCACGCCTGGCTAATTTTTGTATTTTTAGTAAAGACGGGGTTTTGCCATGTTGGCCATGCTGGTCTCGAACTCCTGACCTCAAGCGATCCACCCTCCTGGGCCTACCAAAGTGCTGGGATGACAGGCGTGAGCCGCCAGGATTTCAGCCTTTAAAAGCGCGCGTCCTGCCACCTTTCACTGCAGCCCTTCGCTCTGAATGACACATCCTTCAGTTTTACAAACATTTACCAGCATTAAGGGAATAATCATTTTCATTGATAATAGCTTTACAATTATTTTTTTCTTGGATTTTATACCATATTTTGTTTTTAATTAATAAACTAATTTTTGGAGCAGTCTATAGCTTACCATAGGATTACAGAAGGATTCACTCTTGGTATTATACATTGTATGGGCCCTGACAAATGTATACTGGTATGTATCTACCATCACAGTATTATACAGAATAGTTTCACCACCCTAAAAACCATCCTTTGTGCTCTATCATTTCATTCCTCCCTTCCCCTGTAGCCTTGAGAACTACAGATCTTTTTACTCTTACCATATTTTTCTTTTTTCAGATGTCATATAGTTGAAATCATATAGTATGTCACCTTTTCAGATTGGGTTCTTTTCTTAGCATTATGCATTTAAGATTCCTCCATGCCTTTTCATGGCTTGACAGTTGTGTGTTTTTTCAGCATTGAATAAAATACTCCATTATACAGATACAGTACAATTTATTTATTCATTCACCTATTGAAGGATATGTTGGTTGCTTCTAAGTGTTGGCAATTAAAAATAAGATTTTTAATTTTATTAATTGTTTTATATTTTATTTCCTTCTTTGTTTTTCTAGTATAGCTCAACTGTATTTATTTGTGAACACTTTTCTCATTTCCACTCTTCAAAATTTCTAAGTGGTGCTTTAACTGTATTTCATTTGCTGTGTACTTTTTATTGTTTAATTGTAATCCATAAACTAGATGAACATCTTTTAGTTTCTAAGCTTTTGGGTTTATCATTCTTCCCCTACCCTTTTATATTGCCTGTGGGATTGATAATATTTTTATATTCCCTTTTATTCTCTTTCTGGTTTAGGAGCTAATAGATTGAATTTTACGTCTGGTGCATACTCTTATATTTGTTTTAAATATGAATGGGTAGCTGTGAGTGCTTCTTCCAACCGCTGAATACCTTCCTTTTGTCCATCTTACTATTTTTGAGAGCTTTCTTTCTTTTAAGTTAAAAATGATTTATTCATTTGAGTGTATAATTAAATTTACTGGCATGTTTTATGAGTGTGCTCTTCCTTATGTTCATGATTTTCCTTTAGATTCATTTTTCTTCTTACTACAGTACTTCATTAAGAATTCTTTTAGAGAGGTTCAGTGGGTGCCAAGTTTTTAGTCTTTGTATATCTTAAAGTGTTTAAATTTTTTTCTCGTTCTTGAATAATAAGAATAATAATAGTTTAGTTGGAGATAACATTCTAGGAAGATTATCTTTTTCTCAGCACTTAATCACCCCACTTCCTTCCAGGATCATTTGTGGTTGATGAAAGACTTGCAGTCTTTTTGTTATTCCTTTATAAGTGTTCTTTCTGAATATTCATTTATTTCTATAATCCTAGAACATTCCAGGCTATAATCTTTTAAAATAATGCCTTTCCGTCATTCTCTCTAGTCTTCGTCTTTGAAAAATCCCATCAGAGATATATTGGAACCTCTCACTCTATATCTTCCATCTCGTCAATACTTAAAATTTTTTTTTAAGTCTATTTACTTCTGTCTTGCATTCAAGGTGAATTCTTTGTACTATTTCCACAGAATTATCTGAGGAATTTTTAGTAATTATTTTTTATTTCTTGATTTCTGCATATCTCTTTTTATATCCACCAGTTCTTCTTTAACTTTTTTATTTTGTTTTATAAATTCCTTTTTTAATAAAGCAACTGCTTTATCTTTTCAGCTTTATAATACTTATTTCAAAGTCTTTGTCATATTGTTTCGTATTATTTTCTTATGTTTCATGGCTGATTTTGTTGACTGCCAGTTTTAGTGTAATATTTCTTATGGTTCAGAATTTTAATTTTTAGACTGATCTTAATTTGAATCTTCCCCCTTCACATTCCTCCTTACTCCATGCCCTAAATTTCTATATTAGCTGTGGACCCAGGAATCATTTTGATGGCAGTTCGACTTTTTTTTTCATGAACACAGAAGCTGCATGCCTATCCCTGGCTTCCGTTAAGATTAGCTCTAGTTCCCATTTGCATGGATCAATTTTTATCTAGGTTACCCAGCAGGAGCAAAACTACTGGCCTAGCTGTCCAGAACCGGAGCTGAGCTTACTGCAACTTTTAGCTCTGTTCATTGCTTTGCCTATTTTGTTGAATTTCTGGTTGAGGGAGATATTAGTCTTATTTTTAAGTTCAAGTGTACCTTTTTTGTTTTTTTTTTCAACCAGAAGAGTTGCATTAAAGTCTGAATTTTGTGCCATCTTTATCATTTTAATTGATAATACTAGTTCTCTCAGCAGGCATCCTCCTTTTTCTCTAAAGCATAAAAGGGAAAGGGTTTTTCAAGATAATTTTAAGAAGAAATTTAAAAGTAAAATATATTTTAGTGTTTTTATTTAAAGAGAAATGATTGTTTATAAGATCACATGTTTTTGTTGTGATAAACTGTTTTAGTCTTTTATAAATATTCTAAAACTTGAAAACAAGAATTAACCCTTTCTACTTAGGGTTAAAATTGAAAACTAGTTTGATCAAGGTAAAAGAAAATTAATCATGATGTTATGTTGGTTTTAATAAGAGTAACTTAACTGTAGCCTTTATAAGTATTTTGATGATTCTGAGGAAAACAAAACAAAACCAAGAAATCATACTTACTTATATTAGTCTTATTTATATTTTGCTTTACTTTGATAATTTTAACCCCGTTTTTAGTTTTGTATGAGTATAGGTTCCCATAACTTAGTTGCTTATGCATTTTACGTATCACCTGATGCCCAGAAAAAGTGCTTTGTGATATAATATTCTTGTGAATTGAATTTCTGTGAAGCAAGTTTATGTCTTGCAATCCCTTAAGTAGAAAGATTGATTCCTTGATAAATGCTTTGTTTTCGTTTTTGTTTTTTTAAAAAGACAAAGGACAGTTTATTACTTGCAGCAACAGCAGTAGCCTAAATATCAGCATTTGTACCTGTTCCAGGAGCCCCAATCCCTGCAAGGCAACACAAAGAGGTACAGGTGGTACCTACACATATAAATGCTGTGATTTTTCTTTTATTGTCCATATTCATAAGGAAAGAGAGTAAACATTATTGCTTATATACTGATTGTCTACCATGAAATGTAATATATCTCATACAAATGTTATATCTATGTAGTGGGTTTTAGGTATTGCTTTCTGTGATAAATGTTCATTTCTTCTTGATATACAACAAATGAGCTTACTTGAAAAGAAATACCTCTCCCATTTGCTACATTTTATGTCTGGTCATTCAGATGCTCAGTTAAAATTTTAGTTTTTTTGTCTATAAGTTGCTATTCCTTTTCTTAACTAGCTTTGCTCTTAATGCCATGTCTTCTACTTGAAAAGAATATGTGGTAGTCCCCTCTTATCCAAGTTTTGCTTTCTGTGGTTTCAGCTGCTGACAGTCAACCACATTCCGAAAATACTAAATTATAAGTTTCAGAAATAAACAACAAGGTTTTAAATTACATGCCGTTGTGGGTAGTCTTGTACCGTCTTGCTCTGTCCTGCCTGGGACGTGAATCATCTGGTTGTAGACACTTAGTAGCCTCCTTGATTATCATATTAGCTGTTTTCTTCTTGGTTATCAGATCGACTGTTGCAGTATCACAGTGACTGTGTTCAGTAACCCTTATTCTACTTAATAATGCCCCCCAAAGCCAAGAGTAGTGGTGCTGCCATATTATTATTCTCTTTTATTATTGTTGTTGTTAATCTCTTACTGCGGCTAATTTATAAATTATACTTTATCATGTATATATGGGGAAAAAACATAGTATATATAGGGTTTGATATTTCTGCAGTTTTCAGACAGCCACTGGAAGTCTTGGAATGTATCTCCCCACCGCAGATAAAGGGGAACTACTGTAAGAGATACCTTGTACTTTTTTTATCCCCATTTCTATCAGATAAAGGGGAACTACTGTTAAGAGACACCTTGTACTTTTTTTTATCCCCATTTCCTCTTAACTAGTTCCAGTTAGATATTAGGCTAAAGAATTTGCTAAACTAAAATGATTACATTGTTAAAGGTTTGTTTTGTTGCTATTATGAAATAATTATTAATATGAATTACTAAATTGTTTTTTCATTGTTAAGCTTTTTTTTTTTTTTTTTTTTTTAGAAAATACTGTGTGTCAACACGATATCCAAGTGGTTAAATTGTGTTTGACAAAAACATTTTTCTTATGAGAAATAAGTTTTGAAAGGAAATAAGGTTGAAGTTGTTTAATCATTAGTCCTTGTATATTAGTTTTGAGCTGCCTTTGTCTACATGATAATGGATTTTTGTTTAAAATTTTAGTTGTTAATTCTAAATAGGGTAAATGTGAAAATCCATTTTATTAAATTAATGGCGTATGCTTAGTAGACACAAAGTGAAAAAAATGATAAAATCTGGTTTGTATTGTTTAAAAATAAAAAATTCTCTGTGATATGTTTATAATTTTAGAAGAGTTGGAAAACATAAAAAGGAAAAATGAAAAGTGTACAATATAGTAGTATCCTGTTAGCGTTTGTCTGTATAGGATTTGTTTGCTTGTTTTTTGGACATTATAGTATTTATAAAGAGCAAAATTTATTGAAATAAAGAAAGACCTAATTGCCAAAACTTGGAAGCAGCTGAGATATCCTTCATTAGGTAAATGGGTAAACACTGTGGTGAATGCATCTAATAGAATATGATTCAGTGATAAAAAGAAATGAGCTATCAAGCCACAAAAAATTACAAGAACCTTAAATGAAAATTGTTAGGTTTAAGAAGCCAGTCTAAAAAGGCTACATATTCTGTGATTCCAACTGTTTGACCTTCTGCAAAAGGCAAAAACTATGGAGACAATGAAAAAATAAATGGTTTTCAGGGATTTGGGGAAAGGGAGAAAGGGTGGAATAGGTAGAAAACAGGATTTTAAGGGTAATGAATGATACTGAAATGATTCTGAATGATACTGTAATGGTGGTTACTTGTCATTATAATAGTTATATATTTGTTAAAACTTGTAGAATGTAAAACACAAAATGTGAACCCCAGTGTAAACTGTGGACTTCTAAAAACTAATTGGTAGTAAGTATGATACAACTAGACAGATAAATGATGTGATGTAAACATCTTCCATCTAAATCTTGGCGGAACATTTTACAGTAGAATCCAGACTAATGCCGTCTTTTTGTGATGATTGACGTATTCTTTATTTGCTCTCCAACATGGTAGACAGTAGCCACATGTGGCTGTTGATTGCTTAAAATGTGGCCAATGTGACTTAGAAATTGTATTTTAAATTTTATTTAATTTTAATTATGTAGAATATGAGTAGCCTCATGTGGCTGGCAGCTACAATATTAGACAGGAAGTATCTAAATGACAGAAGAAAGAGAAATGTAGATTGGTAAAATACAGTTTAGATGGAATTAGTAGTTGATTGAAAAACCTTACTCTGAATATTGGTTCATTGCCTGTTTGGGAGCAGGTCTTCATTCTTTATCCTGCAGTTTTATTGAAAAACCATACTCTGAATGTTGATTCATTGCCAGTGTGGGAGCAGGCCTTCATTCTTTATCCTGCAGTTTTTAAATTTGGTTCTGTCCTCAGCAGTTCAATTAGTAACCTGCATAAAGGTGTGGTTCTAAAACTTGTGAGGGTCAGATTCAACATTGATAGTATTACCGATATGATGGATGACATAATGTGGACTTAGAAAGCTTCCAAAAGACTAAAATGAGGAAACAGTACGAAAGTGAACTGTATAAGGATCCATTTAGACTTAAAAAGTATTATATAAAGTACAGTTTGGCCAGGCACGGTGGCTCACGCCTGTAATACCAGCACTTTGGGAGGCCGAGGCAGGCAGATCACAAGGTCAGGAGTTTGAGACCAGCCTGGCCAATATGGTGAAACCCCGTCTCTACTGAAAATGCAAAAAATTAGCCGGGCGTTGTGGTGGGCGCCTGTAGTCCCAGCTACTCGGGAGGCTGAGGCAGGAGAATTGCTTGAATCCGGGAGGCAGAGGTTGCAGTGAGCCGAGATCGCGCCACTGCACTCCAGCCTGGGTGACAGAGTGAGACTGTCTCAAAAAACGAAAAAAAACGTACAGTTTGTGGGAGACTTAGCCTAAAAGAAGTTCATGTGGAAAAAAAATTAAAAACAAGGCTTTTGTTTGACTGCATATTGAGTCTGTAGTCAACATTTTGTTGTCATTACCATTTTGTGCTGTGTTCAGAGAAGCTTAATACTAGTCCAAGGTTGGTAATAATCTTTGTGATCTGTGCTGATCAAATTATGTTTGAAATACTATGTTCAGTTATGAATGCACAAGTATCAATAGCCGAATCAATCAAGCAGAAGAAAGGATATCAGTCAAGCAGAAGAAAGGATATTGAAGATCAACTTAATGAAATAAAGTGAGAAGACAAGATTAGAGAAAAAAGAATAAAAAGGAACAAACAAAGCCTCCAAGCAATATGGGACTATGTGAAAATACCAAATCTACATTTGATTGGTGTACCTGAAAGTGACGGGGAGAATGGAACCAAGTTAGATAACACTCTTCAGGATATTATCCAGAAGAACTTCCCCAACCTAGCAAGACAGGCCAACATTCAAATTCAGGAAATACAGAGAACACCACAGGATACTCCTCAAGAAGAGCAACCCCAAGACACATAATCGTCAGGTTCACCAAGGTTGAAATGATGGAAAAACTGTTAAAGGCAGCCAGAGAGAAAGGTGGTATTACTCACAAGGGGAAGCACATCAGACTGAATGTGATTTTTTAAGAGGCTCTGTAAAAGGGACATTTCTAAAGGAACTTAGATGAAGAATCATTAGAAACCAAGTTATAAGAGTAGTAGTAAGAAGTTGATGCATTTTTACCTAGGGAAAAAAAACTGGAGTAGCATCCCTAGAATATTACTTGACGTTATCTGTTTTTTTAGCCGATGAGCTAAAAAAAAAAAAAATCACAAATGAATCTCATAGTGTTTTCAGAAAGTTTACGAATTTGTGTTGGGACTCATTCAAAACTGTCCTAGGCCACATGCGGCCCACAGGCCACGGGTTGGACAAGCTTGAGAAACATATCCTATAAACAGGCTCTTCACTATCCTGGTTACTTTTTTCAGAATGTATTTCAATTTTTCATTGTAGTCTTCTTAAAAAGTATAGATTATAATTTAATTCAAAACTCAATAAATATGGTTCAATCATTGTAGCATCCTTTGGAATGGTACATGGGGTGTTTAACATACTGTATTACTATTGAGATACTTAATTTTTTCCTAGCCTTTATTGTATTTTTTATTCACATTGAGCTTGTAAAAAAACAAAAAACAAACAAAAAACTAATCCTTTACCCTTCAAGGCTTTCGTGTAATGTATTTATGGTACCAGTTTTCTCCATCTTATTTATGCAAGTACACATGAGTTTTTAAATCTAATTGTGGAGTTTTATATTTACCTCTACTACTTCTTAGATTATATCAGATTATTTACAAAGTTTGAAAATATTGATATTATCATGTACCATATCAATACTCTTAATTTATGTTATTTAATGTCTTCTAGTTTGTATATCATTGATAAAATTATTGAATGGGGAGAGCGATGAACAATCCTTGAATAATAACTTTAGTGGCTGATCTCATTATCGACATTAATTCCATAATCTGCCTGACCATATTCTAATTCAAAAGGATTCTTGATCTTAGCCAAAAGGCTGAGAAGCGACCAGGATGTCTCATTCACATCAAGATATTCTGCCTACTGTGCATCATCAGCTATTTTTCGGAATGTTGACTATTTATGTGGAAAATAGTTGGTTTCTCATTTGAATGAGGTCTTTTGGAACTCCAAGTAGACTTATTTTTGACTTTTAATGAATTCTCTAATAGTCACTAGATGGAAACAGAATGGAACTGACAAACCTTTTGTAAGTTTTATTTGCTTTAAAGCCTGTTTTAGTGCTTGCTTAATTATTTCCTCAACACTTTAGTTGGAGAAGCAGGGTTTAAATAGCACAATAACATAGCAAGAATTGTGTTTTACTTGGATACAATATTTTGCTTCTACATCTTTAAGTAAACCCATAATCGAACTAGGTTTGTTGTATTTATTCTTTGGTTTCACAAACCCTCAGTCTACCTCTGCATAACCCAGTTTGTAGATTTACGGTTCATATTAGGCTCATTATATCTTTTTTTAAACTGATTTTTATAGGGTTTATAATGTAGTTTTCCATGGCATATTATTTAAAAAGCTTAGCATTCTAATTTTGTATTTGTGGTGATATCTGTGATTCATTTGATATTGCATTGGGAATTTAACATACACTATAGCATTGTTCCTGTTGGAATAACAGTGATATAATTCTGTGTATGTGGAAAATGAGGATTACCTTTCTTGAGAGATTCAAAGCTGCATTCATTTATTAAATGTGTTGCATTGTCAAGAAAAAAGGAAGTAATGCTGTTTTAGTTTGTGCATGCCCTGAAATAATTTTTTTGTCATCTCAACAACTGAGTCTTTTGGTTGATCTTTTGGCTGTTTCTATTCATGAATTTTATGAAGAACTACTTAAAAAATTTAATTTTAAGAATAAGGCTTTATATTAATAAGAATAACTGTAAGTACCTTTGTCTATTGGAAAAGACCTTAACAGATAATAATGACTTTAACAATTCCTACCAGGAAAAGGATGTTACCTGTCCATACCTATTGTCTCCCTTAAATCTCATATCTTTAGTTTATTGCTAGAATAGTGAAACTTGCCTTTCCATTGTTGGAGAGCTGCATTCGTTCATGTTTTGTTTTAAAAGTCTCTTTAGTAGAAATCTGTTTCTATACCCGCAGCTAACTTCTTCCTCGCTGTTTTTTTTGTTGTTGTTGTTTGTTTTTTTTTTTAATTTGATAACTTCAGGAACTTGTATCTGTGCATAGAGCAGTGATCCAGACAGCTGTACTTTTATGAACAGTCACCCTGAGTGCCAAATTAGTTTGTAGTGCAAATCTTGAGTGAGAACTGCACCTGCTCTCAATGTGGATGAAAATGGCAAATGTTATGGGAAGCATAATTTTGGGATTTCTTTAAATCTAATGGCAGCTGATCTCAGAATTCTGATGGGAATTCTTCATCTTGGAGTTATGGAAATCCTATTAAGAGCAGAGCACTCCTTTTGTCTCTTTTGCTAGGTCTTAGGTGTGTTATTTTTAAAAAATAATATGCTTTTTTGTGCGGTGATCCTATGCTTGGGACTTTGCACTAGAAGTTATCTTCCAAATGTGCTGGTGGTTTCCTAGAAGTATATATTGGGCTAAACATTTCTAACTAGAACTTGTCATGTATGAACATTGCATTTTGGATTGAATAGCTAAGATATGTAAGGATATCTCTGCTATGATAAATTATTTTCTTATGGAAGAAATGGTGTCATTTTCAGAACTAACACATTTTTTGAGAGTTGATAGGATTTGAAGGACAGTTCATGCTGTATATAGAGAGCATTTCCTATTTGTTGCAAGTCACGTGGGAGAAAGTAACTATGTAGGTATGTATTGTAGTTATCTGTTTGAATTTTCAAGGTTCTTTAATACCGGTCTTAAGCTTAAGCACAGAGCTTGTATCTCACTAACAGCAATTCAAGACACTCATTCAAAATGCTTTTAGGGAAAATTATGTTTAATCTTTTTTTTTTTTTTTTTTTTGAGACGGAGTCTTGCTCGTCGCCCAGGCTGGAGTGCAGTGGCGCAATCTGGGATTACTGCAACCTCCATCTTCCAGGCTCAAGCCATCCTCCTACCTCAACCTCCTGAGTAGCTGGGACCACAGGCATATGCCACCATGACTGGCTAATGTTTGTGTTTTTTGAAGAGATGGAGTCTTACTTTGTTGCCCAGATTGGTCTTGAACTCCTGAGCTCAAGTGATCTGCCTGCCTCAGCCTCCCAAAGTGTTGGGATTACAGGCGTGAGCCACTGCACCTGGCATTTTTGTTTGTTTGTTACATTTTCTATTGTAAGTCATTTTGGTTTGTAAGCTTTAAAGAGTAGCTTAATTAATTCATAGTTCACATAACATATAAGACATCCATTGAAAGTGTATCAATGATTGTTTTTAGTATATTAACAGATGAGGGCAGTCATTACCACAGTCAATTTTAGAGCATTTTCATCACGTCAAAGAGAAGTCCTTGACCTTTAACTGCCATCTTCCATTCTCCTTCTCCCTACCCCCTCCACCCTTAGTGAACCAATTATCTACTTTCTTTGTCTGGAGATTTCTCCATTTTGGACATTTTATACAAATGGAATCATCTAATATGGTCTTTCTTGACTTTTTTTTTTTTTTTACTTAGCAAAGCATTTTCAAAGTTCATTCATGTTGTTTATTACTTCATTTTTAAATTTTTTTATATTTTTTGGTGAGTCAGAGTCTCTCTCTGTCATCCAGGCTAGGTGGGGTACAGTGGCACGATCTCGGCTCACTACAACCTCCGCCTCCTAGGTTCAAGCAGTTCTCTTGCCTCAGCCTTCTAAGTAGCTGGGATTACAGGCTTGTGCCACCACGCCCGGCTAACTTTTGTATTTTTAGTAGAGACAGGGTTTCACCATGTCAGCCAGGCTGGCCTCGAACTCCTGACCTCGTGATCCACCCACCTCAGCCTCCCAAACTGCTGGGATGACAGGTGTGAACGACCATGCCCTGCCTACTACTTCATTTTTTTTTTTTTGTAGCTGAATAATATTCCATTTTGTGCATATATCACATTTCCTTTATCAGTTCATCATTTGATGAACATTTGGGTTTCTATTTTTTGATTATTATGAATAGCCAAACTTGTGCACATGTTTTTGACTGGACACATATTTCAGTTCTCTTAGGTGTGTACCTAGAGGGAATTGGGCCATATAGTGACTCTGTGTCTAATTTGTTGAGGCTGGACTTGGTAGCTCATGCCTATAATCCTAGTGCTTTGCGAGGCTGAGACAGGAGGGTTGCTTGAGGCCAGGTGTTTGAGACTCAACTGGGCAACATAGTGAGATCTTGTCTCTACAAAAAAAAAATTAGCTGAGTGTGTTCGTTTGCACCTATAGTCCCAGCTACTTGGGAGGCTGAAACAGGAGCCCAGGAATTCCAGGCTGTAGCGAGCCATGATTGTACCATTGTACTCCAGCCTGGGTGACAGATCAAGACCCCAACTTAAAAAACAAAACAAAACAACAACAACAATACAACTTATTGAGGAAACAGCAAACTGTTTTCTCCACATCCTTGCCAAAACTTGCTATTTTCCATTTTTATAGCCTTTCTAGTGGGTTGTAAGTAGTATCTCATTGTGATTTTGATTTGCATTTCTCTGATGACTAATGATGTTGAGTATCATCCTGATTATTGGTCATTTGTATGTAGTCCATGTAGAAGTTCAGATCCTTTGCTCATTTTTATATGGGTTTTCTTTTTATTATTGAGTTGTAAGAGTTCATTGTATATTTTGGATACAAATCCCTTATCAGATAGATACATGATTTGCAACTATTTTTTCCTATTCTGTGGGTTACCTTTTCACTTTCATGGTGGTATCCTTTAAAGCACAAATAGTTTTTTTATTTTGATGAAATCTAAATTATCTGTTTTCTTTTGTTGCTCATTCTGTTGATGTCATATTTAGGAATTTTTTTTACCATATCTACATCCATAAAGATTTATTCCTATGTTTTGTTCTAAGAGTTTTATCACTTTAGCTCTTACATTTAGGTCATTTATTCATTTGAGTCGATTTTTTATATGGTACGAAGTAAAGGTGCAGCTTAATTTTTTGTACATCACTAGCCAGTTGTCCCATCATCATTTATTGAAAAGTCTCTTCTTTTCCCTTTAAATAGTCTTGGCATTCTTTTAAAAAATTGGTTGACCGTAGATGCTTGAGTTTATTTCTGGACTCTCAGTTCTATTCTGTTGATTTGTCTGTGTATCCTCATGCCGGTACTACACTCTTTTAATTACTGTTGCTGTGTAGTAAATTAGAAGTGTGAAAGTGCGAGTCTTAAACTTTGTTCTCTTCAAGTTTATTTTGACTATTCTGAGTTTTCTGCTATTCCATCTGATTTTTAGAATCAGCCTGTTAATTTCTAGGAAGAAGTCACCTGGGATTTTGATAGGAATTGGATTTAATCTGTAGAGCAAATTGGCGTTTATTATGATCGTAGCAATAGTCTTCTGATTCATGAACATGACTGTTTCTCCATTTATCTAGATCTTTTAAAATTTCTTTCAGCAACATTTGTAGTTTTCAGTGTAGAACTCTCATACTTCCATTGTTTGATTTTTTTCCCAGTAATGTATTGTTGTTAATATTGAGTGTAAACTTGATTGGATTGAAGGATGCAAAATATTGTTCCTGAGTGTGTCTGTGAGGGTGTTGCCAAAGGAAATTACAATTTGAGTCAGTGGACTGGGAGAGGTAGATCCACCCTCAGTCTGGGTGGGCGCAATCTAATCAGCTGCCAGCATGGCTAGAATAAAGCAGGCAGAAGAATATGGAAAGACTAGACTGGCTGAGTCTTCTGGCCTTCATCTCCCCCCATGCCCCTTCCTGGATGCTTCCTGCCCTTGAACATCACACTCTTAAGTTCTTCAGCTTTTGGACTCTTGGACTTACACCAGTGGCTTGCCAGGGGCTCCTGGGCCTTCTGCCACAGATTGAAGGCTGCACTGTCAGCTTCCCTACTTTTGAGGTTTTGGGACTCGGACTGGCTTCCTTGCTCTCAGCTTGCAGACAGCCTGTTGTGGGACTTCACCTTGTGATCGTGTGAGTCGATATGCCTTAATAAATTCCCTTTCATGTATGCATCTATCCTATTAGTCGTGTTCCTCTAGAGAACCCAGACTAATACATAATGTTTTTGATGCTATTGTAAATGGAATTTTTTTTAATACTTTAAGTTCTAGGGTACATGTGCACAATGTGCAGGTTTGATACATAGGTATACATGTGCCATGTTGGTTTGCTGCACCCATCAACTTGTCATTTGCCTTAGGTATTTCTCCTAATGCTATCCCTCCCCCAGCCCCCCAGCCCCCAGCAGGCTCCAGTGTATGATGTTCCCCACCCTGTGTCCAAGTGATCTCATTGTTCATTTCCCACCTGTGAGTGAGAACATGCAGTGTTTGGTTTTCTGTCCTTGTCACAGTTTGCTGAGAATGATGGTTTCTAGCTTCATCCATGTCCCTGCAAAGGACATGAACTCATCCTTTTTTATGGCTGCATAGTATTCCATGCTGTATATGTGCCACATTTTCTTAATCCAGTCTATCATTGATGGACATTTTCAGATTTTTCATTGCTAATTATAGAAATACAATTGATTTTTGTATATTGATCTTCTATCCTGTAACCTTGCTCAACTTGTTTATCACATCTAATGGTTTTTTCTATGTGTAGTTTTACTGCTTTTTAATCTAGATGCCTTATATTTCTTTTTTTTGCTTTTGCCTAACTGCCCTGCCTAGAACCTACAGTACAGTGTTGAATAGGAGTGGTAAGCACAGACTTATTTTTCTTATTTCTAATCTTAGTGGGTTAAGTATCCAGTTTTTCACCATTATGAAATGCTGCTATGTATGTTAGCTGCGGATTTTTCTTCTTTTTTTCTTCTTTTTTTTTTTTTTTTTTTTTTTTGAGACAGAGTCTTGCCCTTTCGCCCAGGCTAGAGAGTGGCATGATCTTGGCTCTTGGCAACCTCCACTTTGCCTCCTGGGTTCAAGCGGTTCTCCTGCCTCAATCTCTTGAGTAGCTGGGATTACAGGTGCCCGCCACTGCACGCGGCTAATTTTTGTATTTTTAGTAGAGATGGGGTTTCACCATCTTGGCCAGGCTGGTCTCAAACTCCTGACCTCGTGATCCATCTGCCTTGGCCTCCCAAAGTGCTGGGATTACAAGCATGAACAACCGTGCCTGGCCAGCTGTGGATTTTTCACAGATACTCTTGATCACATTGTGGAAAATCCCTTCAAGAGCTACTTTGTTGAATGTTTTTATTATGAAAGAGTATGGGATTTTTTCCAGTTCTTTTTTCTGCATCTGTTGAGCTGATCATGTGATTTGTTTTTTAAATTCTGTTGATATGAGGTAGTCTATCAGTTGATTTTCTAATGCTGAACCAACCTTGTATCCCTGACATTAAACTCACTGTCATGGTTTATAATTCGTTTTCTATATTGATGCTTTTGGTTTGCTTGGATTTCATTGAGGAATTTTGTGTTCATATTCCTAAGAGATATTGCTTTATAGTTTTCTGGTGATGTGTCTATCTGGTTTTGGTGTCAGAGTAATACTGGCCTCCTAAAATGAATTGGGAAGTGTTTTCTTCTGTTTTTGTAACGAGTGTGAGGAATTAGTATTAACTTCTTTAAATATTTAGTGGAATTCAACTGTGAAGCCATCTGGACCTGGCCTTTTCTTTGTGGGTTGTTTCTTGATTACTAATTCAATCTTCTACTTGTTATAGGTCTGTTCAGATTATCTATTACTTCTTGAGTTGGTTTTGGTAGTGTGTAGCTTTCTAGGAATTTTTCCCTTTCACCTAATGTATCTAATATATTGATATACAATTGTTTATAGTATTCCTGTATAATCTTTTTTATTTCTTTCAGCTTAGTAGTGAAGTCCTGACATATGTCATCCTACTAATTTGAGTCTTCTCTCTTTTGTTCATGGTCAATCTAGCTAAAGTTTTGTTAATTTTGTTAATCTTTTCAAAGAACATCTTTGGTTTCCTTTATTTTCTCTATTGTTTTTCTATTTTTGATTTCATTTACTTTTTGCTCTAAGCTTTATTATTTCCTTCCTTCTGCTTGCTTTAGGTTTATTTTGCTCTTCCTTTTTCAGTGTCTTAAGGTTGATAGGTTATTGCTTTGAGATCTTACTTTTTCTTTATATATGCATTTACAGCTATAAATTTTTCCCTTTTCACTGCTTTAGCTGAATCCCGTAAGTTTTGCTCTGTTGGATCTTTATTTTCATTCATCTCAATGTGTTTTCTGATTTCTCTTTTGATTAATTTTTTGTTCAGTTTGTTCTTTTTGTTTTGTTTATTTAACACATATTTGTAAGTTTTCCAATGTTTTTGGTTACTGATTTCTAGTTTCATTCCATTGTAGTTGGAAAACATACTTTGTATTATTTCTATCCTTTAAAATTATTGAGGTTTGTTTTATAGCCAACTATATGATCTATCCTGGAGAAGTTTCATGCGTGCTAGGGAAGAATGTATGTTCTGCTTTTGATGGGTAGGTGTTCTATAGATGTCTGTTAGACTTAAATGGTTTATAGTGTTGCTCATTCCTATATTTCTTTTTTTTTTTAATTAAAAATTTTTTTTATATTTCTTAACTTTTATTTTAAGTTCAGGAGTACATATGCAGGTTTGTTATATAGGTAAACTTAGGTCATGTGGGTTTGTTGTACAGATTATTTCATCACCCAAGTTGTAAGCCTAGAACTTACTAGTTATTTCTACAGATTGTCTCTCTCCTCCCACCCTCTACCCTCAGGTAGGCCCCAGTATCTGTTGTTCCTCTCTGTGTGTTCATGTGTTCTCATCAATTAGCTCCCACTTATAAGTGAGAACATGTGGTATTTGATTTTCTGTTGGTGTGCTGGTTTGCTAAAGATAATGGCTTTCAGCACCATCCATGTTCCTGCGAAGAAGATAGTCTCATTCCTTTTTTTATGGCTGCATACTATTCCATAATGTATATGTACCACATTTTTTTTGTCCAGTCTACCAATGATGGGATTTAGGTTGACTGCATATCTTTGCTATTGTGAATAGTGCTGCAGTGAGCATATGTGTGCATGTGTCTTTATAATAGAATGATTTATATTCCTTTGGGTATATAACCAGTGGTAGAATTGCTGGGTCGAGTGGTGGTTCTTTTTTTAGCTCTTTGAGGAATTGCCACACTACTTTCCACAAATGGTTGAACTAATTTACAGTCCCACCAGCAGTATATAAGTGTGCCTTTTTCTCCATAACCTCACTAGCATCTGTTATTTTTTGACTTTTTAGTAATAGCCGTTCTGTCTGATGTGAGATGGTATCTCATTGTGGTTTTGATTTGCATTTCTCTAATGATCAGTGATGTTGACCTTTTTTTATATGCTTGTTGGCCACAGTGTATCTTGTTTTGAAAAGTGTCTGTTCATGTCCTTTGCCCACTTCTTAATGGGATTGTTTGTCTTTTGCTTATTAATTTACGTTCCTTGTAGATATTGGATATTAGACCTTTGTTGGATGCATAGTTTGCAAATATTTTCTCTCATTCTGTAGGTTATCTGTTTACCCTGTTGATAGTTTCTTTTGCTGTACAGAAACTTTCTTTTAATTAGATCCCATTTATCAATTTTTTCAGTTGCTTTTGGCGTTTTTATCATGAAGTCTTTGCTCATTCTTATGTTCAGAATAGTATTGTCTAAGTTGTCTTCCAGGATTTTTATAGTTTTAGGTTTTACATTTAAGTCTTTAATCCGTCTTGAGTTAATTTTTTATATGATGTAAGGAAGATTCAATCTTCCAGCTTCGGTCTTCCGCCTATGGCTAGTCAGTTATTCTAGCACCATTTATTGAATATGGAGTCTTTTCCACATTCCTTGTTTTTGTTGGCCATGTCAAAGATCAGATGTTTGTGGGTGTGTGGGCCTATTTCTGGGTTCTCTAACCTGTTCTATTTGTCTATATATCAGTTTTTCTACCAACACCATGCTGTTTTGGTTATGGTAGCCATGTAGTATAGTTTGAAGTCAGGTAACATGATGTCTTCAGCTTTGTTCTTTCTGCATAGGATTGCCTTGGCTATCTGAGCTCTTTTTTGGTTCTATGTGAATTTTAGAATAGTTTTTGTTTTCTTTTTAGTTCTATGAAGAATGCGATTTATACTTTGCTAAGAATAGCATTGAATCTATAAATTGTTTTGGCAGTATGGCCATTTTAACGATATTGATTCTTCCAATCCATGAGTATGGAATGTTCTTCCATTCGTTTGTGTTATCTCTGATTTATTTGAGCAGTGTTTTGTAGTTCCTTTTGTAGAGATCTGTTACCTCCCTCATTAGCTGTATTTCTAGATATTTTATTTTTCTGGCAATTATGAGTGGGATTACATTCCCGATTTGTCTCTTGGCTTGACTGTTGTTGGTGTATAGGAATGCTAGTTATTTTTGTATGTTTATTTTGTATCCTGAGACTTTCCTGATCAAAAAGTTAGAAAGATCTTAATTTAACAACCTAACATCACAACTAAAAGAACTAGAGAACCAAGAGTAAACCAACCCCAAAGCTAGGAGAATACTAGAAATAATCAAAATCAGAGCTGATCTGGAGGAGGTTAAGACATGAAAAACTATTCAAATGATCAACAATTCCAGTTGATTTTTTGAAAAAAAAATTAATAAAATAGACTGCTAGCTAGACTAATGAAGAAGAAAAGAGAGAAGATCCAAATAAACACAATTAGGAATAAGGGGAATATCACCACTGAACCCACAGAAATACAAACAGCCATCAGAGAATACTGTGAACACCTCTGTGCACATAAACTAGAAAATTTAGAAGAAAGGGATAAATTCCTGGACACATATACCCTCCTAAGACTGAACCAGGAAGGCACTGATTCCCTAGACAGACCGATAATGAGCTTTGAAATTCAATCAGTGATAAATACCGTACAACTAAAAAAAGCTCAGGACTGGATGGTTTCACAGCTGAATTCTACTAGAGGTACAAAGAAGAGCTGGTACCATTTCTGTTGAAACCATTCCAAGAAAATGGGGAGGAGGGACTCCTCCCTAACATTCTATGAGGCCAGCATCATCCTAATACCAAAACCTGGCTGAGACACAACAACAAAAAAGAAAACTTCAGGCCTGTATCCTTGACAAACATTGCAAAAATTCTCCACAAAATACTGGCAAACTGATTCCAGCCAACACATTAGAAAATGTATCCATCACGACCAAGTAGGCTTTATCCCTAGGATGCAAGGTTGCTTCAGCACATGCAAATCAATAAATGTGATTCATCACAAAAACAGAACTAAAGACAAAAACCACATGCTTATCTCAATAGATGTAGAAAAGGCTTTTGAGGAAATTTAACCTCCCCTAATGTTAAAAACCCTCTATAAACTAGGTATTGAAGGAACATACCTCAAAATAGTAAGAGCCATCTATGACAAATCCACAGCCAAGATCATACCAAATTGGCAAAATCTGGAAGCATTCCCCTTGAAAACTGGCACAAGACAAGGATGCCCTCTCTCACCTTTTCAACATTAGTATTGGACATCCTACCCAGAGCAGTCAGGCAGGAGAAAGAAATACCAGGTATCAAAACAGGAAGAGAGGAAGTCAGTCTGTCCCTGTTTGCAGACAACACGATTTTATATCCAGAAAACCCCATAGTTGTGTTCCCAAAGCTCCTTAAGCTGATAAAAATTCTTGTATTTTCTTAGTAATCTTCTGCTTGGTTTTATATCCAGTATTGAAAGTGTGATATTGCACCCTCCGACTGTTATTGTTGAATTATTTATCTTTCATCTCTCCATTCTGTATTCCTTTTCAGTTTCAATTAATATATTTTGGTACTTTGCTTATACACACAAACACACACACACAAACACAGACACCCTGTATAATGTGTAAAGTAATTTGTGAATTTGAATTATCATCTGGAGTTACTTGCTTTCAGCCTGAAAAACTTCCTTTAATGTTTCTTGTAAGGTATGTCAGCTATCAACAAAATCTCTTAGGTTTTTTTGTTTTGTTTTGTTGTTGTTGTTGTTTTTTAAGATGGAGTTTCACTCTTGTTGTCCAGGCTGGAGTACAATGGCACGACTTCAGCTCACTGCAACCTCTGCCTCCCCAGGTTCAAGTGCTTTTCCTGCCTCAGCCTCCCATGTGGGGGATTATAAGCATGTACCACCATGCCCGGCTAAATTTTTTGTATTTTTAGTAGAGACGGGTTCTCCATGTTGATTAGCCTGATCTTGAACTCCCGAACTCAGGTGATCCTCCTGCTTCGGCCTCCCAAACTGCTGGGATTACAAGCGCAAGCCACTGCACCTGGCCTATCTCTTACTTTTCATCTGGGAACATCCTTATTTTGCCTTCACTTTTGAATGGTAGCTTTGCTGGATATAGGATTTCTGGCTGACAGGTTTGGGTTTTTTAAAATCTTATTTTATAGTACTTTGAATATGTTATCGCATAATTTCTGGCCTTCATTGTTTCTGCTGAGAAGTCAGCAGTTAGTTTATTGGTGTTTCCTTTTAAGTGATGAATTATTTTTCTCTTGCTGCTTTAAAGATTTTTTTTCCTTGTTTGTAACTTTCATCATTTTTACTATTATGTGTCTGTTTGTGGATCTCTTTGTATTTATCATACTTGGAATTTTTTTTTTTTTTTTTTTTTTTTTTTGAGATGGAGGCTCGCTCTGTCCCCCAGGCTGGAGTGCAGTGGCGTGATCTCGGCTCACTACAAGCTTTGCCTCCCAGGTTCATGCCATTCTCCTGCCTCAGCCTCCAGAGTGGCTGGGGCTACAGGCGCCCGCCACCATGCCCTGTTAATTTTCTGTATTTGTAGTAGAGGCGGGGCTTCACCGTGTTAGCCAGGATGGTCTCCATCTCCTGACCTTGTGATCCGCCCGTCTCGGCCTCCCAAAGTGCTGGGATTACAGGCGTGAGCTACCGTGCCCGGCTCATACTTGGAATTTGTTAAGCTTCCTGGATGTGTGCTTTTCAATAAATTTCAGAAGATTTAAGCTATTACTTTTTCAAAATTTTTTTGCTCTTTCCTTTGGGTATGCTCATTATGTGTATGTTGGTGCACTTAATGGTGTTTCACATTTTTCTGATTCTCTTAATTTTTCTTCATTTTTTCTTCATCTGTCTTTCTTTTTTTTTGAGACGGAGTCTTGCTCTGTCGCCCAGGCTGGAGTGCAGTGGCGCAGTCTCGGCTCACTGCAAGCTCCGCCTCCCGGGTTCACGCCATTCTCCTGCCTCAGCCTCTCCGCGTAGCTGGGACTACAGGCGCCCGCCACCACGCCCGGCTAATTTTTTGTATTTTTTTATTAGAGACGGGGTTTCACCGTGGTCTCGATCTCCTGACCTCGTGATCCGCCCGCCTCGGCCTCCCAAAGTGCTGGGATTACAAGCGTGAGCCACCGCGCCCGGCCTCTTCATCTGTCTTTCTATCTGTCCATCCATCCATCCATCCATCCATTCAATTTTGAGACAGGGTGTTGCTCTCTTGCGCAGTCTGGAGAGCAGTGGTGTGATCATAGCCTATGGCAGCCTTGAACTCCTGGGTTCAAGGATTCCTCCCACCTCAGCTTTCCGAGTAGCTGAGACTACAGGCATGCACCACCACACCTGGCTAATTCTTTTATATTTTGGAGAGACGGAGTCTTGCTATGTTGCCCAGGCTGGTCTCTAACTACTGGCCTCAAGCAATCCTCCCTCCTCAGCCTCTCAAAGTGATGAGATCACAGATAGGAGCTGCCATTCCTGGCCTTGTTTTTGTTCTTCAAATGTCGTAATATCCATCTGTCTTCCAGTTCGCTGATTATTTCTTCTGATAGTTTGACTCTACTATTGAATCCTTCTAGTTAATATTTAATTTCAGTTACTGTAGTGTATAATTTCATAATTCTCATTTTTTTAAATGCTATCTCAGTTTCCTATTTCATTTGGACTTGTGTTTATTTATTTGGTCATTGTTTAATTCTTTAATCACAGTTCTCTTTAGTTCTTTGAACATGTTTACAATGCCTACTTTGAAGTATTTTTCTATTAAATTTGACATGTGGTTACCTTCACAGGCAATATCTGTTGCTTACTTTCTTCCCTCTAGTATATGGATCATACCTCTCCATTACTTTACATGCCTTATAATTTTTCATTAGAAAATGAACGTTTTAGTTAATATATTGTGGATACTCTGGATATTTGTCCCATGTTTCCACTGGGGCTAGTTATTCTTGCCTGCTTGCTTATTTTTCTTTTTAAATCACTTTGCTAAATTATTTTAGTGGAGATGATTTCATCCCCTCTCACTTCACAGTATTAAGCTTCTGATGTTGTTTGTTATGGAGATGCATCTTTGGGTATGTCCACAGTTACCTTGGTACGGTTTTGGCAGGGCTCTTTCTCCTTTTACTGATTATAACTAGCTTTGAAACTGCTAATCTCAAGCTTATTACTTTATCATTAGCAACATTTTGTGGGGACATAAATTTCTCTACAAACTAATCCAATAAGCTTGTGGCCCCCTTGAAAGAATGATTTTAGAGGTCAGTGTTGACATTTATCCCGAACCCAATGGGCTCCTCTCTGTTGTCTCTTTACTCAGTTCTCTCTTCCTAGACAACCTAGTCCTTCAGTCTATGAATCTTTTTCTAGTTGTTGTTCACCACAATCTTAGGTGTTTTTCATAGAGTACTTAGGCTTCAAATTTTTGCCCTGTTGAGTGTTTGAATTTTTGGCAATATGAAAGGTTAACAGAAATCAATGTAATTTTAAGTTTTTTTTTATAACAAGGTTTTTTTTATCTTGTTAAAGACAAAAGAGTGTTTTTTAGTGTGTTTTGATATATGTAAGGACTATTCGTAATTTCATTCTATAAACTGTCCTTTGTATATTTTTAAGTTTCTCTACTTTTCTGATAAGAACAATCACTTCACTTGTAGTATGATTTGATATTAAGTGTAACTAGAATAAAGAATAAATTCTGATCAGAATATTTTGAACTTGAGTTTCACTGAAGGATTGTTGTATTATTAACAGAATTGGTGATGAAGGGAGAAAGAAGATTTGAGAAAGGAGGTGATAACTTTAGTTGTGTTTTTTTTCTGTATTTGATCTTATTGGAGCTATAATTTAGCACTTTAATGTTAACATTTATAAAAACTAATATATGTTATTTTAAATACAGAGTTAATACTTGTAAGAGCAGGACTGTGCAAGATTAATTGTGGAAAAACTGGGGTTGGACAAATGGGCCTATCATTCATTTCCATTGTGGTCATCACTTATGTGATTTTTTGATTCAACTCCAGAAATATTTACATTGTTGGACACTTTCTAGGTGACTTTAGTATGGGAGAGAGTAAACATGGACAAAAATCCTCCTCTTGCCACCCCACCCAGCCACATCTTCAGTACTTTTACACATGCCTGAAGGATATAAGAAAGGAGGATTAAACGTGGATCTTGTGTTTATTATTTTGTCTAGACTATTTACTTGCTTTTATTTTTTCACAGATCTGTTAATACTTCTTATCAGTTTTTTAGGAATCTTAATGTAGATTTAGTGGCATCTCTTATACTTGTTGTATGTTAACCGTTTTTGAGGTTGCAGGAGGGCCTTAAAGTGTTTGCAACTACTAGCAATTGAAGGAGATTAAACAGCAACTACAACACAAGATCAAAAACTTAATCTTCATCCTGTGTTGGTTGGAGTTTGGCAAAATACTTTTTTATGTTGTCAAAAGCACCCTACTTAGGATTCTTTCTGTTTAGAGATTATTTTTATAGACAATATTTACTTTTATTTAGAAAGCGTTTAATCTAGTAAATAAAACATATGCTTCTAAAGATTCCCTTTGAAAAAATAAGACACTTACTTAAGGGTTAAAAATTTGAAAGAAAATATTCTTATGAATACAACATGTCTTTGATACATCTTAATTAATTAGCACTTGCCATTTGTCTTGCAGTATTTTAACTCTTGGAGAAACAAAGAGTAAAGTTTCCTTGAAGGAAGACAAAGAGTAATGGGGAAGCTTTGTATGCCGTTTAACTGCCATAAAACATAGTAAAGATAGAGAAAGCCTTGGAGAAGAGTTATTATTTCAGCTGGATTTTGAAGGCTAAAAGGAGAGGTTACTGTGCTGAGGAGATTAGAAAGGTCATTCTGCCTAGTAGGACCAGCATGTAGAGACACATGGACATGTGAAAGAGCATGCCTTCAGAGTAGCAGATGGATTGGTGTCATTCAATGATAAGGACTTATGAGTTGGGGAAAGCAAGAATGTGATGCCAGACTGGCTTATTGGGACCAGCCAATAGAAGGTATCCATCATGTGGGGGTACTTAGAAGTTTGGATTTTATTTTGTAAGGATCAGGATGCTATGAAGGATTTTAAACCATGGTATTATATGAACAGATTTGCGTGTTAGTGTAGTAGAGGTTTCCTTCTGGTGTATCAGGGCATATGACATAATGGGTTGTAGGTGGGCTGGGATACTATTCTTATTAACTAACACTCAAGGCAGTTGTCTGGGTCAAGGATCACTTGGGCTTTTAATTAGTCTCTTTTGGTCAGAGTAGCCTTGTCCATTTACTTCATATACTTTACAAATATTATGACTTTCCAAATGTGCTATGACATGAAAAAGCTACAGAAATGTGGGTATAAAGTAAGTAGAGTGTGACCATTTAAAAATGTTTTATAGTAATCTTGGCCATCAGTTATCAAACTTTATCATCTCAGAACCTCTTTATGCTCTTAAAAGTTATTGAGTACTCTACAAGATTTTGTTTGTGTGGTTTATGTCTATTGGTATTCACTATACCAGAAACTAAAACTGAGAAACTCTTCAAGTACAGTCATGTGCTGCATAAGGATGTTTGGTCAGTGACAGACTGTATACAACAGTGGTGCTGTAAAATTATAATAGAACTGAAAAATTTCTATCACCAGTGACATCTTGATGATCCTGACTTTGTGTAGGCCTAAGCTAATGTGTATTTTTGTGTGAAGTTTTAATTAACAAGTTGAAAAAATAAAAATTTTAAAATAGAAAAAAGCTTATAGAATAAGGTTATGAAGACAGACAATATTTTTGTACAGCTGTACAGTGTGTTTGTGTTTTAAGCTAGGTGGTGTTATAAAAGAGTCAGAAAGTTAAATATAAAGTTTATGAAGTAAAAAGTTACAGTAAGCTAAGGTCAACTTACTAGTGAAGACTGTTTTTATTTGAAAAAATAAATATAGTGTGGCCAAAGTGAATAGTGTTTATAAAGTCTACAGTTGTACAGTAACATCCTAGGCCTTCACATTCACTCGTTACTCACTCACTGACTCAACTAGAGTAATTTCCAATCCTGCAGGCTCTGTTCATAGTAAGTGCTCTTTCAAGTATACAGTTATACCATTTTTTTAATCTTTTGTACAGTAGTTTTTACTGTATCTTGTCCATGTTTGCATATGGTTGGATACACCAATACTTACCATTGCATTTCAGTGGACTCCAGTATTCAGTATAGTAGCATGGTGTACAGGTTGGTAGCCTAAGAGAAATAGGCTACACCATATAGTCTAGCTGTGTAGCATACTGCCTCATCTAGCTTTGTGTAATTACACTCTATGATGTTCCCACAAAATCACCTATTGGTGCATTTCTCAGGATATGTGTTGTTATGTGACACATGACTGCATGTATTTATTCATTTTAAAATAACAATAATAATAGAAGTTAACAGCTTGATGAAAATTAACTGTATTTTCCAAAACTGTAAAATATAGAAAGAAAAGTAGCATTATTTTAAATTTTTGCAATCTTTTTAATATCTGGTTTAATAGAAAGCAGATTTTCATACCTGCTTCTGTAATCAATCTGCTATGATATATATTTTTGGTTTAAGTATGCAAAGGAATCCAGGCTTACATAGGTATGCAGTTAGAAAAGAGAATAATATTTTAAAAGCCTTTTCAAATAATTTTTAATATTCTTTTTTGATACTAAATTAAAACTTGACAAGCAGTAGTTTCTTGCAGTTTAGTTACAATGAAAATCTGGCATATCAATGAATTTTTATACTAGGTTTTGTGAAAATCTATTGGTCTCGTTTTTAATGGATTTTTTTACCCATGTATAATTTTATAACGTCATATATGAGTCTTTTGGAAAATAGTTGATTGAGTGAGTCATCCAAATCTTCTAAATGTTGACGCATTTGATTGTATAATATAAAAAGAATTCATTCATTAATGTTGTCACTGGTGTCATCAGAAAAGTCTTAAGTATTGGGAAATGGTCAGATTTACAGTGGTGAATACAAGTTTTTCAAAATTCTAATTTTCTCTTGAAAACTTAGATTTTAGCATTGGCAACAAATACATTCCGTTGTTTTCCTTTGTGTAGGAGGCTCACTTTCATTTTCGAGAAAATGTCAGATATCCTAATCTGAATAATCAATTTGTTTTTAGTCATTCTTTCAAATCAAAATGATGTTACATAGAAAACCTCTTCACTAGCAATTTTATACATACTTTTATAAAATTTTATAAAATACTTTTATATATACATTTATTCTATATATAGTAGAAGTAATTTTATACATACTTCCCCTTTTGTCACACAGAATATTAAAAAAGATACATACTCATGATATGAAATTTACAAAACTAATAATTTTTATTGCTTTACTTAAGGACATTCTTAAGTGAAGTTGGCTTTGTGTTGTTGTTGTTTGTATTTGTGCTTGTATGACAGTGAAGAATACAATAATTATTAATTCATTTGACACTATTAGCTTGATTTATGCTAAGGCACCAGCAGTTTTACCCACGATTGCTTTTGCACCATCAGTACAAATGTCAACAGAATGAGAAAGGCAAATAATAGCTAAGTATTATCATGAAAATAATTTTGACCACGTGGGCCCCCTAAGTGTCTGGGACTCCATATGTCATACTTTGTTGATGGATAATTCTTTGAGGAAGTATGGAGGGTAAGGGAACACAGATATTATGTCTTGTCTACCAGCATCCTTTATCCTTGTCTGTCCTAAACCCTTTCTGCCACATATTATTAATATCTTTTTTTTGAAGGGAGGGAGGGTGGGTGTCACAAGTTATATACTTACTTTCATATTTCTTGACCATTTTCCTGTTATCTTGCCTCTTTACTGCTTCCTCTGCTGTTTCCCTGTACAAGTTTCTTAACTTCAATTAATATCTTTTATATTACCTAATTTGGTATATTTTTTATTACAATATATTTCATATTCATTTCAGGGTCACACTTTTCTGGAAAGTATTCAACATTGTTAATGTGGTGCAGTGGAAAGTTCTTTAGGCTTGGATTCAGATAGATGTCATTTTAGAAAACCCTACTATTAGTTATGTAACTTTGGTCAATTTGTGTAAATTTTCTAAAGCTTTATTTTTAAGTCCAAAAATAACAATAATAATACCTTAATTTGAAAATAGTATTAGGAAGATTTGCTTGATAGGATTAGCAAAATGCCTATCATAGTACCTGGCATATAATGTGTTCAATAAAAAGTACTGGCCAGTAGAATTAAAATTGATTGGACAGGACTATTCTTAATAATTCATTTTGTTTCTTTTGTTGTCCCTTTGTGTGCATAACTTCAGTAAAATAAACAGCAAAAAGAAAATATTTATTAAACTTTTAATGTCCATATACACAAAGTAAATTTTTATTTTATGGTTTTGTTTGTGTGGATTCTCTGAGAATGGTTAGAATTTGGTTAATATAACATCTTCATATGCAAAATTAGAGTATTATATTTCTAAACAAGAAATATATATATATATATGTATCTTCCCAGATCATACTTGCGGAAACCTAGACACTTCCTAGAACAGTTATATCGTGCAATTATGTAGTTGAAACTCTCTGAATCCTAACACTGGTTCTCTAACTCTGACATCAACTTAATCTTTGGTAACTACTCTGCATAGGAGAGTGGGATATGCTTCGGAAATTTTCATAAAATTATTTAAAGCACTTGCAGCACTGTGTTTTAGATTTCAGATTTATTTAGCATTTAAAATACATGTAAAAAATTGGCATGATGTCATGATTCATTAAAACATTCTAATGGTTCTTTAACGCTAAAATGACAGCTGTTGTATAGTAAGTTGTAAGAAAAATAGTACTCTGGACTCTGTTTGGGAAAACCAGAATGATATGTTGAAGAGCAAATTATTTTAGAATTTCATTTGGTTATACTAAGAATTTGTTGTTCTGTGATTTGGAGTTATATATTCAAATCTTAATTTTTAAAAATTGAATAATGTTTTTTAATTATATAATTGCAGAAAGCCTTTTTAAAGTTTCTTGGCAATGTGAAGAGTCATTTTTCTTAGTTTTTGAGTATTTCTATATTAGTTTGGCTTTACACCTCTGTTGAATAGGTTGTTAATAACTTGAAAAAGTTAAATTTTGAGGTAACAGATGTTTGTGACTTTTTTCTCTTTTTATAAGCTATTTGAACTGCTGGGACCTGAAGGACTTGAACTTATTGAGAAACTCCTCCAGAACAGAATTACAATTGTGGATAGATTTCTTAATTCTTCAAATGATCATAGGTTTCAGGCTCTTCAAGGTAAGAAAGTATGCAGTGGTCATTGTAATTTAAAGGAAATATTCATTGGTTAGCAAATGTTTTTAATGTAATTACATTTTTAAATATCTTTTGGTCTGCTATATAATTTACTGATATTACTCTGTTAAATAGATTTTAGATATGGCATATTATGAAAAAACGTAAGTGATTTAAATAGGAGGGCAGTGTTGGGGTATGGCAGTTTTTGGTAAAAGTTAAAACTACTTAGAATACACAAATTTCTTCTTTTATTTTGCATATAGGAGGTACATGTGCAGGTTTGTTGCATGAGTATACTGCTTGATGCCAAGGTTTGGGATATAGATTCTGTCACCCAAGTGGTGAACATAGTTCTTGACAGGTAGTCTTTTAGCCCTTTCCCTACTCCCTCTCGCTCCTCTTTTGGAATCCCTAGTGTCTGTTGTTTCCATCTTTGTGTCTGTGTTTACGCAGTGTTTAGCTCTCACTTATAAGTGAGAACATGAGGTATTTGGTTTTCTATGTTAATTCACTTAGGATAATGGCCTCCAGCTGCATTCATGTTGTTGCAAAGGACATCATGTAGTCATGATTAATTAAAACATTCTATTGGTTCTTTAACTGTAAAATGACAGCTGTTATGTAGTAAGTTGTAAGAAAAATATTACTATGGACTTAATTCAGGAAACAGAACAATTTCTTCTTTTTATGGCTACATAGTGTTCCATGGTGCATATGTACTGCATTTTCGTTATCCAGTCCACTGTTGATGGGCTCTTAGGTTGATTCTGTGTCTTTCCTGTTGTGAATAGTGCTGTGATGTATCCGGGAACCTGCCCTGATATTCACATAGGTTCTTTTCTATTTTCCTTAAGCGTCAGCCAGCTTGAGAAATAAAGGGTCAGAGTACAAAAGAGAGAAATTTGAAAGCTGGGCCTCTGGGGGAGACATCACATGTCGGTAGGTTTAGTGATGCCCCACAAGCCACAAAAACAAGCAAGTTTTTATTAGGGATTTTCAAAAGGGGAGGGAGTGTGTGAATAGGTGTGGATCACAGACATCAACTACTTTACAAGGTAATAGAATATCACAAGGCAAGTGGCAGCAGGGTGAGATCACAGGACCACAGGACTGAGGCAAAATTAAAATTGCTAATGAAGTTTCGGGCACCATTGTCATTGATAACATCTCATCAGGAGACAGGGTTTTGAGATCAACCGGTCTGACCAAAATTTATTAGGCAGGGATTTCCTCTTCCTAATAAGCCTGGGAGTGCTATGGGAGACTGGGGTCTATTTCACCCCCACAGTCTCGACCATAAGAGACAGCCACGCCCAGGGGTCCAGTTCAGAGACCCACCCCCAGGTGCGCATTCTCTTTCTCAGGGATGTTCCTTGCTGAGAAAAATAATTCAGCAATATTTCTCCCATTTGCTTTTGAAAGAAGAGAAATATGGCTCTGTTCCGCCCAGCTCACCAGCGGTCAGAGTTTAAGGTTATCTCTCTTGTTTCCTAAACATTGCTGTTATCCTGTTCTTTTTTCAAGGTGCCCAAATTTCATATTGCTCAAACACACATGCTGTACAATTTGTGCAGTTAATGCAATTATTACAGGGTCCTGAGGTGATATACATCCTCCTCAGCTGACAGGATTAAGAGATTAAAGTAAAGACAGGCATAGGAAATCACAAGGGTATTGATTGGGGAAGTGATAAGTATCCATGAAATCTTTACAATTTATGTTTAGAGATTGCAGTAAAGACAGACATAAGAAATTATAAAAGTATTAATTTGGGGAACTAATAAATGTCCATGAGATCTTCACAATCCACGTTCTTCTGCCATGGGTTCAGCCGGACGGTCCCTCTGTTTGGGGTCCCTGACTTCCCACAACAGTGATGAACATGTGAGTCCGTATGTCTTTTTGGTAGAATGATTGATTTTGTAGGGGGTATATACCTAGTGATGGGATTGCTGGGTCAAATGGTAACTCTGTCTTAAGCTCTTTGAGAAATCTCTAAACTACTTTTCATAGTGGCTGGACTAATTTACATTCCCACCAACAGTATATAAATGTTCCCTGTTTTCTGTGGCTGAGCCAACATCTGTTATTATTTGACTTTTTAGCAATAGCCATTCTGGCTGTTGTGAGGTGGTATCTCATTGTGGTTTTAATTTGCGTTTCTCTGATGATTAGTGATGATGAGCATTTGTTGGCTGCTTGTATGTCTTTTATCGAGAAGTGTCTGTTAATGTCCTTTGCCCATTTTTTAATGTGGTTATTTTTTGCTTGTTGATTTAGGTTCCTTATAGATTCTGGATATTAGGTCTTTGTCAGATACAGTTATTTTCTCTTGTTCTATAGGTTGTCTATTTACTCTGTTGACAAGTGGGACCTAATTAAACTGAAGAGCGTCTGCATAGCAAATTTCCTTTAAAAAGAAGATATATATATACTTACTATGGGCCAGGTAGTAGTGTAATTTCTCTCCAACTTTTCATTTTGAGAACTTTCAAACTTAAAGTTATAAGAATAATACAATGATCACTGTTTACCCTTCACATGGATTCATTAGTCATTAACATTTCGCTCTTCCTAGACCACTTACACACACACCTACTTTTTAAATTTTTGCTGAACAATGACAGGAAATTCTAGACATCATGATACTTTACCTGTAAAATCTTTAGCACATGTCTAAGCACAGTACAATTAGCACACTGAGCAAATTGAACACTGATAGTGTCATGTATTACACATATTTTTAAATCCCAGAAAAATTAAGAGTTGGCTAGGGAAGAAAAATTATTTTTATAAAAGCTTGACTTAAAACATAGCTGATGCAAAACTCAGGTTTTAAGTGATAAATAGGAAAACAATTTTTTACCTTTACCACAATGTTTTTTGCCAGCCTTACAAATGGTTTTGGATTTTAAAAAAGTATATGAGCGTAAGAAATTTGACAACTGTCTTCAAACTATTCAACATCTATCCTTCTTGCAAGTTATGTCCTCATTTTCTTATATTTATGATTATGGCACTAAAAGGAAATGATAAAAACAGCTATAATTTAAATCTAAAATTTCTGACAGATTTTCTGTTTCTTACAGATTCTCTTGATTACTAATAAATGTTCTCAGAGCCTTAAAGTTCCTTTGAGATTGTAAGAAACTTGGAAAATATAAATTTAGCAACTTTGTCTGCAGATCTCTTTGTTCTTTAAGTATATTGAACACTTCTACTCTGCCTTCCTCCAGGAGCGCTCCCACCTTGTATTAGTCAGTTCTCACACTGCTATAAAAATACTACCTGAGACTGGGTTATTTATAAACAAAGGAGGTTTAATTGGCTCACAGTTCCACATGGCTGGAGGCCTCAGGCAACTTGGCAGAAGGTGAAGGGAAAGCAAGGACCTACTTCACATGGTGGCAGGAGAGAGAAGTATGTGCAGGAGGAACTTGCCAAACACTTATACAACTATCAGACCTCCTGAGAACTCAATCACTATCACTAGAATAGTATGGGGGAAACTGCCCCTGTGATCCAGTCACCTCCCACAAGTTTCCTCCCTCAACACCTGGGGATTATGGGGATTACAATTCAAGATGAGATTTGTGTGGGGACACAAAGCCTAACCATATCACACCTGTTGAATAGTATATAATCAGAAATTGCAGTAAGCCAGCAAGGTTTATGAGCATCTAAAATGGGTGTCTGCCAAGGAAAATAAATGAGTTTAAATATTCTAGTCCTGCAATGTTGTAAATTCTGAGAATTTGGTATTTCATTTTGTCAGTCTCCTAAATATTAATAAAGAGATATTTACTGATTCTAGCTTTTGTTTTTAAGACAGGCCTTCGCACTCTTGCTCAGGCTAGGGAGCAGTGGCACAATCAGGGCTCACTGCAGCCTCGACCTTCTGTGCTCAAGCAATCCTCTCATCTCAGCCTCCCAAGTAGATGGGTCCACAGGTGTGTGCCAGCATGCCTGGTTAATTTAAAAAAAATTTTTTTTTTGGAAAGATGAGATCTCCCCATGTTGCCCAGGGTAGTCTTGAACTACTAGCCTCAAGCAGTCCTCCCACCTCAGCCTCCCAAAGTGTTTAGATTACAGGTGTGAGCCACAGTGCCCAGCCTGATTCTGCTTTTAATAGTGGTAATTTATTAAAATAAAGTTTAATAGAAGTCTAGCTTTACATATTTTTTGGAAACTGTAGATGAGTTTTATTTATGTTTATTATGTTGATTCCATAAATTTTATTATATTAGGATAGCTTCTTAGAATCAGTAAGCTTTTTGTATCAGTGTATTCTCACATTGCTATAAAGAAATACCTGAGACTGGGTAATTTATAAAGAAAAGAGGTTTAATTGGCTCACAGTTCTGCAGGACGTACGTGAAGCATTAGCAGCTTTTGCTTCTGGGGAAGCCTTAGGAAGCTTCCAATCATGGCAGAAGGCAAAAGGGGAGCAGGCATCTTACACATCAGGAGCAGGAGCATGAGAGCAAGGGGGAGGCTCTACACACTTTTAAACGACCGTTCTAAAAGGATACAAGCCTCTACATAGTTCTTCAGAATAACTTTGTGTTAGAATTACTGTTAAGGATATTCATTTCATTTTTGCATGTCAGTCTCTACAGTTAACCTAACCCAGCAAGGAGAACCATACATTTAAACATTCACTGCTTTACAACTTGATTTTTTGAAATTGCCTATTATACTCAGCTTTACAGGATTCCAGTATGTTCTAATTAAGACCTTTTAAGCTTTCTATGAGGTAGACATATTTTCTTCTTATAATTTTAATTTTATTTGGATGATCATAAGTATGTATATTTTATTACTGTCACATTTGCTTAAAATGTTAATGACATTAGCATAGCATTTAGTATGTCACCTAAAGTATTTACAGTTTTACGCTTAAAATCTTTCACATTCGTTTCTGATGAATACATTTTTAAACATTCTGCTTAATATCTGTGTTGCTGATTGTGTAATTTTGCAGACAAGTTAACTTTTATGAAGAGTTCAGAGTACCTGTGAAAACTGGCAGAATGTTGCATTCTTTTTCTAATACTGAACACTAATTATAAATTCTGTTATTATAGTAGGTATGTAAGACTGAATTGGAAAATAAGAGATAAAATACTTAGGAAAATGCTTTTTTCAGAACTATAAAATTTACTCCTAATATAGATGGGATTTTATTTTATTTCATAATTTTGAGACATATTTTCCTTTTTAGGCCTTATAAAGCCATCATACAAGTTTTCCCTATGATTGAGAGTTTAATGACTTGTATTCAGAATCGTAATGGGGCAGTAACAGTTGTCTGAGAATTGTGAAGATTTGACTTAGAATGAATTAGAAAGCTAATTTTCCCATCTTGATGCTATTTTTAATTCCTTCTCTGTTCTGCATTGGATGTTGGAATTTGATAAAATAATTTGCACTGTGCTCTGTCAGAGTATGGACCAAGTCTCATTCTTCATTGTCCTCCTAGCCTAGCTGCAGTGGCTAGAACTGAGTAGGACCTCAAATAAATAAATGTTTATTGACTTGGATTACTTTCAACTACATTCCTTTTAGTTCCTTTAGAGCTTCAGTAAGTGAAGATACTGTTGCTTATAAAGATTTAAACAAACACAGAAGGTAATCCTGTTGGAAGAAAATTTTTTCTCAATATTGAGTTGACCAAACCACAGACCTGAAGTGTACTTTGTAAACATTGAGATTTAATTCACTTGGTTTTTCCATTTTTTAAAAAACTGTGTTTCCGTAAAAAGGTAGACCATACTTTTGCTTTATTTGCTTTAGTAATTGTCTCAAATATGTCTTGAACTACTGCTAATAAAATGTATGTAATCTATAAATAACTAAGTAGTAACATATGTGCAACTTAACCACATAAGGTCTATTACATAGTAAAAATTTATGTCTAATAGGGAAAGAGTTTATTTTATTACTGTATTAACAGTAAATGCTAATTAGTATCGATAATTATATATATTGAAATTATATAAACAAATTATTTCAAATGATAAAATTGAATTTTTAGTTTCCTAATGTTATATGTAAGAATTTTTAATGTGAGTGACATTGAACTGTTTAGTCTGTAGGAAGAAAATACTGCTGACTTTTCTTAAACCACCGTGTAATTTTATTTAGATACTGTGATTTTTAAAAACTCACCTTAAAACATATAACTGAATTTGCCAGCTTTAAAAAATGAATTGTTAGAGCATTATATGTTGTGGGGTGGAGGAAAGAAATGGTTTTCATGAAGGTTAAATCATATTCAGATTTATAAAACATTGTTTCTTAAATTTGCTTCTTAGACAATTGTAAAAAAATTTTAGGAGAAAATACTAAACCCAATTATGGTTGTCAAGTCACTATTCAGTCTGAACAAGAAAAGCAGCTAATGAAACAATATCGCCGTGAAGAAAAAAGAATTGCCAGACGAGAAAAAAAGGCTGGAGAAGATTTAGAAGTTTCAGAAGGACTTGTGTGCTTTGATCCTAAGGAATTGCGGATACAAAGGTAATAAAAGCCAGGAGCTGAAAAATGCTTGTGTTGTAATTGCTGCTTTTACATATCATTATCATTTTTTACTTTAGTCTTAGCAGTATAGATGATTTTTACTTCAAGTCACGTTTTCTTCATAGAAGTTTGTTTTATGAATACCTAATTTTCTGGGATAAGAAAGCAATGGTCTGCTTAATTAGAATATTCTTGGTCGCATCCAAGTAGATAAGAGATTTAGATTATAGAGGTAAGCTATTTTTAGGTGCTGTGTACACACCACTAGGTTAAGATTTTTATAGCTTACATACATTTATTTGAGATACATTTTATTTCTGTGCTTAATGTACCTTTTAAAAAATGTTGTTATTTGGAAGTAGAAAGGAGAAAAATGAAATATAAGCATTATGGTACTTGATTCTTTAAACATTGAAACACATTTCAAAAAAGAAATGTATACCTTGTTAAGTAAACATATTTGAATTGTGAAAAAACGAAATTAGAAAGAGCATTAAATCAAACTTACCAGGTGATGTTATCTATAAATAATATCTAGAAATGTACTGAATCCTATTTTGTCACTCAGAAAATTTCAGGATTCCTAAAATCTTCCTTTGTGTAGTTTAATTTCTTCCTTTTTATGGTGGAAGTAATATATGTTTTAGTGTATGCATTACCTTTCAAGATAAACATTTCAAATTAGGCCTATTTTTATGTTTACAGAGAGCAGGCACTTCTGAATGCTAGAAGTGTTCCAATTCTGAGCAGGCAGAGAGACGCAGACATTGAAAAAATGCATTATCCGCATGTGTATGATTCCCAGGCTGAAGCCATGAAAACATCAGCATTTATTGCTGGTGCAAAGGTATGTCATTGTTATATAACTACTGTTCAATAATATGTCTATTCTAAAGAAATGATGTGTAGATTTTCCCTGTTCCTTCGTGAGTCTAACACTAGTTGACTATGCTAAATTTTATTTTAAAGTATTGGGGAAAATGACATAATGTGGTGTATGTAAAGCTCCTGACATATAGTAGATATTCAGAACATGTATGTTTCCCTCCCTTTCATTATTTTTGCAATTTGTATTTTTGAGTTTTATCAGTTGCATCGCTGCTTGGCTAAACTTTATACCGTATGTTGTACATTTTCCTAATTATATGAATACGTTTGTATTCAGGTATACCGTCTAATTAGTGTATACTTTAAAATTTGTCAACATACTGTGCCCTGTGTGTTATATAAAATACCTGATATGTTAATGTTTTGTGTGAGTGGTTTTTTGCATTTGTTTTTGTTTTATTTAGGTTTGTTTTCTTTTAAATTAGCTAAGTTTATTTACTAGTGCTTTGTTATAAAACCAGTGGTGTTTTCTCTCTCTCTCTCTTTCTAAAGAATATTTCCCAGAGCAAGTGTTTTGTTTTTTTATTATTATTGGATTTTTATTGTTGATGTTTATAGATGATTTTGCCAGAAGGAATCCAAAGAGAGAATAACAAGCTTTATGAAGAAGTAAGGATTCCCTACAGTGAACCAATGCCACTCAGCTTTGAGGAAAAGCCAGTTTATATCCAAGACTTAGATGAGGTGAGATGAGCCTTTTATAGAGTTGATAGTTTTGAGGCTTGGTATGTGGTATGAATGAATTTATACTGGAAAAATTGTTTTAAAACATTATTAGTTGGCAAATACAGTACAGACATATCTAGTTGGTTACTAGACAATTACAGTAGGAGAGTTTAAAAAAATATACACTATATTTCTTCATACATTAAACAAATGTGCATATTTTTGTGCATATATTTATATGTTCCATGTTTTTTTTTTCAGCTAAGATTTTGGTTTAACTTATGTAAACTGATTTAAATAAAATGTTAAAGGATTTATTTATTGTATTGATTATATCAAATGATCAACCTATAATAAAATAGAATACATTGGGGGGGTGGCAAACTCTAAAGTAGCTTTAAGAATTTATTTTTTCTAAATTTTTAAATTTTGAATGATGTTTGACCTGTGGAAAATTGGCATGAATATTACTATCTTTATATCCTTTGCTTGGATTCACCATTTGTTAAAATTTTGTCACATTTGCTCTATTTCAAAATATAATATTCCTTAGTTTAGGTTAAAGTATTCATATTATTGAAAGTTAATCTTTTCCGTATCAAAATTAAGTTGCTGTGGTTTTTCATATATGTTCTATAGAATCATTCAGAAATAACAAATAATACAGGCAGGCAAAAACAGCAGCATAAAGCATCATAAAGAATACTCACAGCCAACCAAAATGAACTTCCTTCTATATATATGTGTCCATATGTATTTTCTTTTACAAAATGGAATTACATCATACATACTGTTTTGTGTGTGTATATATAGTTACATGTGTCTTTCTATGTCAGTAAACATATTTCTGCAGCATCAATTTATCACTACATACTATTCCATTTTATGCCTTTATTCTAAAATAACTTATAGTTTTAAGTTGTCTTTTACAATAAGTTTTTAGAGTAAAATAAAATTCTAGTTATATCTTGTATATCAGAAGTACTCATAGAACATTTTTATAATCCAAGTGCCTCGCTACTATTTAAGTCCTAATCTCTTCGAAGAGATCCAAGTATCAATATTTTGGGAATGATTTTTTGAAGCTCTATGGGTGATTCTAAAATACAGCCAGGACTGACAGCCAATAAAACTAAACAATTATAATGCAATTGTTATAAACCTTATCAATCATTATAAGCAATATAATCATTAAGATTTATTAAGTTTTATATATGAAATATTTAATTTTAATTTTTTTTTTTTTTTTTTTGAGAAGGAGTTTCACTCTTGTTGCCCAGGTTGGAATGCAATGGTGCAATCTCAGCTCACTGCAACCTCTGCCTCCTGGGTTCAAGGGTTCAAGCAATTTTCCTGCCTCAGCCTCCTGAGTAGCTGGGATTACAGGCATGCGCCACCGCGCCCAGCTAATTTTTGTATTTTTGGTAAAGACGGGGTTTTGCCATGTTGGCCAGGCTGGTCTTGAACTCCTGAGCTGAAGTCATCCGCCCGCCTCGGCCTCCCAAAGTGCTGAGATTACAGGCGTGAGCCACCGCACTCGGTCTAAATCTTTAAATTTTTAAAAAAGCATCATTGACATTTATTTAAATTAATAATGAGTGAAACAGGCTTTTTAACTTTTCTATCGTACTTATTTCTAAATAAGTATTTTGTTCATTTTTATTTGGATTATTGGAGTAAAAGAGTTTTTCTGAGTAGGTTAATTCCCTTTGCCACCTTAATATGCATATCTTATGTAATCTAATATATTCATAGACTCTGTGGATTAGGATGTGGAGATTTTTGGGGGGCATCATTCTGCCTACCACATGTGATGTAGATGACCACAGTTTTTTTTTTTTTTTTTTTAACTATTCACCTACTGAAGGACATTTATTTTATTGATAATTTTTGGTGAAACTGTATTCGTCTGCCATAACAAAAGACCACAGACCAGGTGGCTTAAAGAGCAGAAACTGCTTTTCTCAGAGCTCTGGAGGCTGAAAGTCACAGGTCAGGTGGTGCTAGCAGATTCTGTTTCTGGTGAGGATTTCTTCCTGGCTTGCAGATAGTTACCTGCTGCCTTCTTCCTGTGTTTGCACATAGCCTCTTCTCTGTGTGTGTATGAAGAGAGACCGCTGGTGTTTCTTCCTCTTTTTTCAGGTTCACCAGCCCTATCAGGTTAGGACTCCACCCTCATGACTTCATTTAACCATAATTACCTCCCTAAAAGTCCTTTCTTTAAAACAGTCACATTGAGGGGTGAGGGTTTCAGCATACAAATGTTGAAGGGCATAGTTCTTTCCATAACACAGATAAAGCTGTTATAAACCTGGTATGCAGGTTTTTGTGTGAATGTAAGTTTTCATTCTGTTTAATAAATGTCCAGGAATGTATTTGCTGGGTCATATTGCAACTGCACGCTTAGGTTTTTAAGACACTACCAAACTGTTTTCTAGAGTGACTGTACCATTTAACATAGCCATGAGTAATTCGATATAATCTAGTTTCTCCACGTACTAACCAGCATTTGGTGTTGTAACTGTTTTTTATTTTTATTTTAGTCACTTATATTTATATTTTTATATATTGTCTTTATTTTTATTTTAGCCATCTGACTGTAGTGATTTCTCATTGTGGTTTTAATTTGTACTTTTCTAGTGGCTAATAATAATTGGGGAGTAATACATTTAAGTGAAATTTGTCATTATAAATAAATAAACCATTTGCTATCATATCACTGTAGATATTGATCATGCCAGACATCATAAGCTTGAGTAATAATACAGACCTTGGGAGAAAAAATAGACATTAACAGAATGTCAGATAGTTTAGTAGATGTTTCTTTTGTCTTGGATCTTTTTTGTACCAGGTAGGATCTTTTATGTGTCAGAGAAAGTGCTGTTGAAGATGAAGGTCTGTCGTTTTTCACTGAGATCATAATTGCATACTATTCCTAACTGTCCTAAGGTGCTTTTATGTCCTTTTACTGACCGTCACATTGGATAAGTTTAATAACTTCTGTAATTTGATTAAAAACTTAAGGAGAATTTAAAAATTCTAGTACGTGCAAAAATACCATTAATGTCATTAAATGGGTTTTGTACTTTCTTGGAAAGGGAACAATGTAAAAAATGTAGATGCATCTCTTGATTAGTCAGGAGTCACTCAGTTGGAACTTTTAGAAATCTAAGTCAAAGCAAGCAAGGGTGACAATTTATGGCTTTTCTACCTGGATTGTCCAGAAGTAAAGCTGCCTATGTGCCCAGCTTGGACATACAGGCTCAAATGATGTCATCAGATTTTTTTCTCCTCTTTATCTCTTTTTCTTTCTTTGTCTCCATTTCCTTTTTTTCTTTTTCCTCCCCTCTTTTCCTCCTTTCTCTTACCCACCCCCTTTTGTGTTTCTCTTATTATTTTTCATCCCCTGATTCCCAGATAGGCTTTCTCCATATAACCAGGGAAAAATGTATGGCAGCAGAAGCAGCAAACATAACTCTTTCCCCATACTGTAATCCCAGAAGCAATGTTTTTTTTTTTTTTTTTTTCCAACCAGTTCTGCCAGGCAAACAAAAAAACCTCCTAGGATGAACTCTGATTTTCCTGACTTAGGTCACCAGTTCATTTTGGAACCAATACCTTTCCCTGTGATGTGATGTGAATGGCGTTCTTACTGACACATGGCTGCTCACTTGTGTATCCTTATTATCAGCTCCCCATGAGCCACTAGGAGTCAAAGGGGAGTTTCCCAAAGGAAAGGAGGTGCTATTATTACCCTTAAAAGTAGGATGAGAAAGATGCTAAGAAGACAGAACTATGTCTTTGATATTTTTGGTGAGAAACTCAGGTTTACTTCTTTGTTGGTGTTAAATATGTTGACTTCTGTCTATTTCCACAGTTGGGACTTAGATTTTTTAAGAGTCAGTAGGGTGTTATTCAGCAAAAATGGACTACTGGCCCAAAGATAACACTTGATTTAGAAAAGTAATATAAAAGATGCATGTAATATTTCATTTTAAAATTTACGAAAATTGAGTCCTATAAAATCTGATTGTAAAGAATTTAAGATTTAAGTTTTCTATGAGCCTAGCTTCTTGAATCCTGTGCTTATTAGGCTAAGTTCTAGGAAAATGAATAGGATATTATCTCTGATCTTAAGTTACTCAATGTAGTGTATCTGTTCCATTTTCATAGAAATAAGTGGTACAGTTGGGTTATGTTGTACAAAGTTCTATGGCAGCAGAAAAGGCAGACTGAAGAGATCAAGGAAGAAGTTTTTGTGAAGGATATGAAGGCATACACTTTTGCCAGATAGACAAAGCAGGTGGAGGTGTATGCCAAATGAAGGATGTTGCATGAAATTGCTGTTACCTTTGGACATCAGGCACTTCAGTCTTATTAGCATGTAGGCCATATGTGGAGAGCGCCAGGAAATGAGTCTGGAAAAAGACAATTGCCTGCACATGAAGGGCTTTGAAAACCATACTAAGAGGTTTAGACTCAATATTGTGGGAAATATTACTTCTTAAAAATAGGAGAGTAAATGATCAGGTGTTTTCACTTAAAGGAATTACTCTGGCTGCAACACGAAGTTGAAGGTTGAGAGTAGAGCTGCTGCAATAATTCAAGGAAGAAAAGCTATGAGCCTAAATTAAGAAAGGGGCAGCCTATATATACAGGGGACAACTGAGAGAAATTTAGCTGCTAGTGTATGTAAGACCTGATGACTGATTAAATAGGAGGGGATGAGACAGAGAGAATAATTTAGAATGAGATATAGGCTTTTTGTTTTGAGCAGTGTTGGTGAGTGATAGTACCATTTACTAAGGTGAGGAATAGGAAATAGGAAAAACTTTTGTGCATGTTGAGTATACAGTGTTGGTTAGGAGCAAGACCCCTGAATCTAGGCTGAGTTTGAGTCTTCACTATTCCACATTCTATCTGCCAGACTTTAGGCAAGTTACTTAACCTTTCTGCAACCCGTGATTCAGATTGCCAGGTGAGGCTAGGCTTGTATCAAGGAAATTTAGTATTTGCCACATTAAATTAGAAATTTAATTTTTGCTCCATTTAATTTGTGCCACATTTGTGTTTCCTTCCTCTTGAAATTTTTTTTTTTTTGAGTCAGAGTCTCACTCTGTCGCCCAGGCTGGAGTGCAGTGGTGCGATCTCAGCTCACTGCAAGCTCCACTTCCTGGGTTCACGCCATTCTCCTGGCTCAGCCTCCTGAGTAGCTGGGACTATAGGCGCCCACCACTACGCCCAGCTAATTTTTTGTATTTTTAGTAGAGACGGGGTTTCACCGTGGTCTCGATCTCCTGACCTCGTGATCCGCCCGCCTCGGCCTCCCAAAGTGCTGGGATTACAGGCGTGAGCCACCGCGCCCAGCCTCCTTCCTCTTGAAATTTATGAAATCATCTTTGCTATGATGTCTGTAAATTTTAAAAAATGGTAAATTCAATTTTCAGTTTCAAACTTCGTAATTTGTTAATATTTCTTGATACGACCTCTTAAAAAGGCTGTGATTTCAAGGCCATGGTTCTGGTGAAATTGGTGGCATGTGTGACAGTATAATAAACAGCCTTGTGGGATGCTTTAGAAAAAGGCTTTTTAATTTGGGGTATGAGCAGGTTTTAGTGACATTTCATTGTCTTCAAAGTGATCTCACGAAAAGGATCCATATTCTGAAGTACTTTTCTGGATGCTTCTTTAACTTTCTCGCCTTCATGATTTGATTGAATCAAAGTATGTTGAACAAAGTAAAGCCAAAGGAAAAGTCACACTTCTTCATACCTTCTCTATTTGGCTTTTTCCAAATTGTCCGTCTTAAGATAACCACAAATGTCAGTAATTATAATGACTGCTTTCTTTAGTTCTATCAGTTAATTAGAAACTAGTTCAAGATGTTTTGCTATGGTGACTTTGTTGCTAGGCTTTTCAGATCTTGTATGATAGCATCCACTACTACTACACATGGGTTTGGAATGAAAGAGTAGCTGAATAGCATAAATGAACATAAAAATAATTTATTTCATAAAGGTAATTTCCAAAGTGACAATTAAGAAATGGAAAGAAAAAAACCCTTTCATATTTTATTTTCTTACCTGGTTTGTGGACTGCCACCCTGCTCCAAGCCAAATTATTAATTTTCTCATGCAACTCAAGTTAAAGTTTCTGTTTTAGCCTGTATCTTGAGGTCAGTTGTTAGTGCAATTTTAAAAACAGTTTTTCTCATTTTTTTCATTCTAAATTGGATGAACTTGTTTAGGACATGCTGAACAAAACGACATTGGAGGAAACTATTAAATTCTTAGAAAGAACCTTAAATAAGTTATTATAGGGTACTTTAATGGAAATGTAAATTTTCTCTTCTTTCCAGCCATATAAATAATTGGACTATATAAGGAGTTTTTCAAAAATAATTTATAGCACTAGCAATAATTAACTGACCACGATGATTTTACTAGTTCTAGAGCAATGAATATCAAAGCTAGGGAAGAGATATTTTAACCAAAAAAAAAATTCATACATTTAAAGATAGACATAATTTTACCACCTCTTTTCAATAAATTATTCAGATGTATTGTATGGCAAAATATTTGCTTTATGAAATATACCCAAATATTGGCACTGTTTGTATGATTTAGTGTATTGACAGGAAGTATTACTGGTTTCTAGGTATATTAAACTGATTAAGACATAGTACAATACTAGGAAAACTGATAAGTACAGTACTATATTATGATGATTACTTGTTGAGATTTAGTTTTTCTATCACTTTGAATACTTCAGACTGCAGAAAACCTAACTCATAAAAACATATACTATTATGTTATAAATGACAAAAAGACATAGGAAGCCAAATAGTCCAGGTTCGTCCATTTGTTTGCTCAATGACGTTATTCAGAACCCAGCTTGTTGATGTCTTTCTACTCTGCTATCCTCATTTTTTTGGCTTTTCCTCAAATTAACTCTCATCATGGCTGTTATTCCAGGGTCACTGTGCAAAAAAAGTCCAGTAAGAAATGAGGACTGCATTTTCCTATGTCTATTTCAAGAGTGAGGAAATATTTTCCAGGATTCAAGGGAAACAAGTTTGCCATGTTTGGCTTAGTGAAACACATGATTTTGTGAAAGAGGCCAGATTTTCTGAATAAAAAAGTGTTTTCATTAGAAAAAACAAAATGAAACAGTGATTGTGTGTGGACAGCTAACGCTGTCTGTGATAGGATGTGTCAGAACAAGGTTACTGGGATCATTGCAGAGTATGGCTGTTAATAAAGACTTCTTGGAGAACATGACACTTGAGTTGCTTCTTGACTGCTTAGTCTGTGGGCATTGATCTTCATTGGAAACAGTGATAATGAACTAAACAATTGTTTCCTTAATAGAGCTGTTTTGGGTATACAGAGAAAAGAATAGTTCTTGACTTCATGTTGCAACTTTTGTGTGGACCTGGCATAAAATGTTGGGGATTATGTCTTATCTGTGGCATCTTTTATACAGAATCTTCAAAATTAAGTTTTGTTATAAAAACTTGGTCACTGTCAAGAAGGCCACGATTTTATGTGTTAGCATATTATTTAGTGTGCAACTATGGAAACCGTAAGGAAAAACTTTTAAAATTCTCAGTTTATTCTTGAAAATAATTGGGGATTTTTGATACATTCAGTGTGGTACATGCTTTTAACAATTATTGTTTTCTGTTTGGGCTATCAATAGATGCTTAACATGTTTAAAAATGATATATTGGATAATCTTCCTTATAAAATTATAAATAAGAGATTTTTATCAATTTTTGACTCTCAGCAATTATTTAAATTATTAAAAAATAATGTTTACTTGTTATGGAAATGCTTTATCATTCAAAACTATGAAATGCCCAAGTCTTATTTGAGGGGAAATAGTGTCTATGTTTTCTCTTCTAAATAAGAATTCATTTTGTCTGTATGCCCAAAACCTTTTCAGGATTGCAGTACCGTATAGTCTACTGGGAACACTTGCAAACAGATAACTATGAAAAGGGCACCAGCTGCTTCAAAAATGCCTGCTAAACTTCAGAAAAAATTATAACTAACATCTGCCTCTAACTAGGAGTAAAGTAATCAAACAAAATAATTTTCTTTACAACCTACACTTTATTGATTTTATAGCAGGAAATTAGAATGGAGAAGATTAAAAACTTAAAGACATTGAACTGTCCCAGAATGATAACTTTTCAACTTGAATGAATTCAGAAATCTGAAAATCTAATGAATTTAAGTTATATTGTGGAAATTTCAAATTGCTTTAGAACTGGATTTAATCCATGTCTTTCAATATATCCGTGTGTTGTGGTTTCACAGACCTACAACAATACACAGAAATATTTGATACTTACAGGTTGCTATGTATAGATTTTCTTCTTGTTATTTGGTTTGAAAGTACACATGTATTGGTTATTGGTCATCAGTAATAGTTTCTTGAGCTCATGATTGATGCAAAGCATTGTGCTAGGAGTTACGGTGGATACACAGAGGTTTAGAACTATGATCCTGGCTTTAAGAAGCTTGCTATCCAGTTAGGTAGGACTGATAGGAGTTCCCCCCTTCACCATTTGCACATTTTGTGACACGAATCAAGTTCAAGTATGCCTCTGAGTTTCAGTTTCCTTTCCAGACTATTTATTTTGATGATTACATGAGTTAGCACACAGAAAATGTATAGCGGTTTTTGTGATACACTTTAGGTAATCAGTAAATTGTCAGCTCAAGAAATGCTTATATAAACTGTCCCTTCAATTAATTTCTCACATTGATAGCTGACTTTTGTTGTTTTATCTGGGAACCCTTCACATAAACATCACATAAACCCTGGCACACCACATCAACCCTGACAGCAAGAGGTTTAGAGAGGACATGTTTAAATTTGACCCAGTGGTGCAAATATCAAAGTAGTTAAGTAAACATAGGTTGCTTCATTTTGCATTCTCAATAAGGTCTCACGTTCTTGGTAAATTTCAGAGTTATATGAAAATAAGCATATAATTTTGGTAAATTTTAAATGTACCAGGGAATCAGTATATAAAGGGATCTCAATGAATTATTGAGCAATCGGTACAATATCATGTTTTGTTACACAGCTTTCATGATATCTTCCCCTAAATGTTTTGCTTGTCCCTTCAAATCTTTACGTATTACACAAGAACTTCAAGCAAAATATTTTTCTTATAGGGACCTCTTTCTTCTAAACTTATATGTTTTTAACAGAAATTTTTCTGAGTAAAATGTACTTTGTTCTTTCCAGAGTAGATTGTATTAAATTATTAAACATAGATGAATCAGAAAACTTAATCACTGTGTTGTGGATGGGTAGGATGTTTGATAATAATTGTCAGTTTTGCTTATACTTAATAGTCATCTGGGAGCTGTTAAGAAATGTACAAATTACTATTTCCTACCCCCGGCAAATGAATGAAAATCTCAAGTGTTGACCAGCAGCCCCTAACCTGAGCATGAGGAACCTGTTTTTAAAAGCACTGGCCTCCTCAGTACCTCCTTTGAGCTCGTCTCCAGTTGTCTGTGACTAAGTCCTTCCCCTACTCTTTTGAATTGTGGGTTCAGTGTATTTGGAAAGCTTATACTCTGAGCTTCAGATCTCATGTAGAGAAACATAAAAGTCAATGGGATTTATAAGTTACTTCCCTAAATTTAAAGATAAGATGATCAATCATATATATAAATGGCCTCCCCACCAAATTCTTTCCTCTGCCCTCCCTCCTGTCCTCCCTCCCTCCCTTCCTTCCTCCTTTCCTTTCCTCCCCTCATTTTGTTGTATTGCTTTATTTTTTGTTTTGTTTTTGCTGTCTTTTTTGAAAGCCAGGTGTATTAAAGTTATCATTTGACTACCATAAAATACACCCTTTTGGGGGTACAGTGTACTAGATTTTGTAAATATCAACACGAACAAAAACATGTAAATATCAACACGATCAAAAACAACATTTTCATCATGTCAAAAACTTTACTACTGCCTCTTTTACAAACTCTTTCCCACCACTCCCAGTTCCTGCAGACCACTGGTCTGTTTATTTTCCCTATAGTTTTGACTTTTCCAACATGTCATATAAGTATACAATTCCTTGTGTAATGCTTATGTATACATCATATAAGTTACTTGTATAATATCATGTAAGTGTCATGAATATTTTGAATCTGGTTTCTGTCACTTAATGTAATATATTAGACATTCATCCATATTGCTCTATGTTTCAGTACTTGTTTTTTTTTTCATGGCTGAAACATACTACATTTTGTGTCTGTACTTCAATTTGTTCATTCTCCATTTGAAGTACTTTTAGCTTGTTTGCAAATTTTGCTGATTATGACTTAAACTGTTCATGTACAGGCATTTACTTGAGCATATATTTTTGTTTTCCTAGGGTACATAGGAATGGAATTGATACATTATATAGTAAATATATACTTATATTTGTAAGAAACTGGCAAACTGTTTTCCAAAGTGAATGGAGAATTTTGTATTTCCACCAGCAATGTATGAGTATTCTACTTACCCTATATTTTTGTCAGCACATAATATTGTCGGTTTAAAAATTTTTGAACATTTTACTTAGTTGTGTAGTAGTATCTCATTATGGTTTTGATTTGCATTTCCTTAATGGCTAATAATGTTGAGCAGCTTTTTGTGTCCTTACTTGTCATTCTTCTTTGGCGAGATTTCTGTTTAAATAATTTGTCAAGTTTTTAATTGGGTGATTTGTTTTCCTTTTAATGAGTTTTGAGACTTCTTTGTGTAGTCTGAATACAGTCCGTTTTCAGATATGTGTTTGTAATATTTTCTCCTATTTTGCGACTTGTTTTTTCACAAAATGTCTTCAGTGGAGCAAATGTATTAGTACCCTTGAACTTCATTCTATAAACAACAAAAAACTCGATTATGCTTTTTGGTCATATGTAAGCAATTTTTGCCTCGTGAGAGGTTATTAAGATTTTCTTTGTAATTTTCTTCTGTAAGTTTTAAAGTTGGAGCTCTTACATTTAGGTATATAATCCATTTTTAATTGGTTTTTATATATGGTGAAAGGTAAGGGTCAAGGTTTTTGTTTGTTTTTGCATATAGCTGTCCAGTTGTGTAGGCATCATTTATCGAAAAGATTTCTCTCTACATTGATTTGTTTTTGCATGTTTCTTAAACGTTTGTTAAAAATCAGTTGACCATATACATACAGGTGAGCTTATTTTTGATTCCCTGCATGTCTATTCTTTGCTATGCTGTCTGGATTACTGAAGCTTTATACTAAGTCTTGAAAACAGGTGTTAGTATTTGGTTATTCTATTTGTTCTATTTCCATATGAATTCTGTTGTTTTCTACAAAATTTTCTGCGAGATTTTAACTGGGATTCCATTGAATCTATCGATTATTTGATGAGGATTTAAATCTTTTTTTTTTTTTTTTTTTTTTTTGAGACGGAGTCTCGCTCTGTGGCCCAGGCTGGAGTGCAGTGGCGCAGTCTCGGCTCACTGCAAGCTCCGCCTCCCGGGTTCACGCCATTCTCCTGCCTCAGCCTCTCCGAGTAGCTGGGACTACAGGCGCCCGCCACCACGCCCAGCTAATTTTTTGTATTTTTTTTAGTAGAGACGGGGTTTCACCGTGGTCTCGATCTCCTGACCTCGTGATCCGTCCGCCTCGGCCTCCCAAAGTGCTGGGATTACAAGCGTGAGCCACCGCGCCTGGCCGACGATTTAAATCTTAATATCAAACCTTCCAAACCACGAAGATTATATACTTCTTCATTTATATAAGTATTCTTTGATTTTTTTCATGATTAATTTATAATTTTTAGCATATGTTTTACAACTGTTTTGTTAAATTTATACCTATGTATTTCATCTTTATGTTTTCTGGTATTATTTTAAAACTTTCAAATTCAGCCTCTAATTGTTCATTAAGTATAGAGAAATACAAGAGTGTGTCAGTTTCTCGTCAGAAGGCAAATCCAACAAGATGGAGTCATATATAACATAAAATAATCATGGGAGTGACAGCCTCTGCCATATTCTTCTATTGGTTAGAAACAAGTCACAGGTCCCACTACGCTTGAGGGGAAAGGATTAAACTAGGGCATGAACACCAGGAGGCAGGCATCTGGGATTATTTGGGCTTACCTTAGGGTCTGTCCGCCACTTAAAATCTTACTTTGCACATTTACATTTTCAAACCATCTAAAACTGATACTTACTGATAATATGAAGTAAGATAAAGATTTAAATTCATTTTTTAAATATAGATAATCGGTTACTCTAGCACCGTTTTGACCCATTTTTAAGACTCAATTTCATCCCTGTTAGGAATCAGGTGTGTGTAAGGCCTCTGGTATATCATTTGAAGTGCGGTTTCAAAGTGTTGTAGCCTAAAATTATTTAATTGGTATTACAGACAGTCTTGGCTGAGATTGTAGGATCTAACTTCTGATAAACAGCTGCACTTCTAATCATGGCAATAAAACTGAAGCTAAAGAGTCTCTGTTAAATTGTTGAATCCAACAATGAAAATGTCATTTTTAGATTCTTGGCTGGTATTTATGGTAATAATTGGTTTCAGGTCTGACTTGAACCTTTAAATTACTTTTATAGTTTGCTCAAAATCTTTGCAAAGGATAAAATATTTGGGCACTTATATGGTCAAGCCCACAAAATATTACAGATGTTGAATCAAGGGTAATTATTTAATTTAAATTTGTTATAGTTCACATGACTTTAAACTTTCCAAACTGATTAAATAATGCAAGAATGTCATTTTAAATGTACATCTCCTTAAACAAGAGAATTTCATTATTAGAATCCTCAATGGGAATTTTTGGAAGACATTATTTCCACATGCATTATATCTAACACTTAATTTAATATAATAATATACCATGAGCATGTGTATGAATGTAACTATTGGCATAGCACCCTAAAGAAGGTGTTTCAGAATGACATCTGACATGTTGAGTTATTGTTAAGAGTGTGCTAGTGAAAACCCAGATGTACAATCTGGATGGTTTGTCAGTAGAGCTTGTTACGATGGTGCAGCCCAAGTTTTGTTTCTCTTTTAAAATCCCCCATTGAGAACTTTGTATTTTTTCTTTAGTTTTCCTAAACATTTAGCTTTTGCTCAAATCATACCTCTCCTGGGAATTAGGAGGGCCTCTTACCCTCCCAAGAAGAAGGTATGCCTCTCTGACTCCCATTATATCTGAAATTCTTGTTAAACATGGTATTGCTATTATTTGTTTTTTCTCTCCTGTGTTTTGTCTTCAAGGCCAGTAATAACTTACTATTTATCATTTTACCATCAGGCTGTGAAGTATATTTAGAAAGTCCATTTGTATTTAGCTGAAATTTGTTTCTGTTATGCTTCTTAGACTTTTCTGTATTGAGAAGTTTTCGGAATTGACACAGGCATATTGAGTATTGTCAGTATTTTATACAGTGTAAATGAGCTGGGCATGGTGGCTCACACCTGTAATCCTAGCACTTTGGGAGGCCAAGGCAGGAGGATCACTTGGGCCTAGGAGTTCAAGACCAGCCTAGGCAACATAGTGAGACCCTATTTCTAAACATATTTTTTAAAATTAAAAAAATTAGCCAGACATGGTGCTGCGTGCCTGTAGTTCTAGGTACTCAGGAGGCTTATGTGGGAGGATCACTTGAGTCCAGGAGTTTGAGATTGCAGTGAGCCGATGATCATGCTACTGCATTCCAGCCTGGGCAGCAGAACGAGACACTGTCTTTAAATTAATAAATGATTAAATGAGTGAATGAATGGTGTAAATGCATTCAGTTAAGTAACATAAAAATATATGAATAATGCATTGCAATTTCTAATTAATTTAGGTGGGATTTCTTACTGCTTTCTTCATATGTAATACAAATTGGCTCAGTTTCATTGTAGAAAATAAGTAACTTGATTTTCACAAAATCTAACAATCTCATTTCTTTCAAAGATTTAATATTAGGTTACTCTTTTGAGGTGCTTTGTTACTAAGACTTAATTTCCTCTACCCAGATCATCTGATTCAAAATATATTTTTATCATAAAGCATTAAAACACGTGACTCTTCAGTAAAGAGAAAATAACAGTGTCCATGTACTATCTTTCATATCTCTTAATAAAATTCAGTGATTTTTCAGTGTACTTATAAGAGGGTGTACAAATTAGAAATTTGGCGTTTGTAAAGATGTAGGACTCTATTACAGAATGAAAAAGAGGCTTAGTCAGTTATTTTGTATTACTACAAAAGCGTTAGGTATTTCTATTTATAAAGAAATATTGTTGTTTTAATACATTAAGTCAATACAGAATAGGCCTTTCTCTTTTTGTTTATTTTATCTAAACAGAAAAGATTTCTGTAGGGCTGATATAACATTTATCTATTACCAAAAAATAATATCAAAAATATAACATCTACATTTATAATAGTGAAAATGTCTTTATAGCCCCAACTTTAGCAGTATTCTTTGATATATATCTTTCCAGAATGTTTTTGTATTAATATATTTAATTAGCTACTATTTTGTGGCATACTTTTTTTTCTTTTAGACACATTTTTCTATAAGCAAATATACCTTCATTCTTCTTATCTACCGTGATTCATGGAGAATGTGTCATGAATTACTTACTCCAATACCCTATTTATAGATATTCAGCTTGTGTCTGTTTTTTTTTTTTTCTTATTGTAAATGATGTTAAAGCAAGCATCTTTGTGCTTATTTATATATCTGACATTCTTGTTCAGTTATTTCACTTGGATACTTTTCTGTCTGGGAGTTAGGTTAAATGATGTATGCACATTTGTAATATGAATTGGATATAAGCAATATATTTGAAGGTATAAACATTACGAAGACCAATAGATTTTTTAAAAATCTTCAACACTCAGATTAATAAAATTGTATCTTATTCTATTTTGCATTTATTTATTAGTAAAGTCAGTATTTTCATTGACTGTATTTTCATATTTAGTTTCATAAATTATGTTACTTGGTTAAAAATCAGTTTTAGGAATCAAAAAACCTTAAAAATAAAAGTGTAAAGTAATGAAATTAATAAGTTTTACAAGCCTTTAACTTGGACTTTTAATTTAGACTTTGGTGTCAGATACCTGAGTTTCAATCTTTGCTCTGCAATTTACTAGCTGTTTATCCTGGTTAAGTTCTTTAAACTCACCATGCCCTACTTCCCCCCTCTTTAAAAGAAAGATGATGAAAAGACCTACCTCATAAATTTTCTTTTGATGCTAAGTGAAGTAATGCGCTTAAAACATTTAAAACAAAACCTCATATGTAGTATGTGCTCAGTAAAAATGGTTGCTAAATAGATTAGTGAACAATTTACTTGCCAAATTAAATAAGGAATATATTATCTTATGTATTTACCTTTAATTCAAGAGCATTAGAAATCACATTGTAGTTTTTGTGTTTAGTCTACTGACTTGTCACAAATTATGTCGTTTGGGATTGGTGTATTTAGTGAAGTAGTATGTAAGATCTTCCCTGGTTCCTTTAAACGTTACAATGTGGAGGTATGTGGAAACAAAGTTATAGTTGGAGCTCATGAAATGGGTTTCTGGTAGTCTAGATTCATCTGCTGCAATGTGAGCTCTTGAGGACAGACCATGTCCTCAAAGCTTGACACTTGGTAGGCAGCGTTTAGTACATGATGAAGGAGTAGGAGGATACATTTTAGATAGCAGCAAGATGTGATTTAGGCTTGCATTTAATAACAGATCTGGTCCTCTGGTGAAGCCATTGAGGTTTAGATGAGACCACAGGTCTGATGTCACAAATATTGGAGGTAGAAAGAACACTTGCTGTTTTCTTCTGTGCCCAGACTTTTAATTGGCAAGTCGTTTGAGGAACTAGCCATGTTAAGACCAAAAAAGAGAATGCTGGGAAGAACACTGAGTAGGGGACATATGGTGTAGAATAATTTGAAGGGGCATGAGAAGAGTAATTTAACTTACTATTTTGTTTCTAAAGGGTGGAATTCAAGGAATAATGAGAAGAACTTAATATGAAATATTTATATAATACATGAGAGCTCATTTAGGCTTTTCCACTAAATCAGACATGTTTTTAGTTTTTCCATTTCTTAAAAGATGTCAGTCATATTTCTTTTTTTTTTGGCATAGGTATTATCATATGGTTTCAAAAACTAGCAACCTTTACATACTGAAAAGCCTTTTATTTATGTCTTTTATCTTCCCAGGTCCCTGCCTTCTTTCATTAATAAGCAGTGTATTTAATTTTATGTATTCTTTCAGAATTTCTGCAACTGAATATAAATTATTATTTCCTGCCCTCCTCAAATTTGGACAATAAAATAGCATATTATAATACTGTTCTGCAACTTGCTTTTTTTTGGCCATAAAAAGATCTTTTCATCTCAGAAAACAGACAACTTTCTTATTCTGTTTTATGAAGGCATAGAATTTCATTGTGTGGATATGCCATAATTTATTCCAGTGGTACACTATTGAGGACATTTGGATTGTTTCTAATTTTTGGTATTACAGATAATTTGTGATAAATAATCTTATGCATACACAATTTTGCACATGTGTAAGTATATTTTTGGATACATTTTTAAAAAGTGAAATTGCTAGATAGGCCGAAGTTTATAGGCATTGATTTGTGAGCGAAATATTTTTGTGTTCCCAAAATGAAGTAGGATCATATTTTGAAAGAATGCATTTGTGTTCACTAGAAAGTATTTATTTGTGGCATTGGGTTTCAAATTTTTTTATTGCGCTCATCTAAAAAATATTTTACATTGTAATCAATATACTCAAACACAATTAAAACAAAATTTTCATGAAACTGTTTTATCCTTATCACATGTGATGCATTAGTATTTCCTTTTTCTTTTCTGTTCTTTAAAAGCACTGATAACAATCCACTAAATTAATTTCATAACTCACTAGTAAGGCATAACCTTCTTTGTGAAATACACTGATCTAGAGTTTAGTTGACCAACTCTGTTATGTATAGTAGAGGAGGATCCCTAGTTGGACTATACAGTCTCCCAAGAATTCCCTATAATTCCTTTGCAGGTCAAACAAACAAATAAGCATGGGTTTTAGTAATTTTTATAAAGTCTCTTAGAAATAATATTTTGTTACCTTTGGACCTAGAAGGATGATATTCTAAAATAATAGCATATGTTGGTATAATATATAGAGAGAGATATAAATATAGAAAAATATAGATATGTAAATTGGGATTGGGTATAAACCAGTCAATCAGTTTCTTAGGGATAAGTAGAAAAAATAGAATGTTACATATTTCCTATGTAGTACATAATTTGTATGCATTTTTAATGTGGGAAATTCCATGATATGCTAAATGTCTGGTTATGTTTAGAGTTTTTAGTGCTTAGTGTCAGGAAGATTAAAAAATATTTTGAAAGTATGTTTTGAAACTACCTTTTTTGGTTTTAAGAACAAATGTCCCAGCTGGGCGTGGTGGCTCACGCCAGTAATCCCAGCACTTTGGGAGGCCGAGGCGGGTGGATCATGAGGTCAGGAGATTGAGACCTTCCTGGCTAACATGGTGAAACCCCGTCTCTACTTAAAAAAAAAAAAAAAAAAAATTAGCCAGGCGTGGTGGCACGTACCTGTAGTCCCAGCTACTCAGGAGGTTGAGGCAGCAGAATCGCTTGAACCTGGGAGGTGGAGGTTGCAGTGAGCCGATATCGCACCACTGCATTCCAGCCTGGGCAACAGAGCAAGACTCTGTCTCAAAAACAAAACAAAAAAACAAGTGTACCAGGAGCAGTTGCAATCCAAGCTAACTTGGTGTTTTATTGGCAACTGCAGTGAATAAGTATAGAAAAAAATTATTTGACTAATATTTATAATATATGACATAAAACACTTGTGGAACTTAATAAATAATGTGAGTAGAACAATTTATTCTTAACATGGAGCATCTTAACCCTTAGTTGATTTATAAACATTCATCAACAATGCAGTTCATAGCTGATAATTATGATTTAATCAAAACGACTCAGCTGAAGCAAGCAGAGAAGAAAAAACAACATCACTGAGTATTTGCTTTACACCATTTCCTATGCTAGGAATTAGAGAGACGAAGTTGAAAATCATAATTTCTGCCTCATAGTAGTCTTATATTTTAAAGGAAAATGCTTATATTTATTGTTTAGCACTTTAGGGAATACAAGTGATTTCATTAGATCACGTGAGGTATTTGTCAAGTATTTGTCAGCCTTTAATAAAGGTGAGTAATGAGGCTTAGGTTGGGACACTAATATAATATGTGGTTGACATTTCAACCTCACTGTTTTAGACCTTGGGTTGGAATATAGAAATAAGTATGAGTGATTGAGTCAATTTTGGAAAAGAACATTAATTCCATTGTTTAACGCATTCAACAAATGGTTACTTGTTTTCTTGTTTTTATGCTTACCAAGGATAACTATAGAGAATAAGACATCAAGAAAAAGACTAATGTCCTTTCTCTTTCCTAAAGACTCCTCAATATGTAGTTTTTTGTTCTCTTTTTAAGTCAAGACCTTGCCTTGTCACCCAGGCCAGAGTGTGGTGGCATGATTATGGCTCACTGCAGCCTCAAACTCCTGGCCTCAAGCAATCCTTCCATTTCAGCCTCCCAAGTTGTGAGATTGCTGGCATGAGTCACTGTACCTGGCAATATATTTTATCTGAATTTCATGAACTTCATATTATGGCAGGGTCTTTTCAACCACATTAAGGATTTTTGAATGTTGCCCTAAGAGATTTTCCCTGAATGTAATCTGCTGTGTTAGGACAGTATATTTATCAATTTATGAGCATTATATAAGTTAGCTGGGCACTCTCCAGAGCTGTACTGTTTGATATAGTAGCCATTAACCACATCTGGGTGTTTAGCAATTGAAATATGGCTAGTCTAGATTGCAATGTGCTTTAAGTGTAACATATACTAATTTTACAATTTCATATTAAGATGATATTTTAGATATATTGAGTTAAATAAAATACATTACAAAATTAATTTCACATGTTTTTGTGTGTTTTTAATGTTTCTGCTAGAAAATGTAAGTATATGTTATATGGCTTTTAATATACTTCTATTGGACAGTGATGAATTAGACTGGGAATATTTAAAATGTTTTTAAATATTTTTCAGTTGTTTATTTTCTTTTTTTTTCTTTTCTTTTTTTTTTTTTTTTGAGACAGAGTCTCGCTCTGTCACCCAGGCTAGAGTTTTAGTTGTTTATTTTCTTTTTTTTTTTTTTTTTTTTTTTTTTGAGACAGAGTCTCGCTCTGTCACCCAGGCTAGAGTGCAGTGGCGCAATCTCGGCTCACTGCAAGCTCCGCCTCCCGGGTTCACGCCATTCTCCTGCCTCAGCCTCTCCGAGTAGCTGGGACTACAGGCGCCCGCCACCACGCCCGGCTAATTTTTTGTATTTTTAGTAGAGACGGGGTTTCACCGTGGTCTCGATCTCCTGACCTCGTGATCCGCCTGCCTCGGCCTCCCAAAGTGCTGGGATTACAAGCGTGAGCCACCGCGCCCGGCCTCAGTTGTTTATTTTCAACAAGTAGGATTAATTTGTTTGTTTCTTACTATGTAGTCCCTACCTTTAAGATTTCTCTATGATTAGGGTTGCTGATATTTTGTCTTCTATTGTTCTTAGTAGAGTATGAAAGATTATGGTCTAAGCCTTGATTTCTAAGTTGTTTATTTACAACGCAAATGCATTTTTCTATGGAAACTGGTCAGATAAAGATACTTTCCCTAGTATGTTAACATAGTTTACCTGAAATTAACATATCCATAAACCTACCTGTCCCAAGGTCTCTAAGGCCTAAATTGAAGTCCTGAACTTTCTACACTTGTTTATCTGAATCTATTACTGAGAGACCCCCTGAAACTTAAAAAGGATGAGAATTATAGGGCAAAAGGTGGCTCACTCATGTAAAATATGAATCAGTTTCTGCTATCTGAAAGCTTTTTCACCAGTAAATTAGGTTTATCCTCAGAGAGATGAAAAGGGGACTCCATGGTAACAATAGAGGAGTGGAGCCAGCCAAGTATTTTCTTCTAGTTTTTTAATGTGGTCTTTTAAAATATGGTTGTAAGCATAGTATAAATATAATTTTGGAGCCAGGCATGCTGGCACATGATGGCAATCTCAGCAACTTGGGAGGCTAAGGCAGGAGGATCACATGAGCCTAGGAGTTTGAGACCAACTTGAGCAACATAGCGAGACTCCATCTCAAAAAGTAAAATAAAATATGATTTTGTATTTTTTTCACTTAATGTATGTAGGATTTTTTCATGTTGCTTTATATTCTCCTTGATTACTATTTTAATGAATGCATACTATTTCATTGAATAGGTATATCATAATTTACTTAACTATTCCTCTAATTTGAGAAATCACTTGGTAATTAGGAAAGCCGAAAGCTTATCATAGCTGTATATCTTGCAATCTTCATCTTTTATGTTGATCTTTTAAAATTACCTTAAAGATTTTTATCTACATAATTACTAATTATATATTTGTTAATGTGGTAAAATGTGTATGATTCTTTTGCCCAAGTAATCATATGAATTATTGAAGTAAAATAATCAGAATATATTAAACTTAACTTTTATTTTATTTCATATTTATTGAATAGCCAAACGTTTCTCAAATATGTGAGATCTACAACATTATATTGGATATGGTTTACTCTTCCTAAGCAAGACTTTGATTACATTTGGAACACCAAGTTATTCAATTTTCAGAGGCTGTTGCATGATTAGATTGAAAATATTAAAAAATCTGCGTTGTTGTATGTCACACAGCCTTTCAGTAATAAAATTTGTTTATTAAGTTATGTTAACTATCAAAAGTATTTTTATTAAGATGATTGAAGTTTAATCTTGTGACTAGTTACTTATAACAATGCTTATCTAGTCTAAGTAGTATATTACAAAATTCCATTGACTACAAACACAGCTGATAAACCCTAATTGACAAAAAGAAGATTTCTAACAACTAAATAGAGGTGTAGTGTTATTATATAAAACCTTATATACTTTATTCCTTGAAGAATCCACTAAACCTTTACCTAGTGTCTGTTAACTTCTTATTTTAGACAGAATTTAGAAAGATTACTAGAATGCAAACTTTCGAAATTTCAGTCTGCTGCTACTGTGTAATTTTGGAAGAATCACTACCTTTCTGAAAATGAATTTTTAAAAATTCTTGACCTTTCCGTGACTTTCAAATTCTGATGTTATTGCCTGTTTGAAATCTCTACTTAGATGTATAATAGGTACTTCAAATGGAGTGTTTATTTTTCTCTCTCAGTCTGTCATCTTAGTCTTCTTCATATCCTAAAAACTATTTTTCACTCAAGAAAAAAGTCATCTTTGATTTATCTCTCTTTTTTTTTTTTTCCCACTGTCTTACATTTAAGTCATCATCGGATCCATTGGCTGTACCTCGAAGAGATAGCCTGGGTTCTGCTAATTCTCTCCATTTTCTCTGCTGATACGCCAGCATCACCTTTCACTTGTATTACTGCCATAGTTTTATGCTACTTCTCAGTCTTTTTTCCACATGGTAGCCAGAGACAGCTTTAAAAATTACAAATCGTATTATATTATTCTTCTACTTAAAATCCTGCAGAGATTTTAATTGTATTGAGAATAAAAATCCAAGGTCTTTGCTATGACCTACCTACAATTACTGTCTTTCTTTCCCATCTCGTGTGTGACCACTTACTTAGCCACTCTAATCTCTGTACAGTTCCTTAAACATTTCAACTTAGTCCTGATTTAGTGTTCTGCTTCTAGATCTTCATTATTCTCAACTCAGATCACCTCTCTTGAGGCACCTTCCTAGAAACCTAATTTATGGTAACTGTTACATCTCACTCCCCATTACACCATCTATTAAAATGTATTCATATGAGTATTTGAAACAATTTTTAAATTAGTAAACATGTTGATTTTTTGTCTTCCACTCTAATTAGAATGTAAGCTACATGACAGCAGAGACTTTGTCTACCTTATTGAGTGTTTGAACAGTTAAAGCCACATAGAGGAGATATTCAAAAACTATTTGCCAAATAAATGAATGATTCCACCTATAAATGAAAGATCAGAGTTTTTTTAAAACGTGTCCTGTTAGGAAAGCCCAAAGTCATCTATTTTAGAGTAATTATCGAAAACAGTTTTATACACTCACACATACACACACATGTAGAGTAGTCAGTACTTGAAGACTTTAAATGAAAAAATTTATCCAGTTATCTAAAAGAAAATCATCTGATGATCTAATGAATACTCAAGTATGTTAAATAAGGTATTCATGTAAATTGTTTGATTAAAAATCTCGTGATTTTTAATCTCGTAGATTACAGCATGGAGCCAGGTTTGTGAGGAATATTAGAGTGGTGGGATTCCAGAATATAAAACTTGGACGGATTGTGTGGAGTGGCTATCATCACTAATTCTGAAATTTTGAGCCTAAGCCACATCTTATAGGGAGCCAAAGAAAAACTGTGAAAATTATGTAATGTGTGTCCTTGGTATCTATATGATTTATCATAAATATATGCTGAAATTTTAATGTCTATTGTGTGAATATCTTAAACTTCAGCTTATGATATTTACACTAGTTTGGGAGGGACAGCATGTTCTTGGGTTCATCCTAGATACTTAGTTAATGCTTTCTAATTAACTGACAAAATAAATATATATGACTATTATAAACAATGAGGTATGTTTACTGTATATTTTTGTTCTTCCAGCTAAATACTATCATCCAGTTTACTTTTAAAAATAGAGTGTGCACTCACGAGTAGCCTGTATTACCAGTATTTGATAAATGGATATCAAAAACATACACTTTCTATGGAATTTCATAAATGAGTCATCTTATTTCAGTAGTCTAGTGAGTCCCAAATATGTAAGACAAGTATATGTAAGATCAGTAGTCTGGTGTATGTATGTAAGATCAGTAGTCTGGTGAGTCCCAAATATGTATAGACAAGTGGATGTAGGATGAAGCTTGTAACACTTAAAATGTTTCTGGTCTGCTAATTATGATATGTTTTGAAAATGGCTAGTGGTTAGAACCAGTTAAAAGGGAAAATGGTATATACTTAGAATGACTATCTGGATTAAACATAAAGCACTTAAGATAAATGATCATGAGACTCTCAGTTTTCTGTTTAAAAGCAAATGCTGGTTTGCTAAGAAATAATTTCAGTTTAACTTTATGTATTCATTAATGTATAAAATCAATATGAAATGTTTTAAGTTAGAAGAATGTCAAATATTTGGAAGCAAAGATTATTAGCTGCATTTAATTAGGTATTGTGTGTGCAGGAAATATAAATAAAACAATAAATATTATTAGCATGTAGTTCTGAAGTTGAGTAAAATAGAGTTTTGATAGAACCCACATTATTCTTCTTCTTTAATCATTTGTTTTCTTAACTTAAAGCATTTGTTAATATAATTTGAATATTATTCAAATATAAGAAATCTATGCATAATGGATGTTAATTATTTCATGTTCCAATGGCTTACAAACACAATTCGCAATATCAAGTACACTGAGCCCTCTAGTGATTTTTTTTTTTAACTGCTGTCACAGTTGCTGTCTGAGCACATTCCTTTTATTTTTACCAACAAGTTTATTGGTGAAAATTATTTCGTTCATTTTCTTTAATTTGAAATGAGAAATAAAAAGAAACTTTATAGGGAGTGGTATAAAACATGGGCTGTTTTAAATATGTTCGGAAGTTTTGGAGGGTTTTTCTTTTTTAACTTGCTGTTTCTATTCAGCATATTCTGTTGATAGTGATGTATATATAAGCAATAATATTATAAGGATTTTTTTGAGATGTTTATTTTGAAATAAATGCAGAGGATACTTACCGAACAAGGTAAATCATCGTATTTTAAACAGCAGATTTGGTGGTAATTTGTATTTGAGCCAGGGCAAACTGAGTTTAGGTCCCGTCTTGGCCACAATTTATTAGCAGTGTGGACTTGGGTAAATTATTTAACCTCGCTAGGCCTCAGTTCCCTCTGATAATTTCTTCATGTAGTCTCTAAAATAATCTTTTAGAGATGTTTCCAGAGGAGTCTTTATAATTTCTTTTCTTTATATTGAATTTTTCTTTCATAATTTAAAATCTAAGCCTTCTTATTCTCAGAAGATAAATTTATTATTTCTATGGCTTTAAACTTTTTTTATTATATTCCAAATAGAACTATAATATGCTTCTTCCTTGCTTAAAAGAGACCTTAAATAGTAACTGTGTCGCTTTTGCTCACAGTTACATCCCTAGTGGCTGAAAAAGTCCCTGGCTATTTCATTCAGTAATTTGGTGCTCATTTAGTAACTTGGTAAATGAGTGAAGAAAAGGTCAGCTCCTTCAGTGTGGCATATGTGGCTTTTTGTAGTCTGCTCTTGGCCTACTTTTCCATCTTCATCATCTTTGCTACTCCTTTTCACTAGCCCTAAGTGTTTTTCTAATGCACTGTTTCTTGTACCTGATATGGCATGCTTAGTGACTATCTCTCCCTCGCATACCTCAGCATATAGTTCATATTCTTATAGAAACCTAAATGATGTAATCTAATTTTAAACATGCCTTTTTCTTCCTTTAAACGAGAAACTAGGGCCAGGTGTGGTAGCTCACAACTGTTATCCCAGTGTTTTGGGAGGCTGAGGTGGGAGGATAACTTGAACCCAGTAGTTCAAAGACCAGTCTGAGCAAGACCAGCAAGACCTTGTCTGTACTAAAAATAAAAAAGTTAGGGCCGGGCGCAGTGGCTCACGCCTGTAATCCCAGCACTTTGGGAGGCCGAGCTGGGTGGATCACGAGGTCAGGAGATCGAGACCATCCTGGCTAACATAGTGAAACCCTGCCTCTACTAAAAATACAAAATTTAGCCAGGCGTGGTGGTGGGCACCTGTAGTCTCAGCTACTCAGGAGACTGAGGCAGGAGAATTGCTTGAACCTGGGAGGCAGAGGTTGCCGTGAGCCAAGATAGCGCCATTGCACTCCAGACTGGGGGACAGAGCGAGACTCTATCTCAAAAAAAAAAAAAAAAAAGAAAAAAGAAAAAAAAAAGTTAGGTGTGGTGACATGCACGTGTAGTCCCAGGTACTCAGAAGGTTGAGACAGGAGGATTGCTTGTCCCCAGAAGTTTGAGGTTGCAGCGAGCTATGATTGCTCCACTGCACTTCAGCCTGGGCAACAGAGCAAGATGCTGTCTCAGAAATCAACAACAAAACCCAGAAACTAGTCAGTTTTAAGGATCATTTTAAACATTGTCTAACTTTTGTTATGAAAACAAATATTTGTATTGACAGAACTCCTTAGTATAATAACAATCAGTAAATGATTGTTGAATTGATTAGAATGTTATAAACCTCTATATATGTAATAGGTTTTGTTTGTTAGTATATTCTTCTGATACTTTATTTATTTCTTGAACTATAACCTTCAAAAACAAAGAAATAAATTTTTTACTGAAAGTTGAATATAGGGCTTTTGCTAAAATGCTACATATTTTGGCTAGATTCAATTTAGTATTTCTTTGGAGGACATTATGTATGCAGTGTATATCTTTAAACTTTTCCCCTCATTTAATTATAGTTCTTTTTGCAAGTAGCCAGCATAAAATCATTCAATAAAAATTTATTTAGCAGCCTATTCTGTTCCTGGCAGTTGATTAGGTACTAGAGTAATACAAAGCGTAATAAAATACAGAATCCTTAGTTTCAATCTAATGGGTCAGAAATACATATAAAGGACTCATTTCAATATTTGTGGTTAAGGGTCATAATAATAATATATAAAGAGGGTTGTCTGAGTGTCTAGTTGTTGAGAGAAGCTATGGTAGTTCCTTAAATCTTCTAAAATGTGGTGAAGCACAAAGAAGTAAAGATAACAATTGTTTAGGGAATTGGAGAGAACCAGAAATTGCTTTTGAGCTTAAACTTGAATGGTAATGAAGAGTCAATGAGAAGTCTTGGAACATTTTGTAAGCTGGAATGTGAGATGATCAGATTTGTAGTTTAGGAATAGTATACTGTTTCTTGTCATAAGTCTATAAAAACTGGAAATAGCTGCATTCGTTCATAGCACTATTTTAGTAAACCTCATATAAAAATGAAATATGACAGTAATAATAATAGCTACCATTAATTTATTTCAACATATTTAACAAGTACCGTCTCTGTGTATGGTTTATAGTATATGGTTTATAAATATTATCTAATTAAAGACTGGTTTTGAAGTTATACTATATGACTTCATATACTAGCTCTACCATTTATAGCTGTGTGAACTTAAACAAGCTTTCTCAAGTTTCAGTTTCCTCATCTATAAAATATTCTGGTATGGCTATAGAAATAATTAGGATATTTTATGTAAAGGACTCCTGTGCTTAGCCCATAGTAAGCACTCCATAATTGTTAGCTATTTTAAAATTAATTTTTGTAACTTCCTTGTGTTATAAAGATAACACCTTTAACTTGAAATATTACCTTGCAGATGAGGAAATTGAATTTAGAGATCTTAAGTTATCTGCAGGTCATACTTGCAGTATTACCTTGCAGATGAGAAAATAGAATTTAGAGATCTTAAGTTTCTTAAAAGTTATATTGCAAATAGTGGCAAAGCCAGTATTTTAACTTGGGTCTCTGACTGTAAGCCCAGTATCCTGAAAAATGTGCTGTACTGTCCTTCCGAGGCTAAGTGATCAGGAGGAATTGGTGAAGAAAGTATCAGTGGTACTCTCAGATGTTTAATTGGCCTGCCTAAGAGCTTCTAGGCCTAAGAGATACCACTGTGATCTCTTCTATGGTTTGTCCAAATGAAAGCATAAGCGAATGTATAATAGATAAGTCTATGTTGTCTAACTCATCTATGTTGTTACATGTCTCAATAATCAATTCTTTTTCAATGCTATGTAGTATTCCATTGTATGAATATATATAACATTTTGTTTATCCATTCATCTGTTGATGGACATTTGAGTGGTTTTCCTGTTTTAGACTATTACAGGTAAAGCTGCTGTGAACATTCATACACACGTTTTTGTATGTACATATACTTCTTTTTCTCTTGGGTAGAGCCTCAAAGGGGTATGTTAGGTGTATGTTGGTTTAACTTTTAAAAACTTGCTAGATTGTTTAGTAAAGTGAATTGTACATTTAATTTAGGTGTATGTTTGTTTAACTTTTAAAAACTTGCTAGATTGGGCTGGGTGCGGTGGCTCATGCCTGTAATCCCAGCACTTTGGGAGGCTGAGGTGGGTGGATCATGAGGTCAGGAGATCTAGACCATCCTGGCTAACATGGTGAAACCCTATCTCTACTAAAAATACAAAAAATATTAGCCGTGCCTGGTGGCTGGCGCCTGTAGTCCCAGCTACTCGGGAGGCTGAGGCAGGAGAATGGCGTGAACCTGGGAGGCAGAGCTTGCAGTGAGCCGAGATCGTGCCTCTACAACTCAGCCTGGGGGACAGAGTGAGAGATTCCATCTCAAAAAAAAAAAAAAAAAAACTTGCTAGATTGTTTTATTAAAGTGATTGTACATGTAGTTTATCTGCTATCAGTATGTGTGAATTCTTTTTTCCCTACATCCTCAACAATACTTGCAATTAAAAAAATTTAAATTATTAAACATTTTGCCAATTTTTTAAATGTTAGCCATTTTAAAAGGTTCATAATTGTGATTTTAATTTTTATTTCCCTAATGACTAATGATGTTGAGCATTTTTATGTGTGCTTATTTGACATCTGTGTATTTTCTTTGGTGAAATGATTCTTCAAATCTCTACGTACTCTTAAAATTAAATTGCTTGTTTTCTTTATTGTTGTGTTGAGTTTTTTTTATATATTCTACATGTAAGTACTTTATCTGATATATGTATTGCAAAGATTTTTCTCCCATTCTATGGCTTATCTTTTTATTTTCTTAACAGTATCTTAAAGATAATAGGCTTTCCATTTTGCTTAAGTCAAATTTACTGATTTGTTCATAGATCTTATTTTATTTAAGAAATCTTGACATAACTCACATCCACAAAGAATTTCTTCCATGTTTTCTTCTACATGTTTTATACTGTCAGGCTTTACATTCAGTCAGTGATTCATTTTGAGTTAATTTTTGTATGTGACACAAGGTATGGATTCAGGTCATTTTTTTAACATGTGTATATCCATTTGTTCTAGCATCATTTACTGAAAATGCTGACCTTTGTCATCTACATTGCCTTTCAGCCCTTGTCAAAAATCAGTTGTCCAAATATGTGTGGATTTATTTCTGGATTTTCTATTCAGTTCCTTGATTTGTTTGTATTTATGTAAATACCTTGCTGTTTTGATTTCTTTAATGTTTTAATAATTTTTGACATCGGGTAGTTTTAGCTCTCTAACATTGTTATTCTTTTTCAAAGTTGTTTTGTTCCTTCTAGGTCCTGTGTGTTTCCATATGAATTTTAAAGTCAGCTTGTCAATTTCTATAGGAAACCCTGGTGGGATTTTGATTGGAATTGCATTGAATCTGTAGATGAGTTTGGGGAAAAAAAAAAATCTTAAGAATTTTATCTTTCATTTAGCAAAACAGAATAGTTTTCAGTATACAGGTCTTTCCCATCTCTTTTCGTATTTATCCTTAAGAAATTCATAACAGAGTGTATTTTTGCTGATTAAAAAAATTGCTTTCAGATATTTCATTGGCGATATATAGAAATGTAATTTTTTAGTTATTGATCTTGCATCCTCCAGCCTTCCTGAATTCACACATTAGCTTTAGGAGCTCTTTTGTAGATTCCATCTGATTTTTTACATAGATAATCAGGTCATCTCTAAATACAGGTATTTTTTCTTCCTTTTTTATATTAATGACTTTATTTCTTTTTTTTTTCTTTTTCGCCTTTTCCGATTGCACTCCAGTACAATGTTAAGTGGATAGAACCTCCAATACAATGTTAATTGGTGAGTGAGTGTAACACCCTTCCTATTCCTGGTTTTAGAGGAAAGCATTCAGTCTTACCCTGTTAATACGATGGGAACAGCTATGACGTTTTTGTAGATGCCCTCTATCAGGTTGAGGGATACTCCTCTACTTCTAGTTTGCTAAGATTAAGACAAAAAAATAATAATAATAAATGGATGTTCGATTTTGTCAAATGCTTTTTCTGCATTTATTAAGATGAACATGTAGTTTTTCTATGATGTATTATGTTGTTTCTAATTTTTAAATTTATTCTTTGAGGAGTATTAGTCTGTGATTTTATTTTGTTTGGCTTTTATATTGGGGCAGTGCTAGCTTCATAGAATGATTTGGGGAGTATTCCTTTTTTTACATTTTTTTTTGAAATAGTTTAAAACTCCATGTAAAATTGATATTATTTCCATCTTAAATTTTAGGTGGAATTCATTGGAGAATCTTTCTGGCCCTGGAGGTTTTTTTGTGGAAATAATTTTAACCTCATTCTTAATTTCTTTACTAGATATTGGGTTAAGTTGTGTATTTGTTTTTGAGTGAGCTTTGGCAATTTGTGTTTTTTAATAAAGTTGTCCATTTCATCTGAATTGTCAGATTTACTGGCATATAGTTGTTCATTATATTTTCTTACTATTCTTTTAATATCTATATTATCTCTAGTGATGCCACTTTTCTCACTCTTGGTATTGATAATTGGTGTCTTCTCTTATTTTTCCTGATCAGTCTGCCCAGAGGTTAATCAATTTTATTAATTTCAAAGAATCATCCTTTTCTGTTTTTTTGTTTCATTGATCTTTATAATTATTTCCTTTATTCTGCTTTGGTTTTTATTTTCTTTTTCTAATTTTTCATTTTGGAGGATAAAGTTTTTCTTTTGAAACCTTTTTTTTCTTTTTTAATTGATTATTATAAAAAGTTTTATTTGTAATTGACAAATAATAAAGATAGGATGTGATATGTTAATGCATGTATGTAGTGCACAATGATCAAATCAGGGTAATTAGCATATCTGTCACTTTAAATATTTATTATTTCTTTGTGATAATAACATTCAAAATCTTTTCTTCTAGCTATCTTGAAATATACATTATTATTTGTTATAGTCTTCTGTGTAATAAGACGCCAGAACTTAATCTTCCTGTCTAACTATAACTTTGAACTCATTGACCAACCTTTCCCCATGCTTTTCTTCCCCCTGTCCTCTGTAGCTTCTGGTAACCACTACTATACTCTCTACTTCGATGAGGTGAACATTTTCAGATTCCACATATGAGTGAGGTCATGTGGTATCTTCTTTTTTAATATAGTAGTTAGTGCTACAAAATTTCCCCTAAGTATTGGTTTAGCAGCCTCTGCAAATTTTGACATAATAAATTTTTATTTCCCTTCAGTTAAGAATACTTACTACTTTCTGTTTTGATTTCTTCTTTCATCAGTGGTAGAAAGTGTGCTGTTTAAGGAGGTGTGCTATTTTGTTTCAAATATTTAGATATTTTCCAAGTATCTTTCTAATAAGGATACCTGATTTAATTCCATTGCAGTCAGAGAATATGCTTTGTATGACTGTCTTCCTTTTTAATTTATTAAGACTTGTTTTTTGACCAAGAATATAGTATAACTTAAATGTTTCAAGAGCAGTGGAAGAGAACGTGTGTTCTACTATTGTTAGATGAATAAGTGTCAGTCAAGTCAAGTTGGTTTATAGTGCCGTTCAAGTCTGTGGTAGCCTTGCTGATTTTCTTGCCTCCTTGTTCTACAGATTTTGAAGAGTAGTATTGAAATCTTTGACTATAATGGTGGATTTGCCTATTTCCCTTTGCATGTCTTCAGTTTTTACTTCATATATTTTGAAGATCTGTTATTAGGTATACAAATGTTTAGGACTGTTATATCGTGTTGATTAATTTACCTCTTTGTCATTATGAAATGGCTTTCTGTTTTGCTGGTAATATTCTTGGCTTCAAAATTTATTTTTTCTGACATTAATATAGCCATTCCAAGTTTCTGCCAGTAATCCCAACCAGTGTTTTGTTTACTCTCGGACCTTTTACTTTTCATCTAAGACTGTTATATAGGAAAATTTTAGGAAAAAATTATTTAACTGCTCTGTGTCTTAGTTTCTTTTTGATTAAAGGGACGTAATAAGAGTACCTACACCATAGAATTGTTTTGAGGATTAAACAAAATAATATCATAGACTCTACACCTGCACATGTTGCAGTGCAAACTCTGTGTAAGTGTAGTCTATGGCTTTTGTTCCTACTATTACTGCTGCATTTTAAAAAAAGGTTTTTTTATAAACACATGAAATAGAATTTGCTATTAATTTATATCTTCAAGAAGTATCTTGTTTGCTGTTTCATTAGTCATCTTTAATCTAGACTAGATAAATTAGAACATCATCATGATATTTGTAAATGAATATGAACTCAAAAAATACCTGTATTTAATTTTGTTTTCTTACATTACTAATTTACCATCTATTTTACGTAAGAATTGTATTCTGGCTGGGCACGGTGGCTCACGCCTGTAATCTCAGCACTTTGGGAGGCCGAGGTAGGCAGATCACGAGGTCAGGAGATCGAGACCATCCTGGCTAACATGGTGAAACCCCGTCTCTACTAAATATGAAAAAAAAAATATATATATATCCAGGCATGGTGACGGGAGCCTGTAGTCTCAGCTACCGGGGAGGCTGAGGCAGGAGAATGGCATGAACTGGGGAGGCGGAGCTTGCAGTGAGCCAAGATCACGCCAGTGCACTCCAGCCAGGGCGACAGAGTGAGACTCCATCTCAAAAAAGGAAAAAGAAAAAAAGAATTGTGTTCTAAAATTTAGGTATAGTGTCATCGTATTTTTCAAATTTATCGAGTTGCCATTTCAAGTATATTCGAATTGTACAATATTTTTCAGTTATTCTCAACTGCATATACCTCCGTTTAAATAAAAGACACATTGTGAAACTACAAATTAGTCTTTTTTTAAAAAACAAAGGAAATAAATGTTTACACATAATGATTTGTATGGGTCCTTCACATTGTTACTATTTATAATGGGTGATGCCTTTTTTTTTTTAGATTGGACAGCTGGCTTTTAAAGGAATGAAGAGACTCAATAGAATCCAGTCAATAGTGTTTGAGACTGCCTACAACACCAATGAGAATATGCTGATTTGCGCCCCTACAGGAGCTGGAAAAACCAACATTGCAATGCTTACAGTCTTGCATGAAATTCGCCAACATTTTCAACAAGGTGTTATCAAAAAGAATGAATTTAAGGTAAGTAAATAAATCAGACAACAGCTTTTTAAATGGTAAGAAATACAATAAATTTGCAGTTTTAATATTGCATGAAATTTGAAAGTTCTTAAAGATATTGTACTTGAAGTCAGATAAGTAATACTGCTTGATTTACTTCATTGCTATTAAGGCAGTTCTTATTTGTGTTATGAAAATTATATTACCGTGTAAGAAGCTATGAAAATACATTTATACAATTTTCAAAGTGATGCAGCTGTGTAAACAAATTCTATTGTCCTTTAAACAGCTACACACGTATCACACAAAGATAAGACTTTTAAAATATCACTGTTAAGATTTTTCACTGGAAGTAGTTAGGAACATATTTCACAATAAATTGTGACTTGTATTGCCTACTGTAAGACAAATGACATGGTAGTTTTTGCTCATTAATCAAGCTAATGTTCCTTTGGTATAGATTGTATATGTTGCTCCAATGAAAGCCTTGGCAGCTGAAATGACAAATTACTTCAGCAGACGTCTAGAGCCACTAGGCATCGTTGTGAAAGAATTGACTGGTGACATGCAGTTGTCAAAAAGTGAAATTTTACGAACTCAGGTATGTTGTTTACCTAGATTTTTTGTTTAATACCGTTCTTTTTTTAGGTAATTGTGAAAATTATTAAACGACTATATCTTAAATAACTAGAATACATAATACAAACGTAATATAATGAACTTTTATTTGTAACCACATCTTATCTCTGTACTACAAAGAGTTTTTGCTGGTACTTTGTTTTCTGGTATCCCTTCTAACTCCTGTGATTCTTATTGCATCTTAAATATTGTTAGGTTCCAAGTCGATTGGCAGTAAGGCTATTCTTTTAAAACAGTAGGGGATGAGGATATAAATAATACCAGAGTTTAATTTTAAGAGGGGGGACATATATAGGTCTTAAAGTGAGTGCACTAGTATTCCAAACTATTCCATAAGAATGGCTTAGCATATAATAAAGCTTTTTGGTCATTCGTTATTTCATCAAATGCACAGCAGAAGAAACTGTCATCAGAGTAAACAGGCAACCTACAAAATGGGAGAAAATTTTTGTAATCTACCCATCTGACAAAGGTCTAATATCCAGAATCTACAAGGAACTTAAACATATTTACAATATAAAAACAACCCCATCAAAAAGTGGGCAAAGAATATGAACAGACACTTCTCAAAAGAAGACATTTATGTGGACAACAAACATATGAAAAACAGCTTAAAATCACTGATTGTTAGAGAAATGCAAATCAAAACCACCGTGAGATACCATCTCCCATCAGTCAGAATGGCAATTATTAAAAAACCAAGAAACAATAGATGCTAGCAAGGCTGTGGAGAAATAGGAATGCTTTTACACTGTTGGTGGGAATGTAAATTAGTTCAGCCATTGTGGAAGACAGTGTGATGATTCCTCAAGGATCTAAAACCAGAAATACCATTTGACTCAGCAATCTCAATACTGGGTATATACTCAAAAGAACAGAAATCATTTTACTATAAAGACACATACACACGCATCTTTATTGCAGCAGTATTTACAATAGCAAAGATAGGAAACCAACCCAAATGCCAGCAATGGTAGACTGGATAAAGAAAATGTGGTATATAGACACCATGGAATACTATGCAGCCATAAAAAGGAATGAGATTATGTCCTTTGCAGGGACATGGGTGAAGCTGGAAACCATCATCCTCAGCAGACTAACACAGGAACAGAAAATCAAACACTGCATGTTGTCACTCAGAAGTGGGAATTGAACAATGAGAACACATGGACACAGGGAGAACACATGGACACAGGGAGGGGAACAACACACACCAGGACCTGTTGGGGTTTGGGGGGTGAGGGGAGGGAACTTAGAGGATGGGTCAATAGGTGCAGGAAACCACCATGGCACACGTATACCTGTGTAACAAACCTGCACATTCTGCACATGTATCCCTGAACTTAAAAGTAAAATGAAAATAACAATCTTGTCAGATAATTCCAACATCTTTGTCATCTCAGAGTTAGCATCTGCTATATGTATCTTCTCATTTGAGTTGATATTTTCCTGGCTCTTGGTAGGCATGTTATTTTCAGTTGCATCCTGGACTTTTTGAGTATTATGATATCAGAGTGCTCCCTATTTAAATCTCCTGGGTGGGTTGGTAGCTGATACTCTGTTTACACATGTTCCCACCCATCAGTGCCAGTCTTCACACACAGTGAGTTGGGAGAGGAGCACTTTCATTCTCTGTGGTGTTTGGCTGGTGTCGTCAAAAAGATTCTGTTTCTCTTTGGTGTCCCCCTCAGTCTTTTGTATAGAAAGAGAAGTCTTATTTTGTTTGTTTGTTTGGGGAGTTAGTTCTGCACCCATTGACTTTCTGAGTTGTGGGATTCTTCACCAGTCTGGAATACACAGAAAGAAACTCCAGGAACTCCCTGCCAGCTCTTTCCTTGAGTCCTGACGTCCCTATCCATTCCTACTTCTTTTTTCACTTTTCAGAATCTTCTGATGTCTGTTTCATGCATTTTGTCTAGGGTTATTAGGTGTAATAAGCAAGAAAAAGATGAAAGATTTCTACACTATCTTGTTCAGCCATATAGACTTAAAATTATAAGATAGTCAAATTTATAACTTCTTTTGTGGTTTGTGCCTTTTTTGTTCATTGTGTTTTTTTGAAAATCCTAGTTTATCCCAAGTTCTTCCACATTTTTCTTTTGAATGATTTAAAGTTTTATTTTTTAGATGTAAGTCTTAAGTCTCTCTGGATTTTTATTGTTATTTTGGTAGGAGCAGGGTTATTATTTTATTTCTTTACCTAAAGAAAGCCATTTTGTCATCACCTCTCTAGCCTTTTCTAGTGAATTATAATATTTTTCTAGTGAATTATAATATTATCTTTTTTCTAGTGAATTATAATATTATTTTTTCTAGTGAATTATAATATTATCTTTGTGAATTATAATATTTTCCTTTCTAGTGAATTATAATATTATCTTTGCCATATTCTCAATTCTAGTGTTGTCTTGTGGCTATTACTGAGCTGTGTTTGTTGTTGTTGTTGGTGGTGGTGGTGGTGGTGTGTATGTGTGTGTTTGTGTGTGTGTATCTGTATCTGGCCCTCCTTGAGGACTACACTGTTTGAATTACTATCATTTTAGAATAAGTCTTGATTATAAAGCACATTCAGCCTCATTATTTTATTCTCATATATTAGAATAGCCATAGCTACTTACTGAACATTTTAATTTTGAAATTGGACTGTTTCATTACATCAAAAGATCTGTTTGGGTTTTTATTAGAATTATGTTTCTGCAATACTTTAAACAAAGTTGACACCTTTATTATGTCTCTCCATCTATGAGCATTGCATATTTTCCACTCTTTAAGTCTTTTTTAAAGCTCTTCAAAAATGTATTTCCTCATAGGTCTTGTACATTTTAAAAGATTAATTTCCAGATATCTTGTATTATTTGTCACTATTTTAAAAAAAATTTTATATTTTGTAATGGCTGTTGTTGGGGTACAAGAACACTTGGTTTTATTCATATTATATCCCACGACCCTGCTAAGTATTCTTACTAATAGTTATAGATTATCTGTAAATTCTCTTTGACTTTCTATGTAAGCAATGACATAATCTGCAAATTAAAGCAGTTTGACCCCAAAACTTTGAGAGAAGCCCAGCCTTAGAATCAGATGTTTTCATCATTCAATTCCCTTAGTGTATATACATGTATAACGTTACATTTTAAATATTCTCTCTTGTCTTTTTATACTTTTGAACTGAGAGAAGGGAGTTTACATAAGCCCAGTTGACTTTATTGAGTGAAGGTTACAATTTTATTATTCTAATGCTAATGAACAACAGACAAAATAATCACTGAATAGTGATTAAGCTGTATCTCAAAGATTATTAAGAAAGTTTATTTTTTCTCATAAGTCTCGAACTTCCAAGCTTTTACTGAATTAAATTAAATTAAATTAAAAGTTGAAAATAGAGAAACATACATTACCTCTAAGGAAGAAAATTGATAAACAGAAATGTAAAAGTACTAGAAAGTTCAGAAGCACAAAAGTATTCTACCTGTATTTTTAACTTGTCGTACAAAGAAGTTTTTTTTAATTATTTGGAAATACCATTTGTCATAACAAAATTTTGGCCAAGTGAAAATAAACATTCAGTCAAACCAATTTTTAAATCACTAGTGGTTTTTTGTTTAATAGCAGTTCCAGACCTAATAGAAAAATTCTTGATAAATTACTTTTGTATTGTATTCCAACAAGATTTTTACACATATGAATCTTAAAAATCTCCTAATGATATCTGTTAACATAAATATATATTTTTTGATATTTTTCCAGGTAGATCTATAACTAAAAAAAGTTTACTATTTTTTTACAAAAAAGATTTGTTACTTCTATAGAGTTTGGAAGTTCTTTTCTAAGTAAATTTGAATTTTAATATTGTGAAATGTACCATATAAAGTATCTTGATACATGTAGTTTGTCCGGTAGTTAGCTTTTTGGTAAAACCAAAAGCTTATTTAATTTTATGATTCTGGGAGGTCTTTGTTTTGTCTGTATTCTTACTTTGTGAGTGAAAATGAAAATAATAGAAATATTTGAAATTTAAACTTTTATTATACTCTATAACAGGTTGGCCCAGTGTGTGTGTATGTGTGTAGCAGAACAATATTTTGGGGAACTGCTAAATGAATGACAGAATTCTATACTCAGATGGTCATGTAATCTGATCTCTAAGAGTTATTCATAATTCATGTTAATATAATAAAGACAACAAAATTAGCTCGGGGTGCAGCTGCTCAGCAGGCTGAGGTGGGAGGATCACTTGAGCCCTAGAGGTTGGGGTTATAGTGAGCGTGATGGTGCCACTGCACTACAGCCTGGGTTTATAGAGCAATACCTCATCTCAAAAAAAGAAAAAAAAAAAAAAGAGGAAGCACATTGGGGGAAAAATATATATAATAGAGATTACAATGCTTTGCAGGAAGGTTAATTTATTTAACATTATAAACTTAGCATTTTCCAAACTTACTTGAACACAGATCCATTCTTTCATAGAACAATTATTAATAGAACTCGCTTTGAGAAGTGCTGTTCCAGAACATTTTTACTGAATTAGCAAAAGAGTGTTCCAGTGAGAAAGAGTTAATTCTACCTTTGAGAGTTTTAAGAAACCCAGGTACAGAAAGACAGACATCACATGTTCTCGCTTATTTGCTGGATCTCGTATTAGTCCGTTTTCATACTGCTGTGAAGAAATACCCGAGACTGGGTAATTTATAAAGAAAAAGAGGTTTAAGGGACTGACAGTTTCACATGGCTGTGGAGGCCTCACAGTCACAGTGGAAGGTGAAGGAGGAGCAAAGACACGTCTTACATGGCAGCAGGCAAGAGAGTGCATGTAGAGGAACTGCCCTTTATAAAACCATCAAATCTCATGAGACTTATTCACTATTATGAGAACAGCATGGGAAAAATCCACTTCCGTGATTCAGTTACCTCCCACTGGGTCCCTCACACAATACATAGGGATTATGAGAGCTACAATTCAAGATAAGATTTGGGTGGTGACACAGCCAAACCATATCAGATCTAAAAATCAAAACAACTGATCTAAAACTCAAAACAATTGAATTGAAAATCATTGAAATAGAAGAGTAGTACAATAGTTACTAGAGTATGGTAAGGGTAGTAGGGTGGGTATGGGGAGGTGGCGATGTTAAAGGGTACAATGAATAAGACCTACTATTTGATAGTACAACAGGTTGACTTTAGTCAATAATAATTTAATTTTACATTTTAAAATAAGTAAAAGTATAATTGGATTGTTTGTAACACAAACAGTTGAGGGGATGAATAACCCATTCTTCTTGATATGATTATTATTCATTGCTTGCCTGTATCAAAACATCTCATGTACCTCATAAATACCTACTGTGTACCCACCAAAATTAAAAATTAAAAGAAATCAACACAGGTCAATGTTCTATGTTGCATTGGAGTTTCCTTTAAAGCATTTGGTCTTGACCAAACCAGATTATGTAAAAGTACATTTGTCTTAAACCATACTTTTTTGTCAGCACTTATAATTTCTTGGAATATTTTATGACTAATTATACTTTTTTTGCTTTATAATGTCGCAATTGATATTTAATAAAATTATATCCATTCTTAGTAGTAGCCTGCAAAATATCTGTTTTCTTAAAACAAATTGCTAAAATACATTACATATAAAAAGGCTGTGCATTTTCAGCACAATTATTGAATAGTTAAATAGTAGGAATTTGAATTTAGTCATGGTTTAAAATTGATGATGAACTCTTTAGGTCTTCTCTAAAACACTAAGAAATTGCAGTGTCATATAGTGACCATATTAGTAATTAATATCAAATATTTTGAAATTGGTAAAGCAAGTTGATTTTATGTTCTGCCTGTTACCTTAGGCCTAATGATTATGGGTCTTTATGCAGTGTTTCTTTTTGCCCAAATAATATAACAAAAACAATTGTCTCTTAGCATATACTGTCCTCCATATTGCAGATAAGATTGCTTGTTTCAAAATGTCAGCACATTCTTTGATCACTGCCACTACTCTAATTTTCTCCTCTAGATAATAAGACATTTTGCAGGACGCAGTGGCAAGAGCCTGTAGTGCCAACTACTGGAGTGGCTAAGGCAGGAGGATCACTTAAGCCTGGGAATTTCAGGCTATAGTGCACCATAATTGTATCTGTGATTAGCCACTGCACTCCAGCTTAGGCAACATATTAATAGCAAGACTGTTTAAAACAAAAAAAGGGCACCTATTTGATTTGTCCATTTTTTCATGCCCTTTACTGATGGCATTAATACAACCTTCCTCCTTATCATGTCACTTTAGTTTTTTTCATTGGATGCTAAAGTATAAATATCACTTTAATTTTAATGGTGATATTTTAGGATAGCTGATAGCCATTCTATTGTCAAAAATAAGTGGTTTTTTTTTTTGCTATTGAATATTTTAGCAAAAAACTACTTACTTGCCAGTGATCTTGGTCAAATTTAAAATATTAATTAGAATTTTTACCTCTTCTTTCTCTAATTTCAACTTACATGAAATATAAACATCGTTAACTTTATTTTGTTCACGTTACTTAGGATTTTGATGTATACTAATGCGAAATTTGAATAAGCTATGATCTTCAAAGTTTTTAATTGGTAAGAGTGTGGTGCTTATAAGAATCAGGTTAGAGCCATATAATTTGGCCCAGCTCCTGGCTTTAGAAATCCCTTCATGTCTGTGCGCTGAAAGGTGCCTATTCACTTCAGAATTATCTCTGCATAGAATTATACTATACAGAAGGAAAATAAGCAGATAAATCATTTAATAATTATATTTCTTATGTTGGGTTTATTGAATCATTTACTTTCCTTTTTTCATACTTACTCTCATATTTTTCTACATTTGAGACTATTCCATTTAATTTTAAACCAGAGATCTGGATTATGAATGAAACAACTTTTTTATTAAGGACTTCTTATGTACAGTATTGAACTCTCTGTTGCATTGTTCTTATAATTTGATCAAAATATATACAGTGGTTTTTGGGGGCATAAATTTTGATTGGCTCATGAAAATAGAATTTAGCCCATTTAATGTTCTGGACATCATTCTAAAAGGTTGGAGGATAAACAGATGTCATATACCAAGATAACTTTCCTAGCAGGCAGTTTTGAATCTGAGCACATAGGATGACAAAGTAACTTGTTAAATAGTGAGTTTGGTTTTAAACATGTTGAGTAGGAAAAGATGGCTGAAGGTATTAACAAACTGAATTAGATGGGCAAACTACTTCAAAAGGATTCTGGAAACATTTTTAGAGTAAGTTGGAAATGTAATGCCACTTTATTTGGGTTTCCATATATAATTTCTAGTCTATCTGTTTAAATGTGCTTTAAATGTGCTGTACTTAGAGATTAGCATTTCCTGAATCTCATTAGCTTTGCCGTCCTGTTTCATAAATGATTTAATCTCTTTTACATGGAGATGTTCAAAAAAAAAAACACAAACCAGCAAGATAATGTAAACTTTAGATTGGTAAGAAAGGAGAAGGGAAATATGAGTTGGATTAAAACGAGAAACTGAGAACAATACTGATGCAATAATGCAGGTAATAAAGTCCAGGAAAACTAAACAGGTTTATAAATCACAGTGACCATTTGATCTGGAAAGGCACAGCTGTTCTTAAGGGTAAGAGGCAGAAAGATTTCCAAAGAACAATCAGTAATATAATGAAAGAAATTCTCAAAAACATCTCTCCAATAGATGCTATGGTAAATTTTATAGACCTTTTTTAAAAACATGGGTCTGATGTTTAGGAATCTATAGACCTGTATAAAGTACAAGGGTAGTCTGTTTCCTTCTATTTTAGTGAGTCAGTAATATGGCATATTTCCTCATGGTCAAATGTTTAGTATCGAGGACTTTAGCACACTTGCTAAGGTTCTTACTGTTAAATTATAGGCAGCCCTTGCTTTCCGTGGTAGTGTGTGACCATATAAATGAACAGGTAAGCTGAAACCCTGCAACTTGATGTTAGCAGTAAATGGAAAAATGTTTACAATGGGGTCTTGGGCAGCTCCCTATAATCAAACACATTAATGTTTTTACAGTGAAACTTTTTGGTGTTTATATCAAGCATAAAAAATAATTTGTCTTTTAGAGTGTTTTTTTTTTTTTTTATTGGATGTACAATTATGGACCTGCATGATAACATGTCTATGGGAAAATGGATTTATATTCACACACTGGGAAGCCAGAAACATAGCACTGCCTCTGGTTGCTTTTGTAAGCTGTAGTAGGGGTCTGGGGTCTCTTTCCTTATTTATGACCCTATTTGTCAGAAATTCAAGGACCCTGGGGAAGGAACTCCTATAGAATAAGGTTTAGGTGTGAGGTAGGAAGTAGTATAACTGTGTTTTTTCCAAAGACTTGAAATACATTTATGATAGACATTTAATTTCATTTTCTATAACTAGCATTAATGCTAAAGATATGTTAGTGTAATGTAACATTTACATAGGCTATATATGTAATATTTACATTGTAAAATACTTACATTTTACTGTTAAAATGGATTTGCATTTTTAAAAACATTTCATTTTATTGTAATTTTTGAAAACTCTTTTTATTTTATGTAGTTTGTATAAGAAACTGGGGTCAGAAATATTTCTCAGCCATATGAATTGAGTGATTGAGTCTAACTACCTTGAGGCAGATTTTGGTATAGTAAATCTAGATTTATGCAAGCATGAGGGAATAGTCTAAGGGCTGTTCAATTTATCTGGATTATAAGCCAGTGAAAATCTGGTAAGTAGTGGTACTTCCCTCCCACTAGAGTTTGAATTAGGGGAGCAAATAAGCACAAATATGTAAAATTCCTCACAGTCTGTTGTAGTGGTTCATTCCTATAAGGTGAAGAAACCCTGCCCCAAGGTGACCATCAGAGGAAAGGGTAATTTGATTTGGGAATTACAATTCTGGAGTGACTTTGATAACCACTGACATTTCTACACACTTGAGTGGTCAACAGTATTAGTAGGACCCTACAGATTTTACCTGTGACATGCTGGCACTTTGTTTGCTTTTGTTTGTTAAGCATCTAATGTTTTATAAAAGAATGGTGAAGTATGTATTGCTAGGTATTCAGTGCCACAGATGCAGATGAAAAGGTTTCATAAACTATATTCTTTAAAAACTATGCAATTACAAGGAGATGTAGATCTGGTTAGTGAGAATCTTATACAGGAATGGTTTTTAAGGTTGCTGGGGTAAATGCATTTCATGAGTCTTATAATACAGCTTGTATTTTTCACAAATGTTGGTATGTAGCTAGAAATTCCATGACAGTTCCAGGAAAACTATATTGTCTTGGCAGACATAATTCACTCTTTAAACAATCAGTTCCTCTAAAAATTAAACTTTACTGATAGAGCAGGGACTTCATAATTCAGACACATCAGATTTCTTCTCCTAAGGCATCCACAAAAACATAAGGGCATTCTCCATACCCATTAGTATCTGTGATATTTTCTGATATTGTCTATTTGTCTTCATCATATACCTTTGAAATTTTTAAGGTTATTTTATTAAATGCCTAAAAGTTTAAGTTTCACTTGTGATGTCACATGAATAAGCAAGTACAGAGATCCTGGAATCCTGAAAGCTTGATAGTTTGGGGCAATTTTTTTTAGTTTCAAGTAGTTCTTGATCTGAAGGAAGTTTTCTATTGTTTGGGGGCAGTTATTTTGGTCAATTTTCCAGGCAGTTTTTGTCAAAAAGGTTCTTATCTCACAAACACTGCAATAGAACCGCAAATTTGCTGTAAACCTAAAATACAAGTTTTGAGCTGGTTAATTAAAGGAATTGTAGAGAGCTGTATTTTCTGTAACTTCCTAGTTTCTCTTGAATTTATATTTTGAATTTTTATTTTACACATTAAATATTAATTTTATATGTAAAATTGACATGATTTTATATAAAATTTATTTCTATATATCAGTACTAGAAATATATGTAATCTTATTTTTCAGAGCTTTGTGCCATTATACTCATAAATAGTTTTCTAAAGGAAATTAATTGTGCTTGGATTCGTCATTGATTTTAACCTTGGTTGAATATATTACATAGACATATTTACTACCTATTGTTCTTAGGTAATTGAAGTCACCGGAACATTAGAGGGCATTCCTCTTTATGATAAATATTATTTTAGATCATATATTTTAAACCATTTTGAATCCTAAAGGTCATTTTCAAGGTACGTTGTTGCATAGTTTTACATTTCTAACTGTGGCTTTGTAGCACTTTTAAAAATCAATTCAAATTAAAAGTTACTTTTATTTTTAGTATTTCCATACCCCACAATTTTTTTATTCTAAAAGGTTAATATTCTCATTGTAGAAAAGTTTAAAAAGGCAGATTACAGAGATGTTTAGTATATACCCTTTTAATCATTTTTCTAGTAAAATATTTAGAAACGAAAGTTGATTGTATATTGTTTTGTTAAATTCTTTTTCCAGGGAATATTTTTGCATATTATTACATACTAGTTCATATTATGTGACATTTGATAGCTGCAGAGTATTCCTATCTTAGATATACCAAGTTAACTGTGTACTTCTGATGACTTACTTATTAAGAATAACGTTTTTCGCTTAGTCACCTACAGCAAATTGAACACTGTTTGACGGGGAAGAGACAAAAAGAGTATCTCAAAAACTAAGTTGATATGGAGGAGAACAAATAGTTCCCTTTTAGTATTAAAGTTGATTCTTCATGGACTTCAGGAAAAGGAAATTTCCTCACATTCATATTTATCAGTCACATTACCACAGATGTCTGTTTTAGCCATCAGCATAGGCTTAAATTTCGTTAAGCCCAAAGATTCGTTGGGTCTGGTCCCCTTAAAGTGTTCTTTGTCTTTTCTGCTGGTGGGTGATAGACATGTATACAATGCACTCCTCTAGACTTACTCATTGAATGGTCTATGGGTTATCCACTTCTTGGTGTTCCAGGTAGAACTCTTCTTTTTCTCCAGTCATGAAAGCACAACTGAATGAAAACTAATCTTAGATCTGCTGTACCTAAAAAATAAGATTAAGATTATTTTCAGATATAATACTTCAGTTCTCATTATTATTTAATTTATATATTGTAAAGTATTTCATATATTTTAAAGAAATATTGAGCAAATGAATACATTGTGTGAAAGATGTGGTGCTTTTTGTTGGGGATTCAACTGTGTCTGAGGCAGGCCCAGAACTCCAACTCCAAAACTAATGGTCTGAAAGAATAATATCTGTGCTCTCTAGTCTTTCCAATTTACCTTAAAAACATTTTCAATGGATAGTGCCTTGTTTCTTCAAGTTATAGAAGACTAAAATATTCAAAAACAGTATCTTGTTTTACTGTTATTAATACAATATATAAAAAACAATTTGAGGATAACGGTTGGTACATAATTCACTTTCAACAAATATTAGTTTCTTTCTGCTTCCTGATTTTTTTTTTTAATTTCTCCCCCTGACTTACTATACTTCATGAAAAATAGCCCCAAAGTATTGACTTGATGATTGTGCTACACTGACTGTTCAAACTAGGCCTGGCTCTTACAATCCATAGAGAAAAGAAAAAGTAGATTATTTTCTTCCCTGTTTAGAAATGGCAATACAGTAAATGTGAGTGGTACTTATTTGGAAGTAAGTAGACTTCTCTTTGACTTACCCATTTGGCAGAACAGTAATCTATAGAATTGATCCTAGGAGAAAACCTTTTGAAGAACTGATTTGAAAGAAGGCTCTTATTTTAAATTTTATCATTTTTCTAAATAAGAGGATAAAAGCTATTTATTCATTCCTAAATTTCAGACTTTTCTTATTAGAAAAGAACGTAGTAATCAATTATATTCTAAGGAAAGCACTAGATACTACATGATATATTTAATGCATGTATACTGGTTGATCTTTAAACATTTTATATCAGCTTTATTGAGGTATAACTAATGTGCACAAAATATACATTTTAAAAATACCATTTGATGAGTTTTGACGTGTGTATACCTGTGGAACCATCATCACAATCAAAGTAATTCATCCCTCTCTCTTCCTCCTGCTGTCCTCAAACAACCATTGAAATGCTTAATGTGACTATAGATTTGTTTACATTTTTAAAATTTTATATATGTGGAGTCACACAGTATATACATTTTTATCTGGCTTCTTTCACTCAGATTATTATGTTGATATTCATGTTGTTGCATGTATTAATAGTTCATTTTTTTGGTACTGCTAAGTATATCAAGTTGCTTGGTTGTACCATGGATTGTTTATCCCTTTAATTTTTACAGACATATGGCTTGCTTCCGGTTTTTGACTGTTACAAATAAAGCTGCTATGAACATTCATGTACCAGTATTTGTATGGACATATGCATTCATTTTGGGATAAATACCTAGGAGTAGAATTGCCTGACATACAGTAGATGTTTTTTTGAGAAACTACCGAACTGTATTCCAAAGCAGCAATACCCTCCATCAGCCGAGTATTGAAAGTTCCAGTTTCTCCATATCTTCTTCAAAACTTGTATGAGTACTCTTTGTAATTTTAGTTATTCTAGTGGGTGTATAGTATCATCTTGTTATTTTCATTTGTATTTCCCCAACGACTAATGATGTTGAGCATCTTTTTATCTTTTTTTCTTTTTGCAACTATATGTTTTCTTTGGTGATGTGTGTATTCAAGCCTTTTGCCCTGTCTAAAATATTTCAACTGGGTAGTTCGTCTTGCAATTGAGCTGTAAGATGTTGTATGACTGAATACAAGCTCTTTGTTGGATACGTGTTTTGCAAGTATTTCCTTCCAACTAGTAGGTTTACCTTTTGATGTTTGTAACAGTGTCTTTTGAACTTCCAGCATCAAATTGCCTTGGCACCTCTATTGAAAACAAGTTGACTGTATATGTGTGGGTTTATTTCTGGATTCTATTTCTTTGCATCAATTTATATATTTATCTTTATGCTAATACCATACTCATGATTGTTATAACTATATGTTAAGTTTTGAAATCAGGTTAAGTCTTCCAACTTGTTCTTTTTCAAAGTTATTTTGAATATTTCAGGTCTTCTCATTTCCATATTAATTCTTTATGGTTTTCACTGATTTTTGATAACTTTTTCCACCTATTACTATATAATTTAACTTGTAACGATACAGCAAAGAATGTTATAAAAGTGCAAATAGTGAGGCTTCTAGCTGTTAATTCATTTGCAAAACTTGAACTCCCAGAAAACATTGCATTAATGGTAGCACAACCTTAAGTGAGTGAAAGGAATCTGAAGTTTTAGAAAGTAGGAAAAAATTACCCACAACCCTTAGGATAGTGATCCTTCTAAAATATTTATTTTTTTAAACACTTTTCATTTTGTTTTCCATCTCATTTCAATGCATATTCTTCTTAACCGAAAAATTAAGAAACAAAACTAACATATCTAGTCACAAGTTATTACAAGTACATATACTATTTAACTGGTTCTAAGATAGATTAGATTAATATATTTAATTAGAGACAGTATGGCATAAGCAAAATAGTCTATGGAGTAGATCACCGGGATTGAAACCCTACCTCAGCCACTTAGGTCTTTGGTCAGGTTACTCAAATTCTATGTGTTTTAGTTTCTTTATTTTAAAAATTGTTCTGTTAAAAGTTGGATTGATGATTTTACCTGAAAGTTAACTGATTTTATACATGTGAAGTGTTTGGAATAGTTCTTGGCACACAATAAGTTTTCAATAAGTATTAGCTATCTTTTAATAAAGCTATACAAATAAGCTGCTTTATATCCTGCTTTTTTATTATTTAAAAATATACCATGAACACCTATCTATGTCAATAGATATATATCTAAAAGAAATTTAATGACATTGACAAAATGTGTTACTGATTGATGGGAAAAGACTAAAAGGTTACTGATTGAGAGGAAAAGGCTAGACACACAAACCTGCCACGTATCCCTCATTTATTAAACTAGGAAATAGAGCAGTACTGCTCAATACAGTAGCCACTAGCCATAAATGACTGTTAAAATTAAAATTAAATAAAATTAAAAATTATTTTCCTCATTTGCAATTAGCCTGATTTCAACTGTTCAGTAGTTACCAGTGGCTACCAACTTGGATAATGCAGATACACAGAACATTACGGTTATCACAGAAAGTCCCTTCCAACAGTGCAAACATATGCTTAAAGAAAGCATGATGGCAATACAGAACAGGAGCAGAGGCAGTGTATGTGCATGCATCACATTTTCTTGTTGTTTTTTGTTTTTGTTTTTCTTTTTGTTTTTGTTTTTTTGAGACCAAGTCTCACTCTGTCACCCAGGCTGGAGTGCTGTGACGCAATTTTGGCTCACTGCAACCTCTGCCTTCTGGGTTCAAGCAGTTCTCTGCCTCAGCCTCCCTAGTAGCTGGAATTACAGGCGCCTGCCACCATGCCTGGCTAATTTTTTTTTTTTTTTCAAGATGGAGTCTCGCTCTGTCACCCAAGGCTGGAGTGCAATGGTGCGATCTCGGCTCACTGCAACCTCCACATCCCAGGTTCAAGTGATTCTCTTGCCTCAGCCTCCTGAGTAGCTGGGATTATAGGCACGCACCAACACGCTCGGCTAATTTTTGTGTTTTTAGTAGAGATGGGTTTTTATCGTGTTGTTCAGGCTGGTCTGTAACTCCTGACCTTGTGATCCGCCTGCCTTGGCCTCCCAAAGTGCTGGGATTACAGGCGTGAGCCACCGCACCCCGCCCACACTTTCCTTCATTATGAGACACACTGTTGCTTGGTCCTGCCACAGTTCAGAAAAAAGCCAATTGTTACTAAGTCACTCCACTTCCCTTTTATAGAAGTTAAGCTTACATTCTCTTGGCTTTAGCTTAAGGGAATGTTTACAAACGTCATGCTTTCCTGATTCTTGAACCAATTTTGACACAATTCTCAAACATACAGTGAGAATTCTCTGCTCTTAGCTTCCTAGGGTCTTGCAGAGTGCTCTCTGCATCATATGAATATTTTATATTTATTTAACTCTTCCTTGGGCATTTGTTTATAGCATTCCCAAATTCTTCCCATTGGAAAAATGAGAGTGTATATGATTACCTAAAAGTACATACCACAAAATAAATAGTATATAATAGCTAGTAAAAACCCTGTAAGTTGAAAAATGGACATGCCTCCTGAATAAAACATCGAAGACTGCAAAATGATCCTGTACAACTCCAGGATTTTAACACATTCAAATTAGTAACTGGAAATACTATTTTTATTAGTTTGTCATTTCATAATTTATCATTATAGAAGTTAATTTTGATGTTATCCTTCGTTATCAAGTTACCTATAGTCTTCATAGAAAATTAGAAACCAGCTTGACTTCTAGACCTTGTCTCTTTATATTACATATTTAGGCACAGAAATTGTTGTTACTATGTTGATTGTACTTTGCTCTGAAAATATAGTTCAGTTTTATAACCTACCTATAATAATCAGTAATCTTTGCCCCTACTCCTCCATTCTCCTTCCCAGTGCTCTATTTGGTATAACGAGCTAAAAATAAAATAAATTTAAGCTACTTGATAAAATATGGAATAAAAAACTAAGGGAAAGTAAAATGATACACAATGTAGATTTTTATCAGCACAAAAGGATTTGTTTCAGCTTCTGGATTTGCTGAAGGTTTGAGCTTCTGCTAAGGATAAGTAAGGACATTCAGGGTAAAATCCTTTATGTAGCTCGATAAAGTACTGTGTATCTTTTTCATATATCAGTTCAGTATGTTAATCATTTAACAACCAGTGTTTAATAAGCTACTTAAGCATAAATACAATTTTTAAAATAGTTTAAAAACCCTGCATGATGGTAATGATGATGTTAGAAAACACAGTTGATCCCTATCTGTCAAGCATTATTTTAAAGATTTGTGAGTATTACTAATGTGTCTCATATTCATTATAATCCAATGATATGTAGGTACTGTTATCTTTTCATCTTATATTGTAGGGAACTGTAGGATTTGTACTAGTAGGTGTATAAGAAATATTTGATAAATGCATGACTGAAAGATATTGAATGTGTTTTCATTAAACCTTTATAATATATCAGATACAGTATATTGATAAATGAGGCATGGCTCTAAGAATATAGATTTAAGAATGTTAATAAATTACTATTTATACAAATATAGAATTGAAACCATGTTAATAGGACCACCCACTCTGCTTTCTTGCTTTGGAGGAAATTAAGCCAGGAGACCTCAGTTGTTGCCTTATGGGAGATAAGGGAGTAAAAGGTGGCCTATTTTGATAGGTGAAGCCTGGGGTGAGGGAGAAGACTGAGGACTGAAGGGGATGGGGAAGTCACGAGACAGGAGCATTATAAAAATCTATGAGTCAAGAATCAGCTTATGGCCGAAATCGAAGATGGCCAATTAGAAGCAGCTGCAGTCTGTGGCAGTCATGAAGAGGAATGAAAGGGGCAAGTGATAACAGTACCTTCAACTGAAATATCCAGGTTCTCACATTGCGACTGATTAGGCAAACAACTCAACCCATGGATAATGAAGAAAAGCAGGGTGGGATGATGGCCCACCCAAGAGTGGCACAGAACCAAAGGACTCCCCACCCCCGGCCAAGGGAAGAAGTGAGTTATTGTGTGACCCCACCCAGGAAACCACGCTTCTCCCACAGACCTTTGCAACCTGTGGACCTGTGGACCAGGAGATCTCCTCATGAACCCACTTTACCAGAGCCTTGGGTCTGATACACAGAGCTGTGTAGAGTCTTGGCAGAGCAGTCACTCAGGCACACACAGAGACCCAGGACTTTTGCATACTATGGCCTCGAGATTCCTGGCAAGGCGAGAGAGGTCCACCTGTACATTCCCCTAGGTAGGGGGCTGAATCCAGGAAGCCAAGCAGCATTGTTCTGCAGGCCTCACTTCCACCACACCTGACAAGATAAGATCCACTGGCTTGGAATTCCAGCCAGCCAGTGGCAACAGGCTTGAGTCTACCTGAAACAGGATGGAGTTTCCAGAGTGAGGAGGATGGGGGCTGCCATCTCTGCAGTTTGGTCAACTCAGCCACTCCAGCCTGCCAGCTCTGGAGAGTCCAAATGGTCTAGATGAAGAAAGGTCCCCTCCAAAGCAGCACTGCTGCTTTTCCAGACCATGGCCAGACTGCTTCTTTAAACAGGACTTGGATGCATTCGCCCTTACTGGGCAGTACCTCCCTGTGGGGGCTTCAGCCACTCCAGCCAGTGTTATACAGACAGGGCTCTGATCTCTCCCTGGGATGGAGCTCCTGCAGTTAGGGGCAGCTGCCATTTCTTGGTTCAGTCAGTTCAGCCATTCCAGCCTCCTGCCTCTGGAGAGTCCATACAGTCCAAAAGAGGAAGGGTACCCCCTAATGCAGCACACCTAGTAAACCAAAAAGCAGCCAGAATGTATCTCTGAGCAAGTCCCAGATTCTGTTCCTCCTGACTGGGTGAGACCTCCCAACAGAGGTCTTCAGCCACCTCCTACAGGCACGTTCAGGTCAACAACAGGTCAGTACCCCCTGGGATGGAGCTTCCAAAGGAAGGAGCAGGGTGCCATCTTTGCTGTTTCATAGCCTTCACTGCTGGTGATACCTCCAGGTATGAGAAAAACTGAGCCAACTAGGATCTGGAACAGACCGCCAGCAAATCACAGCAGTCCTACAGAAGAGTGGCTTGACTGTTAAGAGAAAAACAAACAAACAGAAAACAGCAATATCAACATTGACAAAAGGACCCCACAAAACCCCAGTCAGAGATCAGCAACCTCAAAGATTGAAGCTAAATAAGCCCGCAAAGATGAGAAAGAACCAACACAAAGATGCCGAAAACTCAAAAAGCCAATGCCTCTTCTCCAAATGACCACAACACCTCTCCAGCAAGGACATAAAACTGGTTTGAGCCTGAGATGGCTGAATTAACAGAAGTAGGCTATAACAAACTTCACTGAGCTAAAGGAGCATGTTGTAGCCTAGTGCAAAGAAGCTAAGCATCAAGATAAAACAGTACAAGAGCTGACAGCCAAAATAGCCAGTTTAGAGATAAACATAACCAACCTCATGGAGCTGAATAACACTACGAGAACTTCACAATGCAATCACAAGTATCAGTAGCAGAAGAGACCAACCAGAGAAAATCATCTCAGAGCTTGAAGACTGTCTTTCTCAAATAAGACAGGCAGAGAAGAATAGAGAAAAAAAGAATGAAAATAGATGATCAGAGGCTCTGATAAATATTTGATTAGGTAGAAACTGAACCTACGACTGATTGGGGTACCTAAACGAGATGGGGAGAATGGAACCAAGTTGGAAAACATACTTCAGGATATCATCCAGGAGAACTTCCCCAACCTAAAAAGACAGGCCAACATTCAAATTCTGGAAATGCAGAGAACCCTACTAAGATAATCCATGAGAAGATCAATCCCAAGACACATGATCATCAGATTCTCCAAGGCTGAAATGAAAGAAAAAATGTTGAGCAGCCAGAGAGAAAGGCCAAGTCTCCTACAAAGGGAAGCCCATCAGACTAACAGCAGACCTCTTAGTGGAAAACCCACAAGCCAGAAGAGATTGTGCACCAGTATGCAACATTATTAAACAAAAGAATTTCCAACCCGTAATTTCCTATCTGGCCAAACTAAGCTTCATAAGCAAAGGAGAAAGAAGACCCTTTTCAGACAAGCAAATGCTGAGGGAATTCATCACTACCAGGCCTGCCTTGCAAGAACTCCTGAAGGAAGCAGTAAATTTGGAAAGGAAAAACTATTACCAGTCACTACGAAAACACATTGAATTAAACAGAGCAGTGACACTGTGAAGCAACCACATAACTAGCCAATATCATGATGACAGGATCAAATTAATGTGTAACAATATTAATGTTACATGTAAATGGGCTAAAAGCCCCAATTAAAAGACGCAGAATGGCAAGCTGGATAAAGAGCCAAGATCCATCAGTCTGCTGTTTTGAAGAGACCCATATCACAGGCAAAGACACACATAAACTCAAAGGAGTGGAGCAAATGGAACACAGAAAAAAGCAGGGGTTGCCATCCTAGTTTCTGACAATGCAGATTTTAAACCAACAACGATAAAAGAAGACAAGGATATTACATAATGGTAAAGGGTGCAATTCAACAAGAAGAGCTGACTAACCTAAATATATGTGTCTAGTACAGGAACACCCAGATTCATAAAGTAAGTTGTTAGAGACCTACAGAGAGACTTAGATTCACACACAGTAATAGTGGGAGACTTTAAAATCTCACTAACAATTTTTGACAGATCACTGAGACTGAAAATTACAAAGATATTCATGACCTGCCCCCAGGTTTGGATCAAGTGGACCAGATAGATATCTACAGAACTCTCCACCCAAAAATCAACAGAATATACATTTCTTTCATTGCTGCATGGCACTTACTCTAAAATTGATCATATAATCGGAAGTAAAACACTCTTCAGCAAATATGTAAAAACTGAAATCATAATCAACAGTCTTTCAGACCACAGTGCAATCAAATTAGAACTCAAGATTAAGAAATTCAGTCAAAACCACACAACTACATGGAAATTAAACAACTTGATCCTGAATGAATCTTAGTTAAATAATGAAATTAAGGCAGAAATCAAGAAGTTCTTTCAAAATTATGAGAACAAAGAGACAGTGTACCAGAATCTCTGGGACACAGTGAAAGCAGTATTAAGAGGGAAATTTATAGTACTAAATGCTCACATCAGAAAGTTAGAAATACCTCAGATTAACAGCCTAATATGTCAACTAAAAGAACAAGAGAACCAAAAACAAACAACCCCCAAAGCTAGCAGAAAACGAGAGATAACCAAGATCAGAGCTGACTAAAAGATATAGAGACATGAATAACCCTTCAAAAAATCAATGAATCCAGGAGCTGTTTTTTTAAAAAAATTAACTAAATTGTTAGACCACTAGCTAGACTAATAAAGAAGAAAAGAGAGAAGAATCGAACACAATCAGAAATGATAAGGAATATGTCACCACTGACCCCACAGAAATACAACCAACCACCACAGAATACTATAAACACCTCTATGCACATAAACTAGAAAATCTAGAAGAAGCGGATAAGTTCCTGGGTACATATACCCTCCCAAAACTGAATCAGGAAGAAATTGAATCCCTGAATAGACCAATAGTGAGTTCTGAAATAGAGGTGGTAATACATAGCCTACCTACCAAAAAAAGCCCAGGACCAGATGGATTCACAGGTGAATTCTACCAGAGGTGCAAAGAGCTGATACCATTTCTACTGAAACTATTTCAAAAAATTGAAAAGGAGGGACTCCTCCCTAACTCATTCTGTGAGGCCAGCATCATCCTGATGCCAAAACCTGGACGATCCAACAACAAAAAACAAAAGATGAGGCCAATATCCTTGATGAGCTTCGATGCAAAAATCCTCAATAAAATACTGACAGACCAAATCCAGCAGCACAACAAAAAGCTTATCGATTATGATTAAGTTGGCTTCATATCAGGATGCAAGGTGGTTCAACATATGCAAATGAATAAATGTGATTCATTGTGTAAACCGAACTAAAGACAAAAACCACATGAATATCTCAATAGATGCAGAAAAGCCTTTGATAAAAATTCAACATTGCTTCCTATTATAATCTCTCAATAAACTCTGTATTGAAGAAACATACCTCAAAATAATAAGAACCATATATGACAAACCCCTGGCCAATATCATACTGAATTGGCAAAAGCTGGAAGCATTCCCCTTGAAAACCAGCACAAGGCAAGGATGCCCTCTCACCTCTCCTATTCAGTGTAATATTGGAAGTTTTCACCAGGGCAATCAGGCAAGATAATGAAATAAAGGGTATTCATATAGGAAGAGAGGAAGTGAGATTATCTTTGTTTGCACATGACATGATCCTTTATCTAGAAAACCCCATTGTCTCATTCCAAAAGCTTCTTAAGCTGATAAGCAACTTTAGCAATATCTCAGGATAAAAAACCAATGTGCAAAAATTGCTAGCATTGACATTCTTCACAGAATTAGAAATAAAAACTATTTTAAAATTCATATGGAACAAAAAAGAAGCCCAAATAGCCAAGACAGTCCAAAGCAAAAAGAACAAACCTGGAGGCATCGTGCTACCTGACTTCAAACTGTACTACAAAGCTACAGCAACCAAAACAGCATGGTACTGATAGAAGAACAGAGATCTAGAACAGTGGAACAGAACAGAGAACTCAGAAATAAGACTGCACTCCTACAACCATTTGATCTTCAAAAACCAGACAAACCCAAGCAATGGGGAAAGGATTCCCTATTTAATGAATAGTGGTGGGAGAACTGGCTGCCATATGCAGAAAATTGAAACTGGACCTCTTCCTTACACAAGTGCAAAAATTAACTCAAGATGGATTAAAAACTTAAATGTAAAACCCCAAACTATAAAAACCCTAGAAGAAAATCTGGACAGTACCACTCAGGACATAGGCACAGGCAAATATTTCATGACAAAAATGCCAAACGCAATTGCAACAAAAGCAAAAATTGACAAATGTTATCTAATTAAACTAAAGAGCTTCTGCACAGCAAAATAAACTATTTTTGGAGTGAATGGACAACCTACAGAATGGGAGAAAACTTTCACAGTCTATCCATCTGACAAAGGTCTTATATTCAGCATCTACAAGGAACTCAAACAAATTTACAAGAAAAAAAAACCTTATTAAAAAGTGGACAAAGGACATGAACAGACACTTCTCCAGAGAAGACATACATGCAGCCAATAAACGTGAAAGACAGCTCGACATCACTGATCATTAGAGAAATGCAAATCAAAACCACAATGAGATACCATCTCATGCCTGTCAGAATGGCTGTTACTAAAAAATCAGTAAACAACAGATGCTGGTGAGATTGTTGAGAAAAAGGAATGCTTTTACACTGTTGGTGGAAGTGTAAATTAGTTTAACTATTGTGGGAGACAGTGTGGTGATTCCTCAAAGACCTATAGCAGTAATACCATTTGAGCCAGCAATCCCATTACTGGGTATATAACAAAAGGAATGTAACTCATTCTGTTACAAAGATACATGTACGTGTATGTTCATTGCAGCACTGTTCACAATAGCAAAGATATAGAATTAACCTAAATGCCCATCAATGATAGACTGGATAAAGAAAATGTGGTATCTGTACACCACGGAATACCATGCAGCCATAAAAAAGAATGAGATCATACCCTTTGCAAGGACATGGATGGAGTTGGTAGCCACTATCCTCAGTGACCTGATGCAGGAACAGAAAACCAAACACCACCTGTTCTCACTTATAAGTCAGAGCTGAATGATTAGAACACATAGGCACAGGTAGGGGAACAACACACACTGGGGCCTGTTGGGGTGAGGGAGGGAGAGCATCAAGAGGAATAGCTAAGGGATGCTGGGCTTAATACCTAAGGTGATGGGATGATCTGCACAGCAAACCACCATGGCACACGTTTTCTTATGTAATAAACCTGTACATCTTGCACATGTACCCCTGTACTTAAAAATAAAAATAAAAAAACTATGAGTCCTGATCATAGAATGTTCAATTTATATTCATTCCCTACCCACCCCCACCCTCACTCCCCACCCCCCTTTTTTTTTAAATAGATGGAGTCTCACTCTGTTGCCCAGGCTGGAGTGCAGTGGCACAATCTCAGCTCACTGCATCCTCCACCTCTCGGGTTCAAGCAATTCTCCTGCCTCAACTTTCCCAGTAGCTGGGACAACGGTCGCACGCCACCACCCAGGCTTAGTTTTTGTATTTTAGTAGAGATGGGGTTTCACTGTGTTGCCCAGGCTGGTCTTGCAGTCCTGAGCTCAAGCAGTCTGCCTGCCTCAGCCTCCCAAAGTCCTAGGATTATAGGTGTGAGCCACTGTGCCTGGCCTCATTCCTCTTTTAATGATACCTTGAAATACAGTTTAGGTCTTCCTGAAAAAATGAGGATCCAGGCCACTTAGTTTAGCTTAGATCCAAGGGGAGCCATTAAGATCCCACCTTTCCTTAACAACATTCATTCTCAGGGAAATGATATCTGGACACAGGAAGTATCATCTCATTAGGCCAAGGGCTGGACAGTGGAGGTACTAGTGCCTTTGTGCAAGATGCAGTAAATGTGCTTCTTTGCTTTTATACACATTTAGAGTTTTCAGTGTGGTTAAGTGTATATAAACAGATTAGGGAGGAGAACACTTCTCTAAGTCACAAATCCTATTATGTGACAGTATCTTAAAAGGAACTTTTTTTTTTTTTTTGAAATGGAGTTTTACTCTTGTTGCCCAGGCTGAAGTGCAGTGGCAATATCTCAGCTCACTGAAACCTCCGCCTCCCTTGTTCAAGCGATTCTCTTGCCTCAGCTTCCTGAGTAGCTGGGATTACAGGCACGCGCCACCACGCCCAGCTAATTTTGTATTTTTAGTAGAGATGGGATTTCACCATGTTGGCCAGGATGGTCTCGATCTCGTGACCTCATGATCCGCCTGCCTCGACCTCTCAGGAAAAGGAACTTGTTAAACCTACATAGCTACATAGTAGAGCTTACATTATATATTATTAAATGTAAATATACTTTGTTCTATTTTCTCATTAGACAAGAATAGTTACCACTAATATTGTGGTATCGATAATTATTACCTGCAAGAAGTATAATTTATCAACAGTTACTGGAGTATGTTCCATGTGTCAGATCACTTCCAGGCATTGTGGATACAGCAGTCAAGAGAGTTACTGTTCTTCCCTTTGTTGTACTTGTGGGTGTATTGAGGGAGCAAGCAATATAGTGTAGTCAATGCTAAAATTGAAAATAAGGGTATGGAGATGCCACAGAAGCATATAAAAAGGAAATATTACTAGGGTATATGGTTTGAGAAAAGCCACCTAAATATGTAAGCTCAGGAGCTGAAGGGTGTAGAGAAACATTTTTATATGTAGTTTTATTTTACTTTAATAAAAATTGTATCATACTTTGTGGGTGTGTTTGTATAAAATGCATAATACTTTGTCTTGTTTACTTAATTTTGTGTATGTATGTAGAGATCTTATTGTCTTCAGAAGAACCTTATGAATGTTCATTTGTGTCTGTGCCTTTTTCTAGGATGGAATTATGAAAGCAAGATTGCTGAATGTAGGGTTTGTGCATTTTAAATTTGATAAATGTTGCCAAATTTACCATCTAAAATGGCTCTATTTTGATGCTTAGTATCTCTATTAAAAGGAGAATTTATGCAAATGGATAATAGAAATACTGAATGGACTCTTCACATAAGGGAAAAATGCAGAGTTTCAAAAAAAAAGATGTTAAACATCACTAGCAATCAAACAAATGCTTATTAAAGTACAAAGCTATTTTCTCATAATAAACTAGTAGTTAAAGATAATGAAAGTACCCCATGCAGGGAAACCTACAGTGTAATTTCAGCTCTCAACCATTGCAGATAGTGTTGTAAAATCATTTTGGCAAGTGATTTCCTTAAATGAAATCAGGGTAATATGGTGAGAAAGAGTTGAAAATAAAATGGATATTGGAGTCTTGGTGTCCAAGAAATTCATCTTAAGTTGTAATATCAGATCACTCGGGGAAAATTTTCCTATTAAATACACCGATATTTTGCCCTTTCTATTATGCTCCTACCCTTACTGAGAATTATATGTCATCAAAATAAAAAAGGATGTCTTTTAGCAGCACTTTTCTCCTTAATATATAACATACAATGTTTTTATTGATTTTAGGTTGTTTAAAGTAGAGTTTTTATACCCTGCTCTATGGTTTTATTCTAATTAGGATTGAATAATCCTATTACCACATTGATCTGGTATCGATCAGTGTGTTCTCAGAAATAGAGATATATTATCTAGAAGAAGTAAAAGGTGATATTCTGTTACATCATTTCTATCATCAACCAGTTTTGCAGAGTAGCTTAGTTTGTTTTGTTACATAAGTATATTTTGTAATTAAGCCAGTATAGACACTTTGGGCTACTACCTTGCCTATGATTTTATTCTTTCCCTGATGTGGCACCTATTGGTTTCCCTGAGGTGTCTTAACCAGTTAATTGGCCAAAATAGTGGTAGTAGTGATGGTGGTACAGGACTGGGGATAGGGACAGCAATAATAATAGCAGACACATAAGCTTAGTATGTGCTTTGTGCTATAATCTTTTTTATGAAATAATTCCCATAATCACAACAAACCTAAAAGGTAAGTGCTGTTTTAATCTCCATTTTACAGATGAGAAAATTGAAGCAGGGAGAGTTTAAGTTGCCCAAGGTCACACTGCTATAAGTACCATGGCAGATACTCAGACTACTCAGTCTGATGTTATAGTCTTTTTATAATAATTACATCATATTACTATAGTTAATAAAAAGGACTTCAGGTTTTGTGCTTGTGAGTCTTGTTGAAATATCTGATATTTATGTCATATCAAAAACTCATTTTAATAAATTAGTTATATTTAAGGAAGATAATATAAATACATAGTACCTATTTAATCTTCAGTCAGTGTTTTCCATTGTGCATCAAATAATGAGAATCCCCTTCATAATTATCACATGGTGGTAAAAAATTCTTCTCCTGCCACCCAGAGGCTCTGCTTTACTTAATGGTGGTTACAAAAGCTTCCTTGCCCCCACTTACCACTCCTATGCCCAAATAAACAGAACAAGAAAAATGAGAATTATTTCTCTGGGGATTACTAATTTGCATCAAATTGGACAACTCCCTCTGACAACATCATTGTAGCTCCTACAAGAACTGTCATAAGACAGGGCACAGTGTCCTTTGTCCCATTTGTGTAAAATATTTGAGAGCATATATATATTTTGTTTGTTCATTTTTAAAGGGATATATATAGTAAGCAATGGTTATGTTTTAGGGGAGAAGAACAAGCTAGTGGAGTGGAGATGGGAGAGTCTCTGTGATTTGAATGCTTTACAAACTCATGCATTTTCTAATTTAAGAAATAATGAACAAAATTGCTTTCAAGAGGTTGAGTTTTAATGCTGAACTTTTGGATTTTATCTGAAGGAACTATAAGTAATTGCCTCATGAGGTTGCTATTGCATTTATTCTGAAAGTATTGTTCTCTTAGTTTGTTTATTGTTGCTGTAGCAGAATACCTTAGACAGGGTAGTTTATAAAGAAAAGGTATTTATTTGGCTCACAATTCTGGTGGCTGGAAAGTTCAAAATTGGGCATCGGCATCTGATGAGGGCCTCAGGCTGCTTGAGCGAACTGGCGGAAAGCAAAAGGGGAGCCAGTGCAGGGGTTTGTTGGTGGGTAGGTTCCAGGATCTTTTTGACTGCCAGTTCTTCTGGGAACTAATAGAGTGAAAATCCACTCACCCCCAAAGGAGGGCATTAATTTATTCATAAGGGATCTGACGCCATGACCCAAACACCACCCACGAGGCCCCACCTACCAATATTGCCACATTGGGGAACAAATTTCACTGAACAAGATGGTCACTGAGTGAACATACTGTGTCATTCAGTCTCCAGAATAGTGTTCTATAGAAGAAACCGCTCTTAAAGTTTGATGCCAGAATAACACTTTTATTGAGGTTCTGTTTTGTCTCTATTTGAAGCTATGTGCCAGTTTTTCTTTCTCAATATAGTGTCAAAAGCTTAGAGCAAGGTTTTATATATAATCACATATTATGTATACTTTGGTCATATTTGCTTTTCTCCTTTATCACTTTACTAAACCTTATTTTTAGTGTATGTGAACTTCTGTTAAGCCACTTCAAAACCAATAGCAAATAATTGTTCCTTAATCTTTTTTCTAATGTTGTTAGTTTTCCAATGTTGTTAAATTGTAGGAAATGGAAGGGAAATGGAGGGGAAAATACAGAAAATGTATAATTTCACTTGGCTCTACACTACACTACTGGTGCTATATTAGTAATGTGGACCTTGAGGTATAGGTTGTGGCAGTGGCAGCTACTCGAATTGGGACAGCTGTACCACATAGATGACCATTGCATTTCATAACATTGTGTGAGAGAGAGTTTGGACCACATTTCTCCTCTGTTTTGCTATATTTTCTCAAAGTATAACTTGTAGTTATCTTTGTATTCTAACCAGAGACACACATCTAATGACATTGAATGAGTGAGTTAGTCACAGATTTCTGTCAGGAAGCTTTTGGATAAACATAAATTGTGGTTAAGTTTATAGATGTACCCATGTTCTTTGTTCTTTTTCCAATTAAAAGAGAAATGATTTAAATAATTGAAATGGGTAAACAATAAGGAACTACAAAAACATCTATTTCTTAATTAACGGTCTTTTTCAGGAGGCTTTATCTTATTGTAATTTGTTGATAAGGTTTTAGATTCCCCCTTTCCTCTGTCTGCCTTTCCCAAAGTACACCCCAAACAAACTTTTGACTACTTATTCTTGAATAAATGTAATCTCTCTTTTTTTTTTTTTTTTTTTTTTTTTGAGACAGAGTCTTGCTGTCGCCCAGGCTGGAGTGCAGTGGCGCGATCTCGGCTCACTGCAGGCTCTGCCCCGCCATTCTCCTGCCTCAGTCTCCCGAGTAGCTGGGACTACAGGCTCCTGCCACCTCGCCCGGCTAATTTTTTTTTTTTTTTTTGTATTTTTAGTAGAGACGGGGTTTCACTGTGTTAGCCAGGATGGTCTCGATCTCCTGACCTCGTGATCCACCTGCCTCTGCCTCCCAAAGTGCTGGGATTACAAGCGTGAGCCACCGTGCCCGGCCAAATGTAATCTCTTAATATTGACTGACTGGAATTAGTTTGAAGAGATAAAATTTTTATTATTTTGAGTCTTTTTGTGGAGAACTGCAGAATACATTTATTGAGTTCATCACATTTAAGATGTAGTAGTGTGGTATTGCAATACGACTTCTTTTTTTTTTTGAGACGGAGTCTCGCTTTGTTGCCCAGGCTGGAGTGCAATGGTGTGATCTCCACTCACTGCAACCCCCGCCTCCCGGGTTCAAGTGATTCTCCTGCCTCAGCCTCCCAAGTAGTTGGGATTACAGGCGCCTACCACCATGCCTGGCTAATTTTTGTATTTTTAGTAGAGACAGGGTTTGCCATGTTGGTCAGGCTGTTCTTGAACTCCTGGCCTCCGGTTATCTGCCCGCCTTGGCCTCCCAAAGTGCTGGGATTACAGGCATGAGCCACCACACCTGACCTGCAGTATGACATTTTAAAGTGTTTCTTTTTAGTAAAAGATTGATCCTCAAACTGGGTTTTACAAATGTAGCAGGTAAGAGGTAGTGACTGTCAAATGTTCAAAGTTGTGTTTTGTTTTGGTTTGGTTTGGTTTTGCTTTCAAAGAGCACACAAACCAGTCCGATTTGAAAAACACAACTTTACAATAAATGAAGGAAACCTGTTCTCTATGAATATCACAATTGTAACGATTAGGTCTCACCACAGGACAAGTTGCTACCACAAATTAGTCACATGTGAACAACAAACTGTCTTTATGAACATAAAGAGGCAATCTAAGTTGTAGCAGACGCCTGCTCTACGAGATGTTAATAGAGTGAAATCCTGGAGTATTACAGATAAGCAGTTAGAGTGATGAACAAGGGCTTTATGGTTTGTATAAACAGAAATATGAACAATTTTGTATTTTTCTCAATTATATGTAATTAAGGTTTCAGGGTAACAAAGTATTGTGTCCCTTTTTTTACAAGCTTATGCTAATGAGGCTAGACTTCAGTATGTATATTCTGAGATTGATGAAAAATGTCTTAACAAAAAGAACTGCAAAGAGAATGAACTGCAAAAAGAATTGTGTTTCAGATGTAAACACACATAGTCTAGAAAGTATTCTTTTACATGTTCAGTTTTGAATAGGAGAACTTCTCTCCCCAATTCCCAGCATTTCCTGCTCTGTTCCTTCAAAAGCTTTAGAGTTTCTTCTTGAATTATACTTTGTTTTTTTGTAAATGTCAATTTGAAATTTTAGCTAAAATAGTATCATTTATTTTTCCTAATATGAAAATACCGAGATATATTTCAGGTGACACTCTTTGTGCTTTAGCTTTATTATATTATACTTTTCAACAAACAATATGCTGTGAGAATACTTTTGTACTTGAATACATTTTTATTTTGTAATTGAAAGCCACCATCCTTGACATAAATATAACTCGATATTTGAGACTATGCTTTATGTGTGTGAGTGTGCATTCGTGCATGTGAATTGATGGGAGAGAAGGGAACATAAAAAATGTTGAAGAGGAAGTGGCTGGAACTAACTGATTTGTTGTAGAGTCCCAAGGGGCAGGTATAATCTGCAAGCTGTCAGATTCCATTATGGGGACTGTTGCCATCAATCAGAACTGACATTTGTATATCAGAGGTTAGTATAACTAATTATATGTATGTTTATGGAATGTAAACCATGTGACATTTTAGATTTAATCTTTAAATTAAAACATTCATATAATTTATAAGCTTATCAGTTGACTGAGTATGTGATTATGTATTTTAGAAAGGAAGACAGTATTTCTTAAATCTTGCAAGCTGTTGCCTGGTCTACACCTATAGTGTTAGAATGTGATTTGTAACAATTCCAGGCTATTTTCACCACAGAAGATGTACTAGGCAAGCATTCTTGAAGGTTGCTCTTTAGCTTAGTTAATAGATTCCTAACATTTTTCAACTAAATGTACTATATTTTATCAATTGTAAGATACATTTTGAAAATATCCTTGGTAGTGGCGTTCGTTTTGTTTTGTTTTGCTTTGTTTTGTTTTGTTTTGTTTTGTTGTTTTGTTTTGTTTTCAGAGATGGAGTCTTGCCCTGTCTCCCAGGCTGGAGTGCAGTGGCATGATCACAGCTCAGCGCAGCCTGGAACTCCTGGGCTCAAGCAGTCCTCCCACTTCAGCCCCCTGTAAGACTACAGGCATGTGCAACCACATCCAGTTAATTTTTTTTTCTAGAGGCAAGGTCTCACCATACTGCACAGGCTGTTGTCAAACTCCTGACCTCAAGTCATCTTCCCACTTTGGCCTCCCAAAGTGCTGGGATTACAGATGTGAGCCACTGCACACAGCCCAGTGGTATTTTTTCACCTTCTTAGTGACAATAAAATATGGTATAGCTGGAATCAATGGTTCCTGAGATTTGATGATATATAATATACTGTTGAATTTTAGTGGCTATGTTTTGATATTTTATCATTCTGGTTTTAAAAAAGTCACGTATGTAATTACACAGTTTGCTCCTAGTTTTCTACAGTCTAAGTACTAAAAATTTCAAAATCAATTTTAAATGTTATAAAGAGAAGAAAGTATACTTTTATCTTTAAGATTTGTGTATTCCTTTTGATTCAAAATTTTAAATCTACTTTTTAGCCATGTGCTTCAAAGAAACAAACTGTTCCAATAGTCAAAATGATAAATTATTTAAAATTCAATATGATATCAATATGACTTGCATAACTTCACATTAGATATAACAAGATGAGTTAAACATGCAGCAGGCTACTTTTATGCATCACATACATTTTTGTGTCTTAAGCCAGATATGTATTCTCAATAGTAAAAAAAAAAAAAAAAAAAAAACCTTAGGATTCCATTTTATGTATAATGAAACAATTAAAATTGGAAGGTTTTAGGGATTGAGGTGCATCATTGCCTAGCTAGTTCTTCACTAAAGAAAAATTGAAGCATAGCTTCCAATACACATTTGCTTTGTCAGATCTTTGTTCAAGATCTTCTTCTGGAAGTTTGTTCAAGAAGTTGAAACTTTTCCATAAAATGCCTTCTCTGTTCACACACACATTCTCTCTGCCTTCTTTCTCTGTTCACACACATATTCTCTCTCCCTCCTTATCTCTTTCTCTTCCTCTTAATTTCTCTAGTCCTCCCCCTCTCTTATTTACCCCCTCACACTAGCTCCTTCATTCTAAAATAATGGCTATTTTGATTTTGATTTACTTTTTGCTCTTGTTGTTAAAGTACCAGTCTTTCAGTGAGATTGTTCAGACATCCATAGTTGTATTAACAGCCTTCACTGATTTGTCTTAGTCATAAATATATCATGGGCAAACTTCGTCAAAAGTTTCAGTATATACAGAAAACTATGTATATACTGTGTCTAGTGCTTTCTCTTCACTACCTTCTTGTTGACTTTATCCAATGTGAAAATGAGGTTGAATTGGCATGACTTTTTCTGATGTATTCAGGCTATCACCAAGTGCGCTTTCTTCCCTAAATGCTAACATATGCCCCCATAAGCATGGAATATGAGATTAATCATAGGCCATCCCCAGCTATGGATGCTTTCGTTTTTTGTAAGAGACTCCTTGGCAAAGGAGAGAGTGGGAAAGGAGAAGGTAAAAAGTAATTATATTTAATATTATGAATTTTTTTCCATGCTGTTGCACATAGTTTAGTAGTTTACTTATTTTTATTGTATAGTATATATTTTATCCCACTGTATAAATATATTACTTTTTATTTATCCATGTTATTGTTGATGGACATTTGGTTTGTTTTTGATTTTGGAGTATTATAAATTATACAGCAATAAAAATTCTTATACACGTCTTTGGGTACACATATATGTGTGTTTCTGTTGAGTATATAGTATATTAGGAAATGGAATTGCTGGGTCACAACGCATGCATATTTCAGCTTTCCTAGATGTTACCAAGCAGTTTTTCAAAGTGGTTATATAAGTTTATATTCCACCATTGCTTTAGGAGAGTTCTAGTTGCTCCACATCCTCTGTAAACATATCCTCTGGTATTTTCTATCATTCATTCTAACTTTTATGGTAGCTGTATAGTGATGTCACTTCTCTCTGTCTGTCTGTCTCTCACTCTCTCTCTCTCTCTATCATTCACCCCTTTTTTGTGTTTTTTTATTAAATATGAAAAAATAAATATTCATTATTTTCAATTAATTTTTTGGCTCATGTGTTAACTGAATATTAAGCACTATAGCATAGTTATATACTATAGTTACATTTTTACGTGCACCTTAATGTTTATTCCCAAGCTCACATATTGCATTTGTTATGTCTGCTTAGACAATTTGATTGTTACTTTTGACACATAGAGAATAATGTTATATTTGCAGATGTTTATCTTTAGGGAAGAAAAATTTATTTTTAGACTTTCTTTGACTTACAGTCAAATAGAAGAGATACACTGTGTTTTGGCAAATGTGTAAGCCACACTCTTAAGAAGGTATAGAAAATTTTTTTCTTAGAATGATCCCTACTGCCACTTTTCTGTCTGGCCCCCCTCCCCCTCCAAACTACTATTTTGATTTATTTCTCTTCATCCTGGCTCAGTTCTTTGTGAAGCCACATTAATAACATTAATCATTTTTAATCTTTGTCTCTAATAACTATTTGTAGAGCAAGAATATGAATAAAATATATTTAGACCCTTTTTGTTGTTGTTGTTGTTACAAACCCAGAACAGAAAGTTCAGATCCATAGCCCCATAGCTCTGAGATCTAACACTGAGCTGGTCATCTGCCTGTAATTGCTGCCTGGCTGATACAGTAAAAGTTCCTTCTTGAATCTTTGCATTTTCTGTTTCTCAAGGAGCATTAGATTAGTTCAATCTAGTAATTTGTGGGGGAAAAAAGAACCAAATGTAAAATGCACAAACTCATTCCTCTCGGAGGCTTTATTACACGAGAGATTTTATGATCTCTCTCATAATTCTTTAGTTCAAAATTTAAAAAATTCCTTTTGGGACAAGTCTGTGAATATGCAGATTTGGGCGTGACGTTCTTCATTCAGTGAAGCACTACCCTCTGGTGTGTTTGATATAGGGCTTGTTGTAGTATTCAATTAGTAGATTATGCAAATAATCATTAAAAGTTCAGATTAAAATTTTTACTGTGTTTTTCTCTTCTCTTCCCCTCCTCAAGGAGGAATACACTTTACCTAGGATAAAGAATAATGGAGTAGTCATTAAACAATTGTAGAAAACTAAATAGTGTAATTTTACTATATACAGCCGTAAGGAAAGTTTTTAATAATGACGTTTAAGATGAATTGGTTCTGGCAAGTCTTAGGTCCTTTGGTTTTGCTGTCAAATTAATGAGCATTTAAAAATTAAATACACCAAATGTTTGGCATAATCGTGGTTTATAAGCATCTCAACTATGCCATTTTCCCAGTGGACAGCCTAAAGTTGGAACAGTTTAGAATACTGATTTTTATACTGCCAAGGGATTTAAGTACATGTACTGAGAGAAATTTAAGTTGACAGTAAAAATATTGACAGTTAACCCAGGCCCTAATGCAAGAGCAGATGGAAATGTCTTGCATGAGTTCCAATTCATTAAGCAAATGTGACACTTTATTTTCTAGCCATTTTAGTTCAGGGAACTGAAGTAGTAAAATAGTATTATAAATGAAGCCACTTCTTACTGTGCTGAAATTAAAGCATAGAAAACAAAATACTAGAAAGGATTTTAAGATTTGGTGGTACAGGTTGAGCATCTCTGATTTGAAAATCTGAAATCCAAAATGCTTCAGAATCTAGAACTTTCTGAGTGCTGACATGATGCTCCAAGAAAATACTCATTGGAGCATTTGGATTTTGGATTTTCAAATTAGGGATGCTTTCTGATATCTGAAAATTTTGATTTTATAATTTGTTACCACATTTTTTCTCTGCAAATTAATAAGAAAGGGCTGGCATACTATTGTAAGTTGGTGGTGAGGTAGATGGCCACGTTTGTATTTATTATTGTTATTTAATAATCTACTTTGTACCTCTCCTAATATTTACTAATAACAAGCTAGTTTTATTTTATATTTTAATGTGCCATTAATTTAAAGTTTAGGAGAATTATGGTATCTTTTTGTTTTACAACATATGGGCATATTTTTCAATGAAAAGCATTGTTAGTAAGTGATCTCTGGGTATATTTATGATACTATATCTCAGGTTATTTTTAATCTGTCATTATCCAAAGTAGATTATCAGTAGAGTGAATTGTTGATTTTTCTTTCTTTCCTTTTAATGCTTTCATCATTTTTTCGTCCCTTTTCAAATAAAGACCATTATCAGTATATGCTACTTTAGAAAATAGTGTTCTTACTGTTTTTTTTTTTACATTGTAAGATACTTTTTAAAAAAAGTTTGTATTTTGTACACCTTGCCCTACAATTCACTGGCAAATTACCTTCAGTGAGCTTAAACTGCCTAGTATCACAGCTTAAAAAGAGTTCTTCTTGAAATGACTATTGTCTATAGTAAATTAGATATAATTCTAGGCTATTCTAAACACTTTTTCTTTGATTTATATAGAGGTGGCCAAAATATTTCTTTCTGAGTATCACAGTTCAATGTTAAATAACCTATGTAACTTTTCCCCTTTTAAAATGTGTCTTATCTTATAGATGCTTGTGACCACACCGGAAAAATGGGATGTAGTCACAAGAAAGAGTGTTGGGGATGTAGCTCTTTCCCAGATTGTAAAGCTCCTTATTCTTGATGAAGTTCATTTGCTACATGAAGATAGAGGACCAGTATTAGAAAGCATAGTTGCCCGTACTTTACGGCAGGTAAGAGGAAGTTATTTATAAGCTTATTTTGAAGGGATAAATATGTTTTTCAACGTAAAATGCAGCATTTTCACTGTAGACCTGTGTTACAAAGCTAAATCTAATATTGACATAATCTTCATATTTTTAAAAGGGGGAATGTACCTGTTGTCCCTAGTTTTAGACCTCACTAGCTATTCATAAATAGCCCAAACCAAAATTGGTAAATTCCTAATACCAAGAGTCTTAAGATATTTTCTGTTAACCATTCTTTTCACTAAATGAAAGGACAGGATGTTTTAGAATATTCATGAGTTTTTAACTGATGTTTTCTGATAGATTGTACGTATATAGAAAATAGATGAACACTTATTTTTTGACCTAATCAAGAACTCTAGTTTCTTGACTCCTCATTTATTGTCTTTTATTCATATTCTCTTGCCTTTATTTTCTTCTGAAATAGCTAAGATTCCATGATTAATTACTCATCTTCTTAATAACTTTAACTTACTTATACCCTGAGCACCTGACAAAATTACAACAGTGAATCAATTGAGCCATGTCTGTACTTCCAGCCAGATTGCCGATTACTAGTGGGAAAGACTGCTAGAGATGCTGACTAGCATCAGTAGACCTTCATAGACTGTGATTTAGAGTAGACATTCCTAGACTACATTCATATGGATCCTTGGGATTACCCTGTAACTTCTAAGCAGCTTTTCTTCTGTGTCCCTAATGTGACCCTTTTCAAACTTCACCAGTTTCCTTTTTCACTCTTCATCACCCTGTCATGCCTTATTCTTATACAATAGTATTTTGTACTGAAATGGAAATAGAGTCCCTCGTGCTTGAACTCTCTCAATTTCCATTCCTTTTCCCTCCTCTCCCTAACCAGGAAGATGCCCAGCCCTTCCCACCACAAGCATACCCTTCATTCCACCCCTTACTCGTTTCTCAGAGGTCCTTTCTCCCCTTGCCTTAGACCCCATTTCTTTCACTCTGTAAGTTACCCCTTTTCTTTCTCCTATGTCTTTAAGTTCTCTCTCAGTGGGCACTGTCTTTTTGACTTAAAAGGATTGCAAAGTCCCTTCTGTCTTTACCAAAAAATTTCCTTAAACCTATCCCTCACCACCACCTAGTGTCTGGAAATATTAATCTCAATTCAATTTCCCTTTTGACTAAACCACTGCAGTCTGGTCATTGCTCAAACATAAGTAATAAGATGTTTTTACCAAGATCACCAGTTACCAGTTCTCAAACCTATTTTTTTTTTTAACTTTTGATTCTACTCATTTTTGATGCTTAATACTACTCATTGTTTCCTCAGTCTTGGAGCTCTTTGCTCTTTGACTCTGTGATGCCACCCTGTCCTGGTTACTTTCACTTGTGGTTTTTTTTTTTTTTTTTTTTGTAGCTACTCTTTCTCAGCCTTCCTTGCTTCTTCCCTGTTCTCAATCTGGAAATGTTTATTGTTTATGTTCTCTAAGACTCTTGTCACTTGCCATCTTCTCTCTTTATTCTAAATATTTACTCTGGGGAAAAACACTTCTATGCCCATCTTACCTAAATTATGTATATATAATATGTATATGATGTGTATGCATGTGTGTATGTGTATATATATATATTATATATATGTGTGTGTGTGTGTGTGTGTGTATATATATATATATAAAATTCCCTACTGACTTCTGGCCATATCCAAACCCAGTTGTATATTTCTACTCTAATATCCCATAGATATCTTTTGCCCATAAACATGTCAGAACTCTTGTCATCTTCCCTATATACCTAGATATGGTATCATAATCTACTTGATTCCGAAGCCAAAACCCTGGGAGTCATAGTCAGGTTTTCCCTCTTCCTTAATACTTTCTTCCATCCCAATATCTAATTAGATATCAATTCTTTATATTTTTTTCTAAATACCTCTGATTCAGATTCAAGTGTGGAAATGTAAAGAAGTAGGTACAATAAGTGACATAATGTATTTTTTAAAAGTTCGAAAGTGTTTGTTTTTCATGTTCTGAATTCACCATAAAATTCTAGATGGATTAATGATTTAATTGTTTCAAACAAAGCTCTCAGTGCAATGAAGAAAACATAGGAGAGTTTTTTTTTAAAAAATAATCTTGTTATTCTATGCAATATGCAAGCTCAAGAAGTTATAAATGAAACCTGTGTCACATTTGGATGCATAAATATTTTAAAATTCTGATCAGTAAGACACACCCCTAAAATTTTAAATGTGAGACCAAGTAAATTATTTGCAACATGTAAAACAACTTTTTAATATTATTTATATTTAATAGGTTTCTATAAATAAGAAAAATAATCTTAACTGGAAGGAACATTTTACAGTAGAAAAAAATTATTGAGAAATATCTAAAAGATGCTTTAAAAGAATATGAATCAGTATGAGACATTTCTGTTCTATCACATTAACAAAAATAAAAACGAAATGGAATTTGAAAGCATCCAGCAAAATCAATGCTGTGTTTTCACTTCTATATATCAAACTGTGGAAATAATAGCACAAATTTATAAAGATGTAGCAATACCAGTATTCATCGAAGCTCTTTTTTTAATACAAAATATTTTAGTAATACCTTGACTATTCAACAATAGAAGAAATTGTTTAATGAATTATAGTATATTTATGCAATGAAATGCTGCTTTGCAGCCTTTAAAAAAAGTGAGAATGAACTGTGTGCTCTTCTTTATATTCGGGGAGCTATACCACAACAATCTATACATTCCACATTTATTTATGTGAACTAGGCTTAAAAGATGTTATATTATTCACTGAAAAAGCAAGCTGTTCTGTATGTATAGCACAATCCCGTTTGCGTAAGAAAAACATGTGCAGTATATTTATGTTTTTATTCATTCATTCATTCATTCATTCAGTTAATGAACATTTATTAAGCACCTAAACATGTACCAGCTACATAGTTCTAAGTGCTACAGATATACTGATAAACAAAACAAAGTTCTTGCTTACACTTAGATCTTAGGCTGGTGTAGAATTGGGTGCATATACATGAAAAGATATGCAACAAATTGAAGAGTGGTTTCTTTTCTTTCTTTTTCAATTTCAACTATTATTTTAGACACAGGGGTACATGTGCAAGTTTGTTACATGGGTATATTGCATGATGCTGAAGTTTGGATGTCATTCTTCATAGAATTAGAAAAAACTATTCTAAAATTAATATGGAACCAAAAAAAGAGCCCAAATAGCCAAAGCGTTCCTAAGCAAAAAGTACAATAAAAGAGACATCGCACTACCCACCTTCAAACTATACTATAAAGCTACAGTAACCAAAACAGCATGGTACTGGTACAAAAACAGACACATAGACCAAATGAGACAGAAGAGAAAACTCAGAAATAAAGCCACATACCTACAACCATCTGATCTTCAACAAGGCTGACAAAAATAAGCAATGGGGAAAGGACTCCCTATTCAATAAATAATGCTGAGGTAACTGGTTAGCCATATGCAGAAGAATGTAAATGGACCTTTACCTTTCACTGTATACAAAAATTAACTCAAGATGGATTAAAGATTTAAATGTAAGACCTCAAACTGTAAAAATCCTACAAGAAAATCTAGGAAACACCATTCTTGACATTGGCCTTGGCAAAGAATTTTTAGCTAAGTCCCCAAAAGCAACTGTAACAAAACCAAAAGTTGACAGGTGGGACCTAATTAAACTAAAAAGTGGGAGATAGCAACTGCAACAAAAACAAAATTTGACAAGTAGAACCTAATTAAAAAGTGGTTTCTTCAGTAGAAATGAAATTGTAGAAATATTTGGAACTTGTTTACTTTTTACCACATAAATTAAAAATATGTGTATATGCACACACATATGGAAAACACACAGGTTTGAAATTTTCAAAGGTGATTTATAAAACCAGGTTTTAGCTAAAATCCAATTTAAGAGCAATTTTTAAAATGCCAGGTAGTCAGACACAGATGAAGTATGGCGAAGTCGAAACTACCATCTCTATTCTCCAGGTCCATTCTTCCTACAAGGCATGTGCTCTGGCCCACATGTTATACATGAGGTCTCATAAAAGAAGCATGCAGGGCATGATTTACACAAAGGAGAGCTATTTTGATTATGAAATGTTTTGATTTTATGCCCTGATACTTAACTTAGTGATGTTTTTCAAGGAGCCATACTATAACAATCCATACACCACACTTATTTGCAGCGAGCCACCTACAGAGACCATGTCCATCCAGTAAAGATAAGGACTTTCTTCAACTATAGAACATTAGAGGCCAAGTAAATATCATTAGTATATTTTCCAAGAGGTCTGTCATTCATAATTACAAGGGATTTTACTGTTATAGTACATCTTTCTTTCCTGAGCATCCCCAGGATAAAAAGAAAACAGATTGTAGTCTTAGTGCTAATCCTTTCTGTATGTATGTACAAAGACACATAGATATATCATTACATATGATATATTTGAGCAGGCATTATAACCTTAGAAAGTTTACAAATAATTTTGTAAATTGTTTATAAATGTATAATTTTTTATTTAAAATATAAATTAATTGTAAATAGTATAGTTTCTATATAAAATCTATAAATGTTATAAACTATATCAAACTATATTATAGGTTTATTATGTATTATATGCAATATATTATTATATAAATATATAGTATATCAATATATGTGTATATCATATATTATATATGTATAATAATTTCATCTTCACATTGTCATCTGTATATTGTAATCAAATTCTAATTATATAGTTTTGTGCCACTTTGCCCATATACCTTTGCTGACTTGCTGTTTGTTATCTTAAGAAAAATAGTCAAATTGTTTAGCTGGACATTAAAGACTATTAATATTAAAGCGCTGTCTGTCTAATTTTAACTTCCACATCTTCATCAGCTACCAAAGGTTCCAGCCACACAAAACTATTTGATCTTTTCCCTGCTTCCTTTTAAATACCATTGACCCTCTTTCAAAAATGAAACTAATCTAACTTGAGGCAGAATGTGTTGTTGGTTGTGAGATAAGGATTGTAAATGCCAAAATATATAATGCCTTCTTTTTTTGTAACTCCACCCATCCGTCTATGGAAAATTTACTGTTCTTTTGAATCCATCAAATGCCACTTCTATGATGTGTTTCCTAGTTACTGAATCAGAATGTGAATTACACCTTTTTTGTGTTTTGTTTGCACTCCCTTATTTTTACATATTTTTAACGCTTATGATGATCTTCCTTGTAATTTCACAACTTACTATAGTGAATTCTGTCTTCATCTAAATGCCTCACTAGAATTCAGCCTCCTTGACAGATGTGTCTGTGTGAATCTTTTCATATTTTCAAAGTATTGGTACAGTGCTCATAGTTATTTTTATTACAGAACAAAGCTCTTATTTTTATTTGTTCCTTGTGATTACCAAATATTCCCAGTAGATGGCACATCATATCACACTTCAACATTTGTAACTAACGTAGAAGCGCCTTCCGAAGCTATTGGAAGGCAGTGTAGATTTTGTTCAGGTTCTGAACTTACGTGGTGATATTAGGGACTAAATTCATAACACACTTGGCATGATGGGGAGAAATTTGGAAAAGATAAAAGTATAAGAAATCTTAAATCTATTTTATTTAACAACATGAGCTAATAATTATCTTAACCTACTTTTAGTAAGGAGGGAGACTTTATCAGAACTAAATTTTATGTGAAGGAAAACATCATAGAAATATACTGTCTAATCTTGAGCTAATGATAGGGAGAAAGCCATAAATTTTTAATTTTTTGTAATTGTCAGTAATTAATACTTTTAAGGTAAATAGGTATAGTGTATAGACTTGAAGGTTTGGCTTAAGACCTAACATTCCAGATTATTTCTATTTTAAATAAAGTATTTCTCACATAGATTTAACTATATTAAATAACTATGTTATAATTATACTTTTAGACTTAAAAATGTGGTTGTTTTAAAATGGATTTTTAGCAGAAAAATGTCTGGTATTTGCCGGAGTATTGTGTCTTTAACATCAAACAACCTTAAAAATATATTCTGTAACTATTGTGTCTTAAGAAATTATTTTAAAACCAAATATCACTTTCATTTCTTTCCAAATCCCCACTAGTACTACATAGAACTGTGGGATAATTAATCATTCTAATTACTGTATGTTGTGAAAGAGGTTTCTTTAAAAATAGGTCTGGCGATTATTTCCCCTTATTTAGGGTTCCTTCCTTTTGATGGGATTTGGTTTGGGGTTTTGCCAATATCTATAAGATTTCTTCAGTGAAAACAAATTTATAATAAGATACTGTATATGTATTAGTACTTTAATTTTTACCCATCTCTACTTTTTTGATCCTTCCCTTGTTATGTTTCTGCAAATAGTCTCTGCATGTGTGGATCTATGTCTTATTCAGCACTGCATCCCTAGTGCCTACAGATTAGGTCCTAACCCAGTGTTGATGGATGGATGACTCTGAAAGTATTAATATTATTCACATTGGACTACTTTGCTTATACCTATTGAGTCTCCTAGACTGAGCAAAATTATTAACAGATTACTCAGAAAATCATACTGATATATTTTAATTACCAAATGAATGGAAGTTTTTGGCCATCCCTTGGTTTTATCTTTTTAGGTATGTTACATCATAATCAGATAATAATGGCCTATATGATTTTTAGTTTTTGGAATTTACTGAGTTTTTTGTGACCTAAAAATACATTTAGTTGTCACAAAGTTCTTAATTCCCATTTTTACTTTTATTTTTATTCATTTATTTATTTTTGAAACAGTTTTACTCTGTCACCGATGTTGGAGCTCAGTGACATGATCATATGGGCTCGAGTGATCCTCCCACCTCAGCTTCCTGAGTAGTTGAGACTACAAATGTGTGCCACCACACCAGTTAATTTTTTTTTTTTTTTTTTTTGGTAGAGATGGGGTTTTGCCTAGGCTTGTCTCAAACTCCTAGGCTTAAGCGAGCCGCCCACCTTGCCTCCCAAAGTGCTGGGATTACAGGTATGAGCCAACACACTCACCCCTCATGTGTATTTTTAATTATAGTGGGTATGGAATTTTATTTTGTATCTGTTAAATCAAGCTTGTGAATTATGGGCTATAAAGTCTTTCATGATAGGACCCTCAATTGACCTCTACACTTATCTCTGTCTAGAGTTTTTAGAAGTCCTATTAATAGGACAGATTATAATGCTTTTTGGTTAAATTGATTTAAATAACCCATATTTAATTAAAATAATCCATATAGGTGGAATCCACACAGAGTATGATAAGGATTCTCGGACTGTCTGCAACTTTACCTAACTACCTCGATGTTGCCACATTTTTACATGTTAATCCATACATTGGACTTTTCTTCTTTGATGGCCGTTTTCGACCAGTACCTCTTGGACAGACATTTTTGGGGATTAAATGTGCAAATAAGGTAAATACTCATTTTAATTCTTATCTAAAAATATTTTTGTTGACTTATTATTGAACACTTGTTTGGGGTTAGAGACTCCAAAAGACCATTTCAGTCTTTTGTGGTCTCCACTGAAATGGCCTTTTGCAGAACACTGAATCACATTACAGATGTGATATCCTAGACAAAATCAGGCATACTTCCTCAACTATTTGTAGTAGAGTAAGTCCTCCTACAGAAAGTAGCTTGTCATAGTTTGCATTGGTGTTTTCAACGTATGTTACATATTTTCAGCTGTTAAAAGTTTTAAGTTATTTTGACGTGAAATGATTGAAGGGCATTGTGGAATAATAAAAACTCCAATTAAACACACAATATATATTGTGATGATATTCATTTAATAGAAATAATAGTACCTCATACACAATTGAAAAATAATTTCATAGTAGCAACCATCAAGGAAGGTGTTCCATGTAACTTACAATGTTCTATAATTACCTTTATTATTATATATATAAATGGCATTTCTAAAATTCTATGCTTTAAAAAGTTTATCTAATTTTGAAATTAGTACTACCTATACTATTCACACTATTAGGGTGCTTATGATAGGATTATTTTATAATATGAAGGAAAACATTGCTTAAAATTTAAACAATTATCATCCTATTCAACACCTATTTTTTGTGTAGAAGAAATAGTTTTAGGAAAATATTTACAGGCCTTTTGACATTTTTACTAAAAGAGAACAAGATAGAATCATATGTTACTATGTCAACCTTAGTCTTTAATGTATTACAGTCACTTCTTGCCTAAAAACAATTTCATTAGTAAAATAGAGCCATTTTTACCTTGTACTATTATAAGTAAAATATTCACCTAAAAATATCCAAAGTGACTGTTACTATAATACAACAGTTAATGTCCTGGGACTGCATTGCATGAAAGTTAGGTATCTTTAGAATTCTAGGGAGTCATTTTAGACTCATACTCAAAGGGAGAGTTTATGATATACAATTACGCATATTTTAAGCTTCATAATTGTTTCAAGTACTGCTTTTCAGCATTATTTGCTGCTTGTTTTTTTCAGTTATGTTTCAGTATAATTTGATTATTTAGTTCATTTTTGACGTTATCAGTAGGATAGATGTAGAACTTCTTTTATAGCTTTAGAATGTTTTCAGCTTTATAATTTAGAAGATAAGCAGATGATTATCACAGAGAGATATAAAGAGAAGAAAATTGTTTCACATGCTTGTCAGCCACCTTAAACCTTATTTTCTTTCAGTTGCATCATACAAATTGGTAAATCACCTAAAGCTAATTAAATCCAAAGTATATTTCACTACAGTACGTTACCATCATAATCATGAAAGGAATGGGAGAATGATGTGAGTGTTATGTCTAATTTGGAATAATGGCTTTGGCCAGAAATGAATCCAAAGTACACTGAAAAAGTTATTGGGAGTTTTGTCTTTTGTAGAGGGTGGGGATAGTTTTTAAATTATTCGTGGGGAGTAAATTATCCTATAATCATCTCATCCTACTTAGCTGTTATAAGTCATAAGAGTTCCAATATTTTAAAATGTTTACATTAATGAAACAAAAAATCCAAATCATTGTCATTTTAGGTGTACATGATGCTTTTCATCCTCTTCTAAACTCTTACTAATACATGTTAAGTGGAGAGATAATAGGCTGGGTTACATGCCTACTCCTTTGGGTTAGCCACCTTACCTTTTTGGTTAGAAGCTTTCTTATCATTAATAAGGAATATGAGACCCATTTAAATTTTTTTAAATTGATACATAGTAGATTTACATATTTTCTGGGCATATGTGTGTATAATACATTCATAATTATATGAATACATTGATAATTATATGAATGTATTAACTTACATGAAAATCTTCAGTCAAATCTATTTGACTGAATATCAAATTAGTTTAATTGGGATATCCATCAGCTTAAATACTTAGAGACCCTTTCTTAATTCATAAATTTTATATTAGATTTCCAATTAGTCTGAAATATGTTTCTGTAGAAGCATTTTGAATAGCAACCTCTCTCAATATACATTACAGAAATAGTGTGTTACCTTATGTTTCAACTCTGTGTGCCATTTGATACTTGATCCATAGTGTTCTCGCAACATTGAGAATCATACAGGAAAGGTGTGCTGTATGGTTCATATAATGAAATATATGGAAAATAGCCTGGAGAATGGGCTTCTCGGAAAAGCAGAGAGAACTTTAAAAATTATTCTAAAATATTTGTAACTAACAAGAATATCCTTAAAGATATTGTATTTTAAAAACTTGGTGGGTTTAGAAAGTTAGTACTCAGAAACTATTATCTGAGTTATTCTATTTGTACTTTTAAGTTGCATTGCATATTTTTTAATGGATTGTTATATGTTATATGTTTATGAGGTATTTGTTACCTCTGCATTCTAGGTAGTCTGAAAGTTTAAAAAAATGCATTGTAATTGGCAAAATTTTATTTGTAGTTAGAAAGTTTATAATTGTTTCATCTGATTTTTTTTTTATGTTTTAAAATCTTTAAGATGCAGCAGTTGAATAACATGGATGAAGTATGTTATGAAAATGTTTTGAAGCAAGTAAAGGCTGGACACCAGGTACACTTATTTTATCCTGCTTTTAGAGATTGCTTAATGATAAAAATTATTAATATTTAGGCTCTTCAGAAGAAAATTTTTCTTTAATTCTGAGGCAACGACTCAGAGGTTCTAATTCTTAATAACTGCTTTAGCCCAATGGGTAAGTCATAAAAATATTCATAGATATAATCATCCCAATATTGATAGGTCGTGCTATTTTGTTTGCCATTTTTAATTTTAAATATTACATTCTTAGTATTCATGAAGCGATATAAATTGAAATGTAATGTATATAATAAAGTTTTGTATTGTTTGATGGTGTTTAGAAATTAAGCACTTTTATTTTTTAATTCTCCATTGTTCAGTATACTCCCATCAAGATTGTTAAAGACAAAGTGAAGTGATAATAATTGCTTATATAAAAATTGTCCACTTGCCAATTGTTCATGGTTCTTTGAATAACTTTATTATATCATTTCTTAAAACAATGTGAGCCTTTTATGACATATAAAGTGTTTTCCTGGCCCTTAGGTTGTTAAATTCCTTTTAAGAGTAGTGAAACCTTTTTTTCCCAGACTAAATCTTGTTTGCAACTCCAGTATATAAAATAAATCAAAGATGATTTTAACTTGAGTGCATGGGACACTGCCTCCTTAAACATTGGAACACTGAGCATTCTTGAGGCATTTTTTCTATTTTTAGGAAATAGTTTTAAAATCACGTTCATAACTAATCTCTAGAGACTGTGCTTGGTTTTAAGAGTAACTTTTTCAGAAATCACAAGTATTTTAAGTTGTATACTAGCAATAATAATAGTAGCTAACCTTTTCTAGTTCTTAATAAATGTATGAAGCTGGTAAGATTATCTTATACTTACTGGCTAATTGAATTTTCTCAGCAACCTATCAGGCAGGTACTATTATCTTCACTTGACAGATGAAGAAAATGGAGTTCTTTGCAAAATAAAGTAACATGTTCAGGTCATTCTGCTAGTGCACTTTCAGATCCAGGCCATGAGCTGCTAACCATTGTGACATATCACTTTCTTTGCATTTATTTTATGTCATTGTTCTCCTTTGACCCTCATAAAAAACTGTTTTGTGAGTTGCATTATTTATCATTTTAAAAATAAAGAAATATAAAATGCCAATATTCTTTCTTTAAATTAAAAAAATCCTACTAAATAAAAACAATTTGTTCTAGGTCAGAGGCTGGCAGAATTTTTCTGTAAAGAGTCAGATAGTAAATATTTAAGGCTTTATGGGCCTTATGTTTTCTGTTGCAGCTACTTCAACTTTGCTATTTAGCATGAAAGCAGCTATGGACAATATTTGAACAAGTGGGTGCAACTGTGTTCCAATAAAACTTTATTTACAAAAATAGGCAGCAGGTGCATTTGGCTTGCTGGCTATAATTTGCCACCTCTGTTCTGGATTGCCTCATGAGATTTTATTTGTAGTGAATGTGTGATGATCCCGAAATGCTATCTAGAGAAACGTTTGAAAGCATTTCAAAAAAGATTCTAATGGAATGTCCTGTATAGCCTTCTTTGCAAGAGTATCATAAATTCAGTGTAAGTAGCTAGATGTTATCACCATGCACATTTATTTCCAAGTTTTATATTACAAAATATATAAACTATATTGTTAGCTAAGGAATGTAGCTGTGGAGTCTGTAAACTCTTTTTGTATAGGGAATATCAAAAAGATTCAGTAAATATTTAAATGTTTTCTCAATTTAGTTTTTTTAAAAATACAGTTAATTTTTTAGAGAAGTTTTAGGTTCACAGTAAAATTGAATGGAAAGTAGAGTTTCCGTATGCTCCCTACTCCCACACAAGCACAGTGTCCCCAGTACCAGAGGGATAATTTGATTCAATCAATGAACCTACATTGACATGCAGATGTTACTCAAAGTCCACAGTTTACGTTAAGGTTAACTCTTTGTTTTGTACATTCCATGAATTTTGAGAAATGTATAATTACATGTATTTGCTATTATAGTTTCATACAAATTTGTTTCACTGACCTAAACATCCTCTATGTTAAGCCTGTTTTTCTCTCCTCCCGCTTAACTACTGATCTTTTTACTCTCTCCATAGTTTTGGATTTTTCTGGAACATCTTATAGTTGGAACCACATAGCATGTAGCCTTTTCAGATTAGCTTTTTTCCCTTAGTGATAGGTATTTTAGGTTCCCCATGTCTTTTCATGGCCTGATAGCTCAGTTCTTTTTGGTATTGAGTAATACGCCATTATCCTGGTGTGCTAATTTATTTATCTGTTCACCTGCCAAAGGACATATTGGTTGCTTCCAAGTTTGGCAATTATAAATAAAGTTGCTGTAAAATCCATGTGCAGGTTTTTGTATGGACATAAGTTATCAACTCGTTTCAGTAAATAATAAAGAGTATAATTGCGCTGGGCGTGGTGGCTCATGCCTGTAATCCCAGCACTTTGGGAGGCCGAGGCAGGTGGATCACGAGGTCAGGAGATCGAGACCATCCTGGCTAACACGGTGAAACCCTGTCTCTACTAAAAATACAAAACAGCTGGGCGTGGTGGTGGGCGCCTGTAGTCCCAGCTGCTGCAGAGGCTGAGGCAGGAGAATGGCGTGAACCTGGGAGGTGGGGCTTGCAGTGAGCTGAGATGGTGCCACTGCGCTCCAGCCTGGGTGACAGAGCAAGACTCCATCTCAAAAAAAAAAAAAAAAAAAAAAAAAAAATGAGTAATATGGTAGGAGTATGTTTAGCTTTATAAAAAACTACAAACTATCTTCCAAAATACCTGTACCATTTTTCATGCCCATTAGAGAATTTCTGTTGTTCAACATCCTCACATCCTTGCCAGCATTTGGTTTTGTCAATATTTTGGATATTGGCCATTCTAAAAGGTGTGTAATGGTATCTTGTTTTAAGTTGTATTTTTCTAACGACAAGTGATATTAAGCATCTTTTCATATGCTTGACATTTGTCCATCTTCTTTGGTGAAATGTCTTTTCAAGTCTTTTGCCCATTTTTAACCAGGTGGTTCATTTTCTTATTGTTGGGTTTTAAGAGTTCTTTGTATATTTTGTTAACAGTCCTTTATCAGGTATATATTTTGGAAATATTTTCTTCCAGTCTGTTACTTGTCTTCTCATTCTCTTTCCTCTTATTTCTCTTAGTGTTTTTCAGCAGTTATAAATTTTAATAAAGTCCAGCTTGTCAATTATTTCCTTTATGTCTTTGGTGTTGTATATAAAGAGTTATTGCCATATCCAAGGTCACCTTGATTTTCTCTTATGTTATCTTCTAGGACTTTTATAATTTTGTGGTTTTACATTTACTTCTTTGATCCATTTGAAGTTAATTTTGTAAAAGGTATGAGGTCTGCGTCTAGATTCATTTTTTTTGCATATTGATGGCCAGTTGTTTCAACATCATTTATTGAAAGACTATATTCACTCCTTGTTCCTTAGTCAAAGATATGTTAACTGTATTTATGTGGGTCTATTTCTGGGATCTCTGTTCTGTTTCATTAATCTGTTTGTAAGTCTTAAAATCAGATAGTGTCTCTCCTCTGACTTTATTTTTCTCTTGCAATATTGTGTTGGCTATTCTGGGTCTCCATTTAATTTTGAACTGTGAATTAATAACATTTTGCATCATAATTTTTAATTGTGGTGGCATTTCTTCCATCACAAGAGAACCTTTTCTAGTCTATAATAGTTTTTTTTGTTTTTTTGTTTTGTTTTGTTTTGTTTTGTTTTTTGAGACAGAGTTTCACTCTTGTTGCCCAGGCTGGAGTGCAATGGCACAATCTCAGCTCACCACAACCTCCACCTCTCGGGTTCAAGTGATTCTCCTACTTCAGCCTCCCAAGTAGCTGGGATTACAGGCATGTACCACCACACCCGGCTAATTTTTTTTGTATTTTTAGTAGAGACGGGGTTTCACCATGTTGGTCAGGCTAGTCTCGAACTCCCGACCTCAGGTAATCCACCCACCTCGGCCTCCCAAAGTGCTGGGATTACAGGCGTGAGCCACCATGCCCAGCCCTATAGATTTCATTATGAATGAGTACTCTTAAATATTTCTTCTCTTTTTAATTAATGGAAATTAAAATATAAATACTTTACAGTGGGACACATAGTAGATATTTTATCTTTTTAATCTAGTCAGGAAAATACCTACCACATCTTACAGTATCTTTTGTAACTGATGAGACTTGCATGCATTATGAAAAAATCTTAAGAGGCCACTAATAGAAATGTTATTGTGTTGCCCCTAGAAATTAAAGCAATTGTTATTTTTCTGTCATAGTTAATACTTAATGACCAGGTAAGGAGGTACCTGGTACTTTAGTATGGAACATAGGATTGCTTCTCATCAGAATAGGTTACTTTTTTAGAGTAAAAAGAGAAATTTTTGAAAATTTTTTCCTATTGAGATTGATAAATAAATGTAGCCATGTATAAACACATAAATAAACATAGACTATTGTAAATTCAAGCTTATATGAGTAAATAGCTTAATAATGCTATTACTGCCAGTACCACAGCTATTTTGAGGCTTTAGAAGCTACGGGTTGCTTAGCCTTTTAGGGTTATAGCCTTTATCATACTATTTATAATTATTATTGAAACATATTTGTTATATAACTTTAGCTTTTTTATTAAGACGATGTTACATTTTAAAATATTCATTTAAAAAATAAAATGCAGCTTTATCCCCAAATGTTGGGAAAAGTAGCAGTTATATCTTCTATTGTAGATAAAAACCCAAATATATGTTGTAATATAGGGGATCCTAGGAGAACTTTCCTCTCTCTCTCTTCTGTTATAATTCCCTCACTGTAATAGGGATTAAGATGCCCCCTTAGGAATCATTAATTATAAAACTTGGATGCTGGCTAGGGGTGTTTAGTCAGTAGAGATGAGATCTTACTGCCAGCTTTTTTATTTTTATTGTAAATCCATTCATTGCATTACTTTTCAAAATGAAAGATGACTGAGGAGGGCAGGCTCTTACTATGGTAAATTCTGATAGGACAAAGTCAGTTGGAGGGCTAGTTTCACAGTAGTTGTGCATGGTTAGAAAGGATAGACTTGGATGGGATACCCAAGAGAAGTCTTCAGGTTACCAGGGGCTGGTTGCTTTAGGGCATGAAGAACCTAGGAATGGAGAATGCACACAGCTGAGGCAGAATTTAGAGATAAATATCACCTCTCCAACTTTTGTGTGCATATTTTGCCATCCGTGAGCTCTTTAAGAATGTGTGACTTCTAAGCTATTTTCTTGTCTGGCTAAAAATGCCCTGTGGGTAATTGTGTAAAGTATGATTGCAGTTTAAGAGTCTACTAACAAACTTTTGGATCTGAGATCGCGTCCAGATTTGTATTTTAGTGCCTTACTGCAAACAAGAATTAGAGCAGGATAACTATGATCCTTCTTTAAGATATGTGCCCTAAGAAGTAAGGTTTAGTATACAGGTCTCACAGTTTCTGTTTTTGAATGATTAGTGATGACATTCATTTACCATAAGAGTGGGACTTCAGGTTTTATAGAAATACCTACATATCTCCTATACTATTTGTTAGCTATAAAAATAAAATGACAATATTAAAATCGTTTATAGTTTTCTATTATTTTACCATTTTAACATTGTAATTGCAGTTTTATACATTTTCCATTAGTCTTTTATCCATTCACACATATGCCTTTTAATTTTGCTCCTTCAAACTTAATGTTAATTATTAGTTATACTACATTACTAAATTATAATTATACCATATATACAGTTTTATATTCACTTTTTCATAATGAATAATAAACATTTTTAATGTTTCTACATGGTCTTCACAATTTTAATGTTTGCAAGAGAGAAAAAAGAATCTATTCAGGTTCTAATTTTCAGATACCATAAAAGTCTCTTTGGACTTAACCTTCCAAATCCTCTAACATAACATGATTATTTCTCTTTGTTAAAGGGAGAAATGAACCTAAGGCATGTTAAGCAGCTTCCCAAGGTCACAGAGCTAGTTAAGAGAGGCACCAGGATTTAAATGCAGGTCTTTGTGTTGATAAAACCCATAATATCTTCAGAACTTGACACTGGCCCTTTGAAATTAAGCTGATATTGGTTGTTTATTATTGGTTATTCCTCCATTATTAAGTAAGTTAAATGTTTGCAGTTTTCTGTTATTAAAGATTATGCTACTGTAGTGATTATCTTTCTACCTGTTATTTTTGTTTAAATATTTACTTTAAATAAATTTCCTAAAATGGACTTTTGGCAGAAATGGCCACATTTTGTGGTCTTGCCACATGACCATAATTTATACCCAATGAATTAAAACATTTTGTTGTCACAGGAGACCTACATAGGATTTTATAAACATAGGCCATTTCTTCTGAATACTGTTATCAATGTAGTGCTATGTAAGGTTATGATCTAATATATGTTTGCCATTTTGGATTTTTTTTTGTTTCGATCTTAAGGCATAGAAAACAGAGTGATGTCATACCAGTGAAGTTTTTTCTTAATTGGCAATTGTTACTGCCAAATCGTGATTGCAATAACACATGTATTGCACATGATTTGTTCATGTATTGGTTTGGGTGTACACTTATTTTCAATTAGTAAAATCTATTCTTTCTTGCATTTTTGTTTTACACTGTGACACTGTGGTCTTTTAGCCCCTGAATTTTTTTTAATGTGATTTAAATAGGATTAATATATATATCCTAGCCAGTTGATATGTATTTTGACTGTTGACATTGGCAATATTGACATTTTGGACAGAATAATTGTGTTTTGGGGGATGGAGGTTGTGTCCTGTATACTGTTAAGTTGTTTAGCAGCATCCCTGGTCTCTACCCAGTAGATGCCAGTGGCTCTCCCCGCTCCAAATATCACAACCCAAACTGTCTCCAGACATTACCAGATGTTCCCTGGGGTACATAAGTGCCCCTGGTTGAAAAGTGTTGTTTAGAGGGATGTCTCTTGAGGCATCCCTGAGATATCTTTCCTAGTGAATGTATTTTCATCTAAATGTGTGTAAAATGTGCCAATGATGAACATTAGGACATCGTGTAAGAAAGAACCAAGATATAAATTTATCTCAACTGGGCAGTATTCAAATTCAACATACTAAAATTTCTAATGGATAAATGTAAAGTCCTACTTTTAAATTCAAATAATAAATTCCATAGGTATAAATTAAAGAATCATTGCCTTGGAAAAAATAATTTTAGTTGAATAAATTCACTTTAATTCAAACAAGTATTATATACACTTTAAAAAACTAATGACATCTTAAATGTCATTATCAGAGAGAAAAAAGTTCAAATCCAGGAAGGTGAAAACTTCGTTGTAATTTGGCTTGTTACCAAGTACTGTGGTCATTTCGTATCATATTTTGAGAATAGAGGTTCAAGAGAAGGTTATTACGATTGTGAGAAGTTTGGAATACATATAATTTGAGTTAATGGTCAAGAGAAACCAGAATGTTAAGATTGCAGGAGAGAAAATCCAGGTGGGGTTTGGGGGAAAGTGGTGGTATTGGAAAGGCTGTCATATGAAAGGGAGGTATGTTCTATTTTGCACAAAGAGAATTAGAACCAATGAGTGGAAGTTCTAGAGAGCTAGATATAAGCAACTACAATTTTTTCTACAGTGAAATAGACTGAATTGCAAAGGAGCTACCCTTCTTTTAACCATAGCTGGACAATGCTTTGTCTAGGATACTGTAAAAAGTGTCGTCTACATTGGGACAATCATCATGAACCTCTAAAGTATTCTTAATTTTAAATAGACAATTTTATGATAATTCTACTCTCTTAGTAGTAGCTGCCTGGCACACTTTTGTTTTGCCCTATTAAAGAGGTAAACTTTAATTTTTATCTTTTAATAAAATGTACTCAAATAAATAAATAGATTAATACAAAATAGACTGAATAAAGAAATAGTTTAAAGTTTAACCCTTAGGCATACCATAAACCAAACATGAAGGGGAAAAAATAATCACTGGTAATTCTACTACCAGAGGTAGCTTCTGTTTGTATTTGTCCTTCCATTTTATTGATGCATTTTATTCCCTTAATTTTTTTCTTTTATTCCTATAGTTTATCTAATCTGTTATATTTTTCTCATTCAAAAATATGACAGAACCATAAATAGAAATGATAGCATTAAAATGTAAATAAATGCTTTGATAATGGGATTATATTTAAAATTTTTAATCAGTTCTTCTGATTTCTACAATGTTGTCCTTTTACTTTTTGTGTCCCAGCAGGACAGGTCCTACCACAAAAGACAGGGTTATAAGGAAATACTGTTGATTTAGTTCTCAGTATATCATCGTATGCATGGGAAGTCTGTGGTAAATATGATTTGATTTTGATGAATTGCCTTGTCTTCAAAGATTTAACATACTTAATGAGATGAGGATGATAGGAAATATGAAACGCATCAGAACTATGGTCCACTAGTTGAAATTTGCTTCTAGTGTTGCTAGTATTACAGATGCCCAGGCCAATGCCTTCAGATTTTAAGTACTAAGCTGGTAAGGCAATGGTCTTTTACATTAATGCAGTCATCTCAACTTAAGAGCCCTTTTGCAACATAAGTGAAGAACAAAGTTCTATCATTTGCATTTCTTGAAAGTAACTACATTATATGTTTAACTTTATAAAAGTTGCCCAAAACTGAAATCTCTCTCTGTATCAGTCTTCTGAAAAGGCTTGCTCTGTTTAAGTTTTCTATTTGCAGGTTGATCTGCCAATATTATTTGGCCTAAAATCAGTTAGCTTACTATGTGGCAGCTTCTGCTGAATGCCTTTGTATTATGTCCAGCAGAGAAAATTGCCGGGTAGGTACTTGGAAAGCACGACTGTTAAACATTTTGATTTTGGTAAATATGCCCATTGCAACAAAGTTGGCAACCCTTGATTTATTCCATCACACAAGAACCGGTACTTCATAGTAGTCATTGATTATTGAGACTCATTTAGAGGTTTGCTTTCAGGAACTTGGAACCCCGTAAAGGATTATTTTTTTCTTTTTGAATCTCCTTGAAGAGAGACCTTAACTAAGCTGTAGTGTTCTGTCCTCTGCTTGTATTAGAAGGTCAACAAAGAACTTCCCAGTAGAATAGAGTTTTTGAATTGTGTTTTTTTTTTTTTTATTATACTTCAGGTTTTAGGGTACATGTGCACAATGTGCAGGTTTGTTACATATGTATCCATGTGTCATGTTGGTTTGCTGCACCCATTAACTTGTCATTTAGCATTAGATATATCTCCTAATGCTGTCCCTCCCTGCTCCCCCCACCCCACAACAGTCCCCGGAGTGTGATGTTCCCCTTCCAGTGTCCATGAGTTCTCATTGTTCAATTCCCACCTATGAGTGAGAACATGCGATGTTTGATTTTTTGTCCTTGCCATAGTTTACTGAGAATGATGGTTTCCAGTTTCATCCATGTCCCTACAAAGGACATGAACTCATCATTTTTTATGGCTGCATAGTATTCCATGGTGTATATGTGCCACATTTTCTTAATCCAGTCTATCGTTGTTGGATATTTGGGTTGGTTCCAACTCTTTGCTATTGTGAATAGTGCCGCAATAAACATACGTGTGCATGTGTCTTTATAGCAGCATGATTTACAGTCCTTTGGGTATATACCCAGTAATGGGACGGCTGGGTCAAATGGTATTTCTAGTTCTAGATCCCTGAGGAATCACCACACTGACTTCCACAATGGTTGAACTAGTTTACAGTCCCACCAACAGTGTAAAAGTGTTCCTATTTCTCCACATCCTCTCCAGCACCTGTTGTTTCCTGACTTTTTAATGATGGCCATTCTAACTGGTGTGAGATGGTATCTCATTGTGGTTTTGATTTGCATTTCTCTGATGGCCAGTGATGACGAGCATTTTTTCATGTGTTTTTTGGCTGCATAAATGTCTTCTTTTGAGAAGTGTCTGTTCATGTCCTTCGCCCACTTTTTGATGGGGTTGTTTGTTTTTTTCTTGTAAATTTGTTTGAGTTCATTGTAGATTCTGGATATTAGCTCTTTGTCAGATGAGCAGGTTGTGAAAATTTTCTCCCATTCTGTAGGTTGCCTGTTCACTCTGATGGTAGTTTCTTTTGCTGTGCAGAAGCTCTTTAGTTTAATTAGATCCTATTTGTCAATTTTGGCTTTTGTTGCCATTGCTTTTGGTGTTTTAGACATGAAGTCCTTGCCCACGCCTATGTCCTGAATGGTATTGCCTAGGTTTTCTTCTAGGGTTTTTATGGTTTTAGGTCTAACCTGTAAGTCTTTAATCCATCTTGAATTAATTTTTGTATAAGGTGTAAGGAAGGGATCCAGTTTCAGCTTTCTACATATGGCTAGCCAGTTTTCCCAGCACCATTTATTAAATAGGGAATCCTCTCCCCATTGCTTGTTTTTGTCAGGTTTGTCAAAAATCAGATAGTTGTAGATATGTGGCATTCTTTCTGAGGGCTCTGTTCTGTTCCATTGATCTATGTCTCTGTTGTGGTACCAGTACCATGCTGCTTTGGTTACTATAGCCTTGTAGTATAGTTTGAAGTCAGGTAGCATGATGCCTCCAGCTTTGTTCTTTTGGCTTAGGATTGACTTGGTGATGCGGGCTCTTTTTTGGTTCCATATGAACTTTAAAGTAGTTTTTTCCAATTCTGTGAAGAAAGTCATTGGTAGCTTGATGGGGATGGCATTGAATCTATAAATTACCTTAGGCAGTATGGCCACTTTCACGATATTGATTCTTCCAACCCATCAGCATGGAATGTTCTTCCATTTGTTTGTATCCTCTTTTATTTCATTGACCAATGGTTTGTAGTTCTCCTTGAAGAGGTCCTTCACGTCCCTTGTAAGTTGGATTTCTAGGTATTTTATTCTCTTTGAAGCAATTGTGAATGGGAGTTCACTCAAGATTTGGCTGTTTGTCTGTGATTGGTGTAAAAGAATGCTTGTGATTTTTGCACATTGATTTTGTATCCCGAGACTTTGCTGAAGTTGCTAATCAGCTTAAGGAGATTTTGGGCTGAGACAATGGGGTTTTCTAGATATACAATCATGTCATCTGCAAACAGGGACAGTTTGACTTCCTCTTTTCCTAATTGAATACCCTTTATTTCCTCCTCCTGCCTGATTGCCCTGGCCAGAACTTCCAGCACTATGTTGAATAGGAGTGGTGAGAGAGGGCATCCCTGTCTTGTGCCAGTTTTCAAAGGGAATGCTTCCAGTTTTTGCCCATTCAGTATGATATTGGCTGTGGGTTTGTCATAGATAGCTCTTATTATTTTGAGATATGTCCCATCAATACCTAATTTATTGAGAGTTTTTAGCATGAAGAGTTGTTGAATTTTGTCAAAGGCCTTTTCTGCATCTATTGAGATAATCATGTGGTTTTTGTCTTTGGTTCTGTTTATATGCTGGATTACATTTATTGATTTGCGTATGTTGAACCAGCCTTGCATCCCAGGGATGAAGCCCACTTGATCATGGTGGATAAGCTTTTTGATGTGCTGCTAGATTCGGTTTGCCAGTATTTTATTGAGGATTTTTGCATCAATATTCATCAAGTATATTGGTCTGAAATTCTCTTTTTTGGTTATGTCTCTGCCAGGCTTTGGTATCAGGACGATGCTGGCCTCATAAAATGTGTTAGGGAGGATTCCCTCTTTTTCTATCGATTGGAATAGTTTCAGAAGGAATGGTACCAGTTCCTTCTTGTACCTCTGGTAGAATTTGGCTGTGAATCCATCAGGTCCTGGACTCTTTTTGGTTGGTAAGCTATTGATTATTGCCACAATTTCAGAACCTGTTATTGGTCTATTCAGAGATTCAACTTCTTCCTGGTTTAGTCTTGGGAGTGTGTATTTGTTGAGGAATTTATCCATTTCTTCTAGATTTTCTAGTTTATTTGCATTAGAGGTGTTTGTAGTATTCTCTGATGGTAGATTGTATTTCTGTGGGATCGGTGGTGATATCCCCTTTTTCGTTTTTTATTGCATCTATTTGATTCTTCTCTCTTTTCTTCTTTATTAGTCTTGCTAGCGGTCCATCAATTTTGTTGATCCTTTCAAAAAACCAGCTCCTGGATTCATTAATTTTTTGAAGGGTTTTTTGTGTCTCTATTTCCTTCAGTTCTGCTCTGATTTTAGTTATTTCTTGCCTTCTGCTAGCTTTTGAATGTGTTTGCTCTTGCTTTTCTAGTTCTTTTAATTGTGATGTTAGGGTGTCAATTTTGGATCTTTCCTGCTTTCTCTTGTGGGCATTTAGTGCTATAAATTTCCATCTACACACTGCTTTGAACGTGTCCCAGAGATTTTGGTATGTTGTGTCTTTGTTCTCGTTGGTTTCAAAGAACATCTTTATTTCTGCCTTCATTTCATTATGTACCCAATAGTCATTCAGGAGCAGGTTGTTCAGTTTCCATGTAGTTGAGTGGTTTTGAGGAGTTTCTTAATCCTGAGTTCTAGTTTGATTGCACTGTGGTCTGAGAGACAGTTTGTTATAATTTCTGTTCTTTTACATTTGCTGAGGAGTGCTTTACTTCCAACTATGTGGTCAGTTTTGGAATAGGTGTGGTGTGGTGCTGAAAAAAATGTATATTCTGTTGATTTGGGGTGGAGAGTTCTGTAGATGTCTATTAGGTCCGCTTGGTGCAGAGCTGAGTTCAATTCCTGGGTATCCTTGTTAACTTTCTGTCTCGATGATCTGTCTAATGTTGACAGTGGGGTGTTAAAATCTCCCATTATTATTGTGTGGGAGTTTAAGTCCCTTTGTCGGTCACTCAGGACTTGCTTTATGAATCTGGGTGCTCCTGTGTTGGGTGCATATATATGTAGGATAGTTAGCTCTTCTTGTTGAATTGATCCCTTTACCATTATGTAATGGCCTTCTTTGTCTCTTTTGATCTTTGTTGGTTTAAAGTCTATTTTATCAGAGACTAGGATTGCAACCCCTGCCTTTTTTTGTTTTCCATTTGCTTGATAGATCTTCCTCCATCCCTTTATTTTGAGTCTATGTGTGTCTCTGCATGTGAGATGGGTTTCCTGAATACAGCACACTGATGGGTCCTGACTCCTTATCCAGTTTGCCAGTCTGTGTCTTTTAATTGGAGCATTTAGCCCATTTACATTTAACGTTAATATTGTTATGTGTGAATCTGATCATGTCATTATGATGTTAGTTGGTTATTTTGCTCGTTAGTTGATGCAGTTTCTTCCTAGCCTCGATGGTCTTTACAATTTGGCATGTTTTTGCAGTGGCTGGTACCGGTTGTTCCTTTCCATGTTTAGTGCATCCTTCAGGAGCTCTTTTAGGGCAGGCCTGGTGGTGACAAAATCACTCAGCATTTGCTTTTCTGTAAAGTATTTTATTTCTCCTTCACTTATGAAGCTTAGTTTGGCTGGATATGAAATTCTGGGTTGAAAATTCTTTTCTTTAAGAATGTTGAATATCGGCCCCCACTCTCTTCTGGCTTGTAGAGTTTCTGCTGAGAGATCAGCTGTTAGTCTGATGGGCTTCCCTTTGTGGGTAACCCGACCTTTCTCTCTGGCTGTTCTTAACATTTTTTCCTTCATTTCAACTTTGGTGAATCTGACAATTATGTGTCTTGGAGTTGCTCTTCTCGAGGAGTATCTTTGTGGCGTTCTCTGTATTTCCTGAATCTGAATGTTGGCCTGCCTTGCTAGATTGGGGAAGTTCTCCTGGATAATATCTTGCAGAGTGTTTTCCAACTTGGTTCCATTCTCCCCGTCATTTTCAGGTACACCAATCAGACGTAGGTTTGGTCTTTTCACATAGTCCCAAATTTCTTGGAGGCTTTCTTCGTTTCTTTTTATTCTTTTTTCTCTAAACTTCCCTTCTCGCTTCATTTCATTTGTTTCATCTTCCATCCCTGATACCCTTTGTTCCAGTTGATCGCATCGGCTCCCGAGGCTTCTGCAATCTTCGCGTAGTTCTCGATACTTGGCTTTCAGCTCCATCAGCTCCTTTAAGCCCTTCTCTCCATTGATTATTCTAGTTATCCATTCATCTAATTTTTTTTCAAAGTTTTTACCTTCTTTGCTATTGTTTTGAATTTCCTCCCATAGCTCGGAGTAGTTTGATCGTTTGAAGCCTTCTTCTCTCAACTCGTCAAAGTCATTCTCCATCCAGCTTTGTTCCGTTGCTGGTGAGGAACTGCATTCCTTTGGAGGAGGAGAGGTGCTCTGCTTTTCAGAGTTTCCAGTTTTTCTGCTCTGTTTTTTCCCCATCTTTGTGGTTTTATCTACTTTTGGTCTTTGATGATGGTGATGTACAGATGGGTTTTTAGTGTGGATGTCCTTTCTGTTTGTTAGTTTTCCTTGTACCAGACAGGACCCTCAGCTGCAGTTCTGTTGGAGTTTGCTAGAGGTCCATTCCAGACCCTGTTTGGCTGAGTGTCAGCACCGGTGGCTGCAGAACAGCAGATTTTCGTGAGACCACAAATTCAGCTGTCTGATAGTGCCTCTGGAAGTTTTGTCTCAGAGGAGTACCTGGCGGAGTGAGGTGTCAGTCTGTCCCTACTAGGGGGTGCCTCCCAGTTTGGCTGCTTTGGGTTCAGGGACCCACTTTAGGAAGCAGTCTGTCCGTTCTCAGATCTCCAGCTGCGTGCTGGGAGAACCACTACTCTCTTCAAAGCTGTCAGACAGGGACATTTAAGTCTGCAGAGGTTCCTGCTGACTTTTTGTTTGTCTATGCCCTGCCCCCAGAGGTGGAGCCTACAGAGACAGGCAGGCCTCCTTGAACTGTGGTGGGCTCCACCCAGTTTTAGCTTCCTGGCTGCTTTGTTTACCTAAGCAAGCCTGGGCAATGGCGGGCGCCCCTCCCCCAGCCTGGCTGCCGCCTTGCAGTTTGATCTCAGACTGCTGTGCTAGCAATTAGCGAGATTCCGTGGGCATAGGACCCTCTGAGCCAGGTGTGGGACACAATCTCCCGGTATGCCGTTTTCCAAGCCTGTTGTAAAAGCGCAGTATTAGGGTGGGACTGACCTGATTTTCCAGGTGCCGTCTGTTACCCCTTTCTTTGACTAGGAAAGGGAACTCCCTGACCCCTTGCGCTTCCCGAGTGAGGCAATGCCTCTCCCTGCTTCGGCTCGCGCACAGTGCGCCGCACCAACTGTCCTGCACCCACTGTTTGGCACTCCCTAGTGAGATGAACCCGGTACCTCAAACAGAAATGCAGAAATCACCCGTCTTCTGTGCTGCTCACACTGGGAGCTGTAGACCGGAGCTGTTCCTATTCGGCCATCTTGGCTCCACCCCGTCTGTGTTTTTTTTTTTAACTCATAATAATTGAGGTTGAAGTTAATGTTATCCCAGTCACTGGCCGTCTTTGTATAAGGTTTTAAATGATAACTTTAAATAGGTGATTTGTATGTATCCATCTGTCGGAAAATGAAAAAAATATAATTCAACAATTTTTTTTACGTTATCTAAAAAACTGACAGCCAAATCAACTCTTCAATTTTATTATTCTAATTCTGATGACTGAGAAGTCTAACTGTATGTGTGTGTCATTCTGAGATTCTTTCTGTTTAAATATTTTGTTATACATGTAAGTACAGTAAATTATATATGTATACTATGTGCATGTGTATATATATATGGAGAGAGAGAGATTTGCTTCTGTAATTTCGTTGTAGTTTAACTACACATTAGTGCATTGTTATTAACAGTGGTCATGATTAATAACAATATTACCAATAACAATTTTCAATGATAGTGCATTATTATTAAGCAGACAATTACATATTTCATAAATATGCTTTTTTATTATTAAGGAAAATCAAATTATTTCTTGTGGGGCTGTGTACGTAAACTGTTACTTTTCAAATATATCTTAGCAGTTATAGTAATACAGTGCACAGCAGTAAAGAAATATGCAGTCTATTCTAGTCTAAGTAAACTAATTGAATTTTTCCTGCTACTACCTCATGCTGCCTGCTCCTTCTTCCCCACAATCAGTTAAAAAAAGCGAATACTCTTCGGAATTTGCTTTTTTCTTGCCTTCAAGTTGTTCAGTATCTTGGATTTCTCCCTGGTTTGGTTTCCTTAAGTACTTTGGTTTTATCAGAGGAGCTACGTTTCAAACCATTCGTGAGAAGCCTGAAATACATGTCCATTCGAAAACAAAAGAACTGTGACTCTCAGGCAACTAAACACTTTTTAGGCGAAAAATTAACAGTTTTATCTTAAATAAACAAATGAATTCAATTTGTTTCTCCTTATTTGGATTAAAACAAATTTCACGTTCAAAAACCATGCTGATATTCTCTGATCATACTATTCCATGGGTTTCAGTGATCTAAACTTGTGTGCTCATGTACTTAATAGATTTTATGTGCAGCTTTGCCTTAAAAGTGTTAAAAACAGTAGGAGGCAGTTGTGTTCCACTCAGGCATGTGTGATGACAGATGGGGAAAATCTTTTCATGTTGGCTTTTCAACAGTCCTACTCTGCAAGACTTCAAGCTCTTCTTGGCTATTGGGAAATCAAAAGTTGGCGATTCAGCCTTTAATTTTGATCCATCTGCTCAAACTAATGAGACGTCTCATTTGTAAGCTTCTCTTTGTGTTACCAAATGCAAGTACAGCTTTATCATTCCAGTTAATAATTCCCCTCCTCCTGTGTAACTTGCAGAATGGGAAAATAATTAATGCCTCAACTCTATTGAGATTTTTCTTGTTATACAAACTTTGTTACAGTTATAGGAAAAGAAATTAGAAACTTCCTCAGAGATTATCGCATATTTAGTAAGTTAATTTAGGTTATTTTCCGTATCGTCAAAAAAGTTAAATTCTTAGCAGCTTCTTACTCAAAATCTACCTTCAGTTTTAAGGAATAAAAGGCCTTGTGATATTAAAGACAAAAAAAGTCTTCTTCGTCTTGGATTAATGCTGAACATCAGCCTTTGTTTAGATGTGTGTCTTTTCTCTTTCCTCATTGTTCCTAAGTTGTTAGTAGACATTTCTGTTTCTAAGAAATCACCTTTAAAAATTGACTAATAATTACAGATTAATTTATTACTATCTGAAGAAAATTATTTTTATTTCTAATCATTTCTTAATTATGTAAAAATCAAAACAAATTCCGTCATGCTAACTTAAATAGTGAAACTTTCCATTGGCCCTTTGCCTATAAAGATTATATTCTCCTGATATAATAAGCATCTCTAATTCTCAGTACTAGTGTTTCTACTATATCTGATTTGCCTAGCATGACTTTTATTTGTGAATTATTTGAGTGCTTCTTTCTTTACTCCCCTTCCCACTTTCAACTGAGACGTAATTCCAAAGGAATATAAAAGCTAGAGTTGAAGGAGACATTTTAATTAGGAGCACAGGAATTAAAGATATTTCTCCTTCATCTTTACCACTAAAGATAGTACTACTAAAGAAATATTTCAGCTGTTTTTTAAGTACAAGAAAATCTAAAGGAATCATTTTCTGGACCTCTACTTTTAAAAAAGTGAAAATCTCTGTTGAGTCTTCCATCAAATTGAAATTCCCCTATCCATATTTCACAGGCAAAAAAAAAAAAAATACTTCTTGGTAATGTTGAGTTTTCTGTTTTACTTTTAAGTTAATATTACAAGTATTTGCTTAGAATTTTAAAACTTTCCTATATATAATAAGATAAAAATTTCATTAATATATTTGTATGTAACTAATATATTATATAAAAATAATAGTTGATACTTGATGTACCTTTTCATTAACAGTGGCCCTTTTATAGAGTGAAGAGGATAAGACATTGAGGTTATTCATTTATCCATTTATTCATTCCTTTGTTAACAGTCATTTGTTATAGACATTCTATTGGTAAGGTGTTTGGAATAGAGTTGGAAGTGCATTAACTTCCTATTTGGCCCAAATCCCAGATAGTTGAAAGTTAACATCAACATTTGGTTAAGGTAAAGGCCAAAAGAAAATATCACCATCATAGAAGGAATTTCTAGTAGAATATAATGAAAATTTATTGAAGAGAATTTAATTATAATTATAAATTTAGTAGTTAGATTTAAAAAATTGGACATTATAATTCAAAAGCAATAATTTCTTAGCACCATCAGTTGCTAGAGTAATCTTGTCATTAATATTACTATATATTGAGGATACTAATAGATACTCATTTTCAGCTGAGACCAGTAGAAGAGCAAGACTTAATTTACTGTCACCAAATTATTAAGCTTTTCTTTCTCTCTGATAATAAGTTACTTAAGTAAGTATTTGTCTCTTCTTCTCCTAATCTTGAAGATTTGGTCATTGCTAAATGGTACTGTTTTATTTAAGCAAACTTACAAACTGAAGCTTTGTACAGTGTTTAAATATAGTGTTTTCCAAATATTTTTAGAAAGGGGTTGAAAATTAATGTCCTCTTATGTTTTTAAATTTCTGTTACTTTGTGTTTACTTTTTATTCTACACAATTATTTGAAAAAGCAGCTGCTCTTGAACAGTTCATTTAGAAGTAGCAATGGAGAATGGAACTGATTTTCAAGATGACAGAAAACATTTATGATATTTAGAAAAAAAAATCCAGATGGCATGTCTTGTTTATATTATGCTATTAAACTGGTCAAAAACTATGGTAATAAACATTATCACATGATCATTGGTCATGCCTAATTCAAGAACACGAAAAATTATGTTGACCTACGCATTCTGCTATTCACACTTCCAAAACCAAAGCCAAAGGTGATTAGCACTTTTTTAACTAAATATCAAGGAAAATTCAAAGCTTGATACACCCTCAATAAAAAGTTGTTTTTACAAAAAGGTAAAATTCCCTGATGATAAGAGCTCACAACTGTGAATAAAATAATCAAGAGACTAGGTGGAGGTTGTAGAAGTGGAAATATGTGCAAAATGCTGATTTTAACTTTTACCTATCTCTTCTTACTCTTTTTGACACAAAACTCTGTTTTTCTTTATCCTCTAATCTCTTTGGCCATTCCTTATTCTTTATAGCATTTTCCTTCTCTACCGGGCGTGGCCTTAGACGCTTTATAAATTTAGCTCTCTTTCTTGTGGTTTTATCCCATCCCAATTGTGACCTTTATAGAACTAACTTACATATTTATACTCCAAACCCAGACCTCTTTTCTAAGCTCTAGACTAATATGATCCTGTGTGGCTGGCCTTTTCTCTTGGGTATCTCAAATACAGTATATCTGAACCAAATTTGTAATCTTCCCCTACAAAATGGTAGTAATCTGTCATTCCTTGGCTTAGTGAATGGCATGACTATAGATTTAGTTCCATAAGCCAGAAACCAAAACGTCATTCTTGTCAACTCTCTCTCCCTCAGTCTCATTTGTAAACCCTCACCAATGCCTATCCAGTTTACCTCCTAAGTATCTCTTAAGTCTGCCCATTTCTCTCCATTTCCTCCTCTTTCTGCCACCACTACCTAAACCAAGCAACGATCATGTCTTTCCTGGACTACTCTAGCCACTTCTTAACTGCCCTGCCTGCCTTCATTCTGTCCCTCTCATTGACAGACTGTACACAGCAGCTAGCTAGACCTGTCTTTCAAAACACAGTTCTAGTATGACATTTAAATGATTAAAGTTCCTGTATAAGGGCCCAGTTATTCTCATATTGTTTTGCCATTACCTCCTTCTTCATTACATATTTCTCTCTCTCTTTCTTACTTTCTCTCTCACTTCCACCTCCCATGCCTTCTTTCATCCCTCATCATAGTGATGCTCTTTTACTTATCTTGGGGCTTTTGTACAACTGGTTCCCTATGACTCACACATCCTTATTCTCTTCACTTAGTTGTACTCTGCCAAATTCTTCAGACTTCATCTTTCTCAGAGAAACCCTTTTTTTTTTAAACTTCCCTGACTCTTTCACCTCCTTGTTATAAGCTATAATAACACTGCATATATCTTATTCGTAATTCCAGCTATAGTTTTACATTTTTTGGCTTTTTAAAATTAGTGTCACCCTTTATTATAGGATCATAATTCCTATTACAAAAAGGGCTGTCTCTGGTTTTGCTCACCATTGTACTGACGTACGTCACTTAATGCATGGGGATGCGTTCTGAGAAATGCACTGTTAGGCATTGTATTCGTCCATTTTCACACTGCTGATAAAGACATACCAAAGAATGAGCAATTTACAAAAGGAAAAGGTTTTATGCACTTAGATTTCCACATGGCTGGGGAGGCCTCACAATCATGGCAAAAGGCAAGGAGGAGCAAGTCACATCTTACACGGATGTGGCAGGCAAAGAGAGAGAGCTTGTGCAGGGAAACTCCTGTTTTTAAAACCATCAGATCTTGAGACTTATTCCCTATCATGACAACAGCACAGGGAAGACCCACCCCCATGAGTAAAGGAATTGTGGGAGTAAGTAAAGTTAGTTGTTATGTATAATTTGTTTTAAATGTTTGGTTTTTGAAAGATTCAACATAGATCAAGCTGATTTAAATCAAATATTTCTGGTTTAGGAGTTGAATGCATTAGATTATTTGGCAATTTATTTGGCAAGTACCTCCAACCAGGTTCCTCCCATGAAACATGAGAATTGTAGGAGTTACAACTGAAGATGAGATTAGGGTGGGGACATAGCCAAACCATATCATTCCACCCTGGCCCCTCCCAAATCTCATGTCCTTACATTTCAAAACCAATCATGCCTTCCCAACAGTTCCCCAAAGTCTTAACTCATTTCAGCATTAACTCAAAAGCCCACAGTCCAAAGTCTCATCCAGACAAGGCAAGTCCCTTCTGCCTATGAGCTTGTAAAATGAAAAGCAAGTTAGTTACTTCCCAGATACAATGGGGTACAGGCATTGGATAAATACGGCATTCCAAATGGGAGAAATTAGCCAAAACAAAGGGGCTGCAGGCCCCATGCAAGTCCAAATTCCAGTGGGCAGTCAAATGTTAAACCTCCAAAATGATCTCCTTTGACTCCAAGTCTCACATCCAGTTCATGCTGAATGCAAGAGGTGGGCTCCCATGGCCTTGAGCACCTCCACCCCTGTGGCTTTGCAGGGTACAGCCTCCTTCCCAGCTGCTTTCACGAGCTGGTGTTGAGTTTCTGTGGCCTTTCCAGGTGCCTGGTGTAAGCTGTCAGTGGATCTACCATTTTGGGGTCTGGAGGATGGTGGCCCTCTTCTTATAGCTCTACTAGGTGGTGCCCCAGTAGGGACTCTATGTGGAGGCTCCCACCCCACATTTTCCTTCTGCACTCCTAGCAAAGTTTCTCCATGAGGACCCCCTCCCTACAGCAAACTTCCGCCTAGGTATCTAGACATTTTCATACATCATCTGAAATCTAGGCAGAGGTTCCCAAACCTCAATTCTTGATTTCTGTGCACTCGCAGGCTCAACACCACATGGAGGCTGCCAAGGCTTGTGGCCATAGCTGGAGCAGCTGGGATGCAAGGCACCAAGTCCCTAGGCTGCACACAGCATGGGGACCCTGGGTCCAGCCCACAAAACCACTTTTTCCTCCTAGGCCTCTGGGCCTGTGATGGGTTGCGCTGCCACAAAGGTCTCTGACATGCCCCAGAGACACTTTCCCCATTGTCTTGCTGACTAACATTTGGCTTCTCGTTTCTTATGCAAATTTCTGCAGCAGACTTGAATTGCTCCTCAGAAAATAGGATTTTCTTTTCTACTGCATTGTTAGGTTGCACATTTTCCCAACTTTTATGCTCTGTTTCCCTTTGAAAACTGAATGCTTTTAACAGCACCCAGGTTACCTCTTGAATGTTTTGCTGCTTAGAAATTTCTTCCAGCAGATACCCTAAATCATCTCTCTCAAGTTCAAAGTTCCACAAATCTCTATGTCAAGGGCAAAATGCCGCCAGTCTCTTTGCTAAAGAGTCACCTTTGCTCCAGTTCCTCATCTCCATCTAAGACCACCTTAGCCCGGATTTCATTGTCCAGTCATTATCAGCATTTTGGTCAAAGCCATTCAACAAGTCTCTAGGGAGTTCCAAACTTTCCCATATCTTCCTGTCTTCTTCTGTGCCCTCCAAACTGTTCTGACCTCTGCCTGCTACCCGGTTCCAAAGTCACTTCCACATTTTTGGGTATCTTTTCAGTAGCACTTCACTCTACTGGTACAAATTTACTGTATTAGTCCATTTTCACACTGCTGATAAAGACTTACCTAAGACTGGGCAATTTACAAAAAAAAGAGATTTCACATACTTACAGTTCCACATGGCTGGGGAGGCCTCACAGTCATGGCAGAAGGCAAGGAGGAGCAAGTCATATCTTACATGGATGGCAGCAGGAAAAGAGAGAGCTTGTGCAGGGAAACTCCCATTTTTAAAACTGTCAGATCTTGTGATACTCACTATCATGTGAACAGCACAGGAAAGACCCACCTCCATGATTCAATTACCTCCCACCATGTTAGTCCCATGACACATCAGAATTGTGGGAGTTACATTACAATTCAAGATGAGGTTTGGGTGGGTACACAGCCAAACCATATCAGGCATTATTTCATTGTGCAAACATTGTAGAGTGTACTTTCACAAACCCAGATGGCATAGCCTACCACATACCTAGGCTATATATGATATAGCCCTTATAGTCATATGGGACCAATGTCATATATGTTGTCCAATGTTGATCAAAATGTAGTTATATAGCACATGACCCTATTCCCATGGCCTCATCAGAACTTGGCATATAGTTGGTGCTCAGACAGTGTTTGATGAATAAGTGAATAGGTAAAGTATTCTTCTTAAGTCTGATCTTATAAGATCAGGGGGCAAAACAACTTCAAGAAAAATCAAGAAGATAATTATTAGTTCTTTGGTAAGCTGAAAGTAGAGGCATAGGGGAAAACAACTTTGAGATGTGGAACACTACCAAAGGTGGCTTTGACTACCTTCTTAAGGTAGTCTCCCTGTGGTCTGTAAAGATCAATGTGGTCTGTAAAAGAGCCCGCATCACCAAGTCAATCCTAAGCCAAAAGAACAAAGCTGGAGGCATCATGCTACCTGACTTCAAACTATACTACAAGGCTACAGTAACCAAAACAGCATGGTACTGGTACCAAAACAGAGATATAGATCAAAGGAACAGAATAGAGCCCTCAGAAATAATGCCGCATATCTACAACTATCTGATCTTTGACAAACCTGACAAAAACAAGCAATGGGGAAAGGATTCTCTATTTAATAAATGGTGCTGGGAAAACTGGCTAGCCATATGTAGAAAGCTGAAACTGGATCTCTTCCTTACACCTTATACAAAAATTAATCCAAGATGGATTAAAGACTTACATGTTAGACCTAGAAGAAAACCTAGGCATTACCATTCAGGACATAGGCATGGGCAAGGACTTCATGTCTAAAACATCAAAAGCAATGGCAACAAAAGCCCAAATTGACAAATGGGATTTAATTAAACTAAAGAGCTTCTGCACAGCAAAAGAAACTACCATCAGAGTGAACAGGCAACCTACAAAATGGGAGAAAATTTTCACAACCTGCTCATCTGACAAAGGGCTAATATCCAGAATCTACAATGAACTCAAACAAATTTACAAGAAAAAGACAACCCCATCAAAAAGTGGGCGAAGGACATGAACAGACACTTCTCAAAAGAAGACATTTATGCAGCAAAAAAACACATGAAAAAATGCTCATCATCATTGGCCATCAGAGAAATGCAAATCAAAACCACAATGAGATACCATCTCACACCAGTTAGAATGGCCATCATTAAAAAGTCAGGAAACAACAGGTGCTGGAGAGGATGTGGAGAAATAGGAACACTTTTACACTGTTGGTGGGACTGTAAACTAGTTCAACCATTGTGGAAGTCAGTGTGGCGATTCCTCAGGGATCTAGAACTAGAAATACCATTTGACCCAGCCATTCCATTACTGGGTATATACCCAAAGGACTGTAAATCATGCTGCTGTAAAGACACATGCACACATATGTTTATTGCGGCACTATTCACAATAGCAAAGAGTTGGAACCAACCCAAATGTCCAACAACGATAGACTGGATTAAGAAAATGTGGCACATATACACCATGGAATTCTATGCAGCCATAAAAAATGATGAGTTCATGTCCTTTGTAGGGACATGGATGAAACTGGAAATCATCATTCTCAGTAAACTATCGCAAGGACAAAAAATCAAACACCGCATGTTCTCACTCATAGGTTGGAATTGAACAGTGAGAACACATGGACACAGGAAGGGGAACATCACACTCCGGGGACTGTTGTGGTGTGGGGGTAGGGGGGAGGGATAGCATTAGGAGATATACCTAATGCTAAATGATGAGTTAATGAGTGCAGCACACCAACATGACACATGGATACATATGTAACAAACCTGCACATTGTGCACATGTACCCTAAAACTTAAAGTATAATAATAATAAAAATAAAAATAAAAAAAAAATTAAAAAAAAAGATCAATGTGGTCTGTTAAGATCAATGAAAGAATGTCAGTATTCTCCTTAAAAATGTTTTTTACATAAATTTGCTCTTATTATTTCATCTAGTTATAGATCTTTCTATTAGAAGTATTAAATTATCTAATTTCTCCTAATTTAAGATGTCCATCCAACTTCACTATTTTTTCATGATACAGACTTTTCATTTTTGTCACCAGTTATTTTAAGTTTGTATTTTTTTCTTTTTTTAATTTCTTTTCATTAAGCCCTTGAGTAGTAAATTTGGAGCCCTTTTAAAAATTTAGATTTTAGAGCAGAGAAAATTTTTATTTTTCTGAAATATAGCTAGCTTATCATAAGAGTACTCCATTATATTTTTGAAATTTTATGCAACAGTTTTTAAAATTAACCTTGTTATTTTGTTCTCATTTTCAAAGGAATACTTTTTAATGAGGAATATTAGTATTGTATTTTTCTTCATTGCTATTAATGTTTTCCTAAGTCTTTGAGGATTTTCATGTCACTGAACTAATACATACTTGTAACAAGTGAATGGATGCAAAGATATAAAAAGAAAAGTCTAATGAATTAGTTCCCCCGACATCACCCCACATGTAATACTCCTTTCTTTGAAGTGTATTCAGTTTCCTCCTTGCAAATACAGACATCTACAAATGTACCTATATTTAGGCATTTGAGCTTTCTAAATGATTTTTAAACCATTAATCAGTGATTTCTGGAATTTCTGCACAAACTGAAAGAGCACAGTGGAACAGTTTGTCTCCGAATGATGTTTAGGAATTTGAAAATATAGACTAAGCTTAGATCTGCCTTTGTGCATGCCATAGACCTATTCCCAACTTCTTCGTTGATAGTAGTGAATGTGATTAGGGAAATTTTAATACAATCTCTTAAGACAGATTTAAATTTTCGTGGAAAAATTCCTTCCGTTACCAGCCTTTTTGCTGATGGCAATATTTCTTTTTACCTCTTGGCCACCTCAGTTCCAATTGTCATATTGATGGGAATTAGATATCCTAGGTATGTAAGTATGCAATAAATGTTCTTTTTTCATTCTTGTCTTCTCATTTTAAGTTTTACCCCAAATATCAAAAGAAAATGCTGTGCATAGTTTTGGAAATAATCGGAAGCAAAATTGCTTGTAGAAGTTACCAACTTTTCCATCCATTTCTTCATTCTTTAAATCTTCTTTGATTCCCCTTTTTAACTATCCATCTTTATCTCTCAAGCAGCAAAATGTGAAGATAATACAAGTTGCTTTGCCTTGTTAACTAGGTTCTATTTTTTTACCATAGCACTTTGTAATTTTTATCTTAGTTTGTTTTGTTTCACACCTCCAGAATATCTTGCATAAAAGCAAATATTACCATTGGGCCCTGCATATATGTGCTTTATGTGCATGTAGCCAATGCATAAATGCATGTTTTCTGACTTGCTACATAAAAGTAAAGTTAGTTGTTATATAAAATGTGTTTCAAAATTTTGGTTTTTGAATGATTCAACATAGATCAAGCTGAATTAAATCAAATATTTCTGGTTTAGGAGTTGAATGCATTAGATTATTTGGCAATTTATTTGTGTGATTTTGTGATTACAATGTCGTATTACAGTGGGCATATATGTGTAATTTAATATATATACACATATATAATTGTCAAATTAAATAATATAAAAGGACCTTTGAGCCTGTTTTAAAATATTCACTTCTGTCAAATACATCATACTTTTGTTATTTTTATTTATTTTGGCAAAAATGAAACCTAACTTGTATACATGTTTATTTTATACTATTTATTTGAATTGTTTTTATTGTTGTTTAAATATAGACTTCGGTCATGCTAAAATAATGTTTGCTTGCAGTCATTTTTCGGTCTTTATAAAGTTGTAGAAAATTCTCTAAACATCCATTGGGAGTATCTTACGTTGTATTATTAGAAGTTTACTTGACAGCTATTTATTTCATTCTAGAGAATGATGTATTGAATCTCCTTATTAGCTGCTTTCCACCTGATATTTGGACTTAAGCCGTTGGTAAATATAGTTAATAAGTTAGGTTACTACCATAAGCATTTGTTGACTACATTTTTAGATAAATCATTTGATAAAATTGAACAGATAGTATTTTTTACTAACGCTGAATATGAAATTTTATGTGCCAAGGAAATCTGATACAATTATCCACGTATTTTCTCAATGTGAAAAAAAGGAGATAAATATTCAAATATGGTTAACCATTGTACATTTGTACTGTCTTTATCTGTAGCTATCATTTTTATCAGTTTTTTGTTTGTTTTCATAGTAACATATTTGAGAGGGGATGGAAAGAAAAATTGTGTGTCTATATTTAATATTGTAAAATAATGTTCTGTTTTTAAGAGAATAACATAATAGTCTTAGATCTCATCTCATTTTTTCTTTGTTTTATAAATAAGTAGATGAGAAATGTAGCTATCACTATATTATGGTAAATAAAGTGGGCATTTCTAAATAGCACAGCATTTAAATTAGTAACTGCTCCAGAAATACAGTCAGAGACCTGTTAAATAAGTCTGAAACTGTAAAGTGTCTAAGATGTTGCCCTACCTGCATACTAAAAGGTAGCCTGCCATAGGCTAACATTGACACCTGGGTCAGGGTACAGACCGTGTTGCTTCTCCCTGACTCCCCACTGGTCTGTCTACATGGTGAGAACCAGCTACTGCATGTGCATGGGTTGCACCACAGGAGAGGTACTCTAAAATTATGAAACTCTGAGCTTGTATAGGAGCTATAGGCACATCGGGTCATCCTCTCCTCTGGAGAGAGAAAGAGAGGAGAGAAAAAAAGTAGACCAATTGGCCATGCAGAGACCTTATCTTTTATTAGGCAGACTCCCTTGAGGAAGGAAAGGAAGGCCTATATCTTGGAATGTAAGCAGTTGACTCCTTGGGAGATAAGAAAGGAGTCTCTAGCCTTTTGTTACCCTTTGAATTGCAGAAAATGGCTCTGGGGAAGTGAAGACATTCTCTGTCTGTTTAGCACTTTAGTTTCTATTACTCAGAAGGCCCCGGATGAGTAGGAACACCAGAAATTTCAGGGAGGATTATCTTCCAACAAGTCCCAAGGTGTCTGGAAGGGACACACAGGGTCTACTAAACTTGCTAGTATTTTGTTGATGATTTTTGCATCTGTATTAATAAGGAATAATAATATCTTTTATAGATATATTTTTTTCTGGTTCAAGATCCCTGTCCAAGATTGCGTATTGCATTAATTTATCATGTCCGTTTAGTTTCCTTTAATTTAGAACAGTTCTTTGACCTTATATTGTCTTTCTGGATTTGACTTTGACATTTTTCAAAGAGCATATATCAGTTATTTTGTAAAATGACTCCCAATTTGAGTTTGTCTAAAGTTTCTTCATGATTAAGCCCTATTGGTTTTGTAACAGTAATACAACAGAAGTGAGGTTATGTCTTAGTACTTCACACCAAGTAGTAAATGTTAGTGGATTTGTCCAGTATTGCTGACATTCATTTTTCTCACTTGTTAAAGGTTGTTTCCTCTAAGTTTCTCCATATAAAGTTATTATTTTCCCCTTTGTTTCTAATAAGGGAGGAGATACTTTTGTGACTAAATATATAGTGCCCCTCATCAAACTTTTACCCATTCATTTTAGTATCTTTTGATGATTTTCTAACTCCATCATTTCCTTCATCCCACTATATGTATGGAATAGCTTCCTCTCCCCTATTTATTAATGTATATCTCTGTGGACTTTGATAATTTACATCTCTGTGGACATCTTGAAAGTGTTACAATCTATCACTATACAATTTACTTTGAAAACAATATTGGCCCAAATTTGGCCAGTGGAAGCACCTTCAAACTAGCTTCTGGTTTTTACCATTTTGCACAATAGGATCTTCTAAGATCTAATTTTGTACTTTCCACTTCTCAGACTTGGAACTAACTATTTCTGCAAACACACCTAGTCCCTTTAGTAGGGAATGGTTTCATAAACTCTTTAGAAACAATGAAACTGTTTTATTTTTCATTGATTGAGATTGAGCCTTCCTCTGTCACCCAGGCTAGATTGTAGTAGTGTGATCATAGCTCACTGCTGTCTCAAACTCCTGAGCTTCAAGCCACTTCCCATCTCAGCCTCCCCAGTAGCTGGGACTACAGACATGTGCCACTGTGCCCAGCTTTTTTTTTTTTTTTTTAATTTATTCTAGAGATGGGGTCTCCCTTTGTTGCCCAGGCTAGTCTCAAACTCCTGACCTCAAGTGACCCTCCAGCCTAGGCCTCCCAAAGTGCTGGGATTAAAGGCATGAGCCACCTACCTGGACTGTTTTATTTTTAAATAGGAATTTTTACCAATTTTTTCCCAAAAATATTATTCAAGAAAATGAAAGGGATGATGAGATTTTATAATTTTCAAACTTTTATCCAATAGCAAATATAATTTTCCACAGTTCCTTTCCACTAGAAGATTTCCTCCTATACCTGTAATATTTAAACTGCTTCAAGTTGCTCTGAGGTGTCACAGGAATTGCTGTCATGAGGTTAGGAGTAGGGAGAAGTGTGCTATTTGGAAGTGAGAAAAGAGATGTGGATTTCTCTCAGATCTACTTCGGTTGCTTTAATCTTTTTGTTTATTTATTTATGTTTAATATATGGAGCTGCTACAAGAGTCTGTTGTAAGAACGAATTCCACAGCTAAAATAAAATTTTAAACTGCTTCCTTATGGCATTAGTTTTTCGTAATTTACGTAAAGATTAGTAATTTCTGTTCTGTGGTGATACTTAGTAGACATATTTCACATATGGAGTATCAATTTCATTTTTGTTACAGAAATGGAATTTGGTCATCTACTTTGTCATTGGACCAAGCGAATCAGTAGTTTTCCCTTTTGGTCCTAAAATCCCAGCTTGAACACTGATTGCCTATACTAAGTGAATACTGATTGGGTATACTATATGGTTTCAAACATAATATCTTTTATTCATTGAACAACTGTGATTCCTCCATTTTCTCAAATCAGGTATAAAGTCAAGTATTTGCATATATAATAAGACAGACCTGTAACTGAAAATGCTGCCCCAACTCTACAAACCAGCACTGAGCTTGAAAGCTTTTTTTTTCCCTCAGCTTTTCCACCCACAGTTTTTGTTATTTTTTCTCACTGATTGTGGACTCCTTGCATATAGAGACTCTCACAATTCATACTATATTCACTATACAGACCAAAACTTGCACACCTCAGTTTGTTGGTTTGGCTAAATGCTTTTTATATAAAAACCCGTAACAAAGTAAGTTTTCAATTTAAATATTTTAACATAAATAACAGTTATGAGTGTATCAAAAACTTACCATCAAATATGATATAAAGAAGATATACTCTATAGTCATCATATATATGTATCTTAAATTCATATGTTATATAAAGATTCTGTCTTTATAATTGGAATCATTGCCAAAAATACTGTTGAGTTATATTACTTACTTAAGAGTTAAAATGGATAATATTCTAATTTTTTCCTTAAATTGTAGGTTATATGTATTAAATCATATTTTTAACATCTTCTGATCAGGTCCCTAATAATTTTATTTTATAAAAAAAGTATTTCAAAGATGATATTTAACAGATCATCATTATGTTGATCTTGTCATTAAATCTTCTAAAGCATCGTCAAGTTCACCTAGTCCAACTGCTTATTTACAGATGAGAAAATTAAGCCTAATACTATGCCCAAAGTGAGATATGCGTATGCTTTGGAATTGAGACTAGAACTTTGGCTTCTTTACTTCCATTTCAAAGTTTTTTCCCACCACAAAACTGACATCTTCATTTAACCACTTAATGCCCTAAAGAGAGAAAACAATTCAGAGAGTAAGTTTATAAATTCCAATTGGAACAAAAGAAAAAAAGAATAATTTTTAAAATTCCGACTAGAAAATCTGAGGCCTAAGGAAATTTTCAATAGTGTGGGTGAAAGATCTGTAGTTTCATAATAATTTTAAGTTACTAAAATTTTTTTTAAGTTTCTAACTGGAGTTGATGTTCAAGTTCATATATTTTTGAAAATATAATCATATTAAACCGTATAATCAAGCTAAGAACACTTTAGACATGAAGCATTTATAAATTTTTTAAAAAATTTCTGCAGCAAATTATCTTGCTTGAACATATACTTTTTAGTATTGAAGAAGTATAAAGTACATAAAACTCATACAGTGTCAAACCATGAAAAACCATCATTTATGAAAAACAGCATTGAGAACTGCTGATGTTAAGTTCAAGAAAGAGAAAGTCATACTGGAGATCTGATCGCAGTTTCCAAATATTTGAAGAATTGTTACATGTAAATAGAAGTTCAGTTTTGCTTTCCTCTTGCCACAAATAGATCAGTATTGGTCTTGGTCCCAGTGAATGGGAAGTTTAACAAATAAATCTGGGGTGAATGTTAGAAACTTCTGTAAAACAACTAAACATTGTCCTACCAAATAGATCACCTCCATGTGCCAGGCTTCTTCCTAGTACTTTGTAATTATTGTTTGTTGTTCCCACAACCCCCTTGTAAGGCAGGTACTGTTATCTCCATCTTACAGATAAAAATTGAAGTGCAGGTGAACTTGCCCAAGTTTATCTAGTATATAAATGCTGAGCTATGATTTGAACATAGATCTGCTTGATTCTTAAGCACTGCTGATATTCAGCACAAGTCTATATGTTATATAGATTAGTCTGGCCTCAGGTAAAAATTTGATAAGTCAGTCTAGATTGCTAAAAAAACTTTTCTAAAACAAAAAAATTGATTTATATTAAATTTGTATAAGTAATTATGAGCAGTAAAATTAACATGTATGATTATGTTTATTTTCTTTTGTATGTTATAAATACCAAATACAAATTATAACATAGTCTATGTTCAAGAAAATGTTAAGGTGTGAAATACACGTTTATTTATAGCATTATAGTATTAAGGTATTTATCTTTATAAATATAAGTTGCAAAAATGCATTCATACCTTAGATTAATTTAATGCATATGAAGAATGTATAGAAAATTTATTCAAGTATCAGTTGGATGACGTAAATTATATTACCTCCAGAAAATACATATGCTTAAGAAAACATTGTTTTCATTAAAGAAAAAATTCACAGTAAAGGAGAAATGCATTCAAAATATTTACTGTTTTAAAATTTTATACTTAATAAACTATACTTTTTGTTCTATTTGCTGGGGTCCTAGTATTTCAGAGACTGCTGAAATATGTCTTATGTTTCTAAATATATTGTACAATGTCTTGGTGAATTGATTATAAGATAATATTTTTTATAGTTGGCTTAGAAATATGACTGCTTGTATTTTTGCTGTCATGGTACATAATGTACACTTAGTCCTCTGATTTTTTAAATTATGCTTTTTGATAAGAGGTATCTTTTAGATTTTAGGAGTTGTAAAGTATTATTGATTTCTTTTAATAAAATATAGCAGTTAAAGCTCTCCTCAACTCAAACATACAAGCTGATAAATATTAAAAGGATTTTTAAGTGAAATTTATAAGGAATGTTTCACAGTCAGAGTAGTGTTCTGTATACAATTCAGTACTAATAACCTGAAACTATTTATCACTTAAAAGCTTGGGTTTCGTGAGAAGAGCTGCATGAGAGTCCTGAACTGGCTCTGAACTGCCAAGTGTGGATCTAATTACATAGCTTGGAGCTGCGGAACCACATCTCACTATTGTGGATTACTTTCCTTGGCTTATTTACATAACTTCATGAATGAAGACTACTCAGTGAATTATACAGTCTTCTATAGCCAGGGCAGCAATAAATTAACCTTATTTGAGGTAGCTTATATTTTCATGGCATATCTAATATATGTTTAGCTATGTCTTCATGTGCTTTAGTAATTTTATTGGTTGCCAGGAATATCTAATAATAAGTGCATTTACTAATAATTAGTAAATGATAGTTTTATTGATGTAATCCAAATGTAGTAGTGTCAATTTTTTTTTACCTTTATCCAAGGTAAGGATGCTTTCTTTATTCTTGTTCAGTAGTACATTACAGTTGGCCCTCCATATCCATGGGTTCTACATTTGTGGATTCAACAACTTCACATGGAAAATATTTGAGGAAAAAAAGAATGGTTGCATCTGTACTGGACACGTAGACTTTTTTTCTTGTCATCATCCCCTAAACAATACAGTATAATAATAATTTACAAAGCATTTACATTGTATTAGGTATTATCAAGATATGATATAAAGTATACAGAAGGATATGCATAGGTTAAATGCAAATACTACACCGTGTTATATAAGGGTCTTAAGCATTTGGTATCCACAAGGAGTCCTGAAACCAGTCTCCCATGGTTACCAAGGGAAGACTGTATTTTAGTTAATACATTTGATTAATTTTTAATGTAGGTAGCTTAGATTTAGAAACCAATTTTGACCTCAAAGTCCAGAATTTTTATCTTTTTTTCTTATAAGCTAATCTTTCAGAATAGCTTATAAGTAATTTCTTTTTTAAATCACAAATTTTACACCTTGTAATAGCACTAAAACATGCATACATGTATTTCTATAACACTATCAAAAAACTAATCAGCAGCAATTTTAATTTATTAAATATCGATGGGAGGTTTGCTGTTAAATTTAAATAAAACTATTCATGAAAATTATTTGAGTAATTGGAAGTTTGCTTGTTACCTCATATTTTAATAAAGGTGTGAATGAAAAGTATTAACTCAGCCTACAAGCTATTATAATTTATAAACTTTTAAATTCAAATCTCTGCTGAATAATATGTGGTCTTTGTTGAAACTGACCATTTTTAACATTGTAATTTCAGCAATATTTACTGAGCATCCACTGATTGGATGATAGCAGGAAGGGTGGTAGGTAGACCTCAAAATTAGCAAAATGTAAGCCCTGCCCTCAGGCAGCATTCAAGGAAGAGATATAACTAGATGGAAAGAAAGTAGGCTTTGGAATGGCAAATCTGAGATGAACTCCCTATTCTGCTTCTGAATGAGTGGCAAATTATTAAAATGCTCTGAGCTTTAGTTTTCTCTTCTGTAAAATACTAATACAATTACCTACCTCGCTATGTGGTTAACGGTAAGATAACATGTGTATTGTACCTAGTAATCGGCCTAGCACATAGTATGACCCAGTAAGTGGTGTCTTTTATGATTAGTCTTAACATTGGGGTGAGCTATGTAAGCTTATGATTACACAGAGTGCAAGTATGAACAACGTGTGATGGGAGTGATTAATTTTCCCTAGCAAGACTGGAGAAGGATCACTAGAACTGGGCTTTGTAGGTTTATAGAATTTACACAGATGCAGTCGGCAGGAGGACTAAGTGAAAAACATGGCTAACGTCCTGGAAATACACAAATGCAAGAAGGTTTTAAACAACAGGAAGAGTTCAGAGAGATAACACCCAAAGGGCTAATAATGAAGAACTTTAGAGTGTTGTGACCTTTAAAATCAAGTACTTTGTCATCTTTGAGAGGGAGGATCCTAATTAATTTCTACATTATTGTATTTATTGATTTTTGGTTACTTCCTCCTATAGTTGTTCATATAATGAATGGTGGCTTCTGTGTTCATCATCTTCCTAGACTCCAATCCTTCACCATATAATTAGATATAAGCTCCAGAAGCACAGGGACCAGCGCTAGGTGAGCCCGTTATATGTCCGCAGTGCCTGTCACGTAATTTTTGGATGATCACAGACTAGCAGAGGAGCTAAGTCAAGCACAAAAATAATTAAAAATAAAAGATAGGCAGTGATAAACACTTAAGAGAGCGGCATCTGAATTATTTGGATGCCCAAAAGGATAAGGCATCACAGCACTTGTATCTGGAAGCAGCCAGGAAAAACTAGTTAATCATAATAGTAATATTCATCTCTTCCATGTAGGTATGAGAGTTTCTTTTTTATTTCTTAAATGAAATTTTATGAAAAGTGTATAAACTTTTCAGGTAATTCAGTAGCCACAAAACTGTATTTTAAAATGTTTAAATCTAAGATTTTTTCATAAGATCTATCTCAAATATTTATACTAAGTTTACTCAGATATACATATCTAAATGCTTTCTTGCTCATCTTCATTTTTAATAAAAGAATCAAGAGCTCCTGTTGTTGTTTTTTTTTTTTTAATAACTCCACCACTTTAAAATTATCCTGTCTTCTGTCCTATCAATTACAATTCCAAGATTGTCTTTAGGTGTTTTCCATGGTTTGCGTACTTTTTAAAAATATTTCTTCAAGGCATATTTTTTGACCATGTGATATGTATTCCTTTATTAAAATCAATATTGTTTTAAACCATGATGGCCTTTCTCTGTTAAGTTTAAAATACTTCTCTAACATAAAAATAATTTTTCAGGTATTTCTTTTAGTAGTATCAGGTTTTTTTTTTTTTCTGAGCCTTGAAATGAATGATTTCCTTTATCTTAGTATATAATTTTTTGAGGTTATGTTTTACCTTTTCAGGTGGTATTATTTTTGTCCACATGTCCATTTCTACAAGAAGTCTGTATTGACCACCATATGAATTTGCTGTCTTCTCTGTTTGAACATATGGATACTTTGCCTTGAACTGCTGTTAATTTCTTCTGCTAGGTCATGTCTCTTTTTTCTTCCTAAAGCATTTCCAGGTAAACTAAAATATAAATTTGCCACTTAGACCACAAGTTTTATCATCACCCTTTTAAGTGCATTGTTAAATATGTGTTTTTTTAGGCTTTTTACCATAAAACCCATAGCAGTCAAATAACCATAGCAAATATACTGTCTTATTACCATAATATATTATGAATATATTATTATAACCTCATTGTTATCAATTATTTCTCCTGTTCAAAATAATTTATATATTTAATTATAAAAACTATTTAGCCAGGCTTGGTGGTGCACACCTGTAGTCTCAGCTACTCGGGAGGCTGAGGCAGGAGAATCACTTGAACCCGGGAGGTGGAGGTTGCAGTGGGCCGAGGTCACACCACTGCACTCCAGCCTGGTGACAGAGCGAGACACCGTCTCAAAAAACAAACAAACAAACAAAAAACTATTAAAGATTTGCTTCAATGGGTAAAACAAATGATAAAAGACATACAAAGAAAAAATTGTTTTTTTTTTAATTCTGTTTCCCCATCCCCCACCAAATCCCGTTTTCATTTTGTGAGATAACTAATTTGGAGGGTGTCCATATCTCTGTTTTCAAACATATACATTCACATACATCTCTATAGAATATAACAGCACACTCAGGATAATATTATGGAAATTTTTCTTCAATTGATATTTTTTCACTTAGCAGTATATTATGGACATCTCTGTGTATGTGTGAGATCAGGTCTGTGTGTGTGTGTGTGAGAGAGAGAGAGAGAGATTTAAGTACAGAAAAAATGAACTATGTCTGTATTGAATGAGATACCAAAAGTAAAAATCAAAAGATAAAGCACAGACTAGGACACAATATTCACAATACAGAAAAAGGAGCAAAGTGTACTATCTTTCATATACAAAAAGGACCAACAAGTTGATAAGAAAAGAATAAAGCCCCCAAATTAAACAGATTATATTCAGAATAGGGACATAGTTCAATAAATAGTCTTATGTACTTTGACTTAACTGTTCTACTTGTGTGAATGTATCCAACAGATATATTCATAAACATGTAAAATGACTTGTGTACAGAGTTATTTATTACATTGCTTTTAATAACAAAAGATTGGAAACAACATAAATGCCCATCAAACAAGGACTAGTTATTATCAATAAGTTTCAGTGTTTCTATGTAATGGAATACTATGCAACTGTAAAATATAAATGAGAAAACTATACTGATGTGAGATCTTCAAGATAATATGGTTCAGTGAAAAAGGAAAGACAGTGTGTATAATCTACTACCATATGGTGAAAAGGGATTACAATTATGAATTTGTAGTTGTTTAAATATGTGCATAAACTCTCAAAGGACACACAAGAAACATAGTGGCTACTAGGTTAGGGGGAAGGGTGGTAGAGACACTGCACATTTTTATACTTTCTAATTTTGAACTATGTAAATATATTACCCTATCAAAAAATTAATACAGTATATTAAATTTTATAAGGAGCAAAATTATATTCTAATAAACAACTGCTAACATTTATTGATCGCTTACTATGTACCATACACTATTGTAAATGCTTTGTTTATATTGTCTCATTTCTCACAACAACCCCATGTTTTTAGTATACATAAAAGACAAAAATTATTTTTAAAAAGCAGAAATTGCCATTATTAGCTGTGATGGGCTAGTGTGTTTGATTGGGCTCAATGTTTTATATTTACTTAAGACACATTGAGTATTTGCTGTATGCCAGGCGCTTTGCTCACTATTGAGAAGTCAGATAACGAAATATGGAAAGTTATTTGGTAGAGGAAGTACTAGAAGAATAAGAATGTGATCAGATGACATGAGCGTCTTCAGCTGGCTAGCACTGTGATCTAAAACAAAAACTCTGTAGTGACTTGTAGTGTCTAACTATGGATGACTCTTGGATCTACAGCATGCACAAGGAAACCTTCTAAAATTGTATCTACCTGATAATACAAATGTGGTAATGTAATCACAGCAGCAGAAACTATTCTGTGCCTACATGCTGCCATGGGATATAAATAAATATATCTGAAATATATCTGTAGTGCCATTCCCATTCAGACCATACAACACTGTTTTCCCACTTCTTCAGAAGATGATATTTGCCAGAACTATTGTAAATGCACAGAGGAAAAGCTAATAATTTTTTTAATTTATAATGGATGCCTTAATGCAGGATTCTCCTATTTTAACTTTCATCAGAATAACCTGGAGGGCTTGTTAAAACAGATGGCTGAGCCCCATCCTCAGAGTTTCTGACTCAGGGACATTGCTGCTGCTGCTGATTCTGCTGATCAGGGAACCACACACTTTTAAATCACTATTTATGTAGGTCTTCAGGGCTTAATTCTCTTGAAGAGCCTGGGTTAAGAAAGTTGAGAAGAACTGAGAGCAAGACAGATAAGTGGCTGTGATGGTTAGAATGAAAACATAAACTGCCAGGACATGACCCTCCCTACCCCAAGCCTCAGCTTTTGCGAGAGCCAATGCCATATGTGCCACATAATGTAAAACATCATTTCTCAGCAACATTTTTCTGTGGGACATCTATCTGCCATATTGTTGTATCTTTTTCAGATATATCCATTCTCTTTCACTTCTTAGCTAGTATTCCTAGAAAAAAGGGTTTGATTTGGCTGGGCACGGTGGCTCACGCCTGTAATCCCAGCACTTTGGGAGGCCAAGGCAGGCAGATCACAAGGTCAGGAGATCAAGACCATCCTGGCTAACACGGTGAAACCCCGTCTCTACTAAAAATACAAAAAAATTAGCTGGGCGTGGTGGCGGGAGCCTGTAGTCCCAGCTACTCGGGAGGCTGAGGCAGGAGAATGGAGTCAACTCGGGAGGCGGAGCTTGCAGCGAGCCGAGATTGCGCCACTCCACTCCAGCCTGGGCGACAGAGCGAGACTCCATCTCAAAAAAAAAAAAAAAAAAGGGTTTGATTCAAGATTTCACATTAAATATTCCTACCGATTTTTTTATTCCTAGTTCATCTTTCACAACCCCCTTACAAAGGTTGCTAAAGGGGAAGTGTTTTAAATTGTTTTGTGTGATGTTAAATACACATACACACAAGCACATGTGCATGTAAATGAGTAATAAATAGGTGCATAGTTGTCAATGTATAACAATTGTATACTGGTCTGTTTAATCTTTTAGGCAAAATTAATTTTATGTTTATTCCCCTAATAATGGCGCTAATACTTACCAGCTATGACAGAGGTTCTCAAAGTTCCTGGACAAGAATATTACCATCTTTGAACTCTTTAGAAATGCAGTTTCGTGGCTTTCCCCAGGCCTACATAGTCAGGAAGGGGATTGGGGGAAACAGCAGCAATCTGTGTTTTTAACAAGCCTGCCAGGTGATTTTGAAGCTTTCTAAAATTTTAGAGCCACCATTTTACTAAACACAGTGTTTTCCCTTACTTTATATCCTTTGATTCTTATAGTAATCCTGTGATACATTGTAACTCTTTATCTGTGTTCTGGGGAAAATAAGAATTGAAGAGATTAAATAATTTATTCTAACTCACACTGATATTTAGCAGTACTCCAAAGAAGAATTTTCAGATCTTTTTCAAATAATATGTCCTTCTTTCCTTTGAATACACCCTGAAACAGTATGTGTTGCTTAAGCATTCCAGTTTTTTGAATCATTATTTTCTGAGCTTTTACTCCTTTATTAATTTTAATCAGCATCTCATGTGAAGAACTCTCTCTTTAACAAGTCAAATAACAGGACCAGAACTCAAATTTACGTACTTTTTTTCCCCAAGTACAGGAATGATTCCATCATATATTTTAAATATAAATGGCTTTTGCAGTTTATGACCACATTCTGCCTACTTTTGTTTCTGTGTGAACTTTTCCATAATAAAAATAAAACAATATGAAAAAATGGCTTTTGAAACTAAAAACAAATATATAAAATATTTTTAAATGCATAACCTAAAAACTCAAATAAAAGTATAAACAATTTTATAAAAATCTAAATTTGCCATCATTGTTGACTTAATCTTACTATTCTGTTCTTATTTTAATGACACACACCAATTTAACTGCTGCTCAGTTACCAAAAAGTGTTTCTAATATTAATTTGGAGTTATTTCTGTCAAATGAAACAATGCTGTCCTATTACTTGTAATTTTCATATGAGTCTATTTAAGTTAATTAACCAAATTAGCAAACCATAAAATCATGTGTGTTTATAGAGACCCAAAACCTTGTAATGACTTCAGTTGGAGCTTCAACACATTAAATTTTTAATTAAAAAAAAAGTTTATTTTACTTAACACGACATGACGGATTCTTTAATAAAAAGAAATTGTTACTTTAAATTGGAACTCATATTTCTCTTGGCTGCAGTAGAAAATGATTTGCAATATGAAAAGTTGACAAGTAAGAGTGAAATAATTAATGAAGATTTAGGTCGTATTTTATTTTCCCTTATGTTCTCCATATCTGTTAATTCAACAGGATTTACATAATGTGGCATTTGAATTATGGAGAATAGAAATCTGGTAGCATTACAAAACCTTGGCTCATCTGGGAAATAATGTTGGGGCTTATTAGTTATATAAAATACCTTAAAATTTCCTGATATTTCATATGTATAGGTAAATAAAGATATTATTAGGGGAGTTCTTAAAACATCTTTGTAGTGGTGGTTTTATTTATTTTACCTTTTAATCCTCTTTCAGCTTCAGAGGGGAAAAATAAGTTGGTAGGAATTATTAACCAATTTCACACAGTAATGCTGTGATCATTTCAGTAGTTGTTAATAATTCAATTTCTAGACCCCTCCCTTAGATATCCTTACTCAGCTGGCTTTAAAGGAAGACCTAGAAATCTATTTTAACAAGCAGCGGCAGTGATTCAGATGTAATAGTCCCTAGGTCTCACTGTGAGAAACCTTAGAAGAGAATGTACTCCTTCAAGCTAACACACTAAAAATAACAAAATTAAATATTCCAAATACAACTGTAGCCTCCTTTATGGAACTTTAATCTTGGAATGATAGGAATGATTATCAGAGGATTTTCTCCCCGTAACAGTAATGTACGAATTTAGAGCTTTGAAACATAGTTATAGTATCCCTGGTGCTGTACTAAGCACTTGGTACAGTGTTTGGCACATAGTAGGAACTGCATAAATATCTTGGGATGGATGAATGCAGAAAACCAAGTAGCTCCATGTTTAGGGTTCCCACGTTATCCACTTGTTATCTTCTCTTTGGTTCAGCTGCCTAAGTTATGTGTACAATTTTATCTTTCTCCTTAAATTGTACAGGTTTTTAATGGAAGGGACCACAGCTTGCCTATTTTCATCTCTATTTTTAACTCTATTTTACACATACATGCCAAGTAAATATTTATCAAGTAAAAAATATTTTGTGATTATTTAATTCATCATACTAGATTCTCATCTCCATGAGGGCAGGAGCTTTGTCTCTCGTTTTCATGGCAGTTTTATCAGGACTTGGTAGTTAATGCATGTTCAGAAACATGAATGAATGAATAAAAAAATTAACAAAAAAGTAACTTCATTTTAATTCTGATTTTCTTAAAATTTAATTTGGGGGTTAATGAGGTTTTCTGGGTGGTAAAATTTATTTTTATGTAAGAGAAAAAAAATCTGCCTTGCTCTTTAAGAAGAAACTTACAATGGAAATGTCCCCACCATTTGCAAGAGATAGAATGATAGAATTGGACAAATTCTGAACTGATGAATCTTCAGCAGGGCATTATTGTAAGAGAATTTTCTATCTTAGCATTAAATAGTGTTTATCAGTCATTACGAAAATATCACAATTTGAACCTACATGGCAGTTCTTAACATCCTATGAAGTAAAGATGTTTGCCCATGAAAGCTAGAGAGCCTATCAAAAATCAAAAGATTTGTTTTCCTTAGTTGAAAAATAAGGAAAACAGAATGTCCCAGTACCTGCAAAACTTTCTGAAATAAATTCTATTAGTGTACTCTTTTTAAAATATTCTTTTTTTTTTTTTTTTTTTGAGACAGAGTCTCACTCTGTTGCCAGGCTGGAGTGCAGTGGCATAATCCCGGCTCACTGCAACCTCGCCTACTGGGTTCAAGCGATTCTCCTGCCTCAGCCTCCTGCATAGCTGAGATTACAGGCACGCACCACCACACCCTGCTAATTTTTGTATTTTTAGTAGAGACGGGGTTTCACCATGTTGGCCAGGATGGTCTCAATCTCTTGATCCACCCGCCTTTGCCTCCCAAAGTGCTGGGATTACAGGCATGAGCCACCACGCCCGGCCTTAAAATATTCTTATGATCATATTTCCTTTCAAAACATGTTAGTATCAGTAAATAAGTTAGAGCTCTGATAAAGTATGAAATCTCAAGATTTATGCCCTTGGTAACTGTAATTAGCTGATTAAATTTCTCCTGATGACTTGCAGTGCTTTTTGTTTTTCTGTAAACATTTTGGGTTTTTTTGTTTTGTTTTGTTTTGAGGAACTTCCTATCTTCTACAAATTGTCTGTTCTCCTTTACTTTGAATGCACCTAAAATAATATTAGTTATTTAAGCATTCCAGTTTCTTGAATGATTGTTATCTGAGATTTTACTGTGAATTTTAATAAGCATCTCATATGTGGAACACTTACCTTGAGAAGTTTATAGACATAAGATTGCTATGGCTTAAATATAGAGATACCTCTATAGAAGTATAGATATCTTTGTGTCACCCTGTCTCCTTTCTGGTCAAATCCCAGACCTCGTTCCCCTTTTCATTTCTGTTAGTCCTCAAAATGATCCTCTCTTTTACTTAGGTCACCTCACATGAGCCTATCAATTCCCTGACTAGATACAATTCTTGAATATTCTCCTAAATGTATAGCCTGCAAAAAACATCAAAGTTTTAGCTTCCAGAAAAATGTAACTAACAGAGGAGTATAGGGGAGATATTGAGAAGAGGGGCAAGGATTAGGACATCCAAGTTGCTTGAGGCCTAAGCAGAATACCTTAGTGATTCCAGAGATTTAGATGTGTGAATTTAGTTGAAAGCAGGGGCTAGGGGAACTTGTCTTTAAGTCATTTACTGCACCCACACTTACTGTCTTTAGATTGTATATTCCAGATTGTTAACAATGTAAAGTTGCTTTTATTCACACCAGATAAAATTGAAAAAGAGCAGTAGTCTATATGAGAAAATAATTTTTATCATACTAATGGTTCTTTGGGAATGCTGGGGTTGAGCTGATTCTGATGTAAGGTAGAGGCCAAAGAAGAAACTTACAGAGGAAAGAAGGCAGGTACTGACAGGCAGCAAAGGCAGGCTGCTAAACACTCCCTTATCCTCTTCAGTTGTATTCACACTGTGCCTGGTGACTGTCCCTGAAGATGCATTTTTTTCCCCACTTCTCCTTGACACAGCATTCAGACACACACCTTCCCCCTAGTTCAGATATCCTCAGTCACTTCATGAATAATTCCACAGGAAGGCTTGCACAGAGAATTCCAGGTACTTCTACAGAAGCATTTTTATCTCCAGCAGTCCCCTAACCTTTCTATTTTAAGTGATTGTTCTTAGACGTGATTTTGTCCAAGGAAGAGTTTTCTTTATTGTTTTCAATTTCTTGAAACATCTTTATGGAACTGGAAATTTAACTGATTGTAGTAATCTTCCAATGAGAAAGCTCTCAATATTTTTGTATGCTGTCTCTATAATAAATGACTATGATAATGAATTATGTATTCAAAAGAGAAACATACAAATTAAACTCCAAATTTTATAGACTCCACAAACTTCTATCAACTTGTAAGCTAAATTTCATTTAACTTGCCTTTTTCCTATATACACTTTGTTCTAAAATAGGGATATGTTGGAGAATTTGTAAATTTGTGATTTGTTTTGAGAAATTAATAGTTGTTTATTTGGAATGATATCCAGGCTACTATTAAGCTGTAATTTAATTAATTGGAATATTAAATAAACCGCTTTCCTTTTTTCCAGGTGATGGTGTTTGTACATGCTCGAAATGCCACTGTAAGAACAGCTATGTCTCTAATAGAAAGAGCAAAAAATTGTGGCCATATTCCCTTCTTTTTTCCTACCCAAGGACATGACTATGTACTTGCAGAAAAACAGGTAGGAAACAAAGAGGACAAGAACTAAAGCATGTAACATGCCACATATCCAGGGTATTTTATATATGAAAGATCCACGGTCTCAATTTCCAAGAAGTTAATTTTGCAGATTTATGATGTTATGATCTTGACTTTTTTCTTGACTTAATGATCTTTTATTAAGAGGTTTCATTCTTTGATGTAACACTTATCATTCCTTTCTATATGGTTATAATTGAAGTGCTTAGTCCTGCTCTTTAAAATATAGTTAAAATATAAAATGCAGTTAAATTTCATATCCTATGTTAACATCTAATGGGCTTATTATTGTACTTCTAAAGAATTAATACTTTTTAAAAATTTCTCAGTTTTGATTTCTAAGGTTAACATTGACAGATATAACCTAAATAGGCTTTTTTTTTTTTTAAGCAATGTAGAGGAATTCTGAGCCAAAAAGTTTATAAACAGCTTGTTACTCAGTGTACACATGCTCAAGGGACAAAAAGGTCTTGGGGTCACCTGCATCCTTCTTAAAAAGGGAGACCTTTAGGCCCCAACCCAGACTCACCAAACCGGAATGTACATTTTAGCTAGATCCTCAGGTGATCTTGTACACATTACAGTTTAAGAAGCACTCGTCTAGGTAATTTGAGTATTGGTAGTGTCTTAAGATTTATATCAGTATTATTTAACTATATCAGATAATTATTTAGATGAAGATTGGGCAGATTATGGCCCGAAGGCCAAAGGTGTCCGTCTATTTTGTAATTAAAGTTTTATCAGAACGTAAACATACCAATTTCTTTATTGTCTGACTTTTTTTGCACTACTGGAGAAAAATAGAGTAGTTGTGATAGCTACTGTAAATTACTTTCTGTTTCTTTGCAGAAAAAGTATGCTGACTCCTGATTTAAAGCTATGAAAATTATGAAATAAAAAAATCTGTTGGCATAAAATGATAGTCACTTTAAATTTTGTGTATGTATATATATATATATATATATATATATACACACACAATGTAAGATTTAACTGATTGGTTACCAAACAGCTGCTAGCTGCCAGACATTGTGCTATGCCCTTTTATATTTATTATCCTAGTAAAATATATTTGTGACTGTACTATAAATTTCACCATTTTATATTGATATTTTAAATTCTGTTAAGCTGATGTCATTTGTTTTGAACATCAGAGTCTCTTTCAATTTAGAAATACAAAATTTATTCATTTTCTATTTTTTTTACTTTTATTACATAACATTTATTGTACAGATTGTACAGCTTTGTGTCCTTCCAATTATTTATTAATCATGAATTTATGAGTCTTTGAAAAGTCAAGTTGGTATTCATAAGTCTTGTTTCATTTCTTTGGATATAGAAAACAACTCTATGCTGTTTAAAAGACAAACCTTGAGAGCCACCTTGTGGATTACTGGTTTCTTTATCCATCTCAATTCAGATAACTATTGCTAATTTAAATAATGCAGGTTTATTATTTAATTGTTGTTATTGTAAAGCTTAACATTTATTAAGTGGTCACTGGTGTCAGGCATTGTTTTTATTTATATAACTCATTCAATCCTTACAATCTATGATATTGCTGGTATTATCCCTTGATATGACATATGTGTAAATCAAATATAGTATGAAATATTCTAGAGCATATTATAATAATTTATATGGAGACATTTTTAAATGATGTTTATTTAAGGCAATGTCACCAATCACTTATTCACAGATCACTATGCTGGAAGAAAAATAACAGAGAAACGGAAAGTTTTGATACAATTGGGTAGACTTGAAAATCCCTAGTCAATTTTATTACAGCTTTTTTATATTTTTATTATATTTGATTTTTATCCTGATCCAACTATTATTGGACTTTTTTTTCCAAGAAGAATGCATTGCACACACATTTATTAAGAACATTGTCCTACTCACCATTATATTCCCAGCCTTTCATAGAGTATTTGTCTGATGGTAGGTATCCCAGAATTACTTTTTTTCTTAGCTTTTATTCCTCTGAGACTGACATTATAATAGATGTTTCACCTTAATTTTCTCATCTGACTTGTACCATTGTGCTGTCCTTTAAGATTCTTATTCCCATTTTACAGATAAGGAAACGAAAACTGAGAAAGTAAATAATTTTCACAGAGAATCCCATATTAAGTAGTGAGGCCGTGATTTGAGCCAGTCTGACTCCAAAGTCCACCATTTTCACTACATTTTGTCCTATTTGTTCAAAAGCAAACAGATCAAATCCAATCTGGGACTTTCTGAAGACCTTAGGGCATGGAGTCTTTTTTTTTTTTTTTTTTTTTTTAAATAGAAGAACATTTCTTCAACCTAACTATATCCCTCACTTCTTCTAAAGAGAGATTTTAAAGAGTGAAACCCTCCACAGTGCATATTATAACAAAAGATAAGGTCATCTTTCTCAATATTTTCTCAAAGCTCTAGAATTTAAGAGTATTCTTCTAGTGCTAGTAGTACATTTCTTCATATTTCTTGAAGTGCCTTTGAACTTAAATGGTATTAACATTCTAGCAATTTCAAGGGAGCTATTATCATGGTGGGAGACATTTCTTCCCATGTTTTTGAAAAATGGGAAATTAAGAACCCAAAACATTAAAATTTAGTTAGAAGATAAATTTGCTACAGTAGTACATAGAAATTTAGCCTCATGCCTCCTGTTATATGGCTAAATCCCTACCATGCCACAGTGATGCCTTACCCCTAAGCGTTTAATGTAATCACCTGAATTCCTGACTTACTAAGATCTTTAAAAGCACTTCTTTACAGTTTCATTTAACACAATATATTTTTATTTGTATAAACAACAAAACTCCATTAAGAAAATCCTCCTTTTCTGTGTGTGTGTGTGTGTGTACACACATGTGCATGTAATAAGGCTATTTCTATGCCTTAGCTGCAACCGAAATGAGTCTTTTCTCTCTGGTAAGTAACAGTTACACTTCAGGACTTCTCATATAATATTCACTTTTAATATCAAAGTCACCCCCAAGGGAAAAACTACCTATATTTCCAGATTTGTCCACTGAAACAAGAACGTAGGGAAAGGAAAGGAAAGTCTCCCAAGAGTAGTTTAACCTTCAGAAATGGAGCTTGGGGCTCTCCCTGGGCACAGGAATATCTCAGGACGTACAAATGATGCCCAAACCAACAGGACACATTCACAGAAAGGTCTGGTTGTGATTTTACCTCTAGAAGGTTTGTGGCCTTCGACATCTAAACATTTCTGAAACGTACTTTCTCTTCTATCAAATGGAATAATAATGGAGTAAATAATACCTATTCTAGTTATTTACTATGAGAAACAGATAGAATGATGTATGAAATTATTTTGGAAACTGAACAATGACAAAACTTTACCTATCATAGAAATCTATTTTTAGAAAATATACATACTAGTAACTAAATTTTAAAATGGCAAAAGGATAATAAATAATATGGATAAAATTTTCTTAATTTACTCCATATATTTATTACTTTTATACTCTCCCCCTCAAAGATTGTGTCTTAAGAAACCACTGTTTTCTATAAAATAGAACATACCTCAAGGAATAGCAGCAGTTTATATTTATAAAAGTATATAATTAAAGATGCATATATTTTCATTATTAAGCCATTGTTTTCCACTGTGATTTTAATTTTAAGTTAAATGAATCCTTCAGTTAGAATTTTCAGATTCTGTTTTACTTGAGATCTCAATCAAATCAAATTTTTCTGTTAGGGACAAATTTTTAACAGGCTTTAACTGTTCTCATACTGGATTGAGTATTCCCACCCATCCCTTTACTGTATATTTCTGATTTATGGCCCTGATGTGAGTTCAGTATTTTTACATATATCAGTGATCTTAAGAGTTTGTCTTTTAGGTAGAATTTCTATCATGTAATAAGCCTTGTGTCTGTAGTTATTGAAAATATCTATTGAACAAGTTATAAAATTAGGAAGAATCCAATAGTAATATGTACCCTCAAGCTGCTTTAAAGTATAATTTTCTGACTTTTTATTATGTAGATCTGTCAGTCATTTCCTTGTTTTTATAAGTTCAGCTTTAGTCTTTGCCTAAATCAATGGCAACTGGAATCAATGCCAATTTGAATTAGTTATCTGATGCATACTATTACAGTTTGCTTTAATTTTGCATGAGCAGCTTCGGTGTCAGTATGGCCAAGATTAGAATCTTCTCTTCCAAGATGGTATCTGTTAACTAAAGATAGCATAACAGGCTTAGTAGTAGCAGGGATGGTTAATAGCCCTCTTTCTCTTACTTTTGTTTTTTACTTTAAATATATGCAAAATATCATCTTCACAGAGTTTATTCTTTCCCTGCCATATCTTAACCTCTTTTCCTCTTGGAGGCTAATATAGTAATTTTACTGTCAGTTACCACCACATAGGATGTCAAAAGTTTATTAGTTTTTTTTAAATAAAATCAAACAAAATTTTTAAAAAAGTACAACTGTTTGCTTAATTGCATTTTTGGGAGCATGACTTTTCTGTTTGCAAAGGGAGGTAACCTCATATAGAATAAAAACTTTGGATCTAAGCAAATCTGTGTTTTAACATTGATTCACACACTCTGCCTTTTTAACATCCTCAAGCCACATTTCATCACATACAAAGTGGCAATGATACCTATATTTTAAGATTTTTGTGGCCAGGTGCAGTGGCTCATACCTGTAATCCCAGCACTTTGGGAGGCTGAGGCGGGCAGCTCACCTGAGGTCAGGAGTTTGAGATCAGCCTGGCAACATGGCAAAACCCCATCTCTACTAAAAATACAAAAAAAGCCATGGGTGGTGGCACACACCTGTAGTCCCAACTACTTGGGAAGGCTGAGGCAGGAGAATCGCTTGAACTTGGGAGGCAGAGGTTGCAGTGAACCAAGATCGCACTACTGCACTCCAGCTTGGGTGACAGAGGGAGACTCTGTCTCAAAAAAAAAAAAAAATTCTGTAATAAATAAGGTAACATATACCTTGCCTAACACATGGTAGACATTCTGTAAATGTTTACCCATGAGCTTTGAAGAGGAAGAAGATAACAGTTTAAAACAGTAATAGATGAGACAAAAATTAAATTTAATGCTTTGGAACAATAAAAAATAATATTGAATTGTAAAAAGCAGTAAGCAGGTTGGTAGAAGAGATATTAGGAACAGCAACAACAGACCAGTTAATATCTAAATCTTTATTTGTACACTTATTAAATTTAATAACTTAAAACATGAAGTTTCCAGGAAGAAAATAAGCATAAAAAAGAAATAAAGTTGGTAAACAAACTTTGGATGACAAAAAATTTCTTAAAAAATTACGTAACATATATTCATCAATGTATTATCAAAATCTAAACATAATAGTACCCAATTCTGAAGATGATTTGAGAAGATTTTCTGTGGTGTTGATCAATTCAATACTTTAAAAAAAACATTTTGATAATAGATTTAAAAGCCAAGCCAAGGCTTTTAGAGAAGAAACAGAACACGGGCAAAGGAAAACTCTGGGTTTCTTTGGAGAATAAGAATGTTCTCTATTCACAGGAATGTAAGGTGCATGGAGGGCTAGGCATGGTCAAACAATGGAAGACTTTAAATTCCATGCCTAGGCTTTTAGACTTTATATGCAGCGAGAAGCTATTGAAGATTGTTGAAGAGTCAAGTTGTGTGACCAAAATTCACGTACTGAAAAGTAGGGTTCACTTTCTTCCAAGCAAGGGACATTGTTATGGCCCATGTGTTCATTTCAGTGTAGTCTAACATATGGTTCACTTTGAATAAGTGAGACTCTTTTTAAAGAACATAGTAAATAGCATTGAAATTTTATCCTTGTTTCTTTTATTACTTTTAAGGAAATTTTGATAGTAGCTATTTTTGTTTCTGTGCTTTAAGATGCATTTTAGAAGCACAGAATAAATTTCTTACAATAAATTAATACATCTTGTTAAGGAATCATGCTGTTTTGACAAAAGTATGTTAATTAGAATGTTGTTTTTCACTCATTTGAAAATACTTGAGTAGAGGAAGCACTCTAAAGACATCAGATTAATAAATAATGTTAGAAATTCCTAGGGGTAGAGAGATTTGTAATGATAAAATTTAAAATCAAAAACATATTTCATGTTGTGATTTAATTTTTTTAATTTTTCTGTTTATTTACAGATGGCCAAATGAATTAAAATAATGCAATTTTAGATGAGATTTATCTTTTTCTAATTAGGGTCCTCTCTCTGGAATGCCAACTTATTTCTGTTAATAATCAGGACAGCCCATATGGGAGCTAGGATCATCTTTCAAGGAATATGACATGAAACAGAGCAAATGGCACTTTCTTTCTCCCAAGTTAAAGTGCATAATTAACACAGTCAGAATAACATATGGAAATTAGTTATTGGGATTAGGCTAGTCTGGGTGATTGTGACTTGTTTATATACACATGAGCCTTAAACTGTTTTTCGTCGTGGTCACTCAGCAAATATTTACTCAGTGTAAGCTGGTTACCAGTCACTTTAATAGATCAATGGGTATCAATATAAATAAAGTGCTGTCAACATGTTTATAGTGAATTGAAGTAGACACATGTATCAGTTATGATTTAGTAAAAGGAAACAGAAACCATTCTAGGTACATTTTAAATAGAAAAGAATTTATATAAGAAATTAGGTACTTATTAGAAATTTGGTAAAATCAGAGGAGTAGAAGTCCAGAGCTACTACTACAACTCTTGAATTTAACAACCAATTACATGATGGTGATTAGCAGTTTAAAAGCCACAGCTATTACTACAGATGCCTTCCAACATTCGTGAACACACTAGAAAACCAAATTTTGAATGTATAGTACATCTGTTAAAACTTTCAACCCTTCTGTCTCCAAAATCTTGCTTGCCAGAAAAACACAGCAAGAGATAGTTATCTCTTCATTTCTATCATCCAGATCTTGCCTGAATGCTTTTAATTAGCAGAATGGACTTTATCATCTAGTACCCTTACTACATGAGATCTGGGAAATTATATTCCGGTCCAGGCAATACAGTAAGACTCCTAGAAGGAGGTAAGACCAGATATTATATGTAGACTAATATTATTTGCTTTAATTGGAAGTGGAAATATTTTTAGGGAGGAAAAAGTAGTCATCCCTTTACGCTTATGGAGCTTATATTCTGGAAGGACAGAAAGATTAAACAACTAATTAAATAATTGATTTTAATTACATTTGAAATAAATAATAAAGAGGGATAAAGTGCTAAGAAAAAATTGAGTTAGAGAATCTGATCTAGACCCATGGTGTTAGAGGATGGTGTTGGCCAACAAAGTGACATTTAAGCTGATCTGAAGGCTAGAAGTTGACAAAGCAAAAGAGGACAGTCAAGAATTCAAAGAAAAGGCTGACATAAAAAAATGCACATTGAAGCAAATAAGAAAAAACAAATTAAAATGACTAAAATGTAAAGAGTGACAGGGAGTGGCAGATGGCAACTATGTGGCATGAGTCTAATCTAGGCAAGGACCAGATGTAATACCCTCAGTTGCTTCCTACCAGTTTTTAAAAAATCATGTTATTTAATCATGTATTTGTGTTAGTTTAGAAGTAAATGTTGGGAAATAGTCACATTTTAACCTTATTTTTAAAAGCATTTACATTGTGTTTTTTCTCTCATGAGTAGGAAAATGTTATGTAAAGTCGTGGAAAGAAGTTCTGCATGCTTTTACTGGGGGAAAGGAATATAATGCCTTACTTGTGCTGATGGATTATCTTAGCAGTTGCCCATTCCATTTGAATTTTACTGACTATAAAGCCCTGTGTGGAAAGTTCACTTGTGAAAACTGGAAAGATTAAGTCAGAGGAAACCAAACTTAGACAGTTCTGAAACTACATACCTTACTTCCTTTACCTTTTCACAGCTGGTATTCTTTTGTGCTGGATTTCCATGTGTAGAAACACTTTATCCAGTGAGTATAGTATTGGATCTCAAATGGCTTCTGTGGAGAATCCAAATCGTCTGTTCACAAAATGTGAACAAGATAAAGTATATCTCTGTAGTAATTCAGACAGTAGCAAAACCTGGGCTCCATGTAGTGCTAGCTTTGGAGAACCGAATAGAAAAAGCAGTGATTTTTCTGATGCTTTAGAAAGCAGCAGGCATCTTATAGTAAACAAGTTTAGCTCCATAATTTATGGTCTTAACCATCTCTTCTCCCTTCATTTCTCCAAATAAAACTTCTTTTAAAAAGCTTCTTATATTTCTTTTGAGGAAAGATTTGTACAACAACCATTGTGTGTTTGCCTGTGTGCATGGGTATATGTTTTAATACAAAAAAATTGCATCATGTTATGTACACCTTTTTGTCTTTTTCTTTTTCATTTAGTAATATAAAAGGAGGTCTTTCCAAATCAACTCAGAAAGATGGGTTTCATTCTTTTTGCAACTGTATAATATGCCACAATGTGGATATTACAGTAATTCATTTACTGAATCCTGTATTGATGGATACTTTTGTTGTTTCCAGTTACCTTTTATTGTTAACAATGCTGCAGTACACATTTTCGCTCCTGCTCTTGCAATGATATACATTAGAAAAATTCCAAGCAGTGAAATTTATCTGTCATGTACTACATGCATTTAAAATTTTGATGAGTGGCCCTAAACTGCCTACTGGAGATACTGTTCCAATTTATACTTCCTCCAGCAGTTGTTACAGATGGCCCTCCATGTCCATGGGTTCCATGAATTCAGCCAACCGGATTAAAATAATTTGGGGGGTAAAAAAAGATGGTTGTATCTGTTCTGAACATGCACAGATGACTTTTTCTTGTCATTATTCCCTAAACAATACAGTATAACTACTTATATAACACTTACATTATATTAGATATTATAAGTAATCTAGAGATGATTTAAAGTATACAGGCAGACAGTGTAAATTATATGCAAATATCACACCATTTTATATAAGGGACTTAAGCATCCGTGGTTTGTGGTGTCTACAGGGGAAGAGAAGGTGTTCGTTGAATCAGTCCCCCATGGATACTGTATGCACATGAAGACTGTGCTTTACCCCACATAACTTTGCCAGCATTGGGTAGTGTTAACGTTTTTAAGTTTATAACAGATTAACAGGCAAAAAACGGTACTTCATTATTATTTTGATTGGCATTTCTTTAATTTTGAGTGAAACTGAGCATTTTTTACATTGGCTATTTGTATTTCCTATTCTTTAAATTGTTCATAATCTTGGCCCATTGTGTACTAAACTGCATCTTTAGTACATATATGTTACATAAACTTTTTCTGTTTAACCCTTGATGTTTATTTTTGTTTGTTTATTTATGATTTTTTTACCATGTAGAAATTCTGTAAATTTATTTATGGTCTCTGGGTTTTATGTGTTGCATATAAAAGCCATACACCTACTTCATCTGTGATTTCTTCAAGCCTTATATTTTATTTTTATTATTAAATACTTGATGTTTCTGGAACTTATTCCAGATAGTAGTGGGTGCATCATCTTTTTCTAAATACTGTTTTTTCTGTTGATTAAAAAATTTAATATACAATATTCTCATATTTACTTGAGTCATTTCTGAAATTTCCCTTCTGTGTCATTGATCTTATTGTTTCTTCTTTTTTATCAAACTGTTTTAGTTATTTTGTTTTCATAGAATTCTCAGTAACTGATTGGATTAAACATCCTGATTATTCTTCAGTTGTAAAATTTCTCCTGGATAAATTTTCAGTCTTACTTTTCAGGATGAATTTTAGTATTCCCTCCAGGAAATCATGTTCATATTTTAGTTGAGTAAGTGCATTGATTTTACACATTAAGTTAATGAGAAATGATATTTTTGCCAAATCAAGTTTTCCTATCTCAAAATTAAATCTATTATTTCTTGAATGTTCTTCAGCAATATTATAAAACTTTACATAGATCCTGGCTATCTCTTATTATTTCTGTTTTTGCTGTTATAAAAGTGATTTTTTCCACATTATATGAGTTGTCTGTGTATATAGTCTATATATATGTCTTTTTATAAAACTTTTATAAAATGTTTTTATATTAAAGATTAATATTTTATATTAAAATTGAAGAAAAGAAAAATATATTTCTTTACATTTTTAAAAATATGTAATATAAAAATATTTTACATAATAAGGAAAAGAAAAATGTTTTCATAAAAGAAATACTTTTATAAAAATATTAAATCTTTGAGACTATCATCTTTCCAAATTCTTTTATTTTATTTAGTATATTTTAGTCAGTACCCAGTTTTCTAAATAAACATTTACTTTATCTACAACAAATAATTAATTTATAATTATACCTTTTCAGTGTTTATATTCTTTATTATTTTCTCATGTCTAGTATTGTCTAGAACATCAATAGGCTGATTCCAAACAACCTTGCCTACTCCCTAATTTTAATTAGTATACTCTGTATGTTTACTATTAAGCATAGTTTGAGGTGTATATTGTCATCTCTAATCATCAGGACTGAATGTAGCCTTTTGTCAAAATTCAATGTCTGCACACGATCATAATGTTCTTTCTTTTTTGAATTATTAAATATGTTAACATATTAAGTGCAATGCCCTTGCATTCTGGGGTTGAAGAGTACTTAGTTATGGCATTTTGTTTTAATGCATTGATGAATTCTGTTTTCTAAAGTTCTTTACTATTTAGAGTAATATTTATAAGAGAGAGATTGTATTCACTTTTCTGCTTTGTCAGGTTTTAATATCAGTGCCATTATATTCACTTGTAGAATCAGTTTAAGTGTTCTGTTTCTGTCCTCTAGAGTCTCTTAATAGCATTAGAATTAATTCATCTTTAAAAATTTGAAAGCCCAGCTGTTAAATTTAACTCTTCAATTTTCTTTCATTATTTTTATCATTTTAGAGTTTTCTGTCACTTCTAGGTTAAATATTAGTAACAATATTTTCCTAGAAAATCATCCATTCCATACAGTTTAAGTGAAATGCACTGAATTTTACAAAGTGCTCTTTTCTGATTCTTTTAAATTGTAGTGTATTTCTTTTATATTCTTTCAAATTGTGATATTTTCATTTTGCTGATATTGGGTCTTGTGCTTGTGCTGTTGTGCTTGTGTACAGCTATGCAGATTATTTTAAAGACCAGGTAGTAAACATTTTAAGCTTGTAGACATATGATCTCTGCCGCAACTATTCATTCAGCCCTCCTGTTGTAGCTCAAGCAGCCTTAGACAGTCTGTAACAAATTGATATGGCTGTTTTCCAATAAGTTTTATTTACAAAAACAGGTAGTTGGCACATAGTTTCCCAGCTCCTTCTCTAGTCAGTAATGGCCACTGTCTATTTTTGTTTGATTTTTTTCTTTTAAAGTAAGAGTGTTAGTTTTTTTCTCAATTTCACAATCTTTAAATCATTGGTTCTACCAATGATTTAAAGTTAAAACTTTATTAGGGCTTTCCTTCTTATTACCTTAGGTTTGTTATGTTTTTATTTTTGTAGATTCTTGAGTTAGATGCTTAATTCACTTACTGTGTATTCTTTAGTTATGTAAGTATTGCAGGTATGATGTTTTTTCATAGTACAACTTTACTCTGTCCTATTATGATATGTAGTGTTTTCATTAATTTTTAGACTTATGCAGTTTTAATTTCTCCTTTGTTTTTCAAGAAAGCCAAGATATACAGACACACACACATACAGAGCATTGCCTGTGTGTGTGTGTTATTTATTATTATTATTATCATTATTTTTGAGACAGAGTTTTGCTCTTGTTGCCCAGGCTGGAGTGCAATGGCAGATCTCAGCTCACTGCAACCTCTGCCTCCCAGGTTCAAGCGATTCTCCTGCCTCATCCTCCGGAGTAGCTGGGACTACAGGCACACACCACCATGCCCGGCTAATTTTTGTATTTTTAGTATAGACGGGGTTTCACCATGTTTGCCAGGCTAGTCTCAAACTCCTGACCTCAGGTGATCACCCACCTCAGCCTCCCAAAGTGCTGGGATTACAGGCATGAGCCCCTGCTCCCAGCCTGTGTTATTTTATTCATATATTTTACACCTGATCATGTCATCTCATCTCACTCTGAATATTCTTACAGTGTTACCTAACTGGTCTCCCTTATTTCTCTCCTTCTCAGAAATCTTCAGTGGCTTTCCATTTATTTAGAAGAAAAGCCCAAGTCTTTATCATGGATCACTTCAAACTCATGCGCAAAACATAATTTCCTCCTGACCTTCTTAGTACCTAGTTTAAGGCACATCATTGACTCTCCTCATTCTGTTTACCTTATCATATATTCAGTGCACCAAGATAAGGATTAGCTTGAAACAATTCTAACTCCTTTTCTTTTATGTCATGTTCATCCCCCTTTCTAGACAGTCATCCAGTCTTGGTTACTTTCTAGCCAACTTTCACCTTGACTTTGGTTGTTTCTGTTTCCCCTGCCTCCATCTTCTGCAGATTGCTGTAGTGGCCAATACCTGCTCTGGTCTTAGCACAACTGTGAAGTTACCTCTCTAAAGAACAAATCTGATACTGCTTAAGTACTTGAATTGGCCCCTTTTCCACCTATGTTCGAGACAATGTAAAGCCTGACCCCAATCCTTTTTTCTAGCTTAATTTTCTTAATTTTTGCCCCACACCCTCTGAACAGAATGCCCTCCAAACACACTGTGTGTGCTCTTTAATAATTCCCAGCTTAGGTACTTATATATCCTGCTGCCTACCTTTCCCCATTTAGCAGTCTATCCCTTGTCCTTCAAGACCCACATTTCACATTTTCTGTAAAGATTTCTTTGATCAAACTATCAGATCACTGATTCATTCATTCAGGGAATGTGTAGTATCAGTATGAAGAAGGTACCCTGCCAAATGTTAGCAATACAAATGTAAATAAGACATAATTTTGTCATAAATGACAATATCGTGTCAAAAATAACAAAGTTTCATTTTGGTCCATGTACCTGTATCATAAACACATTATATTTAATAGAAATCATTTGTGTATAAGTCTGTCTTCCTTACCAGCCTGCAGATTATCCAAAGCTCAGATTTTGTCTTAAATTTCTTTGAAGTCCTAGGATCTAATATATGATAAATACATGTTTCTTATTGATCTTCTCTTTGATTCTTTACAGTGCTTTTTTTTGTCTGTTAGTGACTATCATGTTTCATAAATTTGTTAGGAGGTACTCTTCTTAGGAATGTAAATAATTTAGTACAATAACAAATATGAGTTGCTTAGCACTAAATAGTCTCATGAGGTCAAATTGTACAGCTGTATTATACACAGGTGGATAAAAACATCACTGCAAATATCCTTCTGTAAAAAACTCGCTCCTTGTACTTTTGTGTGCAGTAGAATAACTTGAGGAGCTGATTAGATATGCACATCCAAGAACATGGAAGATGTTTAACATCATTAACTGTTAAGGAAACTTATGTTAAAACCATGGTAAGCTACCACCACACACCTATTACAATGGCTAAAATGAAAAATAATAATTATATAACGTATGGGAAGCTGGCAAGTATGGGAAGCAACTGGAACTGTCATACAATGCTGATGCAAATGCAAAATGTTAAAATTCGCCAGAAATGCTTTGGCATTTTTTATAAAATTAAGCATACATTTACCATGTGACCCGTAAGTTTCATGCCTGGTATTTACTTTGGAGGAATGAAGTCATATTCATATATACAAAAAACTGTACGTAAATATTTATAAATGTTCTGTTTATAATTGTGAAAACTGGAAACAACCCCCATGTCCTTCAGTGAGAGGTCCGATTAACAGACTGTAATGTGCCCATCAGTAGTACCATGGAATACTACTCAGCAATAAAAAGGAATGAGATACTGATAATATGCAACAACTTAGATGAATCTCAAAGCCATTAATCTGGGTGACAGAAACCAATTTCAAAAGTTTATAAGCTTTCTGACTCAATTTATATAATGGTCTTGGAGAGACAAAACTATAGGGTTGGAGTACAGATTAGTACAGTGGTAGTAGTTGGGAAGAGTTTAACTATATAAAGAAATAGCATGAGGGGATTGTTTTGAGGTGGGGAAACTCTTCTTGATTATGATGGTAGCTACACAAATTTAACACAAATATGTGTTAAAATTCTTAGGTGTGTACACTAAAAGTGGAAAAATAGTTTTGCTTTATGATGATTTTTAAAATCAGATTTTAAAATCAGATGAGGAACATCCCTGGGCCTCATCTCCAGGGATTCCAGTTCATTTTTTTTTTCATTTTTTTTTTTTGTTTTGTTTCTTGAGACAGAGTCTCACTCTGTCACGCAGGCTGGAGTTCAGCGACATGATCTCAGCTCACTGCAGCCTCCACCTCCAGGGTTCAAGTGATTCTCCTGCCTCAGCCTCCCGAGTAACTGGGACTACAGGCACATGCCACCATGCCCGGCTATTTTTTGTTGTTGTTGTTGTTAGTAGAGACGGAGTTTCACCATGTTAGCCAGGATGTTCTTGATCTCCTCTTGTGATCTGCCTGCCTCACCCTTCCAAAGTGCTAGGATTATAGGCATGAGCCACTGTGCCCAGCCGGAATCCAGTTCATTTTTGTTGTGAGCTAAGGCAGACCACAGATGGAAAATTCAGATTCAAAGATAGTTAAGAATAAAAAACCCAGACTTATTTTGATTGTTGTCACTTCAAGTCTGTAATGAACCAATAAAAAAAATGCACGGAGTATGCAAAAATAGAAATAGAAATGACTCCTACCTCCTCTTAGTTCCTCACAGAGACCAGAGAGATATACCCAGTTGGTGGCCACTGGTGCTGGTTGAATGTGAAACCCATGTGATCAAGTGGGAGGTACTATGTCAGTACTCCAAGATCCACCTGCTACTTTATAAGAAACATCTCTACCACAGATACATACTTCCCTTGTTTAACATCTTACTGTGTCGTTGGTGCCACAGCAGTCCTAGCCACGTCTTCCCTCAAATGGGGTTTGACTAAGGAATCTATTTGTAAGAAGGACAGCAGAACATTTCAATGCAGGGAGCCCACAGATAGCAGACTTCACCTAAAACCAAACAGCAATCCAGCAATATGATTTGAATATCACCTCCAACCAATAGTTTTAGTTTCCTCTGTTGGCTTTGAATATCCACTCTTGAATATTAGAGAAGAAATGAAGTAAGTGAAATGTTTCTCCTCTCCCTACCTTTAGCCTCTGAAGGAGCTCTTAGCAAATACACCACAATTGGACTTTTTTCCATATTCATAAGAGCTGCTTTAAGATTACGGTAACAATATTGCTTGTCTGAAAAGATGAAAGCTGAGGCAATGAGATCCAAGTGTAATTAGTCGTAAAGTATATGTATAAAATAATTTCTCACAGGCTGACTGCACTGCACAAGAATAAAATAAGAATACCCCCCCTGGAAACTTCAAGAAGCTCTCCTCTTTTGTTACGCTTATATATGTGTTTTGTTTTGGACCCTTAAGAGGCTCAAAATGTGTAAGTTGTTATTTACTTGGCTGGCCACTAGATGGTGTGGTTTGTTAATACATTACTTTTGGTTTTATAATTGAAGCAGATTTCATGGAATGCTATTTTGTTAGATAATTTTATTAGTTAAATATTATTAACTTAGAAGTTTAAAATTTTAAGTGACCTGAGAGATAATCAGTATGGCGAAGTCTAGAATGGAACCCCAATCCCCTGAAATCTTACTCCCTGCCATTATCCAGCCCTTAAGTAAAAAGTATAGGGAAAAAACTGTTCAAAAAGAAGCTTATGAATTGATAATGAGATTTTTGAGACCAATAGCAAATAAACACATGATGTGATGGCCAAACAGAAGCTTTAACTATATAAACATTTCTTTAAATGTTAATCTAAGGTCTTTAATTTTTCTTTTTTTTTTTTTTTTTTTTTTTTTTGAGACGGAGTCTCGCTCTGTCGCCCAGGCTGGAGTGCAGTGGCGCAATCTCGGCTCACTGCAAGCTCCGCCTCCCGGGTTCACGCCATTCTCCTGCCTCAGCCTCTCTGAGTAGCTGGGACTACAGTCGCCCGCCACCATGCCCGGCTAATTTTTTGTATTTTTTAGTAGAGATGGGGTTTCACCGTGGTCTCGATCTCCTGACCTCGTGATCCGCCCGCCTCGGCCTCCCAAAGTGCTGGGATTACAAGCGTGAGCCACCGCGCCCGGCCAGGTCTTTAATTTTTCTTAAAAATTCTGCCTATTATATAGTGAATCTTCAGTGAGTCTTTTAAGACCTTCTGCTACAGCACTTACACAGGTGACATATAAGTATACTGAATCTCACCTCTGGGCTCAGATTAGGCCAAAGAACAGAACCAGAAGTAACATTATTACAGTAGTCCCCCCTTATCCATGGGGTATATATCCAAGATATGAAACCACAGATACTAGTGAACTAACTTGATTGGTGTCAATTAAGTACGTTTTTGTTTTCATGTCTTCCACCCACAAATTTAATGCCTTTTTCATCTTAACTAAGTATGTATCACACACTGTAGCTGTAACTTTTGCAATTTGAGGTGCAACAGCAAAACTAACACAAATTTCTTTTTTCTTCTTTGTAATTTCACGAATAGATTTGTTGCTCTTACCATCGATTTTAGCAACCTCAGCATACAATTTCGTTTTTCTTCCCTTAAGTTGAAAACTTTCACCTTTCCACTTAAAGGAAACGCTTTATGGCTTCTCTCTTGCTAACTCAAGTTGCCAGCATCACTAATGTTGCGCTTCAGGGCCATTATTAAGTAAAATAAGGGTGACTTGCAAACACTGTGATACTTAAGCAGTCAATCTGATAACCAAGCCTACTGCTAAGTGACTAATGGGTGAGGAGTGTCTACAGCTTATATATGCTGGACAAAGGGACGATTCATTTTCTGGGCTGGGTGGAGTAGGACAGTGTGAGATTTCATCATGCTACTCAGAAGAGCATGTAACTTAAAACATGATTTGTTTATTTCTGGAATATTCTACTTAATATTTTTGGACCACAGTTGACCTCAGGTAATGGAAACCACAGCAAAACTACAGATAAGAAAGGACTACTCTATATTCAATGCACATGTATAGTTGAGGAGCTAAAACAGATGGTCAATGCTTTGCTATCAAAGATCACCAAGAACACAGCTGTAGGTGAACAAAGCTAGGTTTATTGACTTATTGCAATGAAGAACATCATAGAGGAAGCATCATGGGGATCTCAGTAAGAAGGGAGAAGGCCTCAAAGGCAGTGGGTCTGGAGTAAAAGTGTAAAGGCTCTAAAGCAGATATGGACTTATCGGAAAATATACTCAGAAAAGCCAGCCATTGTGGCTAGTGTGGGTGAGGTAAGGGGATGAGATTTATTTTCGTAGCCTTGCATTGTAATGACTCTGGCCTTTACTCTTAAGGAGTTGAGAAGCCACTGAGATTTAGTTTTATTTTGAATAGTATATATTTTGAAGGCTAAGAAACAGGTAATACTGATTGATTGCAAAAAGGGACATCTGGATGAAAGAGACACTTGCTTTTCACCTCTTTCCTTTTGAATTTTGTGATATATTTTGGTATTACCTATTTTTTAAGATAGGTAACATTTTTTATGATTTTATATAACGCATTATATACTAAGACTTAGTAATACCTTAAGATGCTTAAAAATAATTTTCTGGTTTCTTTGATAAACTCATACAACAGAAATGCTAAATAACAATTGCTTTTACATGCTAAATAATACTCTTATGCTTTCTTGGTATCTAGGTACAAAGGTCGAGAAATAAGCAAGTACGAGAATTATTCCCAGATGGTTTTAGTATTCATCATGCAGGAATGCTTCGGCAGGACAGAAATTTAGTTGAAAACTTGTTTTCTAATGGGCATATCAAAGTCCTAGTGTGTACAGCTACATTAGCCTGGGGCGTCAATCTTCCCGCCCATGCTGTTATTATTAAGGTAAGAGCTTACCTTCCTTGATATATGGATTTTGTGTGTGTCTTAAAGCAAGGCTCTCGGTTGACTTATTTAGAAAAATATTGTAATTTGGCTGTTTCCTTGACTTTGAATGTTATTTATAAAAGATCAGAATTATTTTCTCCAATAAGAATCTAGTTTATATTGTGAAAATTTAACTCTATCACAGATGATGAAAGGATTAGTTAAAGTACACTTTTGAGATCTTGCCATATTTGCCTAATTTCAGTATTCAGTTCATCAGGATTATATTTCTATGTGTTTATGTAAATTTTTGTTAACTTTTCCTCATCTAGGGAACACAAATATATGCTGCAAAAAGAGGCTCCTTTGTTGACCTTGGAATTTTAGATGTCATGCAGATATTTGGTCGAGCTGGACGACCACAATTTGACAAATTTGGGGAAGGAATCATTATAACAACGCATGATAAACTCAGCCATTACCTCACTTTGCTCACTCAACGAAACCCAATTGAGAGTCAGTTTCTGGAAAGCCTTGCAGATAACCTAAATGCAGAGGTAAGATCTAATGAGTAAAAGTTTGGAATAGAATCATCAGCCTTAAGAATGACCAAGAAAGATAAAGATTAAGTTGGTTGCTGTTTTGTAGTGTTTAGGATTACAGTCTATGCCATATAGTTATAAGACAAAACAGGCTGAATGGCATTATTGTTGATTAATTCAGAGGATTATAGAATGATAACTGATAAAAATCTATTGCTAAAAGACCATACTTTTAAACTATGAGGCTTTGCTAGAGACCAGAAATCTAACAAAGACTATAGAAAATATGGAAACAGAAATAGCAATCATAATTAATATTTGTATGGCACTTGTACAAAGTTTTAAATGAAATTTTTACTAAAGGTTTAACAAAATTTATAAAACTCTTTTAGCTCTATTAGGTCAGTTAATTAACTTTGTTATACACAATGTGATTGAGCTAGATTATGATCATTTGTTTCGTGTGTGTGTGTGTGTGTGTGTGTGTGTGTGTGACTTTTGTGTTAAGATTTACATAGCAGACCCTGGAAGTCTAGGTAACATCTTAACTGGTAAAGAAAATAAATATTCTTAAAATTTAGAGTATATGTATAGAACATTCAAATCAGGTTTGACTGTTTTTGTGACATTGTAAATTATTGCTTTGGTATTCAACACTTTGCTAGTTTAGTATTCTTTCATACCTTTAAAGTTGACTCAAACAATACTTCAAAGTAGGTAGGATATAAATATTAAGTAAATGAATACTTTGAAATATCTGTAATCAAATACTACTTATTTTGTACAAAGTCCTATATTAGGTACTTTAGAGAGCTTATAGAAATTTTATTTAACATTCCATTCATATTATTTATGTCTTCTTAGAGAATGAAAAACACACTTACTATTTCATTTTCTCTATTAAGAAGTGTATATTCCAAAAGGGGAGAAAAAGGCATGAAAACACAGTGCAATGATGTTGGAAAGACAGTTCTGTAGAAGGATTCAGCAGAAGGAGAAAATAGGTTTCTCCCAGGCTATCAGGAAAGTCGTGGTTCATGAATGTGGTAAAATTTGATCCAGTGAGAGTATCTTTATTTTATGAGAAGATTGGGACTTTTAGGTGAAGTGAGTAGAGTAACAGCTTGTCTAGTGCAGAAGATCTGTGTTAGAGAGTATCCACTGCCAGAATTGGGACAGTCATTCAAAGAATGGATAAGTTTTAGAAGATAACGGTTAGAAAGAAAAGCATGAAAGGCCTCATTTTCTATTAGCAAAATTACAAGAACATTTTTAAAAACTGAGAAATAAAATTTGAATCCAAAGGAAATATTATGATAGCTCAATTTCAGTCCTACTGGCTACTGTAATTGTGTGGCTTAAATAACTAGGTCTTGAGTTACCAGTGTCTAATGTATAGAACAAAGTCTCTTAATATAAAATGATAGTGGCAGTGAACTGAGGACCTGCTGTATACCAGAGACTCTGCTCAGTGCTTCAGGTACATTATCTTATTCTCTCAATACTGCTGCTATGGAGATATTATCCTCAGAGTGATACGTAACTGACCCAAAGTCACTACGTTATAATTTTTGGAACTAGTATTCAAACTCAGATCTATTTAACTCTAAACCTAGACTTTTCATTATAGCTTAGATTTCTTTTATATAAAATGTAGTAAGTTAAAGGTGAATATATTTCCTTATGTTAATATATAGCATTTGCCCTCTTCTAAGGCCTGTATTAAAAACATTTTCCAAAATGGTAGCCATAATTTTTCTGACTTACAGTAAAAGGCATGGTTCTTTCATGCACATCATGAAATGCATGTCAAAGAGGACTGTATTTCAAATGTAGAGGCCTTAAATCCAAGGACAAGATGTTTGCATAACATTCTACAGAGATGGGATGAACTCTGTATAAAAAATGTATGTAGTATGTAAGGTGAAAGAAAGATTAACGTAGTTTTGAAGAACAGACTTAAATGCTAAAGTTAGTTTGAAGTGATATCTTAAAATGCATGTCAAGGAAGACTATATCTCAGTAAACTTATGTCCTTAATAGCTTTTTGTAATTGGTAAAATAAACACTTGTTGGCAATATTATACAGAAGACACAAAGTCAGTAAAATACTGCTTTTTTCTTCAAGTAACTCTTTTTCTTATGGACTGTAAAATAGCATCACTAAAACTATTTGATCAAGCCCTGAGAAATTAAAAATAAATTAGGGCCCATAAATTTATCAAATATTTATAAAGTACTTACTAAATGTGTGATTTTCAGGAATGTCAGCTAACTATAAGCATAATTCCATTTAGTGATGTAAATGGTATTTAAATAATATAACATATATCTTGACATTTTTCACCCATATAGTGAAGTATAGCCATTGTTGAACTAGCTTGCTCATATTCTAATCTATTGGAATAGTTCCCTATTAAAGTAAATTTTCCTGTTAAGGAAACAAACTCTTAAATTATTGTTGAATGTGAAATTAAATTTGGCTATCTGTGGAAATCAAGTGTGAAATTGGTTTATAAAATGAATATGTGCTTTGTTCTTTAGGTAATGAATTTTTAAGTCTTTAAATTCCCCAAACCATTGCAAGACTCTACAGTTGCACTAATCAACATTAGAGTCGTGCTAGATTAAGAATGTTGCCTCTATTAATATCTTTGATATCATGAGTATCAATTCTGACTATTAGTTTAGGAGAACTGGAGAAATTATTATATTAAGTTATAATTTCAATGCAAACATGTTATGAGGCACATTTGCTTATCGATGCATAATGAGACTAACTAAATAATCCTAATGCTGAAAGGTCACAAGTCCCATCCATATATAAAGTCACTTAACTTTACACTGAGAGAAATACTGAGGCTTATTAAAATTTATTCATCAGACATTACTGAGTACATACTCTGTGCCAGCTCCCTATAGTGTGTTCTTCAAAACTATGTTAATCTTTCTTTCACTTTACATACTACATACATTTTTTATACAGAGTTCATCCCATCTCTGTAGAATGTTACGCAAACACCTTGTCCTTGGTTTAAGGCCTCTGCAATCTGAGCGACCTTCCTAATTCTGGCTGCAATTACTCTCCAACACAGATCTTCTGCCCTAGAGAAGCTGTTGTTACTCTATTCACTTGTAAATAGAGATACTCTCACTGGATTGTTGTGGAAATTTAAGAAACCCCTGTGCCAAGGTAGTTTGCAGTAAATGATTAGAGTCACTTACCATTTTCTGATAGTCTGTTGATATTCAGCCTCATTCATACTTATTGCCAGCACTGAAATTTTAGTTAAATAAATAAATAAATATAGTAGCATAGTTTTTATATGTATTTACTAGCATATATATACATATATACACATGCATGCATACTCATGGTGATTATAGTATTTGCTTAAGTTTTTATATGATTTCAACCATTTTTTAAAAATACATATTCAAATAAACAATTGAGATAACCTTAAATACTGAAGTTCGATATGAAGTGATATTGAGTCTTATTTCTAAATTACCAAATTCGTAGGTGGATTTTATTTTTCTCTTTTACTTAACAGAACATAAAACTATCACACTATATACTAATGCCACTTTTAGAAATGTCATGTTAGATGTTTTTCTCTAAAAGCATTTTGAATAGGTATTATGTGATAGGCACAATGGATGGTAGGTTCATATAAGTCATTGTAGTTAGTTACATATGTCTCACCTCCGTGTGACCCTGGAACTTCTTGAGGCCAGGGAGCATACTCTATTTGTTACCATATCCATTGTGCTTTACTCAGCACAGGCTTGTTACTGACTTACTATATGATTTTGAGATGAGTGAATAAATTTCAAAGACACACTATGAAAAAATTCCTGTTTTATAAAAGGTTCCTGTACTAAGTAGCCACTAGGTGACAGCAAATATTTACAAATACATTTTTATTTTTTGTCACTAGGTGGCGTTCAAATATTACTCTCAAAATAAGGTATAGCATCATAAATTTACCTTCATTTTTCTGAGTAGTCTTGTCCTTTTTAGTGAACATTTACAAGACTTGCTTTAGTTGATCCGATCTTTGCTACCTACTTTTTCCTTTCCTTTAATCATATCACTGGTAGCAATAGGTAATTTTTTAATGTTAATTTACTGTCTGATTTTGAAAATAATAGCAAGCTTATTTTATCCCTTATAAATTTTTCTACTCATAGGAGTTGTGTGATGTTACTTTAAAGTAATATTCTAAGGTTATAGGGAATGTAGGTCATTATTTTAAAGTAACATCATAAAGTCATGATGGGAATATAGGTTATATGTCTATGGTTTAATACAATTTGGTCTGTCAAATAATGGATTCACAAAGGGGAGAAACTCTCAGATTTTTAGCCATATCACCAAACTAGTTTCATTTACCTAAGTAGACTAGAAAATGTTTAACTATTTTAGTTGTAAATCTTCATGAATTGTTATACAACTCCCACACTGGCTCAATTTTAGTTCTTGCTACTCTTATTTTGGTGGAAAGCCTTACAGTTTACACTAAATATATATATTTACCTACATTATGGATGGCTTAGCCATTTGTAGTATAAATTTAAAAGTTAGTAGACAGAATCTCCCATATTATATTTCAACTTTTGGTCATTTCTCGGTTTTAGTAACAAATAGTATATCATAATATTATAATGAAAATTATGCATTACTAAATCTCATCTTCAACTAACTAAAGACAATTAACCATCCACATATTTATTTCATGAAATTAGTTATACAGAATTATAATAAAAATTATAATGTAGGAGTTAAACATGAAGGTTTTACTTTCTTTAACATTAGCACTAAATCGAGAGGGTTTGTTTTTCCTTTTTTTCTCCTAAAATTAATAATTTAGGTAGGGAACATCTCTTCTCCTTTAATTAAAGTATTAGGAGGTTAAAAACAATTTCAGTCAAGGATTCAGGAAAAAAAATACAACTATGAAGTTTTACAATGTTGGTAAATTTTTAAAGTAAAATAAGTACCTTAAGTAAAAATAAAATTACTACCTATAGATCCATTGGCCAAGGAAATATATTTCTAAGAAACTTTTCATTGAAATTCTTTGTTAATATCATTTTCTAATAATTTTTTTCTCTTTGTTATGCAGCTCATATGCTATTGTTGTGTTTTTAAATTATTAACCTTTGATTTCATTTAATTAATATATCCCAAAGCTACATTAAATGCTATATTAAAAATAATATTTTCTTTCAAGACATAATCTGAAGAATTATCCACTGTTTATTATGGTTCAAATGCGTGAATATTTTTTCCATAGATTAAGTTTACTGATAAAAACCACTCCCTTTTCTTGTACATGAGTTTGTTAAAGTGTATGTATTATTAATATGTATAAATCACAACAAAATCTGCTTTGTCTCTTGCAAAACAAGTCAATTTTTTATTGTATTCGTATTACATCTTCATACTCGCAGTCCTGCAAATGCATATCTTGAGAGGTAAAAGCTAATGTTATCCCCTCTGTGGTTTTGGTGATGACAGTATACAGAATTAGGATAAAAATGAATAGAATTAACAATGTTTCGTTGTTTTTATTCTCATGCAGTTAACACTTACATTTTTCAGCAGTGTAGTCACATAAAATGAAACTAAAATAAGTTGTATACTGAATAAGAAAAAAAAATAACAAATGTCCTTAATGCTATGTAGAATTAAACTCCTTTTAAAGAAAAATAATCATCTGCCATAATATTGAGGAAGTTCAGTTCTGAAAGATAGCATTTCTCATGTATCATTCTCAATTAAATGAGGCAGGACTGATTTTAATTAATGGGCAAAGTGTTGTGTCCAGTCACTGTGCCTACCTTTTTAAAAATACTGCATAATGATGTATTTTTAAAACTTCATCTCTGACAGAATGGCCTTTGATGTAATGTTTATGTTCAACTTTAATACATTACTTTAATTTTTGTCGTATTTTTGATTTGCAGATTGCTCTGGGAACAGTTACTAATGTGGAAGAAGCAGTGAAGTGGATAAGTTACACTTATCTTTATGTACGGATGAGGGCAAATCCATTAGCATATGGCATCAGTCACAAGGCTTATCAGGTAGGAAACTCATTTATTAAAAAAAAAATTCAGACCTTCTTTTTGGTTCTTTCATGATATGAGAATAGATATTTGTTTGCTGCTCTTGCCTCATCTGAAAAGAGGTACCTAGAAGAAAAACAAGAGTTTTAATATTTTTCAAAAAATTATATAGGCCCCTGTAGTTATTAGGCAGGCTATATTTAAATATCTTTTTCTACAAATACTTATGTTAATCTTTGTACTATTATCCATGTATTCAAGTATATTTCTATTTGATATTAATATTTTGGTGTGTTTTTTTAAACTATGAGAAATTTCATTTTAGAATAAATTAGACATGAGGAAACTTACAGACCATATTTGATAATCAGCTTAGGTTATATACAATCTTTTCCTCTTATCAAGTCTCTTCTAATCCCTATTCTGAGATTTAAATATACCATTAAGGAGTTACTATCTTAACAGTTTGAGGACTGGAATCAGTTCCACTATTCAAGTCCATATACGTAGACTGAGAATTAGATGCATTTGATAGGAGTTCTTCCTATGAACTTTACAATTGTGTGGTCCGTGTGGCTTATAGATTCTATGAAATCTTGTCTTTCCTTTATAACTCTTCTTCATATATTGTAAATGTGTCCTAATTGCAGATAAAATCCAGTTGTTGTCTAATGAAAACATTATTCTACAATGATCATATGGATATTAACTAGTATTAAGTCAAAATTTGTAAATAAGTTGAACTTTATTCAAAATTATAGTTTCCCCTAATTTACTATAACTTAGTTTTTATATAAATCCTATTATGTTATCAAAGCAGTTACCAATTTTTTAATTTTTATTTCTTTTATTTTTTTTCTTTCTCTATGCAGTAGGTTTTACCATGGGAAAATTGAAACTTAAGGCTTGGGGGAAGAAAAATAAGAAAAGCAGCAGCAGCAATTAGTTCTGAGGCTGTTAAATCTAAAGCCGTTATTAGGTTTTTATACTTAGATTTACTCTAGATGGGACTCAACTACTTTTCTTCTTCTCAGTTGAAATTTGTGCTAATCTTTAAATGAATATTTACATTTACAGCCAAATTGCTCTGTTATAAAATACAACTGCATTATAACCTGCAACCTTACACATTTAAAGAATACGGCACTAGTTATTCCCATCACAAATATGGGCGTTTTGAGAAGAGTCAGTGGCACTATGAAAATGTTTTGAAGGAGTAAAGAAAAACAAAAACTGAACAATTTATTTTTACGGACTAAGCCATCTCAAATTTTGGAACAAGATAAATACATCAATTGATTTTAAAGTACTAGATTATAATCAAAAGTCATTTGCCTATCATTTTCCAGTATAAAGACCTTTTGGATACCTAGTACCTTTATACTTCAGAGAATCTTGACTGTTTTTTTTTTTTTTTTGATTTGTGTGTTTTAATGTTATTACTCAATACAAATTTGTGGCCACAAAACTCTTATGAACTAACACAGATAAAATAGTTTAACATATTTTTAATGGTTTAGTAATAGGTGATTAATAAAATAGTTTTGTAAGTTGAACCTGATACATGTATTATCACTCACAGCAAACATTTAAGACTTTTTGTATTTGCTGATGTAACTCTTGACTCCATCTTACTTCCCAGCAGTTGATGTTCTTTTGCTCCATTTTTCTGATTTTTAAAATTTATTTTAACTATATTTTGTACATAAATAAGCTGCCATAAATACCTAAGTTAGAACAAATGGTAGTAGCGTTAACTGATTAATTGATTTCTAAATTGTTTTAATACTCCCCCTACTCCATTAAAGGTCATATTTCACTTTACTCTTCATGACTACAGAGTGTTCCTCAATAATTGACATGTGTACATACATATATTTATACACAACACTATAGTAGCAAAAATATTTGTTAATATCTTATGTCTTATTATTTCTGCTTAGAAAAAGTATTAGATAAGTAATAATTTTAAAACTATACAAAAATTCACTGTCAACTTTATTTACTTTAGGACGGGTTCTCCCATCTGCGTATAATAATAATAGAAGTAAAAAGTAAATAAAGTGAGCCAAGATCACGCCACTGCCCTCCAACCTCGCTGTGTTGCCCTGGTTGGAGTGCAGTGGCATGATCTTGGCTCACTGCAACCTCTGCCTCCTGGGTTCAAGTGATTCTCTACCTCAGCCTCCTGAGTAGCTGGGATCACAGGCGCGTACCACAGTACCCAGCTAATTTTTCTATTTTTAGTAGAGACGGGGTTTCTCCATGTTCCTCAGGCTGGTCTGAAACTTCTGACCTCGTAATCCGCCCACCGTGGCCTCCCAAAGTGCTGGGATTACAGGTGTGAGCCACTGTGCCCAGCCGGATAACTTTGCAGTTCTAAATATATCTTGATTTTGACAGGGAAAGCATTCTGCTATCATTTCTCCAAATAACTGATAATAAAGTAGGAATATGATTTGATAATTTAAAATCTCTATTTACTTTAGTATGGGAGAAAGAAGACAATTATTGAGTTTTTAAAATTTGATTTTTAAACTTTATGATTTTAAAGATCATAAGATCACATAAGAATTTTAGATTCCAAAAAACTGGTATCTGAAAAGAATATGCACATTGATAATTTTAATGAATTTTTAAGCTTCCTTTATTTAATGGCATAAAATATTTTCAATTATTTCCTAAATGTAGAAAAATGTACTTTAAAAATTGTAATTAAAAAGTCTAACTAAAACATTAAGAACAGTTTTAATTTCCATAAATAAATATATGTTTGCAAATAGTTACTCTCTAAAGCAGTATTCAACTGTTTATATATTTTTTGCCATAGATTGACCCAACATTAAGAAAGCATCGAGAACAGTTGGTCATTGAAGTTGGACGAAAACTAGACAAAGCTCAGATGATTCGTTTTGAGGAGCGAACTGGATATTTTTCCTCAACTGATTTGGGTAGAACTGCCAGCCATTACTATATTAAATACAACACCATTGAGGTATTATACAAATGCAAATATGTTTAATTTTAGATGCAAATACTTTCTAGACTTCAAAATATATTATTAATGCAAAATAACAAAAGCAAATAATAGAACAAAATCCATTTAACTTATATGAATTCAACAGTATACCCTCAGTAAAGACAAGAAAAAAATAAAACTTCAGATACTAAGGAACCTCTTGTCATCCTATAGCAATAAACACACCCAAGCCTAACAAGTCAAGGCACATTTGCTTTTACATGTAATGGTTTTCAGAAAACACCTCATGTGCTTACTAACTTTTCCCCATCTTTCCCCAAATAAACCTTCTATTTGTATAGCACTTAAGGTTTCTTCAAAACTTTTAAACATATATTATCTCAGAACTGTGATCTGGTTGAAATCAATCCAACACATTGTCTCTAGCTTTTCATTCCTTCCATCACCTATTCATATCCACTCATTTTGTCAAAGTAACTTTTTAAATTTGTTCACTTGCTAGTGTGTTGCTACCACTCTATATCCTAAACCTGTTTGCAGTTCTTTTGCAGGAACTTTAGCCCTTCTTTAGCATTTGTTTTCAATCTATGTGGCCTTTGACTGATTTTTTTCAACTCAGTTTTCTGATTTTCTGTATGTCCTCACTAGTAATATTTTGAGAATTTTCAGACTACATATTTTTCTAGATATACATCTCTGAATTTTATGATATATGATCAGCTTAGAATTCGTGAACTGTGCAGATTTCCACGTGGCCATGCTGAAAATAAGCAAAAACCAGAATTTTATGAACTTTTTAAAGGTATCTAGTATAGATTTTATTAACTTTTATTCATCATCCATCTTTTTGCTGCTAAAGATCTTCCTTAGCTAATTATGTTCTAGGAATTTTCTTTGGTCTTTGATAAATTTGTTTTATAAATATGTTTATAAAGCAATGACTTTAAATACTGTTACAGACATTATAACTGCACTGTCTAGGGCTCAAATTTCTTTTAAAATGTGTAATTTATGGTCACATTTTTAATTTAAAATATTTTAAATATTTTGATTTTAATCAAATATAACACTTACTTTGGTAGACCTTTAATGAACTCTTTGATGCTCACAAAACAGAAGGTGATATCTTTGCCATAGTCTCCAAAGCTGAAGAATTTGATCAAATTAAGGTAAGATTTCTTGAAATTTGAATCAAATGCATACAACATGTATGCATTCTTTCATTTATAAAAGGTTCTCATTAATTAATACCATATAAGCTGTATGGCACATCACATGTGGAATATCAGCAATGTTCTTTATTTATCAGTAAGACCCACTGTCCTAAATTATAATATTACATCATACCTGACATCATTCTTTGTTCTTTTTTTTTTTCTCATAGTTTTTTTTTTTTTTTTTTATTATACTTTAGGTTTTAGGGTACATGTGCACAATGTGCAGGTTTGTTACATATGTATCCATGTGCCATGTTGATTTCCTGCACCCATTAACTCGTCATTTAGCATTAGGTATATCTCCTAATGATGTCCCTCACCCCTCCCCCAACCCCACAACAGTCCTCGGAGTGTGATGTTCCCCTTCCTGTGTCCATGAGTTCTCATTGTTCAGTTCCCACCTATAAGTGAGAACATGCGGTGTTTGGTTTTTTGTCCTTGCGATAGTTTACTGAGAATGATGTTTTCCAGTTTCATCCATGTCCCTACAAAGGACATGAACTCATCATTTTTTATGGCTGCATAGTATTCCATGGTGTATGTGTGCCACATTTTCTTAATCCAGTCTATCGTTGTTGGACATTTGGGTTGGTTCCAACTCTTTGCTATTGTGAATAGTGCCGCAATAAACATACATGTGCATGTGTCTTTATAGCAGCATGATTTATAGTCCTTTGAGTATATACCCAGTAATGGGATGGCTGGGTCAAATGGTATTTCTAGTTCTAGATCCCTGAGGAATCGCCACACTGACTTCCACAATGGTTGAACTAGTTTACAGTCCCACCAACAGTGTAAAAGTGTTCCTATTTCTCCACATCCTCTCCAGCACCTGTTGTTTCCTGATTTTTTAATGATGGCCATTCTAACTGGTGTGAGATGGTATCTCACTGTGGTTTTGATTTGCATTTCTCTGATGGCCAGTGATGACGAGCATTTTTTCATGTGTTTTTTGGCTGTATAAATGTCTTCTTTTGAGAAGTGTCTGTTCATGTCCTTCACCCACTTTTTGATGGGGTTGTTTGTTTTTTTCTTGTCAATTTGTTTGAGTTCATTGTAGATTCTGGATATTAGCCCTTTGTCAGATGAGTAGGTTGCAAAAATGTTCTCCCATTCTGTAGGTTGCCTGTTCACTCTGATGGTAGTTTCTTTTGCTGTGCAGAAGCTCTTTAGTTTAATTAGATCCCATTTGTCAATTTTGGCTTTCGTTGCCATTGCTTTTGGTGTTTTAGACATGAAGTCCTTGCCCACGCCTATGTCCTGAATGGTATTGCCTAGGTTTTCTTGTAGGATTTTAATGGTTTTAGGTCTAACATTTAAGTCTTTAATCCATCTTGAATTAATTTTTGTATAAGGTGTAAGGAAGGGATCCAGTTTCAGCTTTCTACATATGGCTAGCCAGTTTTCCCAGCACCATTTATTAAATAGGGAATCCTTTCCCCATTTCTTGTTTTTGTCAGGTTTGTCAAAGATCAGATAGTTGTAGATATGCGGCATCATTTCTGAGGGCTCTGTTCTGTTCCATTGATCTATGTCTCTGTTGTGGTACCAGTACCATGCTGTTTTGGTTACTGTAGCCTTGTAGTATAGTTTGAAGTCAGGTAGCGTGATGCCTCCAGCTTTGTTCTTTTGGCTTAGGATTGACTTGGCGATGCGGGCTCTTCTTTGGTTCCATATGAACTTTAGAGTAGTTTTTTCCAATTCTGTGAAGAAAGTCATTGGTAGCTTGATGGGGATGGCATTGAATCTACAAATTACCTTGGGCAGTATGGCCATTTTCACGATATTGATTCTTCCAACCCATGAGCATGGAATGTTCTTCCATTTGTTTATATCCTCTTTTATTTCATTGAGCAGTGGTTTGTAGTTCTCCTTGAAGAGGTCCTTCACATCCCTTGTAAGTTGGATTCCTAGGTATTTTATTCTCTTTGAAGCAATTGTGAATGGGAGTTCACTCATGATTTGGCTCTCTGTTTGTCTGTGATTGGTGTAAAAGAATGCTTGTGATTTTTGTACATTGATTTTGTATCCTGAGACTTTGCTGAAGTTGCTAATCAGCTTAAGGAGATTTTGGGCTGAGACGATGGGGTTTTCTAGATATACAGTCATGTCATCTGCAAACAGGGATAATTTGACTTCCTCTTTTCCTAATTGAATACCCTTTATTTCCTTCTCCTGCCTGATTGCTCTGGCCAGAACTTCCAGCACTATGTTGAATAGGAGTGGTGAGGGAGGGCATCCCTGTCTTGTGCCAGTTTTCAAAGGGAATGCTTCCAGTTTTTGCCCATTCATTATGATATTGGCTGTGGGTTTGTCATAGATAGCTCTTATTATTTTGAGATACGTCCCATCAATACCTAATTTATTGAGAGTTTTTAGCATGAAGGGTTGTTGAATTTTGTCAAAGGCCTTTTCTGCATCTGTTGAGATAATCATGCGGTTTTTGTCTTTGGTTCTGTTTATATGCTGGATTACATTTATTGATTTGCATATGTTGAACCAGCCTTGCATCCCAGGGATGAAGCCCACTTGATTATGGTGGATAAGCTTTTTGATGTGCTGCTGGATTCGGTTTGCCAGTATTTTATTGAGGATTTTTGCATCAATGTTCATCAAGGATATTGGTCTGAAATTCTCTTTTTTGGTTATGTCTCTGCCAGGCTTTGGTATCAGGACGATGCTGGCTTCATGAAATGTGTTAGGGAGGATTCCCTCTTTTTCTATTGATTGGAATAGTTTCAGAAGGAATGGTACCAGTTCCTCCTTGTACCTCTGGTAGAATTCAGCTGTGAATCTACCACATCAAATAATTTAAATTGGTTTTGCAGTAATGAAACTGTTAAAGAATGTAGTATGAAGATTTTGGTTTCTTGCAATATAAGGCTCATTGAAGAAAATGTAGAAGTACCTGTATGATTCAAACCTTAGATATGAGTATTTCTGTACCTGTATTAATATTTAATCTTATTAACAGTGAAAACTTTAATACTTTGAATCATAGTACTTCATGGCTTTAAGCTATGAATGCATTATACCATATAAAAATATATGACTATAATGAATGCATTTGAAGATAATTCAAGTTTGCCCTAATCCAGTTGGGCAGAGGTTTTACTATGGTCAAATAAAATATGAAATCTCATCAATTCAAGGATGGTGAGGTCGGAAGATTTAATTTTTTGGCATATTAAATTTTTATATGTCAATGGCAAATTTAATATTGGTGATGAATAATAAAATGTAATTGTATCAGCCTCAAGATCATTTCATATTGCAGTTTTTTAGCTACCTGTGGAAAAATCACTGTTATTTAACTCTATGAAAGAAAAATGCTGCATTATAGTAAATGGAAACTCTAAAAACATGCAATGTATTTAATTTCAATGTGAAAAATCTAAATAAATCAGCCCCAAAATTCCAATAAATACATTGATTTTTCTAGGTCAGAGAAGAGGAAATAGAGGAGTTAGATACCTTATTAAGCAATTTTTGTGAACTCTCCACTCCTGGAGGTGTAGAGAATAGTTATGGGAAAATAAACATCTTACTTCAAACTTATATCAGCCGAGGAGAAATGGACAGTTTCTCTCTTATATCAGATTCTGCATATGTTGCACAGGTAAGAATCTTATTCCCCTTTTCTCTTCCTTGAATATATTTAGAGGACCAAGGTGTTAATTCATGCTGTGCTGTGAATGCATTGCTTTGTGACATGCTACCAAACCACCATTTTACTTAGAACTGGTTCTGCTAATTTGTAAATATTTTATGTAATCTATGCTCATAAAACAGGACTGGGGATGAGATTTGGTGACTGATTTGGCTTTTTTTGGTGGTGTTGATGTTTCTTATACAGTTTTAAAATGATACCTGATTTTTTTCTACTTTAAATGATGAATTTCATTTCTTTTACTTATAAAGTAAAAGAATATAAAGTACTTATAAAGAGAAAAGTTAAAGGGTATTGCAAGCATAAAGAAAAGATTGTGGAACTTTTTTAGTTTTTACCAAATATTAGAAATAATAATATTTTTAATCATTAAACAAGGCATAGTAAACATGTTTCCTACCATGTGTTCAGTGTGATAAGTCTCTGGTTTTTACAAAAGTAATCTCTCCTCTCTACTGTTGAAACTTAAACATTGAGGACAGAAAGAAAATTATTCCCTAAACTACACATTTAATTTATAACTTTTAAAAAATACCATGGTATAAAATGTTCAAATATTTGTGTTTTTATATTCAAGCCCTTATGTAAAGTAAAGTAGGTTATATTTTACCCTATTTATGCTTCAAATGAAAGATTTCCCTTCTAGACATACTTTTTTAAAAAAATTATTTACATGTCAAGGCTTTTTAATTTTATTTTATTGAGTACTTCCTTTTATAAATTAAGAAGAAATTAAAGCTTTTATTTTAAATATGGAAATGATTCTTCTATTTGTAATTTTGTTCAAAGACTAAATATAGAAAAAGAATGTTTGTGTTAAGTAAATCATTATTAATAGCCATGAGTACTCAGGAGTCCTTTAAACATGGAATATTTACAAACACAAACCAAGACATATTGGTAAACATTTTGAATGCGTGTAGTAATTTAATCAGTGTAACCAAGACACCACGTGATGATTTCATAAATTATATAAAGTTAATATAGATGTAGTGAAAATATTTATATATTCTTTAAACCCTATAGCTTCTATAGGAATAACTTTCTAATCTCCTTTGTTTTATCGTTTTGCTGTAATGCAATATTGTCATTTTATATTTTCTAATGATTTCATATTGAAATAGTTAATCATTTAAATAAAAGGTAAAGTTTTACTGGGTTCTGGATGAATAATCTGGCAACATTTCTGCTTGCTTCAAGATTATGAAGATATTATCAGAGACTGACATAAGAATTGCTTACAATGTAAAACTTTAATTCTCTTCATGATTGGTATCCAGGAAATCAACTTCTGATTAAGGATATCTCAAAGCATCCCTGGTTTTTCTTAAACGGCCATTATGGAGTTAGCATCCCTGAATGCATCAGATAAATTATACTTTATTACATTTTAAGTTTAAGCTATCAGTAATTGAACAACTACTCTCTCAACTCTGTAAAATGGTATTTTCTTCTATATTTTTTAAACTGTCTCTTCTCAGCCCCTAAGGTAAACCTATAGCTCAAATATTCTAGGATTTTATTTAAAGGCCTATGCTTAACTTTTCTAGACTGTACCATGTTATAGACTTATTATTTTGAACCAATTTATATCATTCTAGATTAACATGTCCTGTTTGTATCTTGTCATATGGAATTTCTCCTACTTCTTTTAGCATTGAGGGGACAACTGTAGATCCTGAAATATTAAAATGACATACTTTCAAAGACAGTTGGGAAAATTAGCCTGATAGTGTTTTTTTAAGAACAAGTGGGAATGAGGTAGGAAAACCTATTTGATAGATACAGTAATCAAAATTTTATTTATTATTCTCTGGGCCTTATAAAGACCCATTCAGTCATTTTTAATGGATATCAGAACTGTCCTCATACTTCTATTTACCATTTTGTACTTTAGTTTCTAATACTGAAACAAAATAGTCAAATTTGTCAAAAGACAGCGCGTATCTTATATAAAATGTGAAATGAAAGCCTTTAACTCATCTGTCATTTTTGACCTCATAATTTTAGGCTGGATTGTTTGTCTGACATTTGAAATCTTTTCAGTTTTGTATCTCTTGTTTGGATTTTAACCAGATTGAACATTCTTTATTTTCAAATACAGATGTTACTGGATTTTGGAAGGTATCTTTAAGTTCATTTAAAAAACAATCTTTAATAAAACAATCTGCAAAGTTAATGATAGAGGAGTGGAGGCAAAATAAATGGGAGCTAGCTGTAGAAATGTGAAGAAAAAAGACTGCATTCATTATAACTTTCTGTATGTCTGCTAATAAAGTTATCCTCAGACCACTGAGTCTAGAATCTCAGTTATATTTGGAGTCCTTTAGTCCTGGCTTTGAGTAGATGCTCTGACACCAACTAGCAGTGTGACCGTGGTCAAATTTTTTACCTCTTTAAGCCCTAGTATATTCATCTATAAAATCATAATATTAATATCAATTAAATGCAGTTTTTGTAAAAATTAAATGAGGCAATATATGTAAAGCAAGTTAACACATTGTTTGGTTTATAGGAAGCCATTAGTATGGCCCTTTCATATGAGTAGCTACACTAACCAGTATTTCATTTGTCACCCTTCTCTCATTATTTTTTTTCCCCTGACTGGATCCCAATCTTCCTTAATCCTCTAAATAGCCTTGTAAATTTAATCATTCCACTATTCACCAAGAGGCGTCCTTGTCTCTTATAGTCAGATGCCTTAACAGCCTCCTAAATATTTTGCATGCCTTTTATCTCTTCCTACTTCATTCCTGTTTAGAAGGTAGAACTTTCTAAGAATTTGGAAATAAGGCTTCGCCTCTGAGAGCAAGCAAGTAGCATCCACATATAAACGATAGGATTATTCTTATGTAGAAATAATAAGAATAATTAGGATTATATGAGAAAAGATATTGCCCCACAATTCAAGGATGCAGCTTGACTTGCACTTCTTTTCAGACTGAGTTTGAATAATAAATTTATTGACAAATTTAAAAGCACATTGGGTATAACCACCAATCTCCTCCTATTATTTTTTAGAATGCAGCTAGAATTGTCCGTGCTCTTTTTGAAATTGCTCTGAGGAAACGTTGGCCTGCCATGACCTACAGGCTCCTGAATCTTAGTAAAGTCATTGACAAGAGGCTTTGGGGTTGGGCTAGCCCTTTGAGACAATTTTCAATCCTACCACCACACATCCTAACAAGATTAGAAGAAAAAAAGCTTACTGTGGATAAGCTGAAAGACATGAGGAAAGATGAAATAGGTAAGAAGGAAGCAAATATGTTTGAATGTATTGTTTTGTGCAAATAAAATATGTTGCTAGGTGTAAAAGAAGGTACTGTGAATTTCCACATTAATCAAAATAAAAATTTTACCATATTTATAAATCTTTTTCATTTATCTAAAATCAAGCGAAAATCTCTTCATATTCAAGTGAGTCTGTTTATAGTAGTTTAAACACTATCAAGTCTCAGTAATTTTAAGAACCGTATTAATAGCTAAAGAAACCTTGATACTGACTTTAAAAACTGTGAATTGCTAATTCAAGTTAACTATTACAAAATATTCAAACATGCCAGGTCAAGAATGTCAGCTATTCTACATAGCAAATCATAAAACAAGCAATAAAATCACCTTCTCTGAAATCCCATTTACAAGTCAGATTATATTGCTTTTTTCTGCCTGGACACATTTCTTCTATGTGATATTTTTCTTGCAGGTCACATTTTGCATCATGTGAATATTGGACTGAAGGTCAAACAATGTGTTCATCAGATTCCTTCTGTTATGATGGAAGCATCCATTCAGCCCATCACAAGGACTGTCCTCCGAGTGACACTCAGCATCTATCCTGATTTCACTTGGAATGATCAGGTAGAAGTGGAAAACGCCTGTATCTGTGTTAAACAAAAATGTCTGTACTACAGGCTCAACTACATCTGTTCCTAAGGCATATACAAAATCCTCTAAAAGGAATATATATTGAGGATTTATTTTAAAAATTATAGCAATTAGCCGGGCATGGTGGCAGGCGCCTGTAGTCCCAGCTACTCGGGAGGCTGAGGCAGGAGAATGGCATGAACCTGGGAGGCCTGAGCTTGCAGTGAGCCAAGACCGTGCCACTGCACTCTAGCCTGGGCAACAGAGCGAGACTCCATCTCAAAAAATAATAATAATAATAATAATAAATTATAGCAGTATTTACTGTCATCCTCAAGAAAACCGTGGTATATTAGTAATATTTCAACCAGTGAGATTCCTTCAAAACATTTAGGAAACCTAAATTTCAACAATGAACAACAGTTTAGTGGATTTAACTCCATAGGGACTTTGCTATATTAGTTCTATCTTCTTTTATTTTCTCTATGTTATCTTCATTTTTGCCATGTCTACTTTGTCATTTTAGCCTTCCAAAAAATTCAAGATTTTTCATGGTAAAAAGAGCCATTTTTCATCTTGATGTCTCTTAAATTAATATTCTTTCGTTTTTTGAAACATTAGACTTGTAGAAAAGTATTCTGTATTTTCCCCCGGTCACCTGTTTCTTTGCTGCTAAGACTACTTTCTCCATGATCTCCAAAGACTGATTTGCCATAATAGATTTTTCTCAGTTATTTTCTTTACTTCTCTGAATATTTAACACTATACAGTTTTTCAAAATGTCCATCCTTGATTCCCATCATGTTTTTGTTTCTGTTTTAATTCTTTCTCCTCCTTTGATAGCTTAGATATTATTATGTATATAAAGATACACACCAGATTCTCTTTTTATTCAATCAACATTTTTTAAAGATCTATTTTTGTACCAGTTACTATGTTAGAGATTGTAGGTACAAAGGCAAGTTAGGCTCAGTTCTTACTTTCAAGAAGCCAATCAGGGAAAACAAGGAAATCACTATTTATAGTATAGCAGTGCCTATTTCACATGTTATTGTAAAGTTCTAATTAAGTAAGTATCTTCTGCATTACCTAATGTTTATACATCTTTAATGTGAATGAATTTTAACAGTGTGCTCCAAAATTACCCAACCATGGTTTTAACCCAATTCTACATTGGTCTTAAAAGTGTCTAAATCTTTAATTCCTTTAGTTTCCTCAGCTATAACCATGTATTATTATAATAATAATAATGTTTTTTACAGAATTTTCATTGGGACTAGATGATACAAAATTATATTTAATATTTCTATAGATAAAAAATTTCACATAAATATAAATTTATAGTTACCCATAAATTCATATTTGAAATTTTATTTTTAATAGACTATTTTTGAAATAAGTGGAAGTTTTGTATTTCTTACACTGTCTCCTACCAATATCTGTAATAAATCTGCAGTTTGATTTAATTCATTAGTAAGACAGAGTACTTAATGATTTTAATAGTTATCACTGTCAGGCACAATGCTGTTGGCTTCAAGAATGGAAAACTTGACTTGCCTCAAACTGAGTTAAGGATGAAAGTATATTATCTTTCATAATGAAAGGTCCACAGGTAGAATAGGCCCTAAGGATGGTTGAGTCTTCTGTTTAAAGATGTCATTCAAGGACCAGGAACTTTTCACCCATTTGCTCTGCTGACACTTTTGGATACTTCTCAAATGTTTTCATGATTTTTTTGTTTGCATTAAACAGAGCATGGGAAACACATCCCCACTTCTCCAGCCCAGAGCATGGACCACAGACCTTTTCTTCAGTCTAATTGGGCCAGTATTTGTCATGTGTCTCCGCCTTACCACAGCAGTTGGGAGGGGAATCCCATGAGCTGATTGACTTATGCCAATCAAAATTATCCCAAGGGATGTGGTCACTTTTTCTTGAGTCACGTGAGGGCGAGATGCATGCTGAACAAGACTGGGTTTTGGAAGGAAGAGCGAGAGAGAGAGAGAGTAAGAGAGAGAGAGAAACACACGGAAATGGATAAAGCAAAATACAGTATATCTATCCAATGGGATATTATTAGACAATAAAAAGGAATGAAAGCATTGATGCATGCTAAAACATAGATGAACTATGAAACCATCATGGTAAATTAAGAAATCCAGTCACAAAAGACTGCATATTACATGATTGTATTTAATTGAAATTTTCAGAATAGGCAAATCTGTAAGGAAAAGGTAGTGACTACTAATGGGTACAAGATTTCTTTTTGAGGTGGTGAAAATGTTCTAAAATTACATTATGGTGATGGTTGTACAACTTTGGAAATATATTAAAATCATTGAACTGTATACTTGAAATGTTTAAGTGAGTAAACTTTGTAATATAAATTATATATCAATAAAGCTTCTTGAGTGAGAAGATTGGATGCTATCCCTTACTTGAGTTATGATATGCATAGTAGCAGGATGCTATTTTTCTTCTAGGTACATGGGACAGTGGGAGAACCTTGGTGGATTTGGGTAGAAGATCCTACAAATGATCATATTTATCATTCGGAATATTTTCTAGCTCTAAAAAAACAAGTAAGTGTATATATGTGAATATATCCTTATTTGCTATTGTAAAAAAAAAGTATACTAACACTTTCTGCTTTTATTTCTCTGTAATTTTATAGTACAATTAAAACTTTATTTTATGTTTTAGTTTTCTGTTAGTTTTAAAAGAATACAGTGATTAAATGTTATAGTATTGGTATATTCAATGTGATAATGGTTTAAGAAATTCAGTTACCAGTCATGCCCCACATAGTGACATTTCAGTGAACAAGGGACCACATACACAACAACAGTACAATAGTGGTCCCATAAGATTATAATACTGTATTTTCACCTACTTTTTCTAGGTTTGAATATGTGTAGATAGGTAAGTACCACTGTGTTATAATTGCCTAAAATATTCAATACAGTAACATGCTGTATGGTAACATGCTGTATAAGAGCAGTAGACTATGCCATGCAGCCTAGATGTTTAGGAGGCTATACCATCTGGCTTGTCTACGTACACTATGATGTTCTTAAGACAAAATTGCGTAATGACACATTTTTCAGAACCATTGCTGTCATTAAGCAATGCATGACTGGATAATCTTTACCATGGTTTAAGACATGGGTTCCAGAGGTGTGGAATATGTAAAATAGGTAGGATCAATAATAATCTTAAGGGTCACATGCACAAAATACTGAATAGTATTGAATTAAAAGAGCATTTCTTCTAAATTTCTTTATAAATCACAAGACAAAGACTCAGTTTGATTGTTCTTTAACTGATGCCTCATTCATAATTTCTGTTTTTATCAAAGAGAAAGCAAGCTTCAGGTAAGAGTCTTGGGTAGGCAACAGTAGAATTTCATAGCAGTGTTTTGTATTCATTGCTTTTGTCTTCTCGGTTACCTTCTATTTGTACCAAGTGATTCCAGTATTCCACTTTAGGTACTGATAGAACTTAACGAAAAATATTAAGTAAATAATATGGTAATTTGGTAAGGTAAAAATCATGAAGTTACGTAATTGAATGAGTGATGTTTGGGAAGTTCAGGTAGTCAAATTGGTAACTTGTTAATACATGATGATATGCATATGTAAATAATATAAATTGGCCATAAAATTTTACCTTCTATCAAGTATCCTCAGAAGGGCACCATGCACAAGTTTCTAAAGTTTCTGAGTATCTCTGCTATTTAGAAATTCAAGATACTTTGTCTTTAGTATATCTTGTAGAGATACCGTTATCTTAACAATAGACTAATAAGGCCTTTATGCTATTAGAATATCCATATTTATTTTTTACTTAATTCATATTAGGTCATTAGTAAAGAAGCTCAACTACTGGTATTTACAATCCCTATTTTTGAGCCTTTGCCTTCCCAATACTACATCCGAGCAGTGTCTGATAGATGGTTGGGTGCTGAGGCAGTATGTGTTATCAACTTTCAACATCTAATTCTACCAGAGAGACATCCTCCTCATACAGGTAACATGGTGAATGCTGGTTTGAATCATTGATTTTTCCAAAATGATTGTTTTAATTAATGTTGAAAAATGTCTACGCCTTATAAAGTTTTACTTGTAATCATTATAACTTCTCTATAACTCCCTTTTTATTTCGTTTGTCATTCATCATTTAATCTGTTCTCTCTGTAAAACTTTTATTTTCTCCCTGGCATTTATTCCAGTTTACTTAAACTTATTTCTAGTATGTTAAATTAAATAGCATACCAGTGAGTTATGGGGAATTTTCCCCCATCTTTTGTGTTTCTACACCAAAAACAAAAAAGCTAATATTAAGGAATCATATTATGGTATCACTAGGGAATGGATTTCCATATACCTCAAGTGAGTTTGTGTCCTGCAAATAACATCTACGCTTTATATTAGTTTTTTTTTTTATACTTTAACTTTTAGGGTACATGTACACAATGTGCAGGTTTGTTACATACGTATACATGTGCCATGTTGGTGTGCTGCACCCATTAACTCGTCATTTAACATTAGGTATAATCTTCTAATGCTGTCCCTCCCCTCTCTCCCCACCCCACAACAGGCCCCAGTGTGTGATGTCCCCCTTCCTGTGTCCATGTGTTCTCATTGTTCAATTCCCACCTATGAGTGAGAACATGCGGTGTTTGGTTTTTTGTCCTTGTGATAGTTTGCTGAGAATGATGGTTTCCAGCTTCATCCATGTCCCTACAAAGGACATGAACTCATCCTTTTTTATGGCTGCATAGTATTCCATGGTGTATATGTGCCACATTTTCTTAATCCAGTCTATCATTGTTGGACATTTGGGTTGGTTCCAAGTCTTTGCTATTGTGAATAGTGCTGCAATAAACATACATGTGCATGTGTCTTTATAGCAGCATGATTTATAATCCTTTGGGTATATACCCAGTAATGGGATGGCTGGGTCAAATGGTATTTCTAGTTCTAGATCCCTGAGGAATCGCCACACTGACTTCCACAATGGTTGAACTAGTTTACAGTCCCACCAACAGTGTAAAACAAACAACCCCATCAACAAGTGGGCAAAGGTTATGAACAGACACTTCTCAAAAGAAGACATTTATGCAGCCAACAGTCACATGAAAAAATGCTCATCATCACTGGCCATCAGAGAAATGCAAATCAAAACCACAGTGAGATACCATCTCACACTAGTTAGAATGGCGATCATTAAAAAGTCAGTAAACAACAGGTGCTGGAGAGGATATGGAGAAATAGGAACACTTTATGTTAGTTTTATCCCTCTGCCCTAACATTATAAAGGGGTACATGGTAATCTTCAACATCACATAATAGTGTTTTTCACTGTCATACCTTGCAAAAATCCATTTTAAATTTTGATGACGTGAACAAATACCTTTTTATTTTGACTTAATATAGAAGCAGATTTTTCAGGAATAAATGTTTACAATGATACTTTTAAGTGCCCTATGAAATACTCTATTTCAAAAAATCCTAAACTAATCTGTTAATTAACTAGTATAATAAGTTTATTTCTTCTTTTTCAGGATTATAATTGATGAGTATTGATTTTAAGAGGGCCTTAATTTATAGAAAAAGGAAAGTCCATATTTTTTCTCATATGATTCTTCCAAAGAGAAACCCTTTGTCATTTTCAGAATAAAAATGTAGTCCTCACTACTTTTAATGAACTCATTATTTGGCAGTCCTTTGGGAATTGAAAGAGGTCTTAATGTGACTTTAAACTTTGCCATTTTTGTCAAATGTGTACCTTATTCAGTATCTTACCTTATTCTTAAAGAGAGATACTTTATACTACAGCTTAATTCCACTTTGATGTCTTGGCAGAACAGAACTAAAAGGCTTGTCAACATAGAAGAATATGAGATTATAGTATCTAGTGATCTACTCATTGAAGGGAATCTTTCCAGTCTTCTTTCATCAAATGTGCTTACATATAATATTTAGAATCTCAGAATAAATTATATAAAAAATGTTTGGTGCTTTAATTTAAAATACATGCTTCAAACATCATTAATCTTTGAGTACAGCACTTGATCTTAACTTGCGTTAGCATTCTATTTCAATGTTCATTTAATCTTTTGTCTGCCAAATGACCAAGAACATATCACCCTATTCATATAATTAGCTGAGTTCTGACTACATTTTTAAAAACAATAAATGTACCACCATAACATCTCAGTTGATATTAGACATATACAAAGTAACCTCAATGATTTGAATATATAGTCCAATTGAGCCCAAATGAGCCAAGAAAAACCTTCATCTTTCACTAATGTAAAGCATTGTAATTTAACATCATTAGTAAATATGCAATATGCAGTTTATTTTTTTTTAATCTTTTTAAGAACATATCTCGGCTTCGATTAGCATTATAAGCATTAACTTGCAATGCCTCCCCTCCTTCCTCCTCGATTTTTTAAATTCATTTTATTTTATTTGTGAGACGGAGTTTCACTCTTTGGCCCAGGCTGGAGTGAAGTGGGGTGATCTGGGCTCACTGCAACTGCCACTCTCCGAGTTCAAGTGATTCTCCTGCCTCAGCCTCTCGAGTAGCTGGGATTACAGGTGCCCGCCACCATGCCCAGTTAATTTTTGTGTTTTTAGTAGAGACGGGGTTTTGCCATGTTGGCCAGGCTGTTCTCAAACTCGTGACCTCAGGTGATCCATCCGCTTCAGCCTCCCAAAGTGCTAGGATTACAGGCTTGAGCCACCGCGCCTTGCCTCAATTTTTAGTGCTTCAGAAAATTTAAGAAACCTACAGTCTGGTATAGAAAGCATGTCATTAGCCCTCAGTTACCTATGTAATTAATTGAATAGAGCAGTGGGGAAAGGATAATTTTTTAAATTAACTTTTTGACATTTAAATATATTTTTTAAGAAGAAAATTTGCCATACTTCCATTTTGAAACAGTACCGTGAACATCTAACTCAAAGTACAGACTACTATGTTACCTTACGGATTATTTCTTCTTCTTGTTCGAATTTCAAATGACTGGATTTATCTTTCATGAAATAATCTTGAGAGTAAAGTTGCCTTCTGGTTTTCTAACTGATACCTTTCTGGATTATGGAAAATATAAGGTCTGTCGAATTCAAGGATGTATAACTGTTTCTCTAAATCATTTTATGTTTCTAATTCCCTAGTCCTCCCATCCACATAATAAGAAACAACTAAATCTAGTTTATTTCTAGGTTTTCTCAGGGCAGGTTTTGTTTACTCAGTCATGCTTTGCTTTAAAACTCCCACCCAATTTTCTACCTGGAATTACCCTAAATTCATTTTACTTTCCATTGACAACAATGGTTAACTCAACTACTCTTGTTTGGTCAGTGTCTAACAGAACAAGAGTAATTTGTTGTTAGTAATCATTTCAGTGTTGAAGTCCACAAATGGTTTTAATTTTTTTACCAATTGAGACAGATTTAGGTTTTGTTCTATAACATACATATACTTGTTATTCAAATGACTTTCCGGATTGGAAAAAAAAGGATATAGCATTATATTTGGCTTATAGGGCACTCCCCCAGAAAAGCATCCAGTATGTCAATATGGTAAATGTGGTTATTTGCGTGACATATTTGTTGAAATGCCAGATCTGTAATGGGTATATAAGAATTTGTGTTAAGCTTTTTCTGCTTGTCTAAGGAACTAAGGATTACTATAATCTATTATTTACAATACAATATTCGGTATTGTGCATGTTTTTCAATTATTATATAGCCATCCTGTTGGGTCTTTTCAGAATTACTGGATCTTCAGCCTTTACCAATCACAGCTTTGGGATGTAAAGCATATGAAGCCCTGTACAACTTCAGCCACTTTAACCCTGTACAGACACAAATATTTCATACACTGTATCACACGGATTGTAATGTCCTACTTGGAGCACCTACTGGATCGGGAAAGACTGTTGCAGCTGAATTAGCCATTTTCAGAGTCTTCAACAAATACCCTACTTCAAAGGTCTGTTGAAAGAATCATACTTACATTTAATTAGAAAAGACAGTTCATAATCTCTAAATTAGACAGTTCTAAATGTATTAGCAGGGTCCAATGAATAGATTTGTCACTCTCAGTGAATTTCTCAGGGGACCAGATCAATACAGGTATACCGTGAAGATATCATGGGTTTGGCTATATTCTACCTCAATATAGTGAATGTCACAATAAAGCAAGTCACACAAATTTTTTGGATTCCTAGTGCATATAAAAATTCTGTTTATACTATACCATAACCTATTAAGTGTGTAATAGCATTATGTCTAAAAAATATACATAGCTAAATTTGAAAATACTTTATTACTAAAAAATACTATCAATCATCTCAGCCTTTAATGAGTCTTAATCTTTTTGCTAGTTAAGGGTTTTGCCTCAATATTGATGGCTGCTGACTGATCATGGTTGTGGCTACTGAAGGTTGGAGTAGCTGTGGCCATTTCTTAAAATAAGACAACAATGAAGTTTGCCACATTGATTGACTCTTCCTTTCATGAAAAATTTTTCTGTAGCATGTGATGCCGCCTGATAGCATTTTACCCACAATAGAACGTGTTTCAAAATGAGTCAACCCTCTCAAACCCTGCCACTGCTTTCTGAACTAAGTTTATGTAATATTCTAAATCCTTTTTGTCATTTCAGCAATGGTCACAGTATCTTTGTCATCAGTAGATTCTACCGCAAGAAACACCTTTTCTTTGCTCATCCATGAGAAGCAACTCCTCATCTGTTCATTTTATCAGGCGATTATAACAATTCAGTTATATCATCAGGCTCCACTTCTAATTCTAGTTCTCTTGCTGCTTCCACCACATCTGCAGTGCCTTTCCCTACTGAGGTCTTGAACCCCTCAGTCATCCATGAAGGGTGGAATCAACTTCTTCCTAACTCCTGTTAATGTTGATATTTTGACCTCCTCCCAAGAATCATGAATGTTCTTAATGGCATCTGGAATGGTGAATTCTTTCCAGAAGATTTTCAACTTACTCTGCCCACGTCCATCAGAAGAATCACTCTCTATGGTCTTATGAAACATATTTCTTAAGTAAAAAGATAGGAAAGCCAAAATTACCCCTAGATCCCTGGAGTGCAGAATAGATCTTATGTTAGCAGGCATGAAAACAACATTCATCTCTTTGTACATTTCCATCAAAGCTTTGGAGTGTGATTAGATGCATTGTCAATGAGCAGTCACATTTTGAAAGGAATCTTTTTTTCTAAGCAGTAGATCTCAACAGTGGGCTTAAAATATTCAATAAACCATGCTGTTGAGTAGATATGCTGTCATCCAGGCTTTGTTGTTCCATTTTTAGAGCAAAGGCAGGGGCGATTTAGCATAATTCTTAAGGACCCTAGGGTTTTCAGAATGGTAAATGAGCATTGGCTTCAACTTCAAGTCACCAGTTGCATTAGTCCCTAACAAGAAAGTTAGCTTCAGCCGGGCGCGATGGCTCACGCTTGTAATCCCAGCACTTTGGGAGGCCAAGGCGGGCAGATCACGAGGTCAGGAGATCGAGACCATGGTGAAACCCCGTCTCTACTAAAAATACAAAAAAATTAGCCGGGCGTGGTGGGGGGTGCCTGTAGTCCCAGCTACTCGGAGAGGCTGAGGCAGGAGAATGGCGTGAACCCGGGAGGCGGAGCTTGCAGTGAGCTGAGATTGCGCCACTGCACTCCAGCCTGGGCAACAGAGCCAGACTCTGACTCAAAAAAAAAAAAAAGTTAGCTTCTCCTTTGAAGCTTTGAAGCCAGGCATTGACTTCTCCTCTGTACCTGTGAAAGTCCTTGATGACATCCTCTTCCAATATTAGGCTATTTTGTATACATTAAAATTCTTTTGTTTGTTGTAGCCACCTTCATCAATTTTCTTAGCTATGTTTTCCAGATAAATTGCTGCAGCTTCTACATCAGCACTTGCTGCTTCACCTGGCACTTTATAGAGGTGAATTCTTTCTTGAAACCTTGTGAAACAAGCTTCAAACTTTTCTTCTGGATCATCTTCACCACTCTCAGCCTTCACAGAATTGAAGAGAATTTGGGGCTTGCTCTAGAGTAGGCTTTAGGTTATGGAAATATCATGGTTGATTTGATCTTCTGTCTGCACCACTCAGGCTTTCTCCATATCAGGAATAAAACTTTCACTTTCTTATCATTCTTGTGTTCAATGAATTAGCACTTTTCATTTCCTTCAAGAACATGTCCGTTGCATTCAAAACTTGGCTAACTCCTTGGTATTAAGAGGCCTAGTTTTTGGCCTATCTCAGCTTTTGACATGCCTTCCTCCCTAAGCTTAATCATTTCTAGCTTTTGATTTAAAGTGAGAGACATGCAACTCTTCCTTTCACTTGAACATTTAGAGGCTATTGTAGGGTTATTAATTGACCTAATTTCAGTATTGTTTTGTCTTAGGGAAGAAGGAAGCCTGAGGAGAAGGAAAGAGATGGGAGAACAGCTGGTCAGTGGAGAAGTTAGAACACACACAATTATCAATTAAGTTTGTCATCTTATATGGTGTAGTTCATGACACTACAAAACAATTACAATGATAACATAAAAGATCACCGACCACAGATCACCATAACTGATATAATAATACAGAAAAAGTTAGAAATATTGGTAGAATTAACAAAATGTAACAGAGGAATGAAGTGAGCACATACTGTTGGAAAAATCAATAGAATTGCTATTGATAGAATTGCTTGATGTGGGGTTGCCACAAACCTCCAATTTGTAAAAAAAACATCTGCAAAGTGCAGTAAAATGGGCTATGCCTATATTAGGTTAATTTGCAGCAGGAAAATTTACCTTAAACTTTGTAGTCCTCCAGTTGAAATTCTAATGTACGTAGTGACACACAAATCCTTTCCTCATTGTAAGATTTCTACAATTCATAGATAATTTCACTGTGAGAAACCCACTTCATAAGCAAAGTTAAACAATACAAAGTAATTCATAATCAAATCTTTTCTGTATGAAGAAAATGCTAGTGCTTTAATATAGTTTGATTATACATATTAAATATAGAGTAGCTTTTATATGACTTCTACAAATGGCCATATTATTTAATATCAAATAACATTACAAGTCAAGTAAGTATTGCTTTAAAGCTTTCTTGAAGCATAATTTTTTTAACTTTCCTAGTATTTATTATTTTTAATAAAAATTATGTATATTTAAGGTATACAATGTGATGTTTTGATATATATTGTCAAGTGATTACTACAGTCAAGCTAATTAACATACCTATCACTTCAAATAGTTATCTTTTTTGTGGTGAGAACACATAAAATCTATTCTCTTAGCAAATTTCAAGTATATAATGCAGTACTATTAACTGTAATCACCATGCTGTATATTAGGTGTCTAGTACTTATTCGTTCATGATAAATGAAACTTTATACCTGTTGACCAGTATCTTCTCATTCCCTCTTCCTCACCCCTGGTAACCAATATCCTACTTTTTCCTTCTATGAATCCAACTTTTGAAAATTCCATGTGTAAGTGAAATTATGCAGTATTTTTCTTTCTATGTCTGGCGTATTTCACTTAACATAATGTCCCTTGGGTTCATCTATATTGTTGAAAATGGCTGATTTCATTCTTCTTTAAAGCTGAATAATATTTCAGTGTGTGTGTGTGTACATATATATCACATATATAAATACACACATACATATATTACAATTTCTTTATCTATCTTGAGGCACTTGGATTGTTTCCATATCTGGGCTATTCTAAGTAAAGCTGCAATGAACATGGGAGTGCAGATATCTCTTTAAGATACTGATCTCATTTCCTTTGGATATATACCCAAAAGCGGGATTGCCGGATAGTTCTATGCTTAATTTTTAAAGAAATTCCAGATTGTCTTCCATAATGGCTGTACAGTTTATATTACCACCAATCATGTGCAGTAACATTTACCTTTTCTCCACATCCTCACCTACATGTGTGTTTTTTTTTCTTTTTTCTTTTCTTTTTCTTTCTTTTTTTTTTTTTTTTGAGGAGATGGGGTCTCACTGTGTTGCCCAGACTGGCCTTGAACTTCTGGGCTCAAGCAGTCCTCCTGCCTCAGCCTCCTGAGTAGCTGGGACTGCAGGTTTGTGCCACATGCCCGGCTGTCTTTTGTCTTTTGATAATAGCTATTTTAATAGGTGTAAATGGATGTCTTATTGTGATTTTAATTTGCATTTCCTTGACGATTAGTTATGTTGAGCACCTTTTCATGTATCCAATGGCCATTTGTGTGTTTTCTTTTGAAAAAAAATGTGTATTCAGATATTTTGCCCATTTTTAATTGAATAATTTGGGTTTATCTGCTATCGAGTTGTGTAAGTTTCTATTTTGGATTGTAACTTTTTATTAGATATTTAGTGCCCGCTTATCCTCAGGTGATACATTCCAAAACCCCGATGGATGCCTGCAACCTGATGGTATTGAACCCATTTGGGTAGCGGGAAGGGAGAGATAAGGAGAGAATTGTTAAAGGATGAAAAATTACAGCTGAATAGAAAGAATAAATTCTAGTGTTGTATACGACTGTAGAAGGACTGTGGTTAACAATAATATATAATATGGTTTCACATAGCTAGAAGAAGGATATTGAAGGTTCCCAACACAAAGAAATGATAAATGTTTGAGATGATGGATATGCTAATTACCCTGATCTGATCACTATACATTATATGTATCAAAACATCACTATGTATCCCATAAATATGTGCAATTATTATGTGTCAAGTAAAAACAAATAAAAAGTAAAAAAAGAAATGGTATAGTAGTACAGTACTATGTCCTTTATAAATATGTACTTAAGAAAAGTGTATTAAAATTTAATACTGTGGCAGTATCACAGTGCTTTTGTTCAAGTAACCCTTACATTACTTAGTAATGGACCCAAAGCACAAGAGTAGTGATGCTGGCAATTCGGATTTGCCAAAGAGAAGACAAAGTGTTTCAAGTGAAAAGATGAAAGTTCTTGACTTAATAAAAGAAAAAAAAATCATATGCTGAGACTGCTAAGATCTATGGTAAGAACAAACATTCCATCTGTGAAATCATAAGAGGGAAATCATAAGAAATTTGTGCCAGGCCAGGTGCAGTTGCTCACACCTGTAATCCCAGCACTTTGGGAGGATTTTCATTCATGTTTTCCACCCACAAATTTAATACCTTTTTTATCTTAACTAAGCATTTATCGTGTACTGTGGCCATAATTTTTGCAGTTTGAGGTTCAACATCAAAACTGGCACAAATTTCTTTTTTCTTTTCTTTTTTTTTTTTTTGAGACGGAGTTTTGCTCTCGTTGCTCAGGCTGGAGTGCAATGGCGCAATCTCTGCTCACCGCAACCTCTGCCTCCCGGATTCAAGCAATTCTCCTGCCTCAGCCTCCCGAGTAGCTGGGATTACAGGCATGTGCCACCACGCCCGGCTAATTTTTGTATTTTTTTTTAGTAGAGACGGGGTTTCTCCATGTTGATCAGACTGGTCTGAAACTCCTGACCTTAGGTGATCCACCCACCTTGGCCTCCCAAAGTGCTGGGATTACAGGCGTGAGCAACCTCACCCGGCCTGGCACAAATTTCTTATGATTTCCTTCTTACGATTTCACAGATAGAATGTTTGTTCTTACCATAGATCTTAGCAGTCTCAGCATATGATTTTTTTTTTCTTTTATTAAGTCAAGAACTTTCATCTTTTCACTTGAAACACTGTCTTCTCTTTGGCAAATCCGAATTGCCAGCATCACTACTCTTGTGCTTTGGGTCCATTACTAAGTAATGTAAGGGTTACTTGAACAAAAGCACTGTGATACTGCCACAGTCTTTCTAGTAAACCAGACAGTTACTAAGTGACTAATGGTTGGGGAGTGGTTACAGCCTGAATACTCTGGACAAAGGGATGATTCATGTTCCAGGCTGAATTGAGTGGGACAGTGTAAGATTCCATCATGCTACTTAGAAGGGTACATAATTTAAAACTTATGAATTATTTCTAGAATTTTTCATTTAACATTTTTGGACGACAGTTGACTACAAGTAATTGGAAGCATGGAAAGGGAAGGCACTAAGACAGAACTAATGTATATGGTTTGCAAATATTTTTTTTCGTTTTGTCATTTCTTTCATTTCGCATTGTCTGTTGATTTTATTTATTTATTTATTTTCCGTGTAGAAGCTTTTTAGTTTGTTGTACACCTATTTGTTTATTTTTGCTTTTGATGCTATGTCCCAAAAAGCATCGCCAAGACCAGCTTCGAGGAGCTTTTTCCTTATGTTTTCTTCTAAGAATTTTGTGGTTTGAGATCTTATATTTAATTATTTAATCCATTGTGAGTTAATTTTTGTATATGGTATATGGCAGTAGTTCTTTTACTTGTGAATATACAGTCTTCCCAACATCATTTATTGAAGAGATTATCTTTTCCTTATTGTATGTATGCTTCAGGCCCTTGTTGAAGATTAGTTGACCTTGTATGTGTGGTCTGATTTCTGGGCTCTCTTTTCTGTTCCACTGGTCTGTGTGCCTCTTTTTATGTCAGGTCCATATTTCCACACTGTTATGATTACTGTAGCTTTGTAATATAGTTTGAAACCAGGAAATGTGATGCATCTGACTGGTTTTCTCCCTTAAAATTGCTTTGGCTGTTCAAGGTCTTTGTGCTTCCATGTGAATTTTAGGATTTGTTTTTTCTATTTCTGTGAAAAATGCCATTGGAATTCTGATAAGGATTGCATTTAAACTGAAGATTGCTTTGGGTTGTATGACCATTTCAACAATATTAATTATTCTAGTCCATGAACATGGGATATCTTCTCATTTATTTGTGTTTTCTTCAGTTTCTCTTCAACGTTTTATAGTTTTCAGTGTACAATTTTTTACCTCTTTAGTTAACTTTATTCCTAAGTACTTTATTCTTTTTGGTGCTATTGTAAGTGGGACTGTCTTCTTGATTTTTTTTTTGATAGTTTGCTAATAGTATATATTCTACTGGTTTATATATGGTGACTTTGTGTCCTTCAAGCGTGTTGAATTTATTAATTCTAACAGTTTTTTATGTCGTATTTAGAGTTTTCTTGTTCTTAATTTTGTGAGTACATCACACTAAAATAGAAACATTTACAGAGATGTTGTGATTGGAATTGTGGGCTAGTTTCCTCATCATTTATGATTTCAGAAATGTCTTAACATCCTTTTGTAGTGTTTCCTAATTAGTGGCTTTTCTTCCCTACTTAACCCTAAGTTTTCCTACTTTTCAGTCTCTCTAATATGTGGTTATTGATCTCTAGAGACATGTTAATATAACAGTAGAGCTCTACTCTAAATTAGAAACATAAAGGGAATACATTTTGTATAGGTTTGTATTGCTATAGACCAGCTTTTATTTATTTTTTTGAAACCTAAAGTGTACTGTCAGCATCTTCATAAAATCTGCATTAAAATTTAAACAAGTTTATTTCACTTCAAAACTTCAACATCAGTACATTTATTCATGAAAGAGTAACATACATCTCAAATAAATATTAATCATAATAATAGAAAAAAATTTTTTCATCAGAACCCTAATTTTCTCTTATAATGTGTATCTCATAATTTGTTTTGTTTTTATTATGTAGAATATAATTTCAAGTAAAATGCCTGAGGAAAATACCTCTGATGCTTTTTTAAAAGTAATTTAAATTCATCTACATTAATATTTTTTATGAATAGAATGTTTGTGATGTGTTACATTTCTGTCTTATTTTGGATAAATGTAGTTTGAGTTAATGACTTTTTCCCATTGATTTAAAAATTTGAGTATTCAGAATTAAAAGATACATTTTAAAACCACACTGTCATATTTTGACAAAGTTTTTGGAGTTTACTTTTATTTGAAAATGCCATCACTATTTTCATGAGTATTTTTGGCTATTCTCTCCTTTTTAGGCGGTATATATTGCACCCCTAAAAGCCCTAGTACGTGAAAGAATGGATGATTGGAAAGTTAGAATAGAAGAAAAACTTGGTAAAAAGTAAGTTCTTACTTTTACTCAAAAGATACGCTTTGAATTGACTAAAAGGACCAGGAAATAAGAGTTGAATAAAACTGTTGAATGGTTTTACAGTGATTTTCATAGTCTTTTATTTAACTGCTGAATGGTTTTACAATGATTTTCAGTCTTTTATTTAAAGATATGTACCTACTATTAAAATAATATCAATATTCCCATTGTTTTAAGATTGAAAATGAAATCTTCTAAATTACTTAACGTGAGTACTTTTATTTGGCAGGATAACTTTTTCAAAATATTTTCATTCTAAAACAAAACAAAAATAAGTTCTGTCTCTCTATTTTTTTCATATTATGTAGAATAACTTCCAGAAACTGCTTAGAAGGCATTTTGCTTGTAAATTATTTATGAAAAAGCAGAAGTTCTTTGAAAAACACGATGTGGGGTTTTTTTCATTAATAATTTAATATACTACAAGGTTATTCATTGCAGTATTATTTTAAATAGTAAAAGATTACAGAGAAACGAATTTCCAACAGAGCATCAGTAAGTAAATTATAGTACATTCACACAATGTAAAATATTGTATTACTCTGTAAAAAATAAACTATGTGAGTTCTTTTTATATGGAAAGAATGATCTCCAAAGATAATGTAAAAAAAAAAAATTAAGTATCCTAGCTTATGTTTTTTCAAAATGATAAAGAATATGAATATGTGGTTCTTTTCAGAATGAGAACTAGCTGTCTATAGGATAGGGATGTTATGGAGACTATTCTCTATATTCTTTGAGCCATGTGAATATATTTCATATTCAAAATAATATATAAAATGTAAATCTTTAAAATAAACAAGGACAAGTAGATACTTTGTGAACATTATGCTTAGAGGAACCCGTTTTGCCCTTTTTCTTATTTTCCAAGTCTTAACACAGATTAGAAATATTAGGCTGGGCGTGGTGGCTCATGCCTGTAACCTTGGCACTGTGGGAGGCTGAGGCGGGTGATCACCTGAGAAAAGGAGTTGGAGACCGCCTGGCCGACATAGTGAAACCCCATCTCTACTAAAAATAAAAAAGGAGCTGGACGTGGTGGTGTATGCCTGTAATCCCAGCTACTTGGAAACAGGAGAATCGCTTGAACCCGGGAGGTAGAGGTTGCAGTGAGCTGAGATCAAACCACTACACTCTAGCCTGGGTGACAAAATGAGACTATGTCTCAAAAAAAAAAATAAAAAATAAAAAAAGAAAGAAAAGAAATTATTTTAGTAATTACTTAAAATTTGGTGTTGGCCTAGAGCTAATCCTATGTAATTAGGAATTCTTAGGTAATTCCTCTAGATCTGCATAGGTTTTTCTTTTCCTTCTCTCTCGCTGTATGACTGTGATCTGCTTAGAATGAGTTGGTACATATTTGCTCTGGCTTATCTTGTTTTCATCCTAATACATTTCATTTTGGCTATAAAATCTATAGAAAATTCCAATCTAAGGAAAGATACGAGTTTGCACACAATCTAAATTACACATAATTTTAAATTTACACATAATCCTAAATATTCTTAATGAATGCCTTTTTTTGTCTCCATAAAGTAACACTTGCCTTCATTAAAAAAAACTTTATTCCAACGTAGGGACAAGGAAGTATGAGTTCAACTTTATAAAATCACCTAGGATGGAGTTTCTATAAACATAATTAAAGCAAAGTTTGATATCCTTGCATATCTGTTTAAAAGTTAGATATGTCAGTGATTGGAATTTATATGACCTTCATTTTATGGCAAGAAATTTTCTTAGAGTTTTTAAGAAATGTACATTTTGGACTCAACTTGGAAAATTTCAAAAATCAAAGGTAGATAAAGTAATTTTAAGCCTTATAAAATTTTATTTTAAAAGAGATAGGTTTTTGCATTTCCAAGGTCATTTGTTACTTGAAAAGGTTCTGGGATCATTTTTATATTTCCCTCCAGAGTTATTGAACTAACAGGGGATGTGACTCCTGATGTGAAATCCATTGCCAAGGCTGACCTTATCGTCACTACGCCAGAGAAGTGGGATGGAGTCAGCAGAAGCTGGCAAAATAGGAACTATGTTCAGCAAGTCACTATTCTCATCATAGATGAGATCCATCTGCTTGGTAGGTACCACTGTATCTAAAGCCAGTTTACAAACTTTAACTTTGTAAATTATTAGTATTATTTTTAATTTGCATGTAATATTTATATATATTTCTGGGACACAATGTGATTTTTTGATATACGTATATAATGTGGAATTATTAAATCAAGATAATTAACATCTATCACCTTACGTATAAATTGTGGTGAAACATAAAAAATTTTATCTTAGTGTATTAATCTGTTCTCACATTGCCATAAAGGAATACCTGAGACTGGGTAATTTATTTTTAAAAAGAAGTTTAATTGGCTCAAGATTCTATAGGCTGTATAGTAAACATAGTGGCTCCTGCTTCTGGGGAGGCCTCAGGAAGCTTTCAGTCATGACTGAAGGCAAAGCAGGAGAGAGCTTCTTACATGGCAAGAGCAGGAACAAGAGAGGAAGGTGGTGGGGGAGGTGCTACATGCTTTTAAACAACTAGATCTCATGAGAATTTACTCACTGTCATGAGAATAGCACCAAGAGGATGGTGCTCAGCCATTTAGGAGAAACAGCCCCCATTATCCTATCACCTCCTACTAGGCCCCACCTCCAACATTGGAGATTACAGTTCAACATGCAATTAGCAATTTTGCAATTTAGCAATGTTGAAATATACAATATATTATTATTAACTGTTGTCACACTGCTGTACAATTGATCTGACAAACTTATTTCTCCTGTCCAACTGAAACATTGTACCCTTTGACCACCATCTCTCTATTCCCTTCTCTTGTAACTCCAACCCATGCCCCTAGACTCTGTTAACCACATTTCTACTCCTTACTTCCATGAGGTCAGTTTTTTTTAATTCAACATCCAAGTGACATCATGCACTAGGAGTGGGATTGCAGAATCCTTTGGTAGTTGTATCTTTAGTTGTTTTTTTTTTTGAGGAAGCTACGAACTTTTCCTTTTGTAGTTGCTGCGGTGGCCAACACAGACTTGTTAAATGATTAACATTGATTTTTCCCTATTTTCTAGGGGAGGAAAGAGGCCCTGTTCTAGAGGTCATTGTATCTCGAACAAATTTTATCTCATCACACACAGAAAAGCCTGTTAGAATAGTTGGACTATCTACTGCATTAGCTAATGCCAGAGACCTTGCTGACTGGCTCAATATTAAGCAGGTATGTAGAAGATTGATAAATTATGCATTTCTTTAGTAGTGTAACTTTGATGATTCCTTTTAAGAGATATTATAACATTATAAAATTCAATATAAAAATTGAAAATGGTTTCTCTCTCATATTTACTCTAGATGGGCTTGTTTAACTTCCGACCATCAGTACGCCCAGTTCCACTGGAAGTTCACATTCAAGGCTTTCCAGGTCAACATTACTGTCCTCGTATGGCTAGTATGAACAAGCCTGCATTTCAGGGTAAGCTTCAGATTCTTGGAATAAAATATTAACCATTGTTTATGGTAGCTATCAAATGTCTTCTAATTGGTGTTGGTTTCTTTGAAAGGATGATACTGGTCCAGCTTCTACAAATATCTAAAACTGTTTGTCTCAACTGTTAAGGAATACAAATATATGTTAAATTACCTTTTGAAAATTGGAGACATTTCACAAATGGTAATGACTTTGTAGTAGAATAAAAGTACGTAATTAAAAAAAGTTATCAGAGTTTTCTTAATATTAATCAAAGTGTTTTTATGATAGTAGCTTGAACAAATGAGAAATGGAAGCTACAGGTCAAAAACATCTCATAATCCTTTTTATGAGAAATCATAAAACTTAGAAATTTCAGTTCTTTAGTACAGTGCTTCTGTTTTTAGTTTTTCCTCTTCTAACGAATTAGGCAAACAGGAAAGATTTAAGAATAGCACTCCTATTTTACTGAAACATGTTTTATTTGGGCTGCATAAAGAATATTTATTATATCAATTAAAAATAACCTCAAAAATAAATCCTCAAATGTGAACTGCTGTTGATTGTGTGGTGACAGTTGTGAGGTGACTTTTTAGCTGCTGTAATTAGCCTTATGACAGAAGCAAAGTATTGATTGTGAACTAGAGACCAATCTTGGCAGTTCAGATTATTTACACCTCCACAGAAGCATTGTACAAAATCACTAATGAACAATAAATCTGCCGTGAGCTGTTCAGCCACACCTGTTCTTTCAGCAGCAAAAATCCATTAAATGTTGAGGTTTAAAGAAAGACAGAGATCCATTTATATTTATGTGTCCAAATGATACCAATATTGTACTAATATGTGTATTTTAAATGGTGTATCTCTAATATGATTTATCAAAGCTTTATCATTTACATTCTGTAACATTCTGATAAACAATAGAAAGAGAAATAAGATAAATGAATTTATTTTTCATAATATATATTGTTGAAATTGCATATATCTATATGGAATGACTGCATACCATTGATGGAAAGGAAGCATTTTGTGTTATATAAATCAATAGTAAATAACTAAAGTACTTACACTTCCATAGAAATGGTATCAGCACAGCAGCTATACTTATGTACTATTTATTATACCTGTAGTGATTACTATATTTCTTTGAGTTTAGAAATATGATTGTGTGATAGCCTTATTTCTCATAGTTAGGATGTAAATAAAGTCAAGGTCATGTCAACATTTCCAATATAAACCTTGTTTCCCAGCCCATAAAAAGAAATTCTGCAGCTCACATTTCAAACAAGAAATTACAAAGAGGTTGAACTTTTTATATAAAATTTTTAAATATCTCTGACTGTTTTAAGAGAGTTGTGTAGACCTAAATATATATTCTACTCGTGGCATCTTAATCAGGTTTTTGGAAGCTATGTAAAGAAAGAAAAAAAAAACCTCATTTCAAGATAAACCAAATGATTTATATGGCTCTTTAATTATTTTTAAAGATTTGATTTACAGAATTTCCTTCAGTCTTGTTACTCTGGTTTGTGTTGACCAGAGTCATCTCATCTTCTTTGTGTTGACTACCATGTCCCATTACTCAGGTACTCATTCAGGCATAGTATTCTCTTCAGCCCTCTTCTACATTCTCTTGTCTGCCCTTCTCACACATATGCTTTTAGAAAAACAGAGGGAAAACTTTCTTCTGATTTATCTCTTAACCTGTTTACTGGTACAAATTCTCCTAATTTTTCTATCACTGATAACAAAAATAAAAGGAACTTTTTGTGGTCTTTCTAGACATTTTCCATCACGTGGCAGGACTTGATTTTCTCACCAGACCCCAGGACCAGTTAACTCTGTAGTATCACTGCTTAGGCAAACACAAATAGCTGAGAAACACAACTTAGCACAGAAAACTCGATTTAAGATTCAGTGTCCATGTATAGCTCTTAATGGAGAGTCTCAATCTTTAAGTTTCTCCTTCCTTGGCAACTCAGAATAGAAATGGGACCCAGCATAATTAAATCTTTTCTCTCCTAAGCAATATACTCTCTAGGTAGGGCCATCAACCTTTCTTTTCCTATTATCTGTCTAATATGCTGCCAGATCCATGTAGTACCTGCAATAATGCCACATTTCATGCCTAAATTGTTTACATCATTAGTTTTCACGTATCCATTTGATATCCTAATGAAATTCATATTCTGGGGTTAAGTAGCTTTCCATTTTACTTCCCACAACTTTTCAACAGCAATTAGAAGCCATTCTCCAGCCAAACCTGTTTTGATATTTGTCTCATCAAGACGTCAAACTCGTCTTACTGCTTTGGAATTGATCGCCTTCCTGGCTACTGAAGAAGATCCAAAGCAGTGGTTAAACATGGATGAAAGAGAGGTAAGCAACATATTTTATCTTCCACTACTTATAAGTTTCAGGTTATATTGTATTAGAATGAACATTACATATGTAAGTATATTATAGGGAAAGAAGAAATTCATAATACCGCCACCTTACCACACTATTAATATTCTGTTATAGTTTGTTCTAGTATAGGCCCACTTAATATTTATTTTCTATATTAATATTTATAGATTTTTCCTTTAACATTATCACCTATGTATATTGTAACATTCAACCATTTTCATATTCTTTGAGTATTCACTGCCCTCACTGAAGTTAAAATCAGTTTTGCAAAATTTGGGTTTTAAAAAATATATAATGATCTTTTTTAATTTTAGGAGGCACTAATATATAAAAATTTAAAATCTGTTATTATCCTTTCCCTAAGTAATAACTACCAGTAAAATTTTAAATTAGAATTTTTGTGTCTATGCAGTTATATTCCATTATGCAACTATTTCATAGTGGTTTTCTCCTGTAATTTAATAATCATGCATCTTTATTATTGTAGGTTTTTCTCTGTTTAAAATTATTTTCTCAGTATAGAGTTCTAAAGATAAAATTAGTGGGTCAAATAATGTGAATATTTTTACAGGTTTTCAGGTACACTGCTAATTACTTTCCAAAAGAACTGTACTTATTGGTGTCATCACCACTGATGTATGAATTATCAGAAGTATATGAGAGTAAGAGTTTTACTACATCCTCATTTGTTGCAACTTATTGGTATATTACAGATAAATTATTATCTTAATGTATGCCTTGATTTTTGGTTGGTTGAACTTTTTTTTCATATATTTACTAGTTGTCTTCTTTTTTCTTTGTTGTCTCTTCATTTCTTTTGGTCTTTCATCTATTCCAGTACAGCATTTATTTTGTAGATTTATATGAGAGCTTTGCCAAATTCAGAAAAATATGTACATATATAAAATTTTATATATTACTTTTCTCCATATGTATGTATTTCTATACATATATACATATTAATCTTTCACCTGCTGTATTAGGTAACTTTGCTAGTTTATTGCTTGTCTTTTTATCATAGTGTCTTTACAAATAGAAGACTTTGCATTTTATGTAATCCAGTTTGTTAGTATGATCCTTTATACTACATCTAAATATAGATATTCCTCCTCCTCTCTATAGCTTTAATATATAGTGATTGTTCTTTCTTACACTTTTCCAGTTTTGAAAAATATTTTCCTAAATTGAGTTACAATGAAAACAGATGAAATCAGTAGTAGCATAATTATTGCATTGTGATCTCTCCACCTACCCTCTTCAGTGTTCCCATTTTGTGATCTCATGCAGGCTAAAGAAGAGCAGTGCTGTTCGGCATCAGTAAAAAACAATGTTCCAAATCCACTGGTGTCCAGGATTAACAGTTAGCATATTTCTCCCCTTCTACTTCTCATGACTCCTTTAGAGTTAGTAGGACTGTTAGATAGTGCTGTATATATTACATTATTGTGTAATAGTTAACCGATATTTCAGAATGTTTTTGCTTAGTTCTATAGATGACCTTATTCACTAACAGACTCATAAATTAGCTTAATATGCAGGCTATCAAATGACTGCTTGAAGTAGAGTAATAGCGATCATTTTATCTTTTAAATTTTATCTTTATTTACTTACTGTTACTTGTATGGGTATACTAGATATTTAAGAAAATAATTTATGTCCAAAATAATGTTGTTAAAAGATTTTTTATCTTGTATTATTTAATTGATATCTGAATAATCATCCTGTTGTGTCTAAGGCAGTATCATAACTTAGGAGGCAAATGATGAAAAATAGATATATAAAATATTGATGACTCAGTTTATGTGCAGTATCTCTCTAGGCTTAATTTTATTGTATATGTTATCCTAAAAGTCTTCCAAATGGACACTTTTCTTTGAAGTTAAGATACAATGTACAAACCTACTAAACACACTTTGGGATGTTTGCTTAGAGTATATAGACATCGTGCATTTAGCACATATGTGACTCACATTAACTTCAAATGTGAACCTCATGTGCTCATATCAGGTATAGTACACTTCTACTGTTTTTTTTTTTTTTTAATTTTAATATATGAGACCTAAAGAATTGTAGATAGCTCAGACATTGTGTAGAATTACTTCTCTGTTTCATTTTTTTTTTTATCGGCAGAAAACGTTATCCACAAGGCTAGGTAGAAACTATAGAATATACTCGTGGTTTCTGCTGTTGTAGATTTTTCACTGCTAAAATAGGACACCTAGAAAACATTATTTTGTGTGTGTATAAAATGTTTATTATAAATTTATTATTGTATTTATTAAATATTTGTTCATAATTGTATTATTTTCATATTTTTTTCTTCAACTTTTATTTTACGTTCTAGGGTATATAAACAGGATGTGCAGGTTTGTTACATAGGTGTATTAGTCCGTTTTCATACCGCTATAAAGAACTACCCGAGACTGGGTAATTTATAAAGGAAAGAGGTTTAATTGACTCACAGTTCAGCATGGCTGGGGAGGTTTCAGGAAAGTTACAATCATGGTGGAAGGGGAAGCAAGACCCCTACCTCACAAGGCAGCAGGTAGTGGAAGTGCTGAGCGAAAGGGGAAGAGCCCTGTATAAAACCATCAGATCTTGTGAGAACTCGCTCACTATCACGAGAATAGCGTGGGGGAAACGGCCCCCATGATTCAATTACCTCCACCTGGTCTCTCCTTTGACATGTGGGGATTATGGGGATTACAGTTAAAGATGAGATTTGGGTTAGGGTCACAAAGCCTAACCATATCAATAGGTAAATATGTGCCATAGTGGTTTGCTGCACAGATCAACCCATCACCTAGGTATTAAGCCCAGCATCCGTTAGCTATTCTTCCTGATATTCTCCCTCCCACCATCCCCAACAGGCCCCAGTGTAGTTCCCGCCATATGTCCATGTGTTCTCATTGTTCAGCTCCTACATATAAGTGAGAACATGGGGTGTTTGGTTTTCTGTTCCTGCATTAGTTTGCTGAGGGTAACAGCTTCCAGCTCCATCCATGCCCCTGCAAAGGACATGATCTCATTTCTTTTCATGGCTGCATAGTATTCCATGTTACATATGTACCACATTTTCTTTACCCAGTCTATCACTGATGGGCATTTGGGTTGATTCCATGTCTTTGCTATTGTGAATAGTGCTACAGTGAACATACATGTGCACGTATCTTTATAATAGAACGATTTCTATTCCCTTGGGTATATGCCCAGTAATGGGATTTCTGGGTCAGATGATATTTCTGCCTCTAGATCCTTGAGGAATTGCCACACTGTCTTCCACAATGGTTGAACTAATTTACATTCCCACCAACAGTGTAAAAGTGTTACTTTTTCTCCACAACCTTGCCTGCATCTATTGTTTTGGACTTTTTAATAATTGCCATTCTGACTGATGTGAGATGGTACCTCACTATGGTTTTGCTTTGCACTTCTCTAATGATCAGTGATGCTGAGCCTTTTTTCATATGTTTGTTGGCCACATTGTCTTCTTTTGAGAAGTATCTGTTCATATCCTTTGCCCACCTTTTAATGGGGTTCTTTTTTCTTGTAAATTTGTTTAAGTTCCTTGTAGACTCTGAAAATTAAATCTGTTAGTTTTATTATTGTATTTATTAACATAAATATTTGTTATAAATGTACTATTTATTTAAATGTATTATAAAATAGGACAGATAGAAATATTATGTCATTTCCAGACATTTTGTTTCACCACACCCATCTCAAGAATAAGGCAAACTATGCTTTACTACTGACTCTAAAAGCAATCACCTTTAAAATGAAAATTTCAGAAGGTTTACAACTGATTACTATGTAAATTCAATGTGATACTGAAGCATACTATAAAGCAGGTGTTTTAGTTGTTGAACTCCTAGATAATTAGCCCTAAATAATTAATAGGAAAACTTTTTAACATTTTGGTCTTCGTGTGGGTTACTTTCCATAATATTATGGGCTGGAAGCTTAGTGGTTGCTTCCATTGCTGCTCCTTGTGTAGTGTTAAATTGATGTTCTGTGGCAGGACATGGGTAATTGGTTAAGACTCTAGTGTTGACAACTTGAGCATTCAAAGGAAGCACAGCAGCAGTTATCCTGGCAACTATGAAGTAGTGTGTCTGGCATAGAAGAGCATTCAAATTATTCTGCTGTTGAGTGACCTTAAGTCAAGAACTGTCTATTGATATTCGGGCTGGGGGCATGGAGAGTAAAAAAAGCGAGGGTAAATCACAAGAGGCTAGAGAGAGAATATGACTAAGAAGAGTATATGTGTTCTCATTAATTTACTGGCAAAGGCAAAAAGAGTTATTCATCTGTCTTCTTAATCCAGTATAGTTTCAAAGTATTAGGAAGCAGAAAGACACCTTCAAGTGTATCATTGATGTAAAGTTATACTGCATCAGGAAACCCCAAAGGAAATACCTTTCCATATTGTCATTAGGAATCCTTATTGCAGTGGTTTCAAAAGTTTGTGGGTATATGCTACCATGTAACCTGAATTCTGCTACTTCTGCCACTAACCTCAAGCTGTTATTGGATCTTTGCATCATTCTCTCAAGCTTCAAGTCAAGACAGAAAGAGTTGAATGCCTGAGTTTCCATCTCTGGCATGCAGCAGAAAAAAGGAATCTCCTCCCTTCTTTGGCTTCTGTCATAGGTGGTGACATTCAGATACTGGCTGCCCATAAACAACAAAGGTCCACTATGGCCCTTTCACCCCTCAAACTCATACATACACTATTTTTCCTATACCTACACTTCATTAAAAAAATTTTTTCCTCTCCAAGGAAAGACAAGTAAAAATTTCATCAACTCCATTTAGCACTTAGTCCTAGATCTCTTGCTTGTGTCTAGTCACCCTCTAGTTATTTTGCAAGCCCATCTCAATATTCTCTAGTCAGCGGACTAGATTATAAAGTTACAGCTAACTAATGCCATATTCAACAGTAAAAGAGGATAGAAAGAGGAAAGAGAAACAAAATTAGTTAAAATATATTAGTTAAAATATGTTGATACATAAGACAGCAAGGGAAAAGGATTAGAGACCACTGTGTATTTCTGCAACTAGCCAGGGGGCCAAATAGATATTTATGATTCGTTTTCTCTACCATACATCATCTGTACATTTTTTCTTCAACCAGTCACTAAGCTAATCAAGATTCTTTATCCAGTGGAGTGACCAGAAGCATACATTCCTGATAGATTGAAAATTGCAATTTTATATATGTTTAATATATAGGATTGTAAAATCTTTAATTAGTTTTTCAAATGGATACAGTAGTGTCAGATTTATTTACGTTCTATCCAAATTTCTCTCCCCTTATTATAAAACAATAGCCCAATTTTTTCATCAGGATCAATTTCCCAGACTATACTGAGACCACATTTTTTTTGTTCATCCAAGAACCTGAGAGCCTGAAGTGGTCATGTGGCTGTTTCAGTTTCCAAGTAAACTGTTAATCCTTTGGATAATAAGCCTCGAAACTAGCAAAGCTAGAGTTATAGGGAAGAGAAGCAAAAGTTTTCAAGTGGTTTTTTATCTATGATTTCAAAAGACATCCACACACCTTGAGTACTTGGTTCCTGGAACCGTATATTCTGGCAACAGAATAAATAGCATCATTGATGATTACTAGTTCAGAGGCTACACCTCATCCTACAGGATAGTACCCCAACCTTTCCCAGGTATTGCCTCCCAGCTGCCATTCTGAATCTTTAATCTATAAAACCAGCTCTTTCTATTAATGAGAACATAATAAGACCAGTGCATTCAATGGCATCATCCCATTGTCTTACCTTTTCCTTTATGAAGTGAGTTCCTCAGACAGAAACATTATTATACAGGGTATCATCATGAGGTATAAGGCATTCAGTAATTCTACCCTTGAGGCTACTGGCAGAACCATGTTTGGTAGGAAAAGAGAATTAAAATCCAAAGTAAGTGCCTGTTCTTAGAGGGATGAATACGTGTCTCCTCAGTGATAGAGAAGGTCCAATATAATCTCACCACCAGATAACTGTCTGATTTCAGGGGTAAGATACTTTATTATGGGCCCAGTGTTTCCACTGGTGGCATATTAGGCACTGAGCAGTGGCAATAGCTGGGCCTTCGTGAAGAAAAGGATGATTATATTTCACCCATGCATAATTTTCATCTCTTTTACTTTGGCCACTGAGTACATAACCTATTGCATAAAACACTGTGGCCTGGGAAGGAGGCTGTCCGATATCCTAAGAGGTGGTTATTTTGCCCATTTGATTATTACCAGCATATTGCACAATGCTTTTAAGTTTTTGTCATGAATCTTCATGAAATACAGGTAGTCTTTTATTCTGGCACTGTTCTAAGAGTTCATCCAGCTCTTGCCAAGCTCCTTACCATCTGGCTAATCCGGTTAACTTCAGGGCAAAATGTGAATCATCAACTTGCGTCATCTCTACTTTCCAGTAAAGTGACAGTGAAATACTCAGTTTATGATCAACAGCTTTCATTGCAAGGTCACCTGGTATCACATAGTTGGGCACCCAGTCTTCTTTCGCTTCCTACTTCCCCAAAATATCCATAAAAATAGCAGTCCTCTAAATCAAAGCCGTAGGCAGCCCTTCTCAGAATCTGTAAAGTATTCATTTTTTTCTATTATTATACTTTAAGTTTTAGGGTACATGCACACAACATGCAGGTTTGTTACATATGTATACATGTGCCATGTTGGTGTGCTGCACCCATTAGCTCGTCATTTAATATTAGGTATGTCTCCTAATGCTATCCCTCCCTCCTCCCAAGTATTCCTTTTTTAAAAAAGAAGTTATATTTTGGACATGTTAGTTTGTATATCCAAGACTTTCAAGTGGAGATTTCAAGGCAATTAGATACAAGTCTGTAAAACCCACAGAGACTGTGAAATGAACATATGAACATGGACGCATCAGCATGGAGGCGACCCTTAAACCCAGGTGAGCACATGAGACTCTCAGGCAGAGTGTGGAGAAACAGAGGGCAGGCCCTGAGGGATTCCCTTAGTGCGAGCTGAGATAGAAAAATGAGGAACTGGCACAGGTCACTGAGAATGTGATGCCAGTATGGTAAGACAGTGTCCTAAAACACCGTAGAAGAGAGGGTTCTGTGAAGGAAGGAGTGCTTGGCTATATCAAATGTAAATGGGAGTTGAGTGGAGGAGAGCAGAGGAAACACCCATGGGGTTTATCATTTGAAGGTCCTGGATGAACTTGGCAGTCAGTGACATGTGAACAGAAGCAGTTTTGAATGGACTGAGGAGCAAATGAGGGGGGGCGAGGAGGTGAAAATGGAAGCAAATAGCATATACAACTTCTAGAAGTTTTACTGTGTAATTTAATTAATATTATAATTTAACATCTAGCAAGTATGACCTGTCACCTTCCACCCAGTATTCTGCAGTCTGTCCCGTATTTCAAGGAAAACAGTGCTACGATCTGGATAGTTGCCAACCAGCACTAACAGATAAAAGAACAGAGGGAAGGCCTTTTCTTCTGAGTGAGTCTGTGGATTGAAAGCTCAGAATACTGGGCCAGGTGCGGTGGCTCACGCCTGTAATCCCAGCACTTTGGGAGGCCAAGGCAGGCGGATCATTTGAGGTCAGGAGTTCAAGGCCAGCCTGGCCAACATGGTGAAACCCCATCTCTACTAAAAAAAATACAAAAATTAGCTGAGCATGGTGGCATGTGCCTGTAATCCCAGCTACTCGGGAGGCTGAGGCACGAGAATCATTTGAACCCAGGAGGCGGAGGTTGCAGTGAGCCAAGATTGCACCACTGCACTCCAACCTGGGTGACAGAGCAAGACTCTGTCTCAACAACAACAACAGCAACAACGACAAAGTTCAGAATACTGCCCTTAGATGAGATTCCTTTTCTGGGGTGGGAAAGCAGGGCGCTGGCTGAAGATTAGACTTCATTCTTTAGTATTGCTTACATTATTTCCCTCAACTCCTCTGTGTATCTTGCCAGTTAACAGCAGGACTGCCCCTTTCTTCTGCCACACTGTTAAATAAGATCCAGGTAGCTAAAAGAAGAATACAACAATAAGAACTCGCTATTCACTTTTGTCCTTACAAGTAGAAATGAATTAGGATTCTGCAAGGCCTTTTGCCGTGAATGTTTTAAGTTGTGCTCTGAAGTCTACAACATCATCCAAAGGTTGGTGGGGGAAAAAATCTGAAGCAGGAAAGGTAAGAGCCTTCTGACTGGAGCAAACCATGGAAAAAATCCAGGTAAAGGTAATATGAAAATTAGAGGGGTATGGGAAATAAGAGTTCCCTGGAACAAGGAACAGCAGTATAGTTAATCTTTGTTAATTCAAATTAATTGGCTAGAAGTCTCTTCTAAATTGTACAGAACATTATTTTTTGAATGTGCCAATTATAATTTTACATGGTGCTTCATAGTGAATTTATGAAAACTAATGCAGGTGCATAGGAAGAACACTTTCATGAAAAGTAAGGTTGATAGTGTTTTCACATGCTTAATACTGAAGTGTTTTTAGATGCTAGAGCAGTTTATCATTTTAAGCTAAACATAATCCACCTAATCTCATTACAAGTAAAATATTAGTAGACCTACAGAGCTGAACTATAATTTTGCTTTACTCAAAATTATCCTGAGTTCAGATTTGGTGGGGATTCTAATGACATTTTACTATAGTTTTATTTGATTAATTTGCCTGTTCATTGAACATATAAATAGATATTGGGCTCTTCTTGTAGGTAAGAACTTAGTACTAGACGTTGAAGATGGATTTTGAAATTGTTTTAAATCGGAAATTAAGCTGAATTTAATGCAGGATAACAACATCATTTCTAACTCAAAGGGCCTGTTTTTTATAGAACTAAAATAAATTTAGCTCATGGTACAAAATTCCCACCCCAAGTGCTTTCTGTTTTATCAAGCCTCATACCTCTAAATGACTGACCAGTAAATAAACTATTAAGCTGAGAATATTGAGTGTCAAGCAGACATTATCTACAGATTTGCTGAGCATTGGATGTTTGAAATCAGTTGGGCCTTTTGAAATATTTCTGCAATTTAGGGCAGCTATTCAGTATCCTTGAGTTACAATATAGGAGGCTGTTTTATTTTATTTTGCCTTAGTTGGTAGCATGCATATCCTATTGAAAAAGGAGGCAAAATGTATCAATTATTGCTAAGCATAATAGTAGTTTACTTTTACTAAACTAAGTATTAAGTGATGTATTTATATAGAGTACTTTAGAATTCATTAAAGTTTATATTATCACATTTTATCATGAATTTTCAAAGGGTAGTTTTTATTATCCCAGTTTTATAGATGCAAAAACTGAAATTAGAAGGATTAAGTGATTGTCCAGATAGCACAAGCAAGCAAGTGGCAGCTTAGGAACTCAAAACAGGGTAGCTAACCTAGAGTCTGTGTTATTTTAATCTGCCATGCAGTAATTGGAATCAGTGACAACAATATCGAATAGAAAAGATGGAAAAATCATGGTGGGGGTGGGAGTAATTTGATGGGGACAAAAGTGCAATAAAAATAAAGAAAAATCAGTAGCTGGGCTGAGCACGGTGGCTCATGCCTGTAATCCCAGCACTTCGGGAGGCCGAGGTGGGTGGATCACCTGAGGTCAGGATTTCAAGACAAGCCTGGCCCGGGTGTGGTGGCACGCACCTGTAGTCCCAGCTACTCGAGAGGCTGAGGCAGGAGGATCACCTGAACCTGGGAGACAGAGGTTGCTGTGAGCCAAGATCATGCCACTGCACTCCAACCTGGACGATAGAGCGAGACTCAATCTCAAAATTCTTTTTTAAGAAAAAAAAAAAAAAGAAAAATTAGTAGCTGAAATATCAAACAAGAGCAAACAACAGGAGCTGTGCCATTCTCGATTATGAAGGTAGTTGAAAAAGGTAATATTTTAGTTTAAAAAAGAAAATAATTTTAGATATTCTTCATTTTTAGGCATAGAAGTGGGAAATACTCAAATAATAAAGAAAAAATAGATTTATAAATCATCTGCATAGAGCTACTCATTATTTCATTACTCATTATTTCAAATACATTACTCATTATTTCAAATCTTACTTGTTTTCTGCATATAGTCTAAAACAATGGGGCTCACCCTTAAGCCTGATTAATAATATTATTACTTTCAGTAGTTAACTAAATATCCCTCTTATTCATGTAGTGATTAGAGGGAGGCATTGTGCTTGAGAGCATGGACTGGAGCCAGACTTCTTGGTCAATACTGACTGCCTGTTGCAAGCTATGTGGCCTTGGTAGGATTAATCTCTGAGCACCATCTCTTCAATTATAAAAGAGAATAATAAGAAACCCATCCTCATAGGAATGTTGTGAGGATTACATGTGTTAATACGTTTAAGATACTGAAACATAGTTAAATGTTTAATAAATATTAACTGTTATTACTGTGATTGTGTAGCAACATGATATTATACCTTATAAATAGTTTCTTTTTGTTGAGAGCTGTGGTAAAATCTGATCTTATATTTATACCTTTTTGCCTGCTGTGATTCTGCACAAATTTAATTCACGTTAATATAATTATGCATTTAACAATATACTACTTTCGAAAATTTTATAATGTCCCTTTCATTACCTCTATCTGCATTTTTAAAGTTTTTCAATATATGGAAATTCTAAATATGAGTTAGAATCAGAATTATTCAACAATGGAAATAAAGATAAAACTTATAGTCAGAAATAAATATGAAGTGCTTACACGGGGATATCCTACCAATAGCGTGGCAAATTAAATTAAAAACATGAATAAGAAGAAATCTTTAATATTTTATCCTACAACCCAGTTTTGATACTGCTTTTATTAAGAATTAGGCCAAGTGCAAGGGACATAGACATTTTTCAAAAGAAGACATACAAATGGCCAAGAAGTATATGAAAAAATGCTCAACATTACTAATCATCAGAAAAATGCAAACTAAAACCACAATGGGATATTATTTCACCCCAGTCAGAATGGCTATTATCATCTATGAGGATGCAGGGGAAAGGGAACTCTTTACACGCTGTTGGTGAGAATGTAAATTAGAACAACCTCTATGGAAAATAGTGTGAAGATTTCTCAGAAAACTAAAAATAGAATTACCATTCCACCCAGCAATTTCACTACTAGGTGTCTACCCAAAGGAAAATCCGTATATCAAAGATACCTGCACTCATATATTTATTGCAGCACTATTCACAATAGCAGATACGGAATCAACCTAAGTATCCATCAATAAATGATTGGATAAAGAAAATGTATATATACAAAATAGAATACTATTCAGGCATAAGAAAGAATGAAATCATGTCTTTTGCATCAGCATGGATGGAACTATAGGTCATTATCATAAATGAAACAAGCCAGACACAGAAAGCCAAATATTGCATGTTCTCACTCATAAGTGGATGCTAAAAAATGTATACACGTGACTATGTACCCACAAAAAATAAAAGTAAAAAAATTTAATTTATACAAATGGATGTAGAGAGGGGAATAATATACAATGGAGACTTGGAAGGGTGACAGAGTGGGAGGGAGGTAGACTATGAGTAATTACTTAATGGGTACAATGTACCCAATTCAGGTAGTGGGTTCCCTAAAAGCCCTGACTTGACCACTAGGCAATCTAGATATGTAATAAGATTCTGCTTGTACCCCTCCCTCAAAAAATATTTTAAGACAAATGTAAGCATGCCTTCCTGAAAAAAAAAAAAAAAAAAAAGAAAAAAAGAATTAAGCCAAACTAAAAAGCAAACATTGAAAATAGTATTGTGTTTATTTGGCAAAATAACAAAGATTTAGCTGTTACTGTTTGTATTTCATTTGTACATTTAATTTATATTTCACTCATATTTACTTCACATGTAATTTAATCACATATAAATATATTTATATATTGAAAGTATGATAAATCATTTTGAGGTGTGCTTGTCTTCGAGCATCAGAAAGAGCAAGGGAGTATAAATTTTGGGAGTATTGATACAGTTTAGAAGCTATTCTTTTTAATTTATTTATTTTTTGAATTCTTTTTTATCAGTGTATCAGTAGAGTGCTCTAAAATGTTTCATTGTTTTTCTTCCTTCGGTGCATGGGGTTTATCATACAGACTTGTATTAAAAGAAATTAACATTTGGTGATTATAAGGAAATGTTTTAATTTCATTTAACATCTGTACCAGATATGATAGATTTAATTATTTTTATTTAAAAAAAAACTCTTCAGAACTTTTATGATTCTTCTGTGGTACATCTTTTACTGAGCATTTCAGACAATTGATAAGCATTATTCAGTGGCATATGGTCTGAGTCTGACATGCTTTGAAAAGAGTATAGAGTTCTGATAATGAGGATTCTGTGAAAATGAGAAAACCAGCACAACAGATAATGCTTTGAGAAGGTATGGGTTTTTAGCATCTTGAAACAATATATCACACTCAAAAGGACAGAATTGGGCTGCACAATCTGTTAGCTCATTCTTGTTCAATCTGGTCTCCTCCTTTCTTTTGGAGCCAACGTTGTCATCAACTCACTGAATTATATTCTGACTGGAATGTATTTCAGGCACAGAGTAATGTATCTACTTAAATGGAATCTTATCTTTCTACAAAAGCTTTTTGAGTATAATAAATATAAAATGTAAAAAAATTCTATTAAGTTAAAGTAAATGGTTCAACAGTTTACATATGTGCCTCCTCCCCCCAACCTTAAGAAAAAGATCACTACCTAGAATAACATAGATCTGTTTTTCTGTTATGTATAATATTGAATAATTTTTTTAACAATCAGGTAGTCAGACATATTTCAAAGGCTGTTTATTGGAAAGATACCTATACATTACAACAAATAATTTGTTGAAAAAAATGAACTATGGAAGTAAAACTTCTTCTATCAGTGTTTCATTTATCATGTGTTTTTTTTTTTTTTTAAATTCTATAGCAACCCTTCTTAACAAGAATTAAGCCTTAATGTACTAAGGCATCCATTTCATGTATAAAATAAACTTGTCTGCTCTCCATCTCGAAAAGTACTAGCTATCACTGGAAAAATTGGGAAGATGGTAACCCAAGTATTTTTTATGGGGGTTAATTCTGTCATGGAACCAGGGCTAATTAAGTATATTCTTTAGTATTCAAAATCATTGGGTCTTTCCATTTGAAATATACTTGGTTGTATAAATTAATTGAGTGTTATATTAGGACTATATTACTTTATATAAAGGATTAAATGTGATAATCTTTGTAAAGTGATAAACACAATGCCTGGCATATTATAAGTACTCAACAAATTATATCTATTACCATGTTTTAAACTTTCATTATCCTAAGTTCCTGAATACTTTTGCTTGTCTTATGATGTTTTGATCAAGATGAAACTTATTTTTACATACAGAAACAAAGATGTATATAATCCAAAAAATTACATTTTCAAATTTGTATAGGCCGTCCTAGTAGTATTTTGTGCTTAATGATTAACAGCTATAAATTTTGCTTTTTATGATGTTCAAATAATTTGAAATTCATCCAGAGAAACCATGTAATAAATGAAGTTTTTTGTGTGTGTGATTGTCTTCATGAGGATGTTAAGTCTTTGCCAGTTCAGATAAACAAACAGTTCTCCTTACTGCATTGATTTATGTGAAAGTGGGGTCTAGGAGATTGAGAAACCGTTAGCCTTCCCTGGTGCAAAAGACAGGATATTAATGCCTCACCAGACCTTCTGCCAGAGGATTCTTTAGCTTTCCTATGGCAAATGATACATTATTGTTTGGGTATGATTGTCATTGCCATGGGGCACTATAAATTACACAAGTTATATATACTTATGTAAGTTTAAAAGTGAAAAAAAATCTCTCAAACTAATTATTAGAACAAGGACACCAGTGAATTCGTTCCTTGTAGTGTAAATTGAAGACATTTTATGCTGTGAACTATTGAACAAAAAATGGGTAATAAGTTGTCTAATGAGAATATCTAACATGTAGTTTATGAGACAAGACAAGCACCTTTCCTTATATCATGCATTTATAGTCAGCTTACATATCCTGTGCTAATTTTAAGGTAAAGTGGATTCATATCAATACATTTCCATATTCCTGCTTAACAGTTCATAAAGTAAATAATACAAGAATACTGGGTGGCCAAACAGAATGAACTGTTTATACATGAACTATTTAGACATTGCATTCAGTTCAGTGAAAGTTGATAAATAACATTTCTTATGTGTATGTCATTAAAATATCACCTAGTTTGTACAGTGCTTTTTTAATACCTTAGCAATTATTATAAAGCTAAACTTTATTGTCCTATTTTATGGATTATTATAAGTGTAAAACAGCTTGCTTCCAAATTAAAAAATCTTAGAAAATTTTTCTGACTAGTGAAAATAAAATGAACAAGAAAGCAGTTGAAATGTTTCATTATATGGATATTTTGGTCATACATTTTTACTAAACTGCAGCAGCAGCAGCGATAGTTTCTCAAGCTGAGGATTTTGTGATCTACTTATTGATTTATGCCCCAACAAGATACTAAGTGTATTACAAGCATACATATATATATTAGAGGTTGCTAATAGAAGAAACAAAGGAAATAAGATCTGAAGAAATTGTCACTTTTTTATACTTCTATCTCAGGCATATAAAAATTATGCATTTACTATTTCCAAGTTACTTCTCCCCTGTTGCTTACTGCTGGAATGTGGTGGTGAAACTTTAGAGATGTATTCTTCTTTTCAGTGCTCATGTCTTCTCAAATCACTTGGTCGTAACATTATTCTCCTCATGGAGCTTCCCAGAAAGAACTTCCTTATGCTGTGCCTTATGTTATCCTCTGCTTCAAGGACAGAGCACTATCTGAAACAAAGAAACTGGACTTTCTTTTTTTCTTCTTCTTTTTTTGTGAGACAGAATCGAGCTCTGTTGCCCAGGCTGGAATGCAGTGGCATGATCTAAACTTACTGCAACCTCTACATCCCGGGTTCGAGCGATTCTCCTGTCTCACCTCCTGAGTAGCTGGGGTTACAGGCATGCACCACCATGCCCAGCTAATTTTTGTACTTTTAGTAGAGATGAGGTTTCTCCATGTTGGCCAGGCTAGTCTCGATCTCCTGACCTCAAACCTTACATGATCCACCCACCTCCGCCTCCCGAAGTGCTGGGGTTACAGGTTTGAGCCACCACATCCAGCCACAACTATTTAGTTCTTTACAACAAATTTTGTAAGAAAATAAGATTTGCTTTCTTCCCATAAAATTTGTGTTACTTATTTTCCATGTAGAATGGAAAGTGATAGAATATTCAGAGAGCATTTATACAACATGAGTTTCAAAAACCATTTAGATATATGACAGTTTAGTGAGCTAAACTGAGGCTGGAAATATTTAAAAATGTAAAAATTATAATACATAAAAATTGTGAATATACTAAATGTAGCATTTAAAGTAAGATAAGGAATTATTTAACCTATATTGCTAGAATAATTGGTTAATTATTTAGGAAAACTAAACTTAGATTTCTACCGTAGTTTCTATACAAAAATAAATTACAAGATAATTATTTAAATTTAAAAAAACTATAACAAGTTGAAGAAATGGGGAAATAATGTATGTATATATTTAGGAAAAGTTTTCTAAGCAACAAAACATAAGGGACCGATTTACAATTTTAGGTCCATAAAGTTAAAGCATAAATAAAATGAAGTGCAAATACAAAACTGGAGGCAAAAATATTTATAGCAGGCCGGGTGCGGTGGCTCAGGCTTGTAATTCTAGCACTTTGGGAGGCCAAGACGGGCGGATCACGAGTTCAGGAGATAGAGACCATCCTGGCTAACACGGTGAAACCCCGTCTCTACTAAAAATACAAAAAATTAGACGGGCGTGTTGGCGGGCGCCTGTAGTCCCAGCTACTCGGGAGGCTGAGGCAGGAGAATGACGTGAACCCGGGAGGCGGAGCTTGCAGTGAGCCGGGATCGCGCCACTGCACTCCAGCCTGGGGGACGTAGCGAGACTCCGCCTCAAAAAAAAAAAAAAAAAAAAAAAAATATATATATATATATATATATATATTTTTATAGCATATGATGGACAACGGGTTAATATCGTTAATATATAAAAAAGATCACAAGCCAATTAGAAAAAAAAAGACTATCATATCGAGTTAAAAATTAAAAGGTAAATTATAAAACAGCCAATAAATATAAAAAGTGTTTAGCTGTACTGTTGATCGAAGATAAGAAGTAAACAAAAATACACCAGTTTGATTTTTTAAATAATATTCAGAGTTTTGAGAATATAGTAACATTCAGATGCTAATATGTTTATAGCTGTGTGCCTCTCTGGAAAACAATTTTTGAATAGGTATATGTATCCTTTTATCATTACTAAATTTACATATGGGATGAATAATAGTATTTACTCTTACAGGGCTTTAGGGAAGATTAAATGCGTATATAAGATTACTGTTATTATTTCAAATTTACAGTTAAAGAAACAGGCTCAGCGAGGTTATGTGACTTGTTCAGGGCCAATAAGTTCTGTAAGAAAGCATAAATTGGAACAATTTCTGTCTGCAAAGACTATGGCTGATTTTTTTCCACTATTTTTTGGTCTGTATTTTTAAAATTTTTGGCACTGAGCTTCAAAAACAGTGTTTTTTATAACAAGAGATGAACAGATACACTGAAATATTGCATCGTTTTTAACGGTTGTTACTCATTAAAGGACATCATTTATCTACAGATTTTTTCTCTTGATGCATAAAAATAAGATGGATGACATTTAAACTTCAGTGTGTTTAGAGTATATATTCTTACCAAGTAGATATTCTTTTCAGTTAATTGAACTTTAATCATAACTGTATATGGGACATATATTTTATGTCCATATAATAACATAAAAACAAACTAATGTTTTTTTGAAACATGAAAATTTTATGAAAATTCTAAAGTTATACGTCTACATCTTGTAATTGTGTTTTTACTTGCAGATGGAGAACATCATTGCAACAGTAAGAGATTCCAACCTCAAGCTGACACTTGCTTTCGGAATAGGAATGCATCATGCTGGACTACATGAGAGGGACCGAAAAACAGTAGAGGAACTATTTGTAAACTGCAAAGTTCAGGTAGTTTTTTTTCTCCAATGAACACGTATTTAAATGTAACTTAAAAGTTATATTTTACTTAGATATAAGATATTTTATTTTGCTTTTTAGGTTCTTATTGCTACAAGCACATTAGCCTGGGGTGTAAACTTTCCAGCTCATTTAGTAATTATTAAGGGAACAGAATACTATGATGGAAAAACAAGACGTTATGTGGATTTTCCCATTACAGGTAATTTTCTTAAATTCACAGAAGTACATGAAGCTCTATTTTACCCTTAGTAAATTTGAATTTGAATAATTAATAATTTGAATTTCCACAAATTTAACTTTTGAGAATTGGTCACATTTAAACAGATGATAAGGGATTATAGACTTTTTGTTTCCAGTTAAAATGTTATACAAAATATTGCTGCTGTATTTACTTTTACTTACACAAAAGTAAGAAAAAATAAGTGGCTTAAAGTAGTTATTATTAAGCCAACCAAGTTGGTTTCTAATTTATAAATAGATGAAAGTACTTCTTAGGAGCTATTAGTGAACTTCCTTAGTAAATTATGACTAAGTATTGCTTTGCTTAATTTTAAATGTGTTTCACTAGAAATGATACCTCCATGGGATTTCCAGAACCAATGTTTATTGCTACAACTTATGCATGAAGACTCTGTTAAGATATTTTAAAACATGATAAAAGCATTTTCAGTGAGTTCAAAAAGGGAAATACACTCAATGTGTATTTCCACTAAATGAATACAGGTAAAAGCTATATCATTTCTAAATCATTAGTTACCTCAGAGATGTATGTAGGCTGAAAGAAAGAAATTTTATACCGGGGTGCAGGGAGGACAAGGCCTAAATGGGTTCATTATTCACGGGGAAAATTATCAAATGACTCTGCTGAAAAGATTTTTGTATATGTATTTTATTTTTTACTTTTTCTTATTCAATTAAAATAATATCTATTAAACAACATTTTAAAGCATTCCACTAAAGGGAATTTTCATCTTTCTTACATCTATAAATGTTAAGAAAGACCCTTTCAAAGACTCAGTTTTTCATCATAGTTACTTGCTGATTCAACTATCAGTTTTCTGAGTTAATTATATTAATAGGGAACTCAATGTAGTAGTAGCCATCAACATAGCAAACATATTATCACAATATTCTATTTCTTTTGTTATTTGGTTGATCATAGAAGCATGCCATAATCAGTAAATATACCTTGTGCTATGTGTCACATTGTAGAATACCTCTTTGTTCTCTCTTTTAAAGATGTCCTCCAGATGATGGGGCGTGCGGGGAGGCCGCAGTTTGATGACCAAGGCAAAGCTGTAATTCTAGTTCATGACATAAAGAAAGACTTTTATAAAAAATTTCTTTATGAACCTTTCCCAGTAGAATCAAGGTAAATCTTATTTAAATTAGTTTAAATGGATTTATTTCATCACAAGTTGGTGTTTTTCTGGTTATATTTTATTATATATAAAAATCAGTAAAGCAGGTAGCTTAAAAGAATTTAATATAATGTGAAACAATATAATTATCACTTTATGACAATATTCAATTATAATTTAAATGTTAAAAATAACTTTTTAAAATAAGCAGTATAGTACAGTGTTCAGTTGCATTGGCTATGAAGCCAGATGACCTGGGTGAAAATCTGAGCTCTACCATTTACTTGTTGATCTTGAGCAAGTTACTTAACATCTCATTGCCTTATTGCACCTATTGTAAAATGGACATGGTAGCAAGACCAGCTATCTCATAGAGTATTAATAATTATCAAATGCATTGTGCTTCGAACAGTGTCTATCACATAATAAACATTTAATAAAGTATTAGTTTGGTGAGGGTTTTCACAGTACAGTTTTACAGTTAATAAATAAATATCCAAAATAAGGGAGCATGTAATTAATGATTTAGGCTGCTGGCTCATTTGAGAATCATCCTATACCTCTTTTGGGACCCACTAACCACTACCTCTTTCTCAAAGTCTTCTCTTGTATTCTCAGCTGAAATAACCTTTCTTCCCTCAGATTTAGGTATTTTTCACTTATAAACACTTATCACTTTCTACCTTTTATCATAGTCCTTTTCTATATATTGGATCTCCTTTACCATATTCTAACTGCATTGAAGACAAAACACCTGATTTATCCTGTATATAATTATTGGTTCTTTTTATTTTTTATAAGTGCTAATAATGTTGATTTTGAAAACTTAAAAAGGCAGCCAGGCACAGTGGCTCTCACCTGTAATCCTAGCACTTTGGAAGGCTGAGGCAGAATTGCTTGAGGCCAGGAGTTTGAGACCAGCCTGGGTAACATAGATAGATCCTGTCTCTACAAAAAAGTAAAAATAAAAAAATTAGCCAGGCATAGTGGTTCATGCATGTGGTCCTGAGGCAGCAGGAGGATTGCCTGAGCCCAGGAGTTTGAGGTACAGTGTGCCGTAACACCACTGCACTCTAATTTGAGCAACAGGGTGAAACTATCTGCAGAAAAACAAAAGAAAAAGAAAAAAAAATTAGTAGTCTAAGTACTGATCTCAAGGAATTTAGAAAAAAAAATAGCGAATTGAACTCAAAGAAAGAAAAAGAGTAAGAGTAAACTGAAAATAAACATAACTAGAGAAAAATCAACAACACCAAAAGTTGGTTCTTTTAAAAGGATGAATAAAATTGATAAACTTTTTAGTCTAAATATCAGGAATGGAAAAATACCACAGACTGGAATAATAATAGGATATTAACAACCTAATGTAAATAATATTTAAATTTTGTATCAAATAGTAAAATTTCTTTTAAAAATTACTAAAACTGACACAAAAAGATAGAAAATCTAAATAGTCTCTCATCTGTCAAAGCAATTGAATCTGAAATTTAAAATCTTTTAGAATGAAATCTTCTGACCCAAAAGCTCCGATGGTGAATTCTTCATAACATTTAAGGGTGAAATAGCATCAATCGTACGCAATCTCCTCCTAGTAGTGGAAGAGGGAAGAATACTTACCAGCTTGTTTTATGAGGCCAGAACAACTTGGATACCAAAACCTGATAAAAAATTTACGAGAAGGGAATGTAACAGACGTCTCTCATTAATATAGATGTAGAAATCCTAAACAAACAATAGTTAATCAAATCACTGTATAAAAAGATAATATATTACTACCACATGCAGTTTATTCTATAAATGCAAAGATGATTATTTGAAAGATGAATGAATATAATTCACCACATAAACAAAAATGAGAAAAATTATATAATCATTTCATAGATGTAAAAAAAATTGATGAAGTTCCATACCTATTTATAATAAAACTGTTAGCAAACAGGAGTTTGAGGGAATATTCTTAATCTGATAATATCTACAAAAAATCTGTATCAAGCATCATAATTTATAAGAAGATATTGAAAGCTTTCCCTTTGAGATAGGGAATGATACAGGGATTTTGCTCTCACATCTTCCAGTAAGCATTGAGCTACAGGCCCAAACCACTGCAGTAAGGTAACAAAAAGAAATGGAAGTCCAAATATTCTTTTGAGAAGAAAGTGACTAGAAAAGCACAACAGGAGGGCTTCTGGGACACTTTCAGTGCTTGATGTTGATGTTGATTACACAACTGTGTTCACATTGTAATAATTAATTGTGTTGTACCTATATAATTTATGTAATTTTATCTGTGTATACTTCAATAAAAGTTAACTAAATTTTTTTTGTTTTGTACTTTGATATGACCGTTATTATTTTATGTATTATATAGTATTTCATAGTTTATTTATTCATTTCTCTATTAATGTGCACCTAGAGAATTTCCAGTTTTCTCCTCTTAAGTATAACGTTGCAGTGAAAGATCTTCTTTCCTATTCTCACATGTAAATGTTTCTCTAGCAGATCATAATGAAAAAGTGAAATTGCTGGTTCACAGTGATTGTTCAGATAGATATTACGAATTTGATCTCAAAATTGACTGGACCAATTTGTAGTCTGCAGCTGGTGACCTGAGAGTAACATAGCAACTTTTTTTTCAATTCAACTTATAACTATTTTCTCATGTCCTTTGCAAAAACTATTTTTAATACCTGCATATTTTTCCATGAATTGTAGTTTTACTTAGCTTTTTCTTTTGTTAAACATTGCTTCCTTTTTTATATTTAACATAAGAAGCTAAACTGAACATTTTGTTATACCAGTCTTTCAACACCTCTGATTATCTATGTATACTCCACAACACCTGATACATAATGTCTTGTATGACTAGGGACTTTAATATTTACAAATTAATGAAGAGAATATATTTGCTCACTCTTCTGTTCTAAATAGCATCTCTTTCATGTCAACTCTCCTTTAATCTGCCTCAGTACTTATTCCATACTTACTCCATGTCCTGTACCTGTGCTCTTCCTTCCTCTGCAAGATATCTCTTCTGTTGCCTGCTCTTACTCTACCTCTCTTGGCTGTCCTCATCTCCTGAAAGTCAGCAGTTTTCTTTTTGTCAGCTTGTATTTATTTTACACCTAGCAATTTATTTTCCAAAAATGATTGGTAGTGATAAGTGCCATTTATTGAGTACATACCATGTGACAGGCACTAGTGATTGCTTTCAACAAATTATTACTACTGTTAACTTAATCTGGAAAAATATTATTATAATAGTACTTTTGTGACATTCTAACTAACGCACTTTTTATTCACATTTAAATGAAAATTATAACATACTTCTTTAAAAGAAAATGAGAACACATATATGTACTGGTGAATAATACGGGTTCACCTGAGTTCATGATACTAAGTGATTTATAGACTCATGGTTAAAGTACGTTGAAACCAAATTCCCACTAAATAATTTGGAATGAATTATTTACAAAGCATACAAAATTATATACTAAATATTTAAGTTATATAAAACAAATTTGTTTTTATCTTAGAACATAAAATCTGAATCTTGACTATGTGAGATAAATTTAAGTGTTTTTAGTTTAATGCTCTTGTATGTTTCCCGTGTCTTGTTCACGATATAGTTTATTAGGAGTGCTCTCTGACCACTTAAATGCAGAGATTGCTGGTGGTACAATTACATCTAAGCAAGATGCATTGGATTATATCACCTGGACTTACTTTTTCCGACGCCTTATCATGAATCCCAGGTAAGTACAAGAGCAGTTATACACCTTTCTGTTTTGCCCCGAAATAAGACATATTTGAAAGTAATAAACTCCAAATTAAGGTACATAGAAAAAAGGCAGAACTTTGGAGATTCTAGGTATATGAATTTGTGTAAAGAATCAGATGATATCTCTGGTATCACAGTATATTAAAATATCAATAATCATATGCATTTGTTACTTATCCTATTTTAATTACCTTAAGCCATCCTGAGGAGTTTGCTCTGTAATTGAGACATGAGATACCTGAAGTCGTTAAGAAATGTGCTAAACTACATGATAGTGACTGACTTAGATGCAGTTGGAATTTTTTTCCACCTACAACTTCACAAGCCTCACTCTTTTGATAAAGCCAGATCTTACAAAGTCAGGTTTTCTGACTCATAATCTACAACTGTGTGTGTGTGTGTGTGTGTGTGTGTGTGTGTGTGTGTGTGTGTGCATGCATGTGTGTGTAGATGGGAGTTGGCATGTAACTGTAGATATATTTATCATTTCTATTACATAAGAATCAAGGCATTTAGTGTGACAGTGCTTTGGGCTTGGAATCAGCACACTGATTCTTATATCCTCACTATCCTTTACTAATGGTGTGAGTCTGAGTCACTTTACCTCTCTGAGCTAGATGTTCTTCATCTGGAAAGTAACGAATAGCCTCCCTCCCTCACTGGGTCATATTGAGAATTAAATAAATGAATTAAAGCCATTCTAATTCTGTATGAATTATAAAGAATATAATGTTGACTTTGAGCTGTTGTTCTGGACTGTCAGTTGCTTTACTGATCTGTACCATCCTAAAGAGTCTAGTTTAGAGACTAAGAACCTAGTCATTTTAGTCAGTTTGTCTAATTAGCACACAGAGACATAATTCTCTGAGGCCAATTTAGTACTTTAGCAAATTGTAGTTCCTTACTGAATCCACAGATACATTGCCCTTTGTACGTGTATCTCCTTTTTAAATTTTTTTAATTGTTGAACTTTCTATTTTAAATTGCAAAAAGAAAAAATAGTACAAAGCACTGTATACCCTTCACCCAGCTTCCCCATGTTAACATCTTACATGACCATGTATAGTTATCAAAATCAGGAAATTAACATTTATACAGTACTACAAGCTTTATTCAGATTTCACCAGTTGTTCCACTAATGTCCCTTTTCTGTCCAAGATCCAGTTTAGTACCCTGAGTTGTATTTAGTTGCCCTGTCTAGTTGACTCTAGTCTGTGATATTTCCTCAGTCTTCCTTTGTCTGTCATAACCTTGACATTTTTGAGGAGAACTGGTCAATTGTTTTGTAGAATGTCCTTCAATTTGGCTTTTGCTGGTTTCCTCATCACTAAATTCAAATTATGTTATTCAGCAAGAATATTACAGAAATGATATTGTGTTCTTCTCAGGACATAATATTAAAAGGTTCTTCTCTGCTGGTCCTATCTATATTTAAAATATCACCTTGTATGTGAAAGACCCTAAAATATGTGGCTATAATCTATTGTCCATCAAGTTACAATTTTATTTCTCCAGCCTTCTGAATGTTGCCACATGGACTTCCCACCATCATTTCACTTTAACATGTCCAAAACTAAATTAATCATATAACTCTCAAAATCTTTCTCTACTCTTTCTTACTTTTCTTAATATTATCACTGCATCTGTTTACCTTGACTTAAAACCCCAAATTTACTTTTTGATCTTCCCTCTCCTTTGCTTCCATAGTTCTCTAACTGCTTAATCTGCTTTTAGTCTGTCTTTCAATTTTGCCTTCTTTGTAAACTGTCAGATAGTATTGATCAGAAATTAAATGTATTATATAGGGGGTGGGAACTAGATAAGGTTTAGTTAGCAGACACAGAATGCAGTAAATCTTTAAATTAAGATAATGAGTAGGAAACTATCCAGTGTTTACATTTTTTTCAACCATGAGAGTGAGATGAGCCAGGAGTACAGTTGGAGACACGGGTCAGAACAGGGGTCCCACACACAGGGAGCTGGCTAGGTATGACTCCATGTTGCTCTGATTACAAACTGCCTTGTATTTTATAATATTATGGTGAGAAAATGCACATGAAACTGTAATAAACAGTAGTAATGAAAGACAGAACAGGAAGTTTGGGGAGACTTATCACAGTAGACAAAAGATGACATCTTAAGAGGTTTATAAATTATAGAAATTATAGTGAGCCTCTGATCCAGAGTATTCCTGGGTATTAGCAATTTAGGATGTCTCCTGCTCACACGTGGTGGTAGTCAGTGTAGTCCATGTAAATAAATCAGTATTCTTTTTTTTTTTTTTTTTTTTTTTTTTTTTTCTTTTTTTTTTTTTTTTTATTATACTTTAGGGTTTTAGGGTACATGTGCACAATGTGCAGGTTTGTTACATATGTATCCATGTGCCATGTTGATTTCCTGCACCCATTAACTCGTTATTTAGCATTAGGTGTATCTCCTAATGCTGTCCCTCCCCCCTCCCCCCACCCCACAACAGTCCCCGGAGTGTGATGTTCCCCTTCCTGTGTCCATGAGTTCTCATTGTTCAATTCCCACCTATGAGAGAGAACATGCGGTGTTTGGTTTTTTGTCCTTGCGATAGTTTACTGAGAATGATGTTTTCCAGTTTCATCCATGTCCCTACAAAGGACACGAACTCATCATTTTTTATGGCTGCATAGTATTCCATGGTGTATATGTGCCACATTTTCTTAATCCAGTCTATCGTTGTTGGACATTTGGGTTGGTTCCAACTCTTTGCTATTGTGAATAGTGCCGCAATAAACATACGTGTGCATGTGTCTTTATAGCAGCATGATTTATAGTCCTTTGGGTATATACCCAGTAATGGGATGGCTGGGTCAAATGGTATTTCTAGTTCGAGATCCCTGAGGAATCGCCACACTGACTTCCACAATGGTTGAACTAGTTTACAGTCCCACCAACAGTGTAAAAGCAGTATTCTTTAGTTCACACCTCTTTAGCTGTAGGAAATTTGGGGACTGCAAGTCAAAAGGGTAAATTGTCTTCATGCATTGACTAAGAACTCTTAGTAGTTGTGGCAGCTGCTTTGCCTCCCATCTTGCTACCCCAGAAAGAGGATTGAGTATCTCCCGCCTACCACCAAAGGGGCTAGTGTAGATATTAACCCACACCATCTACGTAAGAGGTTCCTCTCACTTTTGCGCTTTTGCTGTCACTCTTCTTCTTGCCTGCAGTACCCTCCTTAGCTCTTATAGCTAAGTCTTAAAACAGTCTTAAAAGTCCAGTCAATGTTGATAAATGTAGCTTCAACTGATTTTCAGAAGTAACAGTTTATCCACTTTTTTTTTTTTTTTTTTTTTGAGACGGAGTCTCGCTCTGTCACCGAGGCTGGAGTGCAGTGGCGCTATCTCGGCTCACTGCAAGTTGCGCCTCCCAGGTTCACACCATTCTCCTGCCTCAGCCTCCCGAGTAGCTGGGACTACAGGCGCCTGCCACCACGCCTGGCAAATTTTTTTTTTTTTTTGTATTTTCAGTAGAGACGGAGTTTCACTGTGTTAGCCAAGATGGTCTCCATCTCCTGACCTCATGATCCGCCCATCTCGGCCTCCCAAAGTGCTGGGACTGCAGGCATAAGCCACCACACCTGGCCCAGTTTATCCACTCTTGACCATTCATATTTTATGTGCTAGTTCCTTCAGTAGCCACCAATACGTATATTGAGATACCTGGCTGGGCTGTCATTATTATTCTGAAGTAGAACCCTATGCCCAAGCTGTTGCCATGTAAGTTCATAAATCTAGAATAGATACAGCAATAATTTGTTTTTCAGAAAAAGCTATGATTAGCAACTCTTAGGTTCTGTTGGAAGGTAGTAGCAACATAAATAATGACTTCTATCCTCAAAAATCATTAAAATTTACTTAAAATTATAAAGTATAAGCATTTAAAAATTAATTTTTTTATTTCTTAATTCTGTAAACATTTATTGAGTACCTACTATGTTCCAGGCACCACTCTAGCCACTTTGAAGATATATTAGTAAACTAAACAAAAACTTTTGCTATCCTGGCACTCATGTTCTTTTAGCAGAGACAGTAGATTTTAATATTATTAAAAGGTAATAGATGTTTAGAAGGAAAACAGGATAAGGAAGATTGGGAGAGCCAGAAGGTGGCCTGGGGGAGATGGGAGATTACAATACTGTGTTCAAAAGAAAGTCAGGATGGGCCTCATTAAGGGTGCTGATATTTTAGCCAAAAGTTGATATAGGTAAGAAAGTTGACCACTTTCTAGGAAATAACATTTCAGGCCAAGGGAACAAGAGAGATTCTAAGGCTGGCATGCCTGGTGTATTCAAGGAACAACAAAGAAAAGATGTGGCTGAAGTAGAATAAGTGAAAGCAGGAAAATAGCAGGAGATGAGGTTGGGGATGTGGAGGGCCAGTGGTGATATAGGGCATGGATGGTCTTAGAAACTATGGTGAGGATTTTGACTTTCGTTCTGGATGAAACAGGAACCATTGCAGAGTTTTGAGCAGGGGACAGACAGGACCTATTTATGCTGAAAGTCAGGTCAACTGTAATAATAAATATTGTAAATGATTTAAACTTCCCTGTTGTAAAAGAGAAATTCTCAGATTCATTCAAACGTGATTGATATAGAAAAGCTGAAAATTAAGGATTGAAAGAAGATGTAAAGGAGAATGATAAAGAGAAAACAGCAGCTGCAGAATTAAAATCATACAAAACCAAATTCGAGGCAAAAAAATACAAAGGACAAAGAAGAATGTATCATATTGGTAACAAACACAATCACTAGAAAGTTATGGTAGTTTACAGATTTTTAGAGAACTAAAAATAACATCAGATATATAAAGCAAAAACTGAAATTCAATTAAAATTATAGCCCAACTAAATTAGTGATGTTAGGAGACTTTAACACATCAAAAAGATAAGTATTTCATAAAAAAGAGGATTTAAATAATAATATCCTTGAATTTGTATCTATTGTATCTTTGTACATATGTCCCTAACAAAATATCATTACTTACAAACACTAGTGGAAGATTTGTTTTGAAAAATTTACCATGAAGTAGACCCCAAAGAACATCTCAACATAGAGATCATAAGGCTGCATTCTCATTGTGTAATATCATAAAACCAGAAATAAACAGTAAAAGGGATGGCAAAAAAATTTAACTGCTTGGGATTATAAAACTTTTATTCTAGTAAAAGATGAAATCAAACAAAAGGTATAGACCACAGCTATACAAAAATACAAATGTAATGTAATAAAACAATGAATTTAAACCAAAGCACAATTCTAAGGAATATTTATATCTTTACAGACCTAATAGAAAATGTGAATGCTTAAAAATAAAATAAGCATTTATCTTAAAAAACTAGATAAAGAACAATAGCAAAATGTAAATATAAGAAAGAAATTTATAAAAATAAAAATTGGAATTAATAAAGTTGTAAATAAAACTCTGCATTGATAATATTTATTGGGTGTCTACTGTATTTGAAATGCTGTTTCTGGAGCTTAACTCATTTAGTACTGTTATGATCCCCATTTTATAAATAAAGGAAGCACAGGGAGAATAAGCAACTTGCTCCCAATAGCACAGTTCCCAAGTGACAGAGGCAACACTGGGATTCCATCCCATTCTCCATCACTGTGCTCATTGTCGGGTCCACATTCCCTGTCCACTTCTCTTTTCAGTGCTATGCTGAACAATGGGTTATTTATGGAAACTCTGCCATACTCATTCAAATGACCCTTTTTTCTGATGCCCCCCAATAAACAAACTGTCAGTTTTAATATATAAACCTTCTTCACATCTAGATAAAAATGGAAAAATGTGCCTAAGTAAATTTTGACAATTTATATATTTTACTTAACTGTAGTCAAGCTCTGCCACCTTCTTTTTTGATTGACTCTTTTTTTAAATAATGCTGCTATAAATATTTGTGAGATTTTGTGTGAAGATAAATTTTTTTAAAAAAAATTTTAACTGATAATTACGGTGTACAATGTACTGTTTCAAAACATGTATACATTGTGAAATGAACAAATCAGGCTAATTAACATCGATCACTTCACAAGCTTATCATTTCTTTGTAGCAAGAACATCTACTCTTTTTAGTAATTTTGAAATACACAATACATTATTATTAACGATAGTTACCATGCTGTGCAATGCATCACCAGAACTTATTCCTTCTGTCTAACCGAAACTTTATGCCGTTTGACCAACTCCCCCTTTGCTTGCATGGCTTTCCCAACCCGTATGGCCTCTGATAACTGACATTCTACCCTCTACTTCTATGAGTTTGACTTTTTTAGATTCCACATATAAATGAGATCATACAGTATTTGTCTTTCTGTACTACCTACCTTATTTCAATGGCATAATGCCCTCTAGATTCCTCCCCCTCTAGATTCATCCATGTTGTTGCTAATGTAGAATTTCCTTCTTTTTTAAGTATTCCATTGTGTATATATACACCATGTTTTTCAAATCCATTTGAATATCCATTGATGAGCACTTATATTGTTTCCATATCTTGGCTATTGTGAATAATGCTGCAGTGAACATAGGAGTGCAGACGTCTCTTGAACATACTGATTTCAATTCGTTTGGGTGTATACCCAGAACTGGGATTGCTGGATCATATGCTAGATCTATTTTTAGATTTTTAGGAACTTCCATACTGTTTTCCAAAGAGGCTGTGCTAATGTACATTCTCAGCAACCATGTGCAAAGGTTCCCTTTTCTCCACGTTCTTGTGATTGGCCCTCACTTGTATCTTTTTATTATTGTCTGTGTTAAAATCACTTTTCCCAAAAGCTGGAAGCAAACCAAGCCACAGGAAACTGGTAAATTTTTCCCACTTATTTTTAGATCTGATAAAATTTTTTAAAATGCTAAAGTAATTGTCTCTAATGAAACACTTATGTATAGTTTTAATTTTTCCTTAATAATCCTTATCATCTAGTACCATGAATTGAGATTTGACTTTTCTTGGGAAGGAAGAATATGTATGCATGCTTGTTCATCTGCATGTGTGTAACAAAGAGACTGAGGTTTACTTAACAATAGAAAAGAAAGACCATTTTTATAATACAGTCATATATAGGTAAAGAAATACAACCTCATATTCCAGCTCCCTTCAGTTAATCATACTACTATAAAGTCCTCACCACAGCACACCAAAAGTAAAACTTGTGTTGACAAAGATTTCAACCACTGTTCCTGAGTTGGTCACTATATGTCTATTTACAATCTTGTGTGTGTGTATATATTATGTATATGTGCAAATATATATGCATATAAAGATAATTATGTTTATATATGTAAACACATATATATATATATAACGTACGCACACACACGTTAACTTGTTCAAATGAATATAAACACATGTACTGGTGCTTTCATAAAATATAATATATTCCAAATTGAGTTCTGGATTCAATTTGTATGTTCAGTTTTACTCTGTTTTCCCCTGAGAAAGCTTTTAAATATATCTGAGGCAAAAATGTTGTGGTAGTTTCAGCTGTTCCTGCAACCACTTTCGCTATTTGTGTCATTATTATTGCTGCATAATCTGAACATAAAATAACATGGTGCTGTAACAAATGACTTCCCACTACTGACAGTTATAGCAGCAGCATTTCAATACTGATGAAAAATTTCCCAGCAAGATATCTGGCCAGGTTTACATAAACCAAACAGGAAATGGCTGCCACTATTCACATTAAATCCAAACCGTTTGGTGTAACTTTATTTTGTTTTACATTAATATAAAACCTCTTTCATTCTCAACTGGTGAAATTTCATCAGTATTAAGATTCGAAAAAGTAACTTGAGATTTCATATGTAGTATTCTTGTTTGTCCTTTGATAAGATCTTTTAAAGATAATTTTTGAAAAGTTTTTTAGTTTTTGATTCTTTAAATTTTATGAACTTTGTAAATTTTTATGATAAGGAGAGGTTTGTTATGACTTTTTCCCAATGGACTGCTAATAGAAGTTAGCTTGTGTAGCCCATGTGCTAGATGCTGTCAGTATCAAACTGCCTTTGACTTTCACACCTCTCAGGGGACTAGTAATTGTTGTGTTCAAACAGCCTGTAATTGTGATCCCGCTGGCTTTCTCAGTACGCTTCTGGCTATTAGAATCATTAAACAACTCAGCACCTGTTAACAGCATTGTAAATATTCAACCCTGCTTGTGTGCAGGTTGAGTCCAATATAGGGAAGTCTTACAGAGCTCAGTCTCATAAATTAGAGCTTCTGACAAGTCAATTATTGTGAAACTGGGTTTCTCTGTGAAATAAATGAAATAGCATGCTGACAAAAAGGTAGGCTGTCTGTTTATGGCAAAGAGAAGATAATGACTTGATGATTCAATGCAGTGAACATGAAACTACATTTTATCCTTTACCCATAATTAAACAGTTGTGAAATGTTTGTGTTTAAATAACCAGTAAATTAAAAATGTTGTACTGCGGAGAGTGCAACATGAAAACAGACCTTTTTGCTTAGCTGTTGCATGCTTTTTCAAGTTAGTAAAGTGATTATTAAAATTAATGATATGTAATGTTTTAAGCTAAATGCTTATAATTGTTCAGGCTAGAAGTTGCACAGTAACCAATAAAAGTTCACCTCATAGAAGTTAAGGCTATATTATGCTACTAATAGAGAGCATATAAATCTGTACTCTATTCCTTATTCACAGAAAAATTCAAAATATATTAACTCCGAAAATTTTATGTAACCTAAAAAACTTCATTTACATTTAAATTATTTTATAGTGTCTCACAAATTGTATATCTAATTAAGATGTAACAATATCTTACTTTTATAAGGATTTGAAAATATTTTAAATGACTTTAGAATCTCAGTCCAAATATTGACAAAGAATAGTATTTGGTAAAGATCAGTGAAGTTCAATTTACTTGAATTGAATTTTGTATTTCTTCTGTTATGCAAGTCAGTGAGAATGTTGGTGACCACATTTAGAAAAAAAGAACTGTGTTAAGAATAAATAACAATGAAACATTTATGTTTTCTGCATGAAGAAATGTGAACTTTTAGCAAGTTAGATTATAAATAATATTGTAGTGGCATCATCATATAATTTATTGTAATCTCAGAAACATCATTTAGGTTGATTTTTTCTTTGGCAACTTACTTTAAATGTTTAAGAAATATTTACCCTGACTATATTTTATCTGGATGAAAACCACAAATTTGTCTTTAAAAAGTCCCTATAGGCTTAAATAAACAGACTTTAGAAGGGATGTTAATCCATTGAAATATACCTTGTAAATACGGTAAACAAAATAAAGCAAATACAGTAAATAAAATAAGATAAATATTTAAAAGAACCTGTAATTTTTTCAAGGAAAGTTTTTTTCATTGATAGTTTTAAATATTATTTGCAAGTGTACTAAATTTATTCATTAAAGCATAAAAATGGTAAAGTTGACATCCCAGTTATATATAGGACAACGGCTTATGGTAATCCGTAACAGGATCCATTAGTTTTCAAATGACCTAGTAAACTTATAGATAAAAATGGAATTTTAATTTTTTTGTATTTCACAGTAATAGTTTCAAAATATCTTCTTTCTGTAATGTCAGTTGCATAAAGAATTGTTTGTTCCAAGATCAAGGCAGACAATTTGGTTTAAAAAAAGAATAGTTTGATTCTTACTCTACAAATTGCACTACTTAGTATCCTGGGCACATTTTGACTAGTGTTTTGAATTTAGAAATAACTTTATCAGCCATGTATTAGTCCTGACAGCTAAAAATAGTATTGGAAAATTTATAGGCTTAGCAAGCCAAAAGAATGTGAAATACAAAGTAAGCACTTATATTGTAGAAAGTTTGACTGATGAGGCCGGGCATGGTGGCTCACGCTTGTAATCCCAGCACTTTGGGAGGCCGAGGCGGGCGGATCACGAGGTCAGGAGATCGAGACCATGGTGAAACCCCGTCTCTACTAAAAATACAAAAAATTAGCCAGGCATGGTGGCGGGCACCTGTAGTCCCAGCTACTCGGGAGGCTGAGGCGGGAGAATGTCGTGAACCCGGGAGGCGGAGCTTGTAGTGAGCCGAGATCGCGCCACTGCACTCCAGCCTGGGTGACAGAGCGAGACTCTGTCTCCAAAAAAAAAAAAAAGAAAGTTTGACTGATGAATTTCGTTTCTTGGAAAACAATGAAAGAGAAAAAATATTTTAAAAATTTGGAATAACTTTGGAGATTTGTATCTTTTATATGGCTTGAATGTCCAGAATTTTTATTTTCACCTCTAAAGCAGAAGACATTATTCTAACTACTCCTCCTTAGTCATTTTCCAAAAGAAGAGAAATATTTTCTAATGGTTAATAATTTTGGTTTTTCACTTCCATATATGCTTAGACATAAATTTGAACATTTTTTTTAAATTAATGACAGCACTAGGTTCAGTACTTATTTATCTCTTAATTAATATTGCTTTATTTTGGTCCATGCCAAGAGCTTTTCTAGAAAAAGCAATAACTTTTCGATAGATCAAAATTAAAGTAACTATTCCTTTTTAATGGAAGTAATTTTCCCAAATAAATTCCAATAGTCTCTTACTATAATAATTTTTATGTAATGGGGCCTCTCATATTTCGGTGTACCTAGCCATTTGCACTAACTTTTCTTTCTAATGAAAATATGTCCTGACATTATTAGTCCTGCTTTGTGTATTTTTAAATAATTTTTTTATAATTTACTGACCCCAAGTCTCTTCCTTTGAAGAATGAAAAATATCACAAAAATTGTCATCTAGATAGTGTTCTCTATTGCTCTCAAGTTGTGGCTTTTTTTAGTCCTCTCCCATTTGAAATTGTTAGCACCCTTTTCCCAGACTATGAATATTCCCTTCCTAGTCCTGTACAGATGTAAAACCATCATGATGGCGTCTTAGGGATGAGAACCTGTTCTCTAAGACCACTTTCCACTGCCATCCTTTGATGTGGATGGGGAAAAGGGAGGTAGGGCATATAAATTACCCATGCTGACTAGGATATAGGGTTCACCTAGTAGGAATTAGGGAACTGCCAAGATTATGGGTGTAGTCCCTTGCTCTTCAGGTCTGTTTCCAGGCACAGATCCCTAGTGGCCAGAGGGTTTTGCCAAGAACTTCTCGGTGTTGCAGGGATGCACATTCACGTGAAATGTATGTCTTTAGGCTTTTTGCTTGGAAAATATACAGAGCTGGACTTATGTATTTTTCCTGTATTGAGACTTGGTTACAATGCTTTATTTTTACCCTGATGATGTCCCTTCTAGTCATTAGGATGACATTTATTCCCTAAGCACTAGGGTAACAATAATTGACTAAATTGCCTAAAAGAACTCGTCTACCACCCAAGATTAATATTTCTGTGAGTTTTGTGACGTTACTGAGGATAGGTTTTATAATAAAAGGGGATTATATTTGTATATATTCTGTGAAACTGAGGTGACAGTTTTAGTAGAAAATGTCTTGAAACAAATAATAATAACCTTGCTTGTTTTCTAGCTACTACAATTTGGGTGATGTGAGCCATGATTCTGTGAACAAGTTTCTGTCCCATCTGATTGAGAAGTCCTTGATTGAATTGGAACTTTCCTACTGTATTGAAATTGGAGAGGTACGACTTAGTCATATGCATTCTAATTGAAAAGATTGCCCAGCTTTTGGCAGGTCTTTTGCTTCTAATACTATCAAAATTTTTAACAAAAAAAGCACCTGTCTGAATTATTAATTTTATAGAGATATGTACTTTCATCGTACTCTTCATTTGTTATTCTTTTGAAATAGGATAATCGCAGCATTGAACCTCTAACTTATGGCCGAATTGCCTCCTATTACTATTTGAAGCATCAAACAGTTAAAATGTTCAAGGACCGCTTGAAGCCTGAATGCAGTACTGAAGAATTGCTTTCAATTCTAAGTGTGAGTTCTTCATACATTTCATATCTTCTCTTTTAATTTAGGGCTTAAAGTTTTGCCACCTAGTTTGTCTTGAAATTTAACAGAAACTATTTATAAAGCCCTTTCCTCTGTCAAACAAGGTCACTACAAAGCAACATATCTAGACTAAGATGCCCATAGATAAGGTGACCACATAATTTATCATCCAAACTTGGATCCTTCTGAGCGTGGAATGAGGCCCTATTAATATTTAAGCCAGGATAGTAGATGTAAACTGGACTGTCCTGAGCAAGGTAAGTCATCACCCTATCCTTAAATATAATAGCCTCTTTGAATTATGATTGAAAGCTTTTCATATTACTTTTTTGGATAGTTCCTGTTGAATACTTACCTGTGATGCTACTGAAGTTTCTTTCATAAGCATCCATACAATTAAGTTCTTAGAATTAATGTCAGGACAGCTGTTTATCCCCCATCCCCACAAACATCCTTACCAAAAAAATGACCACAGATATGTCACATGGTAAAAAACTATACTGTGTTCATTTTTCCTTTTTTTGCCAAATAGCTAAGAAATTAATATTAGAAGCATCTTGTCCACCTTTCCTTCTACATAATGTACTCTTCTGGCTTTTTTCCCTTTGTTGATTTTAAGTGTAATAATTTACCACAAAACTTTGTTAACACATTAGTTAGGATATTCATATATTCTGACTGTTACCTTAATCCTTCAGATGTGTTGGTGCTTTTTAAAAAAGTTAAGAACAATTGGACCATTCTGTCTTGAAAGTCCTTCTCTTATAAATTCATTGACTCTATGGTAGTTCACTTAGTAACTTTTTTCCTTCCTCTCCTATTGCTTTATCATTCTCAATAAGCTTCAATATCCCATTCACAGTTTTTCAATTTCTCAGTTTTTTCCCCTCCAATAAACTAATTTGTAAATTTTGTGCCCAGCATAGTGCCATGTACATTTTAGTGAGTTTGAAAATATTTATTAATGAATTGATGGAAATATTTATTAATGAACAGATGGAAGGATAGGTAGATCCTGTAATAATCAGTTTTCTATTGTTTGCTCTGTAGAAAAGAATAGAGGACTAAAGTATATAAAGCAGCTACCGAAAAATATTATTTTAAGAAATTAAAAATTTATTTCTGATGGAAGAGTACAAAATATAAAGAATTTTTTAGATCCTTAAGAATGAGATTTATATCAGCTCCTAGCCAAAGATTCATAAAAGTAGGATTTCTCTGGGGAAGAGACTGTTAGCACAGGCAGCTAAATAATGGTTAATAAATTTGGGCATGCCTCTTAAATTAGTATCTGTTAGATTTAAGAATATAACTTCTTTCATATTTATCTAATCTCATGTTTAAGCATATTTTTCTGCCTTGGAAATATGTATGATAACAGCTAACACCTTTGAGCAGTTTTTATGAGCTAGACATTAAGAACTTTAATAAACTAATCCTCACAACAACCACTTATTTGATATTAATAACATCCCATCATTATTCCCATTTTAAAGATTAACCATCTTGTCCAAAGTGAGTGGTTTGCAGTCTAGCACCAGAGTATGGGCCCTGAAACCATCCTACTATACTGCCTCTCAAGTCATACACATATACACACATGCACACAATTAGGTGGAAGGCACTGAGGTGGGAGGTACAAAGTAACTTAAAACTAGATACACGCTGTAAAGGAAGTTTGTGAAAATCATATGCCTACTACATTCTGTACCCCTGTTTACTCCACTAAAAAAGCCAAAAAAAAAAAAAAACCCTTACAATCCCAGGGGAATTAAACGTTTGTTTTAGTCTTCTCTTTGAAAAGGTATTGATCACAAAAGGTCTGTTCCCATCCTGTCAGCAGCCTGTTTCTTTCTGGCATTACACTATATAAAACCAGTTATGCTGGTATATTTTTGTTAAAATAAAGTCAGTTCTCCTGCTAATAACTAAATAAATGGAACCATCTGAAAATATGTGTAAGGAAAGCTATGTAATGGAATATTTACATAGATATGATTTGATCTACCCCATAAAAATTTCCACAGCAAGAATATCTTCTTCTCCCATGGTGTTTAGTCCAAGGAACACTCAGCTTGCGCTAGATATTGTCTCAGTCTGTATTATCTCAATGAGGGTTCATTCTGAATGAAGAGCCATAGGACTCACATTCACAAGAAGATATGTAGGTATCACACTGTTTTCTTAATTTCTTGCCTAGGAATTATTCTTTGTTCACTAACGAACACTATGTGTAGCTACCAGCAAAATGCTAAATAATACAGCAAGATTGTATAATTATGGTGTAATTTCCAGAAATCCTTCTTCTTCTTAAGTTTCTTTAAATGACTTTTTTTTTTTAACCATGAAAAGACTACCAAATGACTCACAGAACTCAGTATACTCCCTACTCTTGCCTCCAAAAATGCATATTAATCTCATTGTGGTTTTAAAATAAGGAGAAAGTAGTAGTCAGACCGAAGCTGTAGGGAGCAGGATGATAATAGCATAAGAAGATGAGGAAAGCTGTGGGGATAACGTTAGTGTTTCAAACATCTGTTTCCATTATCATTGCTTTCGTTATTATAATACTTAAGAAAGTCATATTATGTTTTTGTACAATTCACTCATATAACATTCGTTGTTAATGCTTCCTTTTACTAAGATACATTCATTGATGTTTCTAAAGTCATTTTTAAACTTTAGTTTTTAAATTTTTAGTATTTCTGATAACATTACAACTGAAAAACTTGTATTCTTTTGAGTATTACTTTGAACTTACCATAATATTTTCTTAAATTTTATTAGTGAATAAAGTTTTATTTCTTAAGCTACCCATTACATTTGTCTTTTGGTTTTCGGGATTTTGGGGTATTAATAACGTATAGAAATTAGGTTCATTAAGATTTTTATTTTGGGTCCTCTGAATATGTTGCAGTGTGATGATTGTGGGCACAAAAAAAACAAGCTAGAAGGTAATCATAAATTGGAAAAAAAGAATATTAAAACATCTATTCACTCTTACCAAACATTTCTAAATATATAAACCCATTATTTCTCTTCAATTATCATCAAAACACAGTTTCAAGTGATGATCTCTTGATTGTATCTAGTCCTAACTGATGGTATCTTCTTTTGGACCTTTTCTTCCTTTAGAGAATATAAGTATTTATAATCTTGAACTGAGCTATATGGTTTTCTCTTTTTGAAAAAATGAGTTAGAATTCTTACCCTTTATGTAGTCATTTTGAATATTACTATTAACTTTTCTGAAATAAGAATTAGAATTTCCAGAATACAAAATCAATGTACACACATCGGTAGAATTTCTATACACCAACAACATTCAAGCTGAGAGCCAAGTCAAGAATGCAATCCCATTCACAATAGCAACAAAAAGAATAAAATGCCTAGAAATACAACTGACCAAAGAGATGAAAAATCTCTATAACGAGAATTACAAAACACTGCTCAAAAAAATCAGAATTGACACAAACAAATGGAAAGACATTTCATATTCATGGATAGGAAGAATCAATATTGTTAAAATGGCCATACTGCCCAAAGCAATTTATACATTCAGTGCTATCTCTAACAAACTACCAATGACATTCTTCACAGAATTAGGAAAGACTATTCAAACTTTATATGGACCCAAAAAAGAGCTTGAATAGCCAAGGCAATCCTAAGCAAAAGGAACCAAGCTGGAGATATCATGTTACCTAACTTCAAACTATACTACAAGGCTACAGTAACCAAAACAGCATGGTGCTAGCACAAAAACAGACATAGATGAATGGAACAGAATAGAGAGCCCAGAAGTGAAGCCACACACCTACAACCATCTAATTGTTAACAAAAAAAAAATGGGAAAAAGACTCCCTATTCAATAAATGATGCTGGGATAATTGCCTAGCCAAATGCAGAAGATTGAAATAGGACCCCTTCCTTACCCGTATACAAAAGTCAACTCAAGATGGATTGAAGACTTGAATGTGAAACCTAAAACCTCAAAAACTCTGGAAGATAACCTAGGAAATACCATTCTGGACATAGGCCCTGGCAAAGATTTCATGAAAAAGATGCCAAAAGCAGTTGCAACAAAAACAAAAGTTGACAAATGAGACCACATTAAACTGAAGAGCTTCTGCATAATAAAGCAAACTATCAGTAGAATAAACAGACAGCCTACAGAATGGGAGAAAATTATTTGCAAACTATTCCTCTGACAAAGGTCTAATATTCAGAAACTATAAGGAACTTAAACAAATTAACAAGCAAAAAAAAAAAAACAACCCCATTAAAAAGTGGGCAAAGGACATGAGCAGATACTTTTCAAAAGAAGATATACATGTGGCCAATAAGCATATGAAAAAATGTTCAATGTCACTAATCATTAGAAAAATGCAAACCAAAACCACAATGAGATACCATCTCACACCAGTCAGAATGACTATTATTTTAAAAGTCAAAAAATAACAGATGCTGGTGAGGATGCAGAGAAAAGGCATCATTTATACACTGCTAGTAGAAATGTAAATCAGCCATTGTGGAAAGCAGTGTGGCGATTTCTCAAAATACGTTGCTGGTAGAAATGTAAATTAGTTCAGCCATTGTGGAAAGCAGTGTGTTGATTTCTCAAAGAACTTAAAACAGAACTACCATTTGACCCAGCAATCCATTATTGGGTATATACCCAAAGGAATAAAAATTGTTCTGCCAGAAAGACACATGCACACATATGTTTATTGCAGTGCTATTCACAATTTCAAAGTTATGGAATCAACCTAAATGCCCATCAACAGTAGACTGGATAAAGAAAATGTGGTACATACACACCATGGAAAACTATGCAGCCATAAAAAAAGAATGAAATCATATTCTTTGCAGAAACATGGTTGGAGTTGGAGGCCATAATCCTACGTGAAACACAGGGATAGAAAACCAAATGCCACATATTCTCACTTATAAATGGGAGCTAAACATTGAGAACACATGGACACGAAGAAGGGAACAACAGACACAAGGGCCTACTTGAATGTGGAGGCTGGGAGGAGGGAGAGGATCAAAAAACTACCTATTGAGTACTATGCTTATTACCTGGGTGACAAAATAATCTGTACCCCAAACCACCACAACACACAATTTACCTGTGTAACAAACTTGGTCATGTACCTGAACCTAAAATTAAAGTTTAATTAATTAATTACTTAATTGATGAGCAGAAGATTGTCAGGATTGGTAAAAATTCTATATGTTATGTCTGTTTATACCTTATCCTCTGAATTCTCGCCTTTTATGTTCTTTTCTTTATATGTAGAATGGTTGGGGTCAGCCTGGTAGTTTTCAGAATGCTATTATATTGACAATATCACCCTTTGACCAAAGAATGGAGACAACAGACAGTTTCTGAGTTTGCAGATGAAACTGAATTCTTCCAAATAGTATAGAGCTAAGCTAAAGGAAATTGTCTAAAGAAATATTTTAAGAATATATTGCAGTGTGCCTATCTTGGATAGCACACTTTAAGTATTACTCTCCATTTTTTCATACTCAATTTTGTTGTTCACTGTTCTACCCATAGACTATATATTGATTCATCAAAAATATATTTATTGTGTGTCTACAATGTGTAAGGCACTTTCTAAGGGCAAGATACAGAAGAATGAACATTAGTGACAAACTTCCTATGTGTATGTGTGAGAGTGTGTGTGTGTGTATGTGTATGTGTGTGGGTGGGTGGGTGTGTGTGTGTTCACACACAGATAAATTATGGGCAATGGTAGCAAACCGTGAAAGACACTTGCACTTTGGTGTTGCTACTGACTGAAGTCAGCAGCTCAGTGTGACGCTCTAAGGATGACAGCAGATGTTGCCCATTATCAAAAAGAATATCTAAAAACAAAACAGGAAATAGTATTCTGTCCTTTATGTTAATCGTCCATATGGAGAAGACTTGCTATATACATTTCCGGTGGCCTCAGATCAAAAGGACATCAGAGAGAAAGTCTGAATGTGTCCAAAGTGAGCTACTCGAATGTTAGAAGACATGTGATTAGAGCACTTTGGTCTAGAGAGGCAAAGGCTTTGAATCAATGGGACCAAAATTGAAATCATGAATAGAGGCCGTCTTTGGATCTTGAAAACAGTAACTTTTTCACAGTTAGTAGGAGGCTCCATCTGATTTATTACTTCAATTGACAGATATAATATAGGCCAAAAATTTATAGATTCAAAAAGAGATGGGATAAATTTATTAAAAGTTACTAAAGAACTAAAATAGAAAATGGAATTGTGCTTGTTATATTTGGTGTGATAGGTGATTTTTTTTACAACGTAGGGATCAGGATTGGACTTGCCTGGCATTTGCATGTATTTTTTTCTGGGGAGCTCTAGATACTTTAGGAATATTTTTATTCTTCGGAGTATTGTGGGCTTTTTTTTTTTTTTTTAATGTGGCAGTCTGTTAATACTTGCAGATACTAATTCCTGTTGATTATTATTCCATTATATGAAACTACTCCAGTCAACAGTGAGAAGGAAAATACACTTCCACTCATTTTTTTTTCTCCTGTAACATCTCTTTTGAGACTTCTATTTTTATTTATTCTTAGTTCCTAGAAGCTGAGCTGTTCCTGGCTTATGTTTTTAGATATCGTCGTCTTTAAATGATAGTAAAATATTCTAGTCTGGGTGTAAAGCAAACATTCTATCGAAACTATTTCTCTTCGCTAATCTCCTTCTACAATAGAAACCCATTTATTTTAATCCCGTCTTTTCCATACAGCCATTAAAAAATAATAATTACTTTTTATTGAGAACCCATTACATGCTAGGCAGTTTATATACATTATTTATAAGCATCAAATAACCCTTCAAGTTAAGTGTTAATATATAAATAATGAAATTGAATTTTAATCTCATTAAGTTGTTACAGGTTCTATAGAAGGTAGCTCCTTAGAACATTTTTTCTTATACCTTATTTCCTCTTAGACATATTCTATCTTAATCCTATTATTTCATTCCAGCTGTAAAAAAATTTTAAAACATTGACATGTAAGATATATACTTTTAAAAAATAAAGAACCAGAGTTACTTTTAAAGTTATTTATGACCTTGTAACTAGAATTATAAGTATTAAATACAGATCTTAATTACTAATGAAATAATTATTTCAGCATTTTTTTTATTGAAGACATTATTTTAAGTTTCAAACAATCTGATGCTATTTTGGAAAACGTTAGGTATTTTATAAGAACCCTTGCCAAGTTTTTTCTAACACCATGAATTAGTAAGCTTCATAATTAAGGCAGCTGCTTCACACCTCTACTGTTAACCAGTGACATTACATCTGTCTTGCTCCATTGATGACCTCCTCCTAGTTATTGAAGCAGTTAGCAGTTTTGGCAACAGGGATTACATGGCATGGAGTAAGTAGTCTAATTAGATATAAGTAAAAATCCTGAGAGAAAAGGACATTTTGAAAGTAATTTGAAGAATCTCTTAATGATGTTGGCACTGAAATCCGAAGTCCAGAGTAGAAAGTGCCTGTCATCGTGGCAAACCAGGATCATGATCTGATATGTTCAGTGGACTTTTAGAAGGTAGTCTATTTTAAAACCGGAATAGAAATGAAAAGCTTCAAAGTTAGGGAAAATTTTTTTGAACAGATTTTTCAGAATATTCTGCTATAATATTGACAATTTTGAAAGAAAGCAAAATATGCCCCAAATGTCTTATGTCTCAATAATTTTCAATTAATTTGTATAACATAACACTGGGTTGTTATGGTTCTTATGACAACATGAAATGAGATTTTATTTATATATCAAATATTTAATTAAAAGTAGTGAAATTCTTATTTTCACACAAGCTTGGATATTGACTAAAAGAATGAGCTTCATGTCCAAATGTAAATAGAACTATGCCAAATTTAGAAAAGTACCAGAACAATAGGATTTTTATGTGTCAATAAATGTCTAGGTTTAGCAGTTCTCTGTACTGTTCTCTTTAAAAGCATGCTGATTCTTTGCTCTGCCCGTATATAGAACATTTTCAGTAATATAACATTTTTAATACTTGAATTTTATCGTGTTTGAGGCACAACTACAAATTTTTGTAGGAAAAATTGCAAAAATATCTTTCTCAGATATATAAGGTTGAAAAAATAAGCAAGAATGTTTTTATAAGGGAGAAATTTAAAACTAAATAAAAAGGACAAGCCAGTTATGAATAGCATTGGTGGGGGACCCAGCATGTAAAAAAAAATTAAAGAGTTTGTTAAAGGAAAAATGAAAGAAAGGAAGGTTAACTGAATAACAGTGAACACCACCAACCTCATGGCTTTCCATTTCCAAATAACCTCCTGACAATCACAGGATCCCATCTGCTACTCTTTATCTTCTTAGTGGGGAAACCTAATGGGATATCTTCCAGGGTTTGCGAGAAGAGCTTCCTTAACCCTCAGGCTGGGGAGCTGCCTGGCATCTTTTGGAGAGGCACAGATGGCAACTGTCTTGAAAAAAGGTATCTTTCTACTTCTCTTGGTCTCTTTCCCTGAGACCTTCCATGTTGTCCATTATTTCTTAACTTCTAACTTTCTGCACTTATAAGCTTTCTTTAACATAGAGAAATGAAATATTTTCCTAATAGAAGTCCTCAATCTCAAATGTATCTATTGTGATTTAGTAGATTATAGGTTTTTAAGCTGTTATGTTCCAACAAGCATAAAATATATTTGTAATACTATCTAGAATTTGTCCTGTTTTAAATTTTTATTCTTTTTTTTTTCTTAATTACTTTTCATTTCCTAAACTGTCCCACAGATTAAGGACTGTCAATTACCAGGATTCCAAAGGTTGGTGATTAAATAGGAAATGAGTTTAGATTTAGGAATGAGTTTTAGTTATTCAAGAAATGTGTTTAGATAACAAAATATATTTATTTTATTATGTACTAGTTTAACTGTCTCATTAAAATAGAAAATGGCCCAACCTTGCCCAAGATGACACAACTACTATGGAAAAATAATATAAAAACTCAGCTCCCAACAGGGAAAGGGCAGTGTTAGAATTTATATCTCCCGGCAACCTTTTGAATGTCCTGTTTCTTTTCCCATTTCTGTTTTGTACTTTTCTTTTTTCCTTCTTTTTACATCTTATTTTGCTCTTTTATCTAAATTTACAAAGTAAGGTACATTAAAAGGTTGCACCCATAAACTTCTCTGCCAAAGCTATCTGTAAAAGATACTTTTAGCTTGTCATTTATTAAAATTTGCTATGCATTCTATCCAATAGTCAGTGCACTTGGGGGAATACCAAAGAAACAGAAGATAGATCCATATTTTTTAAGGAGATTTATACTAGAGCCCTAAAAGCTTAATGAAAACAAAGGGATAAGCTTGTATCTAGCTCTGTGTGCCACTGCTGCTCAATATAGCTTTATCTAAGCATGGCAAGTGTTTAGTTCTACCTTCAGCATTCAAGGCAGAAAGAGTTGCTGACATTGTTCTCCCCCAAAGAATTACCAGCCTGTCCTATGGGCAAGATTGGAACACCAAGCTCCCGGGGGCATATAAGAACATTTACAAAGGGTACTCCAAGTAAACATTTTTAAATTGCAAACATAATCTTGATTGGGTTTATATAAGTTAAGTCATATTTATAAAACTTCCATGGTATTTTACTTTCCAGAGAACCTTATTAGGAATTACTTGGCAAAATAAATTATTATTAATCTGGTTTCTAACATTTTTTAATTATCGGTAGTAAGTCTCTGCTTAGTGATATAATAACTGAATTGTCGTTACACATGCAATCATGTTGGAGAAATAAAAATAACACTGAAGCATATTATCTTACTGAAAATAAAATGTCTTCCCCAAATTTTAACCACCTCTCACTCTACTTTGAGTAAGTAGAGCATTGTTCAGATTTTTTAAATAAGTGGAAAATATGGAAACTTTAATATTGAATTAAGAATATTAAAATCTAATTTTCATATGCTAGAAATTGGCTTCTGCTTAAATGTTTCTAATTTCATCCCAATAAAGTTTAAGTATTCTAAAATCGTTAGGGTCTCTTTGGTCCAGCAGGTGGGGCAATTCAGAAATCAATATGACCTCCTTCCTCCATGAATTGTGATTAGAACTGTTTCCAAAAGATTCATGATTCATGTCCCAGATGTCTTCTCAGTACAAATAATACCAAAATGCTGTTTAAACTAAAAATCATATCATCCTACTTTTTATCCTCAGAAAGCAGCCCTGTAGGTAAATAGGAGTGATCATTTCCAATATTTAAGGCCATCTGAATATGTTTCAGTATCATTTTTATGTAACAGAGAAAAAGAAAAATTAAGCATACCAACATGCAATCCAACCCACTATAAGCAGAGTCCTACAATATTATGTTATTTTGGAAACATAGAATTTTAAAAGGAAAAAATAATCATAGAAAGTACCCCTTCATGCTGAGGGACAGACAGCGTTTTAGGTTAGCTAAAATGCCAGACCTTTTATTTATGTAACAATGTTTCATTCCAGATGTAAAAAAAATTTAAAGCATTGACATGTAAGATATATACTTTTAAAAAATAAAGAACCAGAGTTACTTTTAAAATTATGTATGACCTTGTAACTAGAATTGTAAGTATTACATACAGATCTTAATTACTAACAAAATAATTATTTCAGCATTTTTTTGTTCATTCACTATGTACTTTAAAAAACAACAGCAACAATAATAACAACAACTATGTTAACACAGATTAGGACAAAAATTTTTGTAAATTATTTTTTATGAAGTATATCCTAATGTGTTTAAAAACAAATCATTATGTTTATCTCCTTGCTTTATTGAATCCTATTTTATATATAATACTACTTTTATAAGTTTTTAAAATTGAAAACAGGACAGTTACCCTTTCTTAGTTTGTTTGTTATTTCTGCCAGTATTTCCCTATGCCCTATTCCCTTTTCATTGATTGTTATCAGACCACCAGTAGTCCTCATAGCTTAGCTATTATTTAGCCTGTCTTGGTGCATTCAGGCTGCTACAAACAAAAATACCATAGAATGGATAGCTTTAATAACAGATATTTATTTCTCACAGTTCTAGAGGCTATGAAGTCCCAAATCAAGGAATCAGCAGATTCAGTGTTTGGTGAGGGCCTTTCTCCTGGTGCATACATGGCCATTTTCTAGTTGTGCCCTCACATGGCAGAAGTGGTGAGAGATTTCTCTGGAGTCTCCTTTATAAGGGCACTAACCCCATTCATGAGAGTTCTGCTTTCATGACCTAATCACCCCCTCCCCAAAGCTCCCGCTTCCAAACACCATCACACTGGGAGTTCAGGTTTAACATATTAATGGGGGGGATACAAATATTCAATTTATAGCGTCATCTATATAGAGATTTATATCTGCTGATCATTTTCTCACAAGTCTTGTAAGAGTCAATAGTCCATGTGCAGAAAGATTCCAGAGCTATATCTTTTGTGATATCACCACTATTTGTGTATATTGCCACATCACATTAACTTTTCACATTATAATATTACATTATAAAAGAGTTTCTGCCTGTGGGTGATAACTCTAGCTTTCACTGACTCCCATATTCCACGAAGTTACAAACAAAGCTGCTGTGAAGAAAATTTTGCATATTAGCTCATCTATCATCTAGTCAGTTCACTAAAGTTATAATTCTGATCATGTAAGCTTAGTTATTATGAGCCTGAGTTCTGAAATCAAACCTGAACAGTTTCAAATACTATCTCTGCCACTTTCTAGACCTTGGACAATGGTACTTACCCACTGAGCCTCAGTTTCCTCATGAGGTTGTTGGAATGATTGCATTAGTTTATATAGGTGAAGTGCATAGAACAATTCTTTGCTTATTTGCAATGATCAGTAAATATTAGCTATTATTTAATAATAATATTTATTGACCACGTATTATATTCCAGCCATGGGGGATACAGCAGAAAACCAGGCTAATGGTTCCAGCACTCATGGACCTTATAGTTATAGTGGAGTTGGTCAAGAATAAACACACATGTAATTTCAGGTGAATATAAGTGAGATATGGGGAAAATGTGGTAATAATGAGAAGATAATTAGAGGATGCTGTTATTAATAGGACAGTTTATGATGGTAAAGGAAAGCCATTCTGAGAAGATGATATTTGAACAAAGAACTGAATAATATGAAGGAACAAGTCATGAGAAAGCCTTGGGGAAGAAATCCCGGGCAGAGGGAAAAGCAAATGCAAAGGAAGCAGGAGCTGCTTGGAAATTTCAAAGAATAGCAGAAAAGCCAGTATGCTTAAAGTGGAGTGCACACTGAGAGGGCCTAGGAGGCAGAGGTGACATCATCTAGGTTCATAGTAAGGAGTGTTGATTTTATCGTAAGTGTTCAGAGGAGCCATTGGTGGGATTTTGATCCGATAAGTGATGTGATGTTATTGATAGTGAAAAAGACCATTCTAGCTTTTTTATAGAGAACTGGCTGTTGCAGAAAGTCCACATGAGAGAAGATGGTGGCTTGGGTAGAGTGGTTAGAGGTTGAAATGGTGAGTAGTAGTCATACTCAGGATGTTTTAAAGATTGAGCCAACAGGAATTAATCATTGATTGATTGCAAGTAAAGAATGCAAGATGCTACCTAGGTTTGGGCCTGAACAATTTGGTGAGAGAGAATACCATTAATTGAGGTGAAAAGCAATGAATAAAGAGCAGGGTGTGTTTGTCTTGGGGAATGGGGGGACTGTGACAGGCATATGGATTATTTTCCAAGTTTCGAAGTCATGGAATTGGTTGAGATCATCTAGGCAGTCAGTATTGAGCAGAGGTCTAAAGGTTGAGCTCTGAGAATGCTAGGATGTAGATGTTGGGGAGAGAAGGAGGGGAAGGTGTGACAACAAAGAAAACTAGGAGTGAGGAACGATAAGCAAAAAGGAAAACATCCAGTAGAGTGCATTGTCCTGGAAACCAGGTGGAAAACTGTATCTCAAGAAGGGGATGGTCTCAAGAAACTAGGTGTCAAAGGAACATAGCTCAAAATAATACGACAAACCCACAGCCAACATCATGCTGAACAGAAACTAGAATCATTCCCCTTGAGAACTGGAAAGAGGCAAGGATGCCCATTCTCACCATTCCTATTTAACACAGTACTGGAAGTGGTAGCCAGAGCAATCAGGCAAGAGAAAGAAATAAAAGGCATCCAAACAAGAAAAGAAGAAGTCAAACTATTCTCTTTGGTGGTAATATGATTATATACGTAGAAAACCCTAAAGACTTCACCAAAAGAATATTAAAACCAACAAACGATTTTAGCAAGGTTCCAGGATACAAACTCAGTGTACAAAAATCAGTAACATTTCTCTACACCAATAATGTTCAATCTGAAAGCCAAATAAAGAATGAAATCCTATTTACAATAGCCACAACAAAATTAAATACCTAGGAATACATCTAACCAAGAAGGTGAAAGGTCTCTATGAGGAGAACTTCAAAATACTGTTAAAAGATAACATAGATAACACAAACAAGTGGAAAAACATTCCATACTCATAGATTGCAAAAATCAGTATCATTAAAATAGCCATATGACCCAAAGCAATCTACACATTTAATGCTATTCCTGTCAAACTACCAATGTCATTTTTCACAGAATTGGGAAAACCTATTTTAAAATTCATGTAGAACCAAAAAAGAGGACAAATAGTCAAAGCAATTCTAAGCAAAAAGAACAAAGCCAGAGGCATCACATTACCTGACCTCAAACTATATTAAAAGGTTACAGTAACTGGCCAGGCACGGTGGCTCACGCCTGTAATCCCAGCACTTTGGGAGGCTGAGACGGGCAGATCACGAGGTCAGGAGATCGAGACCATCCTGGCTAACACAGTGAAACCCTGTCTCTACTAAAAAAATACAAAAAATTAGCCTGGCGTTGTGGCGGGGGCCTGTAGTTCCAGCTACTCGGGAGGCTGAGGCAGGAGAATGGTGTGAACCCGGGAGGCGGAGCTTGCAGTGAGCCCAGATCACGCCACTGCCCTCCAGCCTGGGTGATAGAGCACAACTCTGTCTCAAAAAAAAAAAATAATAATAATAATAATAAATAAAAAAAGGTTACAGTAACCAAAACAGCATGGTACTCATAACGAAACAGGCACATAAACCTGTGGAACAGAATAGAGAGCCCAGAAATAAAGCCACACACCTACAGTCACCCGATCTTCAAGAAAGTCGATAAAAATAAGCAATGCAGAAAGGACTCCCTATTCAATAAACTTCTAGCCCATATGCAGAAGAATGACACTGGTCTCCTACCTTTCACCATATACAGAAAATTAGCTCAAGGTGGATTAAAGATTTAAATTTAAGACCTCAAACTATAAGAATCCTAGAAGAAAACCTAGGGAACACTATTCTGGACATCAGCCTTAAAAAATAATTTATGACTAGGCCTAGGCGGGCGGATCACGAGGTCAGGAGATCAAGACCATCCTGGCTAACGTGGTGAAACCCTGTCTCTACTAAAAATACAAAAAAAAATTAGCTGGGCGTGGTGGCAGGTGCCTGTAGTCCCAGTTATTCAGGAGGCTGAGGCAGGAGAATGGCATGAACCTGGGAGGAGGAGCTTACAGTGAGCCGAGATTGCGCCACTGCGCTCCAGCCTGGGTGACAGAGTGAGACTCCATCTCAAAAAAAAAAAAAAAAAAAAATTATGACTAAGTCCTCAAAAGCAATTGGCAATTGCAACAAAAACAAATTGACAAGTGAGACTTAATTAAACTAAAGAGCTTCTGCACAGCGAAAGAAACTATTAAAAGACCAAACAGACAACCTACAGAAAATATTCACAAACTATGTGTCCAACAAAGGTCTAGTATCCAGAATCTATACAAATCTTAAGCAATTGAAGAAGCAAAAAAAAACAAATAACTCTATTTAAAA